>NW_027362771.1:288513752-289143490 GCF_046119375.1 Phyllobates terribilis
CTATCAGGCCTATTAGTCAATATTAAGTCCAACACGGCCTTCCCTCTCGTTGGTTCCTGCACTAGTTGGGAGAGATAATTATCCTTAATATTTGTCAAGAACCTTTTTCCTTTCTGAGATCTACAAGTTTCTGTTTCCCAGTCAATATCCGGGTAGTTGAAGTCCCCCATTACAATCACTTCATTATGTTTTGCTACTTTGTCTATTTGTCCTAATAGCAGATTCTCATTCTCCTCTGTTATATTTGGTGGCTTAGAGCAGACCCCCAGTAATATTTTATTATTATTTTTAGTTCCCTCTATCTCTACCCACATGGACTCGACCCCCTCTTCTCCCTCTCCTATATCTTCCCTTAGTCTGGGTTTTAGACATGACTTTACATATAAACAGACTCCTCCGCCTTTCTCCTGTTTCCGGTCCCTTCTAAATAAACTATAATCTAATAAATTTACTGCCCAGTCGTAGCTATCGTCTAGCCAAGTCTCTGTTATACCTACGATGTCATACCTCTCCTCCGATATAAGCGCCTGCAGCTCATCCGCCTTATTGGTCAGGCTTCTTGCGTTGGTCAGCATGCAAGATAAAACTTTGGGGTTATTTAGCATCCTATTCTTCTCTAACGATCTAACTGTACTATCCCCACCCCCCTCTCCACCCTCATTATATTCACTTCTCCCCTTCCCCCTTGCTTGCCTCACATCCCACCTATTTCCTTGGTTTCTCCCCCCCGTCTCTAGTTTAAAAACTCCTCCAACCTATTAGCCATCTTCTTCCCCAGCACCGCTACACCCTCCCCATTGAGGTGCAGCCCGTCCCTACGGTAGAGCCTGTAGCCGACCGCGAAGTCGGCCCAGTTCTCCATGAACCCAAACCCTTCTGGCTAGCACCAACTCTTTAGCCACTTATTCACCTCCCTAACTTCCCGTTGGCGCTCCCGTGTGGCTCGCGGGATTGGTAGTATTTCTGAGAAAACTACCTTGGAGGTCCTTGCCCTAAGCTTCCTACCTAGGTCCCTGAAATCATTTTTAAGGACCCTCCATCTACCACTCACTTTGTCATTGGTGCCGACGTGGACCATGACCGCTGGGTCTTCGCCAGCCCCACCCAGTAACCTGTGAACCCGATCCGCGATGTGCCGGACTCGAGCGCCAGGGAGGCAGCACACCGTTCGGCGATCCCGGTCTTTGTGACAGATTGCCCTGTCTGTCCCCCTAATAATAGAGTCACCCACTACCAGAACCTGTCTTGCCTGCCCTACACTTCCCCCCTCCCCCTCATTACTGGAGCATACACTCCCCCGGCGGTCAGAGGATCTGTCGTGCTCCAATAATGCCGGTTCTGAACCAGCCTTCCTATACTTCTTCCCTCTATCCCTCCTAACTGTTATCCAGCTCCCTGCCTGTTCAGCCTGCACTTCCCCTCTATGCTCCACCCCCAGTATTGACCCATTGAGTGTCTGCTCGGTGAGCAGCAAACTCCGTTCCATGTTGTCGATGCTCCTCAGTACCGCTATCTGAGCACTTAGATCCAGAATTTGGGCTTCCAAGTGCACGATATGCTCACATCTCTCGCAGCAGTATGGATCCTCGAGCGGTTGCTCACGGAATGCATACATTGCGCAAGATGTACACTGCACGGCTCCGGCCAAAATGGACGTCATTCTAAATATGGGGATACAGTCAGTATATATATACAAGTACAAAACACAATTATTTATATATAGGTGTATGGACGGGGATCAATTAGGGATATGCAAGTGTATCAATTAGATATTCTCCCACGCTGAAGCGCTGAGTGCAGGAGAATTTTCCCACGCTGTCAGTGACGTGCATAAGGTGAGCTCATGTCCAATGAGCTCACCTCCTGCACGTCACTGACAGCGTGGGAGAATTCTCCTGCACTCAGCGCTTCAGTGTGAGAATTCTCCCACGCTGAAGCACTGAGTGCAGGAGAATTTTCCCACGCTGTCAGTGACGTGCATGAGGTGAGCCGAGTTCATTGGACATTAACTCGGCTCATCTGGATGCACTCACAGAGAGACACTGTGGAGCGCAAGCAAGCCTACGCTTCTCAGTGTCTGCGGGATGACAGGCTGGATGGCAGCTTTCTGCTGCGGTCCAGCCTGTCATCTCGATGTAGCAGAGCTGAAGCTGTCATGGGAACCATGGAAAGGTAAGGATGATGTTGCTTTATTATTTTTCTTTTATTTCAGGAGATCGTTGGCTTCAGCTGGAATGGACGTGACGGTAAGTATGGTTTCATTTAGAACAATAAAGAATTGTGTGTTTATTTCAATTAAAGGACTTTTTTCTGGGTGTTGTGCTTTTTTTAAATACTTTACTAGAAATTCATGATGGTCATGTCTAATATTGGCGTGACCCCATGAATTTTGGGCTTAGGGCCAGCTGATAATGCCATGCTGGCCCTAACCCCTTTATTACCCAGTGAGCCACCGCATCAGGGCCCTGGATGAGTTGGGTACAGCGCCAGAAGATGGCGCTTCTATGAACGCGCCATTTTCCGGGGTGGCTGCGGACTGCAATTTGCAGCGGGGGTGGCCCAGAAAGCTTGGGCCTACCTGCGCTGCGGATTCCAGCCCCCAGCTGCCTAGTTGTACCTGGCTGGACACAAAAACAGGGCGAAGCCCCACGTCAATTTTCTTTAAATTATTTCATGAAATAATTAAGAAAAAAAGGGCTTCCCTATATATTTGTGTCCGGCCAGGTACAAATAGGCAGCTGGTGGTAGGGGGCAGCCCGTTCCTGCCTGCTGCACCTGACTGGACACAAATATAGTGCGAAGCCCCACGTCAATTTTTTTTTAATTATTTCATGAATTTCCTGAAATAATTTAAAAAAATTGAAGTGGGGCTTCGCACTATATTTGTGTCCAGCCAGGTACAGCAGGCAGGAACGGGCTGCCCCCAACCACCAGCTGCCTATTTGTACCTGGCCGGACACAACAATATAGGGAAGGCCTTTTTTTCTTAATTATTTCATGAATTTCATGAAATAATTAAAAAAAATTGAAGTGGGGCTTCGCACTATATTTGTGTCCAGCCAGGTACAGCAGGCAGGAACGGGCTGCCCCCAACCACCAGCTGACTATTTGTACCTGGCCGGACACAACAATATAGGGAATGCCTTTTTTTCTTAATTATTTCATGAATTTCATGAAATAATTAAAAAAAAAATACGTGGGGCTTCGCCCTATTTTTGTGTCCAGCCAGGTACAACTAGGCAGCTGGGGGCTGGAATCTGCAGCGCAGGGAGGCCCAAGCTTTCTGGGCCCCCCCCCGCTGCAAATTGCAGTCCGCAGCCACCCCGGAAAATGGCGCGTTCATAGAAGCGCCATCTTCTGGCGCTGTACCCAACTCATCCAGGGCCCTGGTGCGGTGGCTCACTGGGTAATAAAGGGGTTAGGGCCAGCTTGGTATTATCAGCTGGCCCCAAGCCCAAAATTCATGGGGTCACGCCAGTATTAGACATGACCGCCATGAATTTCTAGTAAAGTATTTAAAAAAACACAACACCCAGAATAAAGTCCTTTAATTGAAATAAACACACAATTCTTTATTGTTCTAAATTAAACTATACTTACCATCACGCCCATTCCAGCAGAAGCCAACGATCTCCTGCAATAAAAGAAAAATAATAAACCAACCTCATCCTTATCTTTCCATGGTTCCCACGACAGCTTCAGCTCTGCTACATCGAGATGACAGGCTGGACCGCAGCAGAACGCTGCCATCCAGCCTGTCATGCCGCAGACACTGAGACGAGCAGGCATGCTTGCGCTCCACAGTGTCTCGCTGTGACGGCATCCAGATGAGCCGAGGTCATGTCCAATGAACTCAGCTCACCTCATGCACCTCACTGACAGCGTGGGAAAATTCTCCTGCACTCAGCGCTTCAGCGTGAGAATTCTCCCACGCTGTAAGTGACGTGCATGAGGTGAGCCGAGTTCATTGGACATGACCTCGGCTCATCTTTATGCCGTCACAGAGAGACACTGTGGAGCGCAAGCAAGCCTGCTCTTCTCAGTGTCTGCGGGATGACAGGCTGGATGGCGGCGTTCTGCTGCGGTCCAGCCTGTCATCTCGATGTAGCAGAGCTGAAGCTGTCGTGGGAACCATGGAAAGGTAAGGATGAGGTTGGTTTATTATTTTATTTTTATTACAGGAGATAGTTGGCTTCAGCTGGAATGGGCGTGACGGTAAGTATGGTTTAATTTAGAACAATAAAGAATTGTGTGTTTATTTCAATTAAAGGACTTTATTCTGGGTGTTTGTGTTTTTTTTAACTTTGACTATGGGGTTAGTAATGGGGGTGTCTTATAGACGCCTCTCCATTACTAACCTGGGCTTGATGTCAGCTGGCATTATAAGCTGACATCAACCCCAGCCCTATTACCCCACTGCCACCGCTACAGGGCAGTGGGAAGAGCGAGGCTAAGTGCCAGAATTGGCGCATCCTATGGATGTGCCATTTCTGGGGCGGCTGACGGCTGGTGTTTCTAGCCTGGGAGGGGGCCAATATTCATGGCACCCTTCCTGGGCTATTAATATCAGCCCCCAGCTGTCTGCCTAGCCTTTGCTAGCTATTAAAATAGGGGGGACCCCACGTCATTTTTTTGGGGGGGTCCCCCATTTTAATAGCTAGTAAAGGCTATGTATTCAGCTGGGGGCTGATATTAGTAGTCTGGGAAGCTCCGTGGGTATTACCCCCTTCCCAGGCTTCAAACATCTGCCCCAGCCATCTGCTTAACCTCTGCTAGAGCCTAAAATTATGGGGGATCCCCACGCCAATTTTTATTTTAATAAATCCTTTATTTTAACACTAAATGACAAGTACAGTAACCAACACTGTCACTGTACTTATTATAAATGTGACTGACATGTTTCTATCTATCTAATCTATGTGTGATGCTCTATCTTTCTGTTCTAAATTGTCGGGTACCGCTGCTGAATTGCCGGCCGGCTTTTTTAAAGAGACAGTGCATGAAAACACTATTATTTTTTTAAATAAATCCTTTACACTAAATGACAAGTACAGTAAGCAACACTGTCACTGTACTTATTATATATGTGACTGACATGTTTCTATCTATCTAATCTATGTGTGAAGCTCTATTCTTTCTGTTCTAAATTGTCGGGTACAGATGCTGAATTGCCGGCCGGCTTTTTTAAAGAGACGGTGCATGAAAACACTATTATTTTTTTAATAAATCCTTTACACTAAATGACAAGTGCAGTAACCAACACTGTCACTGTGCTTCTTATATGTGTGACTGACATGTTTCTATCTATCTAATCTATGTGTGATGCTCTATTCCTTCTTGTCTAAATTGTCGGGTACCGGTGTATGCCGCTGCTGAATTTGCCGGCCGGCTTTTTTAAAGAGAGCGTATTCTGAGCAGTTTGTCAGCTTTTGGACACCTTTGCAGGTGTTTTCTATGTGTTTCTATGTGTTTTTGTTTGCCTGCCATTGGTTTTAACGGTGTTCGACGGTGTTCTAAGGTGTTCTACGAACAGTTCGACGAACAGTTCCTCGAACATCCCGGTGTTCGACGAACCGAACCGAACCCGAACACTACGGGGGTGGCTCAACACTACTCCACACAGCTCTCACTCAGCTAGTAACACAGGCCACACCTCCTCCACTTCCTGCTACCGTGGCTGCTGGCATGAGACTTGCCCTCCAATAGATCCTTGTAAAAGGATTTAAAGTGTACTCATTCAAATTAGAGAGACAATTTAAATTAAAAAGAATAGACCTGCCTCCACCGCAGGGGGGCTCGCTCGACCCACCCGCGTACAGGCACCAGTATTGGGAGAGGGGGGCTGGCGGTCAGGGTACACCGCAGCTCTGGCACAAACCCAGCGACACGGAGGTCGCATGGGCAGGAACGGACTGGCCGTGTCGACTTTGCACTTTTTTGGTTTTAGAAGGGCATGACATGCCTATATCTGTGTCTCCCCCCTCCTTTTACTCCTCCACCTCTTTTCTTTTCGCATGTCTATATGTACTTGTCACTTTTCCATGTGTTAGTTGTGTCTTCTGAGCAGTTTGTCAGCTTTTGGACACCTTTGAAGGGTTTTCTATGTGTTTTCTATGTTTTTCTATGTGTTTCTATGTGTTTTTGTTTGCCTGCCATTGGCTTTAACGGTGTTCAAAGGTGTTCGACAAACAGTTCGACGAACAGTTCGGCGAACATACGGGTGTTCGACGAACCAAACCGAACTCGAACACTATGGGGGTGGCTCAGCACTACTCAGAATAGAATATGTGAACAGCTATGCAGACTCTCCCATCTGTGGTTCCCCATAGTCAGTTGGCTAGTTGGAGAGTTTGACGTGGGTGAAAACAAGGGTAATTGGGGTGCCAATTCTAAGGACTGTGCTGTGTGTGATGTTAATGTGGAGGAAGAGGAGCATAGTCCACTTGATGCAGCACTTGTCATCTACTGGAGCACATGTTCTTCCTGCCTCTCATCTACATGGCATACTACTGTGCGACTGCCAAAGAAAGGGAGTGGAGTCCAGTAACAGAAGTTTTCAAAATGCTGCACAATTGCTCACTGCAGCAAAACAAACCTACTACTCATCTCTCATATCATATGTGTCTCACAACCCAAAACAACTATTCAGTACTTTTAAATCCCTCCTCTGTCCACCAGCTCCCCCTCCCTCTCCTCTCCTCTCAGCTGAAGACTTTGCCTCATTCTTCAAGCAGAAGATTGACAACATAGGGCAAAGCTTTTGTTTAAAGTCCTAAGAGCCCCTTCTCATAAGGACTCAACTCTCCTCCTCCAAAACAAGCTTCTCCCCAAACACGGAAGATCATCTTTGCTCTCCAAATCACATCTCACCACCTGTGAACTTGGCCCAATACCATCCCTCCTCATTCCAAACCATACCACAGTCTTCATCCCAAGCATAACCCTCCTCTTCAACCTGTCACTAACAACTAGCGTGGCGTCTTCAACTTATGATTCAAACATACCTCGATCACACCCATCCCCAAAAAGCCCCCCCTTGACCCATCCTATGTTTAGCTATCGCCCCAACTAGCTTCTCCCCCATGCCTCCAAATTACTGGATCAACACATCTATTTTGAACTGTCCTCCCACCTCTCCTTCTGCTCCCTCTTTGAGTGCTTACAATCTGGCTTCTGACATCACCATTGCACTGAAACTGCCCTGATTAAAGTCACCAATGACCTACTAACTGCCAAATCCAAGCAAGACTACTCTGTCCTCCTCCTACTAGACCTGTCATCTGCCTTCGACACAGTAGACCATATCCTCTTACTATAGACTCGGCATCACAGACTTGGCCCTGTCTTGGATCTTTTCATAACTAACCAACAGGACATTCAGTGTCTCCCACGCACACACCACCTCCTCATCTCACCCCCTATGAGTCGCTGTCCCCCAAGTTTAAGTTCTAGGACCCAGGCTCTTCTCCATCTACACCTCTGGTCTGGGACAGCTCAAAGTCTCACGGCTTTCAGTATCACCTCTATGCTGATGACACACCGATCTACCTCTCTGGACCTGATATCACCTCCTTACTAACCAGAATCCCACAATGTGTGTCGTGTATTTCATCTTTCTTCTCTGCTAGATTTGTAAAAATTAACATGAATAAAACAGAATGCATCATCTTTCCACCATCTCATTCATCCCCCCAACTGACCTATCCATCAAAGTGAATGGCTGCCCACTCTCCCAAGTCTTGCAAGCTTGACTCTGATCTGTCCATCAAACTTGCTGCAGTCTCCAATTCCAAAGTATCTCAGGGATCCGCACATTCCTCAACTATGAATCTAGAAAAACACCAGTGCATGCCCTCATCATCTCCCGCCTTTTTTACTACAAGCTCCTGGTCTGTGGCCTTCCTTCTACCACTCTCACACCCCTACAATCTATCCTAAAGTGTACTGGCCGATTAATTCCCCTTCACACATCTATTCCCAGGCTTTTCCCCTCTGTCAATCCCTGCGCTGGCTCCCTGTTACCCAGAGACTCCAGTTGAAAAGCCTAATTTTGGCATAGAAAGCCATCGAAAACCTGTCTCCTCCGTACATGTGTGACCTAGTCTCCCTGTACTAGTTATCTGCATGCAACCTCCCATCCTTTCAAGATCTCCTTCTCTACTTGACTCTTATCTCTTCTTGTCACAATCGCATGCAAGATTTGTCCCCGTGCATCTCACCTACTGTACTCCAACACATCAGACTGTCACCTACCTTGTAAACCTTTAAAAGGAAGCTGAAGACCTACTTCTTGTGAAAGTAAAGAGAAGATAAACAGCATCCACTCCAGGCTGATAGTCAAATAAAGTTGTCTTTTATTCCGCCATGTATAGCACAACATTTTGACTCAAGAGAGTCTTTATCAAGTATACAAACTAACAAACATGGTGGCCTTATGTAGTGTGGTTTACAGAAAAGGACCAATCACTGCACAAGGCCCTACCATCATCAATTAACATATATATATATATTTATATATATATATATATATATATATATATATATATATATAGAATATTACACATCAAGGTATTACATATTACATAATTTTATAAAATATTACATTGATACACAATAGGGATAAAAATGCTATACAAAACACATATTTACAAATCCATAACAGTTTAAACCATCAATCTCTGAAATGTATCATCCCTATGGTTACCTTCCACCAATTCTTCAAGACCAGGTCATGAATATTTAACTTGTCCAGATGAAAATCCACTCCACGTGGACAGGTCAAGCAAGATTGACAAATCAACGCCTGGCATTCCATCACCTTAGTTGCAAGACATTCTAAAACAAACCTCTATCTTTTATATGCCCAAGATATAAGCACATAGCCAGCCAATCATGCCCCAAATACAATCATTAGCCGACACATGATCTCCTCCACCCCCTCCTTCACCGAGCGTGCATACGCACTAGACGCCCAATCGTAGCCCAAACACTGCAGGCGTCACAAAGAGAGAGGTCACATGATCACAATCTCCGTGACGTCTTAGCCAGGAGGCGGATCTCACCTCCGGTATTCTGTGTAGGCATGACAACCAAATATGTGTCAGCTTAAGAATCAGTGAATGATCAGTGGGTAGAAGAACACAGCGACATACCCTCAGGTAGGTATACTCCTGATTGCATATACCGCAACAATAAATGTATGATAACGTCATCATTTATAATTATGGAGATATCATATCACTGCAGGGGCACAAAATGCATAAAGTGGGGGAAGAGCGATCTTTAATGAACTGAAATCAGCAATGCAAAAAATTGCAAAAAAAATAAATATCAATTCAATTTCTTAGTATCGGTCCATCCTCCCACACCTTCATCCACAAAAAGAGAAAGAAAAAAATTTTAAATACCCAATAAACATAATAAAAACATGATAGAAACATATACCTAGGGAGGCACTCAAAACAATATCAATACAGACAACCATGAAGATTAAATTCAATGTTCGAACCATTTGGTTGTAAACTATCGATCTCCTTCTCTACTTCCCTCTTATCTCTATCTCTTCTTGCCACAATCACATACAAGATTTGTCCCATACATCTCCCCTATTGTTAGAAACACAAAACCCAAATTCATGGTTGCTGAAGGCACGTCAATACCAATAGGTAAGAACGTGCAGGGACAGCAGCATAGCTCCATGATACATATAATAACAGGAGACAACAAGAGCTTTTAAATGGAAATACAAAAATTCTTTATTAAATTAATATATAAATTGTAAAAATTTCACATAGAGTCAATAAAACATCTACAATGTGTACAGGACAGAAGCAGACACCCCAAACGGATAACCACTCCAAGGAGTAAAGTGGAAGGTAATGAAGTTAACAAGTATACAAAAGCCACCTATCAGCACATTAACCACCAAGCAGAAAGACTATTAAGAGGTAACATTAGATGAAGGGGAGCAGAAAATGCTGCTAAAACACCCCATAGCTAATCAAAAGCCAATCAGAGGCAACACTGAATGATAGCCCTCCTGAAAAATTGTGCTGAACTGGAACAAAAGTGAAACCAGTAGTGGACACTTACCCAAGGATAGGAGACCCCCCAGTGGGATGAAAGGGTGCTAAAACAACTTCCCAACGCGCATTTTGCGTTGACAGTGCGTTGCTTTCTCAAGGGAAGGTGACCTTCCCTTGAGAAAGCAATGCACTGTCAACGCGAAACACGCGTGTAACTACTACTGTGTAACTCTGTATTCCAACACATGAGACTGTCTCCTACTGTGGAAACCTTGAAAAGGAAGCTGAAGACCCACTTATTGTGACAAGCGTACAATCTGCGGTAAGCCTCGCTCCAGCATACCGCTGCATGACTAGCTATACCTTGACCTACTGTACCCTCACCCATTCCTTGAAGATTGTTTGTGTGCCCTCGCAGGCAGGGTCCTCTCTCCTCTTGTACCAGTCGGTGAGTCACCAATGGTTGACCCCTTTTGACATGTAAAGCACCACGGAATAAATGTCGCTGTAATAATAATTATAGTACTTGCACTCTGGATCAATTGATGGCACTTTCCAGGTGTTTACCCCTAATTTGATGTGTTTTGGCAGCTTTTGGGCCCTTTTGAAGCTGTTGCATATGCATTTTTTTTTTGCCCCCCCATTGAATCCTATGGCTTTCGGTAACATTCGGCGAATATTCGACATATAAATCGGCGAATATTGCAGATTTGCCGATTGGAACCAGAACCAAAAAATCAAAACATTCGCTCATTTCTAGTTAAAAGGAAGGGGGGGGATCACTTTTTCACACAGGACCCTATAGGTTTGGATTTCTTTTTCATTTAATAATAAAGACCTTCATTTAAAAATTGCATTTTGTGCTTATCTTTGTTTTACATTTACATTTGTTTTGTGATCTGAAACATTTAAGTGTGACAAACATGCAAAAGAATAAAAATTCAGGAAAGGGCAAACACTTTTTCACACCACTGTAGATATGTCAATCACTAACTACAAAGAAGTGTCCCTTCTCTACCTGCATATTTGATAGACATGAAACATGTTTTACAAATTGTACAAAAATTTCAATGGCAGGATCAATACATAATGGGCACTCTAGATGTGACATCCCTGTATAGCATTAAAGAGCAAAAAAAGGGATGTGAAGCATCAAAATATTTTTTGAATGCTAGTAACCAATATCCAGCTAACCAAGTTCAATATATTTGGGAATTTATGGAATTCATTTTAACCCACAACAATTTTTACGTATCAGGTGGACTACTACGCCCAGCAGTTGGGGACTGCAATGGGGACCAGGTTCGCACCTAGTTTCTCAAATCTATATGTTGGTAGGTGTGAAGACCTGATCATTTTTCCTAATGGCGAGCTATGTGCGAACCTGGTCCTAAGTTAAAGATTTATAGACGATGTAATTTTTATTTGGTCAGGAAGCAAAATCTCCCTTTTACAGTTTTTTAAAGAAATTAATAAATATGATTTCTATTTACATTTTACATCTACATAGAGCAGGCATAATATTAATTTTCTGGATTTAATATTATACGTGGACAATGGCAATTTATGCACTCGCACTTTTAGAAAACCAACAGACAGCAATTGTTTTATTTCCCTTAATAGTTGCCACCTACCTCAGGGTTAATTAATGTCCCAAAAAGTCAGCACATTAGACAGTATAGAAATTGCACTAAGATCCAAGACTTTTAACAGCTAAATTTGTGGAAAAGAGCTATAATGGCAATTTCCTACAAAAAAATCAAAACTACAGTAAGGAACACCCCACAACAAAAATTGATCTCTGATGAAAAAACTGTCACCAAGGATACGTGCAATAACTTTTACATAACAATAATTACACAGTGCAATTCTCAAAATAAATTCTTGAGAAATATTGTGAAGAAATATTGGGACATATTGAGGGAGGACAAAATAATAGAACTCCTACCAAACCACCCCCAGTTTGTATACAAAAAAGCCTGTAATATTTGGGACCTGATGGCTCCCACAATCCAACAGCCAAATCAAAATAGTAGTCAAATTACATTATGTATAAATATTAGAAGCTTTTTCCCTTGCAATCAATGTAAAGTATGCCACACGCTATCCATTGAAAAAAGGAAGGAATTTAACAATGGGAACAAGCAATTCATCAAAGATCAAATATTTCATTACATTTAAAACGAAGAGGGTCATATACTGTATAGAGTGTATATATATATATATATATATATATATATATATATATGTGACATAAATAGAGCTTGTGTCATAGCGCCAAAGCATTCTCTGTAATATTACAGATAAATTGTCGGCAGGATGTATTATTTTATTTTCTACTGCCATTATGTTACAGTACTTGTGGTACTTGTTACCTTAGTTATATGCTTGTAATTTATTTGTAATAGGTTATATTCTCTGAGCTCATATGACATTCTGCACAGTACATCTTGTTATTCAGTACAAGGGCTTAAATGTTATGTTCTGCTACCAGAGCTAAGGAAAGAGAGGAAATCTGTCCCTACGATAGAACTCAGCTGAATCCCTACGATGTAACAGGGAACCTGATCCTGCGATCAGACCTGCTAAAGTCCTAAGTTAGTCTGTACGGAGACCTATAGATGTGGGGAAGGAATCCCTACAAGTACTAAGGACTGGGAGGAAAATGGGACACCTCCTAACAGAAATAGTAGCAGACAGACAAACAAACAAAATATATAGAACACTAAGGTCCGTAGACCAAGCAAACTAACAGAGTTAGATACAGAGCACAGGCTAGCTAGAAAGTAGTTATACAATGAAGTCCAGCAAAGCCAGAAGGGCGGAGCAGGATTAAATAGGCCAATGAGGTCATGTGACCAGCAAAGGAAAAAACCTAAGAGCAAGGTTCTAACAGTACCCCCCCTTCTAAGAGGATCCTCCGGATCCCCTAGGACCAGGCTTATCAGGAAATCTCCTGTGAAACGCTCTGATAAGTCTGGACGCGGAAACATCATCTGACCTCACCCAAGAGCTATCCTCGGGTCCGAAACCTTTCCAGGCCACCAGATACTGCAAACTACCTCTATACCGTCTAGAGTTAAGGATGCGAGAAATTTCATATTCCCCGTCCTCCACCACCGGAGGAACAGAGGCAGAGGCGTCACCATCCGACACAACAGCTTTTTTTAACAGAGAGACATGAAATACCGGATTAATTCTCCAGGAGGTAGGAACCTCCAACCTAACAGCAGATTGGTTGACAACCTGAAGCACCTTAAAGGGCCCTACAAACTTGGGACCCAATTTCTTAGAAGGAATCCTCAACCGCAGATTCCTAGAGGACAACCAAACCATGTCACCAACAGCGAACAACACCTCCTGTCGTTTCCTATCAAAGTAGTCTTTAGATTTTCTGTTGGCCTCCTGAAGATTACCACGCACATCCGTCCAAACTCTCTCCAAATCACCGGAAAAATTCTCCTCCTCAGGCACGGCAGATCCCAACTTGGAGAACGACCCAAACGACGGATGTCTCCCAGAACAACAAAAAAAAGGCGAACAACCAGCAGAAGAAGATGTATGATTGTTCAGAGCAAATTCAGCAAGTGGCAGAAACTCAGACCACCCCTCTTGATTGTCTGCCACAAAACAATGCAAGAACTGCTCAACATCCTGATTTTTCCTTTCTGTCTGGCCATTAGATTCAGGATGATATCCGGACGAGAACGACAAATGAACTCCCAACCTGTCACAAAAGGCACGCCAAAAACGAGCCACGAACTGAGGACCCCTATCAGAAACAATGTCAGTAGGAACGCCATGAAGTCTGACAATTTCCTTGACAAAGGCCTTAGCGAGAGTTTTAGCGCAGGGCAGTTTGACGAAGGGAACCAAGTGACACATCTTGCTAAAACGGTCCACGACCACCCAGATGACAGTAAAACCCTCAGAGGGGGGAAGGTCAGTTATAAAGTCCATAGCCAAATGGGTCCAAGGAGCACTGGGAACCTCCAAAGGACAAAGCAACCCCGCAGCAGGAGTATGTGAGGACTTAGATCTAGCACATATAGTACATTGACGCACCCACTTAATGACTTCCTTCTGCCATCCAGGCCACCAAAAACTGCGACCCACCAGTCTCTTGGTCTCAGAGATTCCGGGATGACCTGCCAACCGAGATTCGTGACACTCAACAAACAAATCTCTCCTAAAGGTCCCAGGCACAAACAACCTCCCATGAGGAGTGTTAGATGGGGCATTCTCCTGTGCTTTAAGAATCTCATCTTCCAAAACGGAGTCCAAAGCAGCTATCACAACACCTTCTTGTAAAATGTTCTCCTCTTTCTCAGCACCGACTATGGGAGAAAAACTGCGAGACAAGGCATCCGCCTTAACATTCTTAGTACCAGGGATGTAAGTAACGGAGAAATTAAACCGCGAGAAAAACAGTGCCCACCTAGCCTGACGGGCATTCAGGCGCTTGGCAGCATCAAGATATATCAGATTTTTATGATCCGTAAGAACCTGAACGGGAAATTCCGCACCTTCCAAGAAGTGGCGCCAGTGTTCAAATGCGAGTTTAATAGCCAATAATTCCTGATTACCAATATCGTAATTCAGTTCAGTCTCCGAAATTTTTTTTGAAAAAAAGGCACAGGGATGTAATCCATCCCCGTTATCCTGAGACAATACTGCGCCAACCCCCACCGAAGAAGCATCAACCTCAACCAAAAACGGCTTAGTCACATCAGGCTGCATAAGGATGGGAGCAGAGGTGAACCTCTCCTTGAGATACACAAAAGCTTCAATGGCCTCAGAAGACCACTGAACCGCATCAGCACCTTTCCTGGTGAGATCGGTCAGAGGCTTGACAATACTAGAAAAATTTTTTATGAATTTTCTGTAATAATTGGCGAAACCTAAAAACCTCTGTATCGATTTCAAACCAATAGGCCTAGGCCATTCCTGTACAGCTTGAACTTTAACCGGGTCCATCTCAAAACCTTCGCTGGAGATAATGTAACCCAAAAAACTAATTCTCTGTACAGCGAACTCACATTTCTCCAGCTTAGCAAAAAGCGAATTGTCCATTAACAATTGTAATACCTCACGTACGCTCCGCCAATGAGACTCCAGATCCGGCGAATAAATCAAAATGTCATCCAAATACACAACCACATTTTTGCCGATCAAAGGTCTAAGGATGTCATTAATAAGATTCTGAAAAAATGCAGGAGCATTAGTAAGACCAAAAGGCATAACCAGATTCTCAAAATGACCCACAGGAGTGTTAAAAGCAGTCTTCCATTCGTCACCCTCCTTCATGCGCAACAGATTGTATGCCCCCTTAAGGTCAATTTTAGAGAACCACTTGGCCCCCATTAACTGGTTAAACAGATCAGGAATCAATGGCAGTGGGTAAGGATTGCGTACAGTAATTTTGTTAATCTCACGAAAATCCAGACAAGGACGTAAACCGCCGTCCTTTTTTTTTACAAAAAAAAATCCAACCGCCACATGAGACTTAGAGGGCCTAATGTGACAGGCGGCCAAACTTGTCTGTATGTATTCATCCAAAGCCTTCCTCTCAGGAATAGTAAGGTTAAATAAACGACTTTTAGGAAGAGTCGCTCCAGGGACAAATTCAATAGAACAATCATAGTCTCTATGGGGAGGCAAAACCTGCGATTCCTTCTCAGAAAAAACTCTCCAAAAATCCTGAATAGGAACAGGCAATTCTCCCCTATCCAAAGCTGCAATACGCCCGTTACAACACTTGTCATAACATTTATGGCTCCAGGATTTAATTTCATTGGTAGACCAATCCAGTACAGGATTGTGAAATTTTAACCAGGGCAATCCCAATATTACTGGAGAAGGCAAGTTATTCAAAACTACCAAATCCAATTTCTCATGGTGAACACCATTAATAGTGAGAGGAAATTCACAGACCTTGAGAGTAATATTCTTCAAAGGGGAACCATCCACAGAAACCACAGCAATGGGGGATGATAAAGGTTCGGGTTTTAAATTGAGTCTTTCCAAGAATCCCCCATCAATTACATTCAGAGTAGACCCACAATCAACAAACACCCGAAATTCCATTAATTTTTCCTGAGCAATCGTGGAAGCAGCTAAAAATACACCCTTGGAATTTAAACAGGCAATACGGGCATGACTGACCATTTTTTTTTCTTTCTTCATACGAAGCTCACAGTCTTTAATCAAATGACCAGATTTTCCGCAATAGAAACACAAGCCTTCCGAAAATCGACGGTCTTTTTCTTGAGAGCGAGGTGCCACCGATCCAATCTCCATCGATTCACCACTGTTAGTACACACATTCTCATAACCAGAAACTGACATAGCAGAGGATTTGCTCTCATTAACCCTTGCACGCAGTCTCCTATCCACCCGTATAGCTAATTGCATAGCCTGTTGCAAATCTTCAGGTGTAGGATAAGCAATTAGCAGGTCTTTAACCCTTTCATTGAGCCCAGCAAGAAATAGACTTTTCAGAGCAGAATCGTTCCACCCTGTTTGAGTAGACCAACGACGGAAATGAGTACAATATTTTTCCACATTACCTGATCCCTGTCTCAAACATCTTAACTCAGTCTCAGCTGATGATACACGGTCAGGATCATCATATAATAGTCCCAAAGCAGAAAAAAACCTATCCACTGATCTGAAGCATGTATCACTAGGTTGCAAAGAAAAGGCCCACTCCTGAGGCTCTTTGCGCAAAAGTTACATTATGAACCCTATGCGCTGGGATTCATCCCCAGAGGACTTGGGTCTCAAACGAAAATACAATAAGCAAGCATTTTTAAATGAAAAAAATTCTCGGTGTTCACCAAAAAATAAATCCGGCAAACATACCTTAGGCTCCAAGAAATGTGCTCCAGGACAGTTACTCACGTGCTGACGGAGCTCGGTCACCTCCAGAGAGAGTCCCTGCAGGCGATGAGCCAAATCCTGAACCGACACTATGATGGAACAGAAAAATCTTTCCTTAGAGAATTTGCAGGCTGGACTTACTGTTATGTTCTGCTACCAGAGCTAAGGAAAGAGAGGAAATCTGTCCCTACGATAGAACTCAGCTGAATCCCTACGATGTAACAGGGAACCTGATCCTGCGATCAGACCTGCTAAAGTCCTAAGCTAGTCTGTACGGAGACCTATAGATGTGGGGAAGGAATCCCTACAAGTACTAAGGACTGGGAGGAAAATGGGACACCTCCTAACAGAAATAGTAGCAGACAGACAAACAAACAAAATATATAGAACACTGAGGTCCGTAGACCAAGCAAACTAACAGAGTTAGATACAGAGCACAGGCTAGCTAGAAAGTAGTTATACAATGAAGTCCAGCAAAGCCAGAAGGGCGGAGCAGGATTAAATAGGCCAACGAGGTCATGTGACCAGCAAAGGAAAAAACCTAAGAGCAAGGTTCTAACATTAAAAGCCATACTTTTTGTTTTAAGAAAATGACCCTGACTTGTCCTAGGAACTGTAACCTATAACAGATTTAATGACAGCAAATTAAATATGAAATGAAAATCAGGTGTATTCCTAATATAGTCACTTTCCTTGCCACGGTCTTTAGTATGCTTGCTAATGTGCTGCACACCTACACATCTCTACATCAATTTAAATATGACAATTCGTGAGTGTAGGAGGCATCTTTGTGATAACAATTTATGCGCTGAAGAAAAGATTTTATTAACTGACAGCAGGCAAAGAATAATGTACTGCCAGAATAGAATTAACCCCTTGAGAGTGTAGAGTTTTATGTGTAAGTGGAGAGTAATTTGCAGGCACTTTTCTGTCACTTTTCTCTCATTTATACTGAGTAGATAATAAAAGAAGATGTAGAACCACTTGTTGGATTTGTGTTAAAGTCATTTTCTAGGGTGCCAGCTGTGATAACTGTAGCTCCCTAGTTCAGACCCCCCCTGCTGATTCACTTCAGAGAAAAACTGAAAATGTTGAAAACCACTACTCCCTCGGTTGGAAGAATAGTGAAAAAAATTATTATCGCCAACAAAATGATTGGAACTGACATTTAAATTGATGGCTATAATTAGTCTCTATCATGTTCACAATGAAACAAAAGTTTTTTTTTAAGAAAAAGTATTTTTAGCGTCATGGACTACTATAACCATATAGAGAAGGGAATGGACTCTTGCTGTTTAGTGCATAACAATATTACATGTATACTTATTATTTATTTAAATGACCACAATTAAAAGCCTGGAAAAAAGCTGTGCGAGTAATTTTCAGCCTAAGATCCAAATGCCATTGTTTAGCACAATATTAAGGCCGTATTTGCCACAAAGCATAGGAAAGCCGGTGCCTAGAGGAGCAATTTGCAGGAGGCGGCCACCTGCTAACAGTAAACATTTTCCAACATAGACATTTTTCCTCATCACGTTACCTGCATCCCACCAGATGAAATTGCAAACCTGGCAACTTTAAGGGAAAGTGAGTGGTAGTGAGACTGAGAACTGACCCTACAGCAGAGAGCTCAAGGCAGATACCAACCGATATGTGACGGAAGTGTTTTCACTGTTTGTTATACCTAATGAAGGAGATGGATCGTCCCTGAAACACAAAGTGCAATAAATCCTTTTAACTTGGAACCGTCATCTTCTCTTTTACGGCAGTGGCCGCATGACATCGCATTCCTCCCTTCTTGACTTATATCAGTGATTTTCCGGCATAAAAAAAAAAAAAAGAAAGAAAAGACAAATCTTCTCCTATACTTTGCAATATTAAACACAGATGGCACATGGATGCCATCCGTGTGCTTTACGGGTTTTTCACAAACCTATAGACTTGTATGGGCCTTTGTCATCAGTGCTGCTGGAAAAAAATGGACCCGTCTCTGTGTGTTTTGCATGGACACACGGTCTGTGTAAAAATATGGACATGTGCATAACCATAGGTTATAATGGGTTTGTGTGGTATCCGTGAAAAAACAGATATCACACCTACTGGAAACATGGATGTGTGAAGGAGGCCTTATGGTATGACTACTACATTTATCGTAATTCTGCTGGTCAGTACAATTGTTGCTGCATAAGTAATGTAAATATTATTTTGCATAAAGCATACCTATGGTTTTACTCTCTCTGATACTCTCTCTGTGTTTATATATACAATGGCTATAGAAAGTCTATACATCACTATTAAAGTGTACGGTTTTGTCATGCTAAAAAATCACAACAAGAAGAATCATTTCAGAACATTTTCCACCTTTATTATCATCAATAATACGTACAATTCAATTGAAAAACAAAATTAAATGGAAGAAGAAAAATAAAGAACTCAAATGTATATATTTAAAACTAATACTTTGTTGAAGTACCCTTTGAATTTTTGACAGCATTCAGTTTTTTTGCAGGAGTCTATCAACATGGCACACCTACAGTTGAAACCAGAAGTTTACATACACTATATAAAAAGACACATATGCATGTTTTTCTCAATATCTGACATGAAATCAGAATGAACCTCTACAAATTAGGATTACCATAATTTTTAACATTTGCCAAATGCCAGAATAATGAGAGAGAGAGAATGTTTTCAGTCATTTTTATTACTTAATACAAAGTCAAAAGTTTACATACACTAAAATTACTATGCATTTAAGCAATTCTAGACTGCCCATATGATGTTGTCATGTGTTTGGAAGCTTCTAAGAGGTTATAGATTTTTTGGCAACATCTGATCTAATTAGAGACACACCTGTGGATGTATTTTAATGCATGCCTGAAACACATTGCTTCTTTTTATAGCATCATGGGAAAGTCTAAAGAAATCAGCCAAGATATCAGGAAGAGAATTGCAGACTTGCACAAGTCTGGCTCATCCTTGGGTACAATTTCAAGATGCCTGAAGGTGCCTTGTTCATCTGTACAAAAAATTATATGCAAGTGCAAACAAGATGGGAATGTTCAGCCATCATACCACTCAGGAAGGATATGGGATCTGTGTCTCAGAGATGAACATGCTGTGGTCCGACATGTGCATATCAACCCAAGGACAAAAGCAAAAGACCTTGTGAAGATGATGGCGGAAGCTGGTAAGTTTGTGTCAATATCCACAGTGAAGCAACATGGGCTGAAAAAACACTCTGCCAGGAAGAAGCCATTACTCCAAAAGAAACATAAAAAGGCCAGATTATTGTTGGAAAATGCACACAGGAACAAAGACCTTTATTTTTGGAAACATGTCCTGTGGTCTGATGAAACAAAAATTTAACTTTTTGGGCATAATGACAATCGTTACATTTGGAGGAAAAAGAGAGAAGCTTGGAAGCCTAAGAACACCATCCCAACTGTGAAACAGGGGTGTGGCAGCATCATGTTGTGGGGTTGATTTGCTGAAGGAGGGACTGGTGCACTTCACAAAATAGATGGCATCATGAGAAAAGAAGATTATGTGTCAATACTGAAGCAACATCTTAATACATCAGCCAGGAATTTAAATCTTGGGCAAAAATGGGTCTTCCAAATGGACAATGACCAGAAGTATACTGCCAAAATGGTAACAAAGTGGCTTAAGGATAACAAAGTCAATGTTTTTGAGTGGCCATACAAAACCCTGATCTTAATCCTATTGAAAATTTATGGGCAAATCTGAAAACGCAGGAGCGAGCTGGGCGACCTACAAACCTGGATCAGTTACACCATCTTTGTCAGGAGGAACGGGCCCAAATTCTGACCAACTATTGTGAGAAGTTTGTGGAAGGATATCCCAAACGTTTGACCCAAGTCAAAGTTAGTTTAAGGGCAAAGGTACCAAATACTAGTGAAATGTATGTAAACTTTTGACTTTGCAGTAAGTAATAAAAATGCCTTAAAACATTCTCTCTCTCTCTCATTATACTGGCATTTGGCAAATATTAAAAGTTATGGTAATCCTAATTGACCTAAAATGGGAAAGGTTTATTCTGATTTCATGTCAGATATTGAGAAAAACATGCATATTTGTCTTTTTATATAGTGTATATAAACTTCTGGTTTCAACTGTATAATTGGCAATCTTTGCCCTTTTTTCCTTGCAGTAGTGTGCCAAATCAGTCAGACTGTGAGGGCATCTCTTGTGTACAGCTCTCTTCAGGTCAACCCACCGATTTTTAATTGGATTCAAGTGTGGGCTCTAGCTGGTCATTCCAAAACTTTAATTTTCTCACAAAGCCATTCTTTATCTCGTTGAAAGGTGAAATTCTTCTTCATCTTCAGATTTTTAGCACATGCCTGAAGATTTTGATATAAAATTGACTGATATATGGAAGTTTTCATAATTCCATCCATATTGACTAAAAGTCAAGTTCAAGATGTCGAAAAGAAAGCAGCCCCAAATTGTAATGCTGCCTCCATCATGCTTCACTGTGGGTATGGTGTTCTTTTGCTGACAAACATACCTTTTGGAATTATGGACAACAAGTTCAACTTTGGTCACATCAGACCATAACACATTTTTAAACATGCTTTTGACAGACCTGATGGAGGTGTTGGAAAATACAGCTGGAAGTTGATGTTTTTATTTGTAAGACAAGGCTTTGGTCTTGCCACCCTATCCCACAGGTTAGATATATGAAGTATACAGGAGATTGCTGTCATATGCAGGAAACAACCAGTAGTTGCCAGAAATTCCTGCAGCTCCTATAATGTTGCTGGAAGCCCTTTTAGCCTCCAAGACCAATGTTCTTCTTTTATTTTAGTCAGTTTTTGTGGGAGGTTTAGTTCTAGGTAATGTCACTGTTTTTCTAAACTTAAGCCACTTCTTGATTACTGTCTTAACAGAGCCCCATTATATACTGTGTCTAATGTGTTGAATATTTGAATTATAACTCTCAACAATGCAAAGTAGACCTCTTGGCAGCCTCCAAGACCATTTTTCTTTTCGTCTTTTCATCAATTTTTAAGGGACATTCCATTCTAGGTAATGTCACTGTTATGCTAAAGTTAATCCACTTCTTGATAACTGTCTTCACAGGTCCCTATGTTATATCTAATGCCTTGGATTTTTTTTGGAGTGAGGGCAGAGTCCTTTCACACTCTGTACCAATTTTTCACTGTTAGTTTGTTCATTGTAATTTATATATGCATTTTGTACATACCATATTTTTCAGACTATAAGACGCACCAGACCATAAGACGCATCACTAATTTTGGGGTTGGAAAATAGGGAAAAAAATATTTTTTATAAGATTGGTGCCCATCCTATAGTCTGAATAGGTATCTTACCTGGGGGGCGGTGGAGCGGGGGTCACAGGAGGCAGGGTCCCTCAGGAAGCCGGCAGAAGTGGAGGAATGCTGCGAAACCAGGGTGCTCCAGCAGCGGGAAGTTGTGGTGGTAGTGGAGCAGGATCGAAGGAAGCAGGGCCCTCCGTTCTCTCCCTCAGGAACCCTGCGGTGGTGGCAGAAGAGGTGAGATGCTGCGGGGCCAGTGTCTGGCTGTCAGCGGTGAGGCAGAGCGGCATGCACTGCTTTTCTAGTGGCCACGGCCATCTTCCTGAAGCAGTGGGCCTCAGGGAAATGGGTGCCGAGCTCCCCGTCTGCACATGCGCTGGCTCTGGTGGCCATTTTCCTGTATATCACAGTTTCAGGAAGATGGTCGCAACCACCGGAAAAGCAGCACACGCCGCTCTGCCTCACCGCCGACAGCCAGACACCGGTCCCGCAGCATCTCATCTCTTCTTCTGCCACTGCCGCCGCCGGGTTCCTGAGGGAGGGAATGGAGGGCCCTGCTTTCTACCATCCCACTCCACCACCCCCACAGCTCCCCATACGTTCAGACCATAAGACACCCCCCCCCATTTTCCTCCCAAATTTGGGGGAAAAAAGTGTTTCTTATGGTCCGAAAAATATGATAAAATTTATTCAAAGTTATAGAGCCCCATGAAATCAAAAATGATTTAAAAATAAATAATAATAAAATAATAATAATAACATTAAAAATATACACTCTGAATGCACAGAAAAAAACTGAGCCGAAATCTGTGGTCTTTTTTGGGCTATGAAACCACGAGAAACAGCAGATCCAAATAACTGAGATGGACCCAAATACACAAGACATCTATATGAGCAGCTGCACAGGCTAGACATTTTTTGACTATTAACCCTCCGTCACATAAAATAGGCCTGACAGGCACATCTCTTTTTCTTTCATTTCTCCTTCCTCACCAGATTGTGAGGAAATCCCCTCGCTCCAGGTAGTCTCCTGTCTCTAGCAGCTCTGTGAAACCTCATACCACAGTTGGATTGCAGAGCTTCAGGAGGACAGATATAACTGCGCTAATCTCTCAGGCTCATTGTATGTGAACACGTCACACTCAATAAGGTTGGTATTTTATGTTTTTATTCATCACAATTGTTTATTTAGCTTGTTTTATGAATGTATAGCACAAAGTGTGAAGATATTTCATAGAAATAAGGCAGATTAAAAAAGAAAGTGTGCTGCTCAGGCATATACAGTAGTTCCCTAACACATATTCCTTCTCTTGCTTCAGATTATCTGCTGAAATGGAGAGGAAAATGTACAATTTATCAAAAAACCTTGATGTTGAGGAAGTAACAAACATGCTGTTAGATGATGCAGACCCCACACTGAATGAGGATTTAGGAGAGGAAAGTGAGATTGATTCTCATGACGAGGTGGAAGTATGTGAAGTGGATTCTGAAACAGAGCAAGATGGTGACAGTGATGAGGATGAAGATGTAGAATCTTATTATATGGGAAAAGATAAAAAAAAACAATGGAACAAGAAGCCACTCCAGAAAAAACGCAGGGAACCTCAAAACATTATTACTCACCTTCCTGCAGTTATAGGAACTGCAAGTAATGCAAAAACTGCAGTTGAATGCTGGAATAGTTTATTCACAGATGACATTCTGGACTCTATTGTCACATATACCAACCAATATATTGACATTATAAAGGACAAGTTCATCTGCAACAGAACCATCAAGGCCCCGGTGAAATAGAACTGCGTGCTTTTTTTTGGATTATTATACCTTGCAGGAGCTTATAGGGCAAATAGGCAAAGTTTCGAGGAACTTTGGAGTAAAGATGGGGATGGAGTTGAAAAATTTGGCCTTGTTATGTCCATAAACAGATTCAAGCTTCTAATTCGTTGCCTTCGGTTTGACGACAGAACTACCCGAACCGAACGTAAAACACATGACCGACTTGCTCCAATTCCATGAAAGCCTAACAAATATGGAATAAAAATGTATGCCCTTGTTGATGCAGTAAGACCTACACTTACAACCTGGAAGTTTATGCAGGAAAACAACCAGAAGGTCCTTACTGTGTCAGCAACAAACCCAGTGATGTTGTAAAAAGACTGGCTGAGCCCTTATTTGGATCGGGTCGCAATATAACAGCTGACAATTGGTTTTTAAATTGTGATCTGATTGATTATCTGAAAATGCAGAAGCTTTCATATGTTGGAACTGTAAGAAAAAATAAAAAAGAATTGCCTACACAGTTTGTAAGTGTGAAAGGGAGACAAGAGTAAAGCAGTATGTTTGCATTCCATAATGGAAAGGTTTTGGTTTCCTATGTACCACAAGCAAAAAAAATTGTACTTCTATCAACACTTCATGATGATGATGCCATCGATCCTGGGACTGGGGCACAAAAAAAAACGGAGATAATTACATTTTATAATGCAACCAAAGGGGGTGTTGATACAGCTGATCAGATGTGCTCAACTTTCAACGTCAGCAGAAACACCAAACGCTGGCCAATGGTCATATTTTTTGCTATGTTGAATTTGGGTGGTATAAATTCACAAGTCATTTACCTTGAAAACAAGCTTGAACCACTCCGTAGATGATTGCATCTGAAAAAATTGGCCCATGAACTAGTGCTTGGAGAGCTACGCAGGAGAAGTATGAAAACAATCGGTATCCCCTCTCGCCTTCAAGTTCAGCTCAAAAGATTCCGCCCAGAAGATGATAGTGAAAATTCACCACCTGCACCACCTCCTAAAAAAAGGAGATGCACCACCTGCACCACGGAAAGCGGAATCAGAAGGCTTTCTAATTATGAAAGTCACAAATGTCATAATGCAATCTGCCTGACACATGCAAAAATGATGTGTAATTCTTGCTCTATGCTCTGCAAGTGTAATTTTTCTGGGGAAACTTCAGGATCTAATTCTGATTGAATATGTGTTTAATAGTACTTAAGGTACCTTAAAATTAAGTTTGTTTCCATAAATTTTCTTTGTAGAGTTTTTTGACAGAGTCGAACTGGGGACTATTTGGCGGGAGTTTTGAAATGTTTGTATTTCAGAGTTATTAGTTTTATGTTAAGTAAATGTTTTTTTTTTGCACCTGATTATGTGTAGTCTCTTTTATTACATCCCTGTGAAGGTCACTGATCACTTTTAGAGCACTGAAATTGCAAACATCAGATATTATAGGTATTTTTCTAGCCTGCGCCTGACAGTCACATTGTATGTGAACTCGTTAGAACCGATATTGTATGTGACGGAGGGTTAAAATTAGGGCTCTTACAGACATTGGTGCAAATAGGTCTAATCTTGGATCCGAATGTAAAGCATGGTCGCAGGTTTCCGGACCTAAGCGTGATAGCCTCATAGAAATAGACTCTTGTGCTTTAAGGGGAGACATGTAAATGTTTTGCAGTGGCCTAGTCAAAGTCTAGACCTTAACCCAATTGAGAATCTGTGGTCAGACTTGAAGATTGCTGTTCACCAATTTGCGGCAACAATTGTGAGCGATCGGCTCTGTGGTAGACAATGGTTCACACATATGGATGCAGTTTGGCAGTTCAAACAAATGGGCAGTTTATTAAATTTTCATAAACCGGTCAGGATAACAAAATAAAACAGCCTCTTCCAGGTAAGAAAAGGTATAACCAAACAAAAATTGAAAATAACCAGTCAATATAACGCAGAGGCTCAGTCGTTTAAATGTCAGTGCTTTTCTCTCAGACTACAGCAGGGTATGTGCAGCACATACAAGTCCTCTTCACTTTGCAAGCACACAGACAAAGTGAGACAGCACCAACTGCCTTAAATCAGACATTCCAAGACCCGGACTGGATGTAAGTGAGCAGTCGATCCCACCCAGCTCTTTGAGCTGCTCGTAAAACCTGGTCCCATAATCCGGGCCCTTTAAATACCTGTCAGCACTATGTGTGCTGGAGCCTGCTTCTCCGGGTCCTACATTACCGAGGCTTGGCACATCAGGGACACATAACTCCTGTCAACGACCTGTCCAGCTGCCACCTTACAAGATATACAGTATATCTATCTATCTATCTATCTATCTATCTATATATATGTACTCATATAAATGCACTCATATATATTTTAGACATATACTCCTGAAATTGCTCTGAATAATATGGTTTTCTATAATTGCAGTGTAACTGAAACATGTGCTGCGTGTAAAAATGAGCTGATTTAAAATATCTCCTTTTAAAGCATATAAAATATTCTATGTGATAAAGTAAACTTTGACTTCAAAGAAAAAAAACTAGTTTTGAAATTTTGTTAAAAAGACTTACAAGTTATAAATGTACAAACTACTTACAGTTATTTCAGTTATTGCAACCAAGGGATCCGTGCTGATCGTTCCATAGCACAGGTGTTTTGCTAATCTAATTTAATGATGTAGCTAAGAGCAACTTGGTGTATAGCAATTCATTTGGAATGAAAAGAAGCTAGCATAAAAAAAAAGTAATGAACTGGCAAGAAAACACATTCATAAACAAGCTGAGAAACCTGGGTAGCAACTGCTAAAGTGGTAAAATGGATACAAAATTGGTTGAGAAATTGGTGACAGCGGGGGAAATCATTGGAGTTCACTGGAAGGGGAATGGAATGGACTGGTTTCTATTTATGATCCAGTGGTCTACTTCCAGGTAACAAACACCTAGTGAATTACTGATGCTCAGCTTGTTCAAAGTCCAGCAAAGATATAAATATGCAGCTTTTACATTTTATATTTAGAATATGTCTATACATATGAAGATGTTACTTGTTGTTTCATACTTCTTCACTTAAAAAGATGAAATTGCAAGATGTAAATTAAAAGATGATGACGATTAATGAATGACTTCAGTTTAAGGGGACATAAAAGGCAGATTCTTGCTTCTGCTGTCTGAGGCAAAAATTGAAATGATGCCCTCTCTACTCTCCTATCCTGTCCATAACATGCATCCAGCATTGAATAAACAGTATACACAAATTTATATCAGTATTAAGAAACTATATATACAGTATATATACGAATTAAGAAACTGTAAATTTAAATATATACCTGACAGAGGCATAGCTAGGGTTTCAGCTCAGGAAGAGGGGGGCGAAAATTCTGAGTGGACCCTGGTTACAACTACGGTGGCGCACCGCAATTGTGGGTATAAGGGAATCTCAGCATATGAGACTGAAAATACATCTCTGTACAAAGACCATAACTGATATTATCGCCATACTATGACATACAGTTGTAGATTCCAGTCCTGCAGACCATACAAGTGATTAAAGAACAGGTATATATTAGATAACTTACAGCTGACTTTTTTCCTATTTTGATGGAGTCATTCACTTTTCAGTCTTTTCCATCAACCCAGATTGACAGGATAACTTCTCCAGTCACGACTCCGTTGATCCACATGTACTGACAAAACAACTGCAGCATAAGGAGTAATGGGATTAGGTGTCGCTAACACCAAGCCCTACCTTTAGTAATGAAGCGCTGTCAGCCAGACATCCTCATCACTAAATATGTAAGTAAAGAGTTAAATAAACACACACATCGAGAATAAAACACTTTATTTGAAATAAAACAGACACATCCTTTAATAAATCAAATTAACCCAATATACTCACCCCAGGTCAGACGAAAATCCAACGGTTAAAGTGATATCCCATGTTTCTTTTTCAAATTTAGCTCCAAAAAGCATTAATTGTTTTACAAAAATGATTAAAAAATCGCATGCAAAAAACGCATCCAACGCATGTAATGACATTTCAAACAGTCAAACTCTGCAGCAGAGACTGGCATCTCCACTACAGAAATTAACATACTGCGGGGGAGTTTATGAAATAAAATGAAGAATTAAATTAAAAAATGGTGTGGGCTCCCTCATCTCTTTTATAACCAGCAGAGCGAAAGCCGACTACTGGGGACTGATATTACTAGCTTGGGAAGGGCCTATTAGCCAAATATGTTCCCGGCCTATTAATTACAGCCGACAGCTGTTTGCTTAGCCTTTACTGGCTATATTACAGGGGGCCCATGAAAAAATTTACGTAGGGTCCCCCTATAAAATCTAACCAGCAAAGGCTAAACAAACAGCTGTGAGCTGATATTAATAGCCAGGGAAGGAGCCATGGATACTGGCTAATGGTGTCAGCTCTCAGCGACCCCAGAAATGACACATCCATAAATGCTTTAAATCTGGCACTTAGCCTCTCTCTTCCCACTTGCTTTGGTGTGGTGGCAAGTGGGGTTGTTGGGGTTCATGTCAGTCTTGTATTGGCAGCTGACATGAAGCCCAGGTTAGTAATGGAGAGGCGTCTATAAGATGACCCCATTACTAACCCCATAGTAAAGGTTTGGAAATAAAGACACGGCAAGAATAAAGTCTTTTATCATAAATGAAAGTCCACACCATTTTTTGCATATTAATTTAAAAATAAAAAACACAGTTGTACTCACCTAATGCCTAATCTGCTGAAGCCATTGTCACCTGTAAAAAACAGAAAATAAAAAAAAACATTTCCCTCACCTGTCTGATGTAATGGCATAATCCCGAATGTCCCAGGGCGATCAAATCATTTGTTGGACAGTCACATGAGCAGTCACTGATGTGATTGCTCTACAAGACAGAAGGCTACACACTGACACAGGAGTGACAGCAGGAGCCAGCTGATGGTGGTAGAAGTCTCATCAACCATAGCTTGTGACCTGCAGTAAGCTTTTTATTGCTGGTCACTGTCACAGCTGCAGGATCATGCTGACTTCTGACAGTGTGATCTCGCAGTGCTCTGATCCGCGGTAATGATGTTACCACCGATCAGAGCCATGCTTCCCGTGCTGTCATGCTTTTAATAAACTGTTCGGCGTTCAGCTGAACCCGCCAGACCCGAGCAGTCAGGGGTTCGCCAATCACTACCTGTTACCTATCTATTTATCTTTATCTTTTATAGTTTTTTTAACCTATACTGTTAAATTAATAAATAAATATATATCTAGTAGTGTTGAGCGAGCATGCTCAACACTGCTCGGTACTCGCCCGAGCATCTCACTACTCGGGATGTTCGGCGAGCACCGAGCATTTCTGGGTTACTCGGGCGGGAGCTCGGTTCTCCGCCCTGCACGTTTAGAGCTCTTTACAGAGCCAATGAACATGCAGGGATTGCCTGCCAGTCACTGTAATGCCGCAGCCATGTTGTTTGTGGGCATTACAGTGATTGGCTGGCAGCACGGAGTCACCTCGAGTATTTAAAACCGGGCGCCGCCATCTTGGACACAGTCGCTCCGGATCAGACAGTGTAGGGTCAGTGCTGCAGAGCTAGGGAGAGATTTATACTGTGAAACAGTTAGCGTAGGGTCTCTAAAGCCTGCCAAATCAAACAAACAGTCCTTCTCAGAACTAATATCCAGCCCAGATATCAGGCAGGCAGGCAGGCAGCCTGTATAGGAGACGCAGTGGTTATACCAACAAACAGTGCATTACAGTCCTGTGTGCTCCTGCTGGTCAAATTGCTACACTTATCCTCCAGGTCTCAGGGGCCAGGAAAAATCCTTTTTTTAGCTTCTAAATCCTGTATTTTTTTTTTCCTCTGTCAGAATGTACAAATACGCATCTTATTAAACTTTTGACATTTCCCCCCAACAAAAAAATGAGTGCGCCTGTGACTGTTCAAACACCAATATATCTGTTTAAAATAATTTGGTGTAGGCCACATAACTAGAATTTTGGTTTTGCAGTTCCACGGTTCAAATCTCTGTATTATGCAGCTTTTGGCCTTTTTTACATAAAAAACAGTATTAGTGTCTCCCTGACTGCTCAGACACAAATATATCTGTTTAAAATATTCTGGTGTAGGCCAGATAACTAGAAGTTTGGTTTTGCAGTTCCACGGTTCAAATCTCTGTATTATGCAGCTTTTGGCCTTTTTTTCATAAAAAAAAACAGCAATAGTGTCTCCCTGACTGTTCAGACACAAATATATCTGTTCGTAATATTCTGGTGTAGGCCAAAAAACTAGAAGATTGGTTTTGCAGTTTCATGGTTCAAATCTCAGTATTATGGAGATTTTGGCCTTTTTTACATAAAAAAAACAGCAACAGTGTCTCCCTGACTGTTGAGACACAAATATATCTGTTCGTAATATCCTGGTGTAGGCCAGAAAACTAGAAGATTGGTTTTGCAGTTCCACGGTTCAAATTTCTGTATTATGCAGCTTTTGGCATTTTTTACATAAAAAAAACAGTAATAGTGTCTCCCTGACTGTTCAGACACAAATATATGTTTAAAATATTCAGGTGTAGGCCAGATAACTAGAAGTTTGGTTTTACAGTTCCACGGTTAAAATCTCAGTATTATGCAGCTTTTGGTCTTTATTACATAAAAAAACAGTAATAGTGTCTCCCTGACTGTTCAGACACAAATATATCTGTTTGTAATATTCTGGTGTAGGCCAGAAAACGAGAAGATTGGTTTTGCAATTCCACGGTTCAAATCTCAGTATTATGCAGCGTTTGGTCTTTTTTACAATAAAAAAACAGTAATAGTGTTTCCCTGACTGTTCTGACACAAATACATCTGTTTAAAATATTCTGGTATAGGCCAGATAACTAGAAGTTTGGTTTTGCAGTTTCACGGTTCAAATCTCAGTATTATGGAGCTTTTGGACTTTTTTACATAAAAAAACCCCAGTAATATTGTCTCCCTGACTGTTCAGACACAAATATAGCTGTTTGTAATATTCTGGTGTAGGCCAGATAACTAGAAGTTAGGTTTTGCAGTTCCACGGATCAAATCTCAGTATTATGCAGCTTTTTGCCTTTTTTACATAAAAAAAAAGTAATAGTGTCTCCCTAACTGTTCAGACACAAATATATTTGTTCAAAATATTCTGGTGTAGACCAAATACCTAGAAGCTTGGTTTTGCAGTTCCACGGTTCAAATCTCAGTATTATGCAGCTTTTGGCCTTTTTTACATAAAAAACAGTATTAGTGTCTCCCTGACTGTTCAGACACAAATATATCTGTTTAAAATATTCTGGTGTAGGCCAGATAACTAGAAGTTTGGTTTTGCAGTTCCATGGTTCAAATCTCAGTATTATGCAGCTTTTGGCCTTTTTTACATAAAAAAAACAGTAATACTGTCTCCCTGACTGTTCAGACACAAATATATCTGTTTAAAATATTCTGGTGTAGGCCAGATAACTAGAAGTATGGTTTTGCACTTCCACGATTCAAATCTCTGTATTATGCAGCTTTTGGCCTTTTTTACATAAAAAAAATCAGTGATAGTGTTTTCATGACTGTTCAGACACAAATATATGTTTAAAATATTCTGGTGTAGGCCAGATAACTAGGAACTTGGTTTCGCAGTTTCACGGTTCAAGTCTCAGTATTATGAAGCTTTTGGCATTTTTTACATAAAAAAAAACAGTAATAGTGTCTCCCTGACTGTTCAGACACAAATATATGTTTAAAATATTCTGGTGTAGGCCAGATAACTAGAAGTTTGGTTTTGCAGTTCCACGGTTCAAATCTCAGTATTATGCAGCTTTTGGTCTTTATTACATAAAAAAACAGTAATAGTGTCTCCCTGACTGTTCAGACACAAATATATCTGTTTGTAATATTCTGGTGTAGGCCAGAAAACGAGAAGATTGGTTTTGCAGTTCCACGGTTCAAATCTCAGTATTATGCAGCTTTTGGTCTTTTTTACAATAAAAAAACAATAATAGTGTTTCCCTGACTGTTCTGACACAAATACATCTGTTTAAAATATTCTGGTATAGGCCAGATAACTAGAAGTTTGGTTTCGCAGTTTCACGGTTCACATCTCAGTATTATGGAGCTTTTGGCCTTTTTTACATTAAAAAACACAGTAATATTGTCTCCCTGAATGTTCAGACACAAATATATCTGTTTGTAATATTCTGGTGTAGGCCAGATAACTGGAAGTTTGGTTTTGCAGTTCCACGGTTCAAATCTCAGTATTATGCAACTTTTGGTCTTTTTTACATTAAAAAAACAGTAATAGTGTCTCACTGACTGTTCTGACACAAATATATCTGTTTAAAATATTCTGGTGTAGGCCAGATAACTAGAAGTTTGGTTTTGCATTTCCATGGTTCAAATCTCAGTATTATGAAGCTTTTGGCATTTTTTACATAAAAAAAAACAGTAATAGTGTCTCCCTGACTGTTCAGACACAAATATATGTTTAAAATATTCTGGTGTAGGCCAGATAACTAGAAGTTTGGTTTTGCAGTTCCACGGTTCAAATCTCAGTATTATGCAGCTTTTGGTCTTTATTACATAAAAAAACAGTAATAGTGTCTCCCTGACTGTTCAGACACAAATATATCTGTTTGTAATATTCTGGTGTAGGCCAGAAAACGAGAAGATTGGTTTTGCAGTTCCACGGTTCAAATCTCAGTATTATGCAGCTTTTGGTCTTTTTTACAATAAAAAAACAGTAATAGTGTTTCCCTGACTGTTCTGACACAAATACATCTGTTTAAAATATTCTGGTATAGGCCAGATATCTAGAAGTTTGGTTTTGCAGTTTCACGGTTCACATCTCAGTATTATGGAGCTTTTGGCCTTTTTTACATTAAAAAACACAGTAATATTGTCTCCCTGAATGTTCAGACACAAATATATCTGTTTGTAATATTCTGGTGTAAGCCAGATAACTGGAAGTTTGGTTTTGCAGTTCCACGGTTCAAATCTCAGTATTATGCAACTTTTGTTCTTTTTTACATTAAAAAAACAGTAATAGTGTCTCACTGACTGTTCTGAAACATATATATCTGTTTAAAATATTCTGGTGTAGGCCAGATAACTAGAAGTGTGGTTTTGCAGTTCCAGGGATCAAATCTCAGTATTATGCAGCTTTTGGCCATTTTTACATAAAAAAAAGTAATATTGTCTCCCTGACTGTTCAGACACAAATATATTTGTTCAAAATATTCTGGTGTAGACCAGATAACTAGAAGTTTGGTTTTGCAGTTCCACTGTTCAAATCTCTGCATTATGCAGCTTTTGGCCTTTTTCAGATAAAAAACAGTATTAGTGTCTCCCTGACTGAACAGACACAAATATATCTGTTTAAAATATTCTGGTGTAGGCCAGATAACTAGAAGTTTGGTTTTGCATTTCCATGGTTCAAATCTCAGTATTATGCAGCTTTTGGCATTTTTTACATAAAAAAACAGTAATAGTGTCTCCCTGACTGTTCAGACACAAATATATCTGTTTAAAATATTCTGGTGTAGGCCAGATAACTAGAAGTAAGGTTTCGCAATTTCACGGTTCCAATCTCAGTATTATGGAGCTTTTGGCTTTTTTTACATAAAAAAACAGTAATAGTGTCTCCCTGACTGTTCAAACACAAATATATCTGTTTAAAATATTTTTGTGTAGGCCTGATAACTACAAGTTAGGCTTTGCAGTTCCACGGTACAAATCCCTGTAGTATCCAGATTTTTGCCTTTTTTTTACATAAAAAAAAGAGTAAGAGTGTCTCGCTGACTGTTCTAACACAAATATATCTATTTGTAATATTCTGGTGTAGGCCAGAAAACTAAAAGTTTGTTTTTGCTGTTCCACAGTTCAAATCTCAGTATTATGCAACTTTTGGCCTTTTTTACAATAAAAAAACAGTAATAGTGTTTCCCTGACTGTTCTGACACAAATATATCTGTTTAAAATATTCTGGTATAGGCCAGATAACTAGAAGTTTGGTTTTGCAGTTTCACGGTTCAAATCTCAGTATTATGGAGCTTTTGGCCTTTTCTACATTAAAAAAAACAGTAATATTGTCTCCCTGACTGTTCAGACACAAATATATCTGTTTGTAATATTCTCGTGTAGGCCAGATAACTAGAAGTTTGGTTTTGCAGTTCCACGATTCAAATCTCTGTATTATGCAGCTTTTGTCCTTTTTTTACATAAAAAAAATCAGTGATAGTGTTTCCATGACTGTTCAGACACAAATATATGTTTAAAATATTCTGGTGTAGGCCATATAACTAGAAGTTTGGTTTTGCAGTTCCACGGATCAAATCTCAGTATTGTGCAGCTTTTGGCCTTTTTTACAGAAAATAACAGTAATAGTGTCTCCCTGACTGTTCAGACACAAATATATCTGTTTAAAATATTTTGGGGTAGGCCAGATAACTAGAAGTTAGGCTTTGAAGTTCCACGGTTCAAATCTCTGTATTATGCAGCTTTTTCCCTTTTTTACATAAAAAAACAGTAAGAGTGTTACCCTGACTGTTCAGACACAAATATCTCTGTTTAAAATATTCTGGTGTAGGCCAGAAAACTAGAGGTATGGTTTTGCAGTTCCACGATTCAAATCTCTGTATTATGCACCTTTTGGCCTTTTTTAAATAAAAAAAATCAGTCATAGTGTTTCCATGACTGTTCAGACACAAATATATCTGTTTTTGATATTCTGGTGTAGGCCAGAAAACTAGAAGATTGGTTTAGCAGTTCCATTGTTCAAATCTCAGTAAAATTCAGCTTTTGGCCTTTTTTACAATATAAATAACAGTAATAGTATTTCACTGACTCTTCAGACACAAATATATGTTTAAAATATTCTGGTGTAGGCCAGATAACTAGAAGTTTGGTTTTGCAGTTTCACGGTTCAAATCTCAGTATTATGCAGCTTTTGGTCTTTTTTAAATTAAAAAAACAGTAATAGTGTCTCGCTGACTGTTCTGACACAAATATATCTGTTTAAAATATTCTGGTGTAGGCCAGATAAATAGAAGTTTGGTTTTGCAGTTCCACGGTTCAAATCTCAGTATTATGCAGCTTTGGGCCTTTTTTACATAAAAAAAAGTAATAGTGTCTCCCTGACTGTTCAGACACAAATATATCAGTTCAAAATATTCTGGTGTAGACCAGAAAACTAGAAGTTTGGTTTTGCAGTTCCACAGTCCAAATCTCTGTATTATGCAGCTTTTGGCCTTTTTTACATAAAAAAAATCAGTGATAGTGTTTCCGTGACTTTTCAGACACAAATATATGTTTAAAATATTCTGGTGTAGGCCACATAACTAGAAGCTTGGTTTCTCAGTTTCACGGTTCAAATCTCAGTATTATGGAGCTTTTGGCCTTTTTTACTGAAAATAACAGTAATAGTGTCTCCCTGACTGTTCAGACACAAATATATCTGTTTAAACTATTTTGGTGTAGGCCAGATAACTAGAAGTTAGGCTTTGCATTTCCACGGTTCAAATCTCAGTATAATTCAACTTTTGGTCTTTTTTACAATATAAATAACAGTAATAGTGTTTCACTAACTGTTCAGACACAAATATATGTTTAAAATATTCTGGTGTAGGGCAGATAACTAGAAGTTTGTCTTTGCAGTTTCACGGTTCAAATCTCAGTATTATGGAGCTTTTGGCCTTTTTTACATTAAAAAAAACAGTAATATTGTCTCCCTGACTGCTCAGACACAAATATATCTGTTTAAAATATTCTGGTGTAGGCCAGATAACTAGAAGTTTGGTTTTGCAGTTCCATGGTTCAAATCTCAGTATTATGGAGCTTTTGGCCTTTTTTACATTAAAAAAAACAGTAATATTGTCTCCCTGACTGCTCAGACAGAAATATATCTGTTTAAAATATTCTGGTGTAGGCCAGATAACTAGAAGTTTGGTTTTGCAGTTCCATGGTTCAAATCTCAGTATTATGCAGCTTTTTTGCCTTTATTACATAAAAAAAAACAGTAATAGTGTCTCCCTGACTGTTCAGACACAAATGTATCTGTTTAAAATATTCTGGTGTAGGCCAGATAACTAGAAGTTTGGTTTTGCAGTTCCACGATTCAAATCTCTGTATTATGCAGCTTTTGTCCTTTTTTTACATAAAAAAAATCAGTGATAGTGTTTCCCTGACTGTTCTGACACAAATTTATCTGTTTAAAATATTCTGGTGTAGGCCAGATAACTAGAAGTTAGGCTTTGCAGTTCCACTGTTCAAATCTCTGTATTATCCAGCTTTTTGACATAAAAAAAAACAGTAAGAGTGTCTCGCTGACTGTTCAGACACAAATATATCTGTTTAAAATATTCTGGTGTAGGCCAGATAACTAGAAGTATGGTTTTGCAGTTCCATGGTTCAAATCTCAGTATTATGCAGCTTTTGGTCTTTATTACATAAAAAAACAGTCATAGTGTCTCCGTGACTGTTCAGACACAAATATATCTGTTTAAACTATTTTGGTGTAGGCCAGATAACTAGAAGTTAGTCTTTGCAGTTCCACGGTTCAAATCTCACTATAATTCAGCTTTTGGCCTTTTTTACAATATAAATAACAGTAATAGTGTTTCACTAACTGTTCAGACACAAATATATGTTTAAAATATTCTGGTGTAGGGCAGATAACTAGAAGTTTGGCTTTGCAGTTTCACGGTTCAAATCTCAGTATTATGGAGCTTTTGGCCTTTTTTACATAAAAAAAACAGTAATATTGTCTCCCTGACTGCTCAGACAGAAATATATCTGTTTAAAATATTCTGGTGTAGGCCAGATAACTAGAAGTTTGGTTTTGCAGTTCCACGGTTCAAATCTCAGTATTATGCAGCTTTTTCGCCTTTATTACATAAAAAAAACAGTAATAGTGTCTCCCTGACTGTTCAGACACAAATGTATCTGTTTAAAATATTCTGGTGTAGGCCAGATAACTAGAAGTTTGGTTTTGCAGTTCCACGATTCAAATCTCTGTATTATGCAGCTTTTGTCCTTTTTTTACATAAAAAAAATCAGTGATAGTGTTTCCCTGACTGTTCTGACACAAATTTATCTGTTTAAAATATTCTGGTGTAGGCCAGATAACTAGAATTTAGGCTTTGCAGTTCCACTGTTCAAATCTCTGTATTATCCAGCTTTTTGCCTTTTTTACATAAAAAAAAACAGTAAGATTGTCTCGCTGACTGTTCAGACACAAATATATCTGTTTAAAATATTCTGGTGTAGGCTAGATAACTAGAAGTATGGTTTTGCAGTTCCACGATTCAAATCTCTGTATTATGCAGCTTTTGGCCTTTTTTACATAAAAAAATCAGTGATAGTGTTTCCATGACTGTTCAGACACAAATATATGTTTAAAATATTCTGGTGTAGGCCAGATTATGAGAAGCTTGGTTTCGCAGTTTCACAGTTCAAATTTCAGTACTATGGAGCTTTTGGCCTTTTTTACATAAAAACAACAGTAATAGTGTCTCACTGACTGTTCAAACACAAATATATCTGTTTAAAATATTTTGGTGTAGGCCAGATAACTAGAAGTTAGGTTTGCACTTCCACGGTTCATATCTCTGTATTATGCAGCTTTTGGCCTTTTTTACATAAAAAAACAGTAAGAGTGTTTCCCTGACTGTTCAGACACAAATATATCTGTTTAAAATATTCTGGTGTAGGCCAGATAACTAGAGGTATGGTTTTGCAGTTCCACGATTCAAATCTCTGTATTATGCACCTTTTGGCCTTTTTTAAATAAAAAAAATTAGTGATAGTGTTTCCATGACTGTTCAGACACAAATATATCTGTTTGTGATATTCTGGTGTAGGCCAGAAAACTAGAAGATTGGTTTAGCAGTTCCACAGTTTAAATCTCAGTATAATTCAGCTTTTGGCCTTTTTTACAATATAAATAACAGTAATAGTATTTCACTGACTGTTCAGACACAAATATATGTTTAAAATATTCTGGTGTAGGCCAGATAACTAGAAGTTTGGTTTTGCAGTTTCACGGTTCAAATCTCAGTATTATTGAGCTTTTGGCCTTTTTTACATTAAAAAAAACAGTAATATTGTCTGCCTGACTGTTCAGACACAAATATATCTGTTTGTAATATTCTGGTGTAGGCCAGATAACTAGAAGTTTGGTTTTGCAGTTCCACGGTTCAAATCTCAGTATTATGCAGCTTTTGGTCTTTTTTAAATTAAAAAAACAGTAATAGTGTCTCGCTGACTGTTCTGACACAAATATATCTGTTTAAAATATTCTGGTGTAGGCCAGATAAATAGAAGTTTGGTTTTGCAGTTCCACGGTTCAAATCTCAGTATTATGCAGCTTTGGGCCTTTTTTACATAAAAAAAAGTAATAGTGTCTCCCTGACTGTTCAGACACAAATATATCAGCTCAAAATATTCTAGTGTAGACCAGAAAACTAGAAGTTTGGTTTTGCAGTTCCACAGTCCAAATCTCTGTATTATGCAGCTTTTGGCCTTTTTTACATAAAAAAAATCAGTGACAGTGTTTGCACGACTGTTCAGACACAAATATATGTTTAAAATATTCTGGTGTAGGCCACATAACTAGAAGCTTGGTTTCTCAGTTTCACGGTTCAAATCTCAGTATTATGGAGCTTTTGGCCTTTTTTACAGAAAATAACAGTAATAGTGTCTCCCTGACTGTTCAGACTCAAATACATCTGTTTAAAATATTTTGGTGTAGGCCAGATAACTAGAAGTTAGGCTTTGCAGTTCCACGGTTCAAATCTCAGTATAATTCAGCTTTTGGCCTTTTTTACATAAAAAAAAGTAATAGTGTATCCCTGACTGTTCAGACACAAATATATCTGTTCAAAATATTCTGGTGTAGACCAGGAAACTAGAAGTTTGATTTTGCAGTTCCACAGTCCAAATCTCTGTATTATGCAGCTTTTGGCCTTTTTTACATAAAAAAAATCAGTGATAGTGTTTCCATGACTGTTCAGACACAAATATATCTGTTTGTAATATTCTGGTGTAGGCCAGATAACTAGAAGTTTGGCTTTGCAGTTCCACGGTTCAAATCTCAGTATTATGCAGCTTTTGGCCTTTTTTACATAAAAAAACAGTAATAGTGTCTCCCTGACTGTACAGACACAAATATATCTGTTTAAAATATTCTGGTGTAGGCCAGATAACTAGAAGTATGGCTTTGCAGTTCCACGGTTCAAATCTCAGTATAATTCAGCTTTTGGCCTTTTTTACATAAAAAAAAGTAATAGTGTATCCCTGACTGTTCAGACACAAATATATCTGTTCAAAATATTCTGGTGTAGACCAGGAAACTAGAAGTTTGATTTTGCAGTTCCACAGTCCAAATCTCTGTATTATGCAGCTTTTGGCCTTTTTTACATAAAAAAAATCAGTGATAGTGTTTCCATGACTGTTCAGACACAAATATATCTGTTTGTAATATTCTGGTGTAGGCCAGATAACTAGAAGTTTGGCTTTGCAATTCCACGGTTCAAATCTCAGTATTATGCAGCTTTTGGCCTTTTTTACATAAAAAAACAGTAATAGTGTCTCCCTGACTGTACAGACACAAATATATCTGTTTAAAATATTCTGGTGTAGGCCAGATAACTAGAAGTATGGCTTTGCAGTTCCACGGTTCAAATCTCAGTATTATGCAGCTTTTGGTCTTTTTTACATTAAAAAAACAGTAATAGTGTCTTGCTGACTGTTCTGATACAAATATATCTGTTTAAAATATTCTGGTGTAGGCCAAATAACTAGAAGTTTGGTTTTGCAGTTCCACGGATCAAATCTCAGTAATATGCAGCTTTTGGCCTTTTTTACATAAAAAAAAGTAATAATGTCTCCCGGACTGTTCAGACACAAATATATCTGTTCAAAATATTCTGGTGTAGACCAGATAACTAGAAGTTTGGTTTTGCAGTTCCACGGTTCAAATCTCTGTATTATGCAGCTTCTGGCCTTTCTTACATAAAAAACAGTATTAGCGTCTCCCTGACTGTTCAGACACACATATATCTGTTTAAAATATTCTGGTGTAGGCCAGATAACTAGAAGTTTGGTTTTGCAGTTCCATGGTTCAAATCTCAGTATTATGCAGCTTTTGGCCTTTTTTACATAAAAAAACAGTAATAGTGTCTCCCTGATTGTTCAGACACAAATATATCTGTTTAAAATATTCTGGTGTAGGCCAGATAACTAGAAGTATGGTTTTCCAGTTCCACGATTTAAATCTCTGTATTATGCAGCTTTTGGCCTTTTTTACATAAAAAAAACAGTAAGAGTGTCTCCCTGACTGTTCAGACACAAATATATCTGTTTGTAATATTCTGGTGTAGGCCAGATAACTAGAAGTTTGGTTTTGCAGTTCCACGGTTCAAATCTCAGTATTATGCAGCTTTTGGCCATTTTTACATAAAAAAAACAGTAATAGTGTCTCCCTGACTGTTCTGACACAAATATATCTGTTTGTAATATTCTGCTGTAGGCCAGATAACTAGAAGTTTAGTATTGCAGTTCCACGGTTCAAATCTCAGTATTGTGCAGCTTTTGGCCATTTTTACATTAAAAAAAACAGTAATAGTGTCTCCCTGACTGTTCAGACACAAATATATCTGTTTGTGATATTCTGGAGTAGGCCAGAAAACTAGAAGATTGGCTTTGCAGTTCCACGGTTCAAATCTCAGTATTATGCAGCTTTTGGCCTTTTTTACAATATAAAAAACAGTAATAGTGTCTCGCTGACTGTTCTGATACAAATATATCTGTTTGTAATATTCTGGTGTAGGCCAGATAGCTAGAAGTTTGGTTTTGCAGTTTCACGGTTCAAATCTCAGTATTATGGAGCTTTTGGCCTTTTTTTACAATAAAAAAAACAGTGATATTGTCTCCCTGACTTTTCAGACACAAATTTATCTGTTTGTAATATTCTGGTGTAGGCCAGATAGCTAGAAGTTTGGTTTTGCAGTTCCACGGTTCAAATCTCTGTATTATGCAGCTTTTGGTCTTTTTAAATTAAAAAAACAGTAATAGTGTCTCGCTGACTGTTCTGACACAAATATATCTGTTTAAAATATTCTGGTGTAGGCCAGATAAATAGAAGTTTGCTTTTGCATTTCCACGGTTAAAATCTCAGTATTATGCAGCTTTTGGCCTTTTTTACATAAAAAAACAGTAATAGTGTATCCCTGACTGTTCAGACACAAATATATCTGTTCAAAATATTCTGGTGTAGACCAGAAAACTAGAAGTTTGATTTTGCAGTTCCACAGTCCAAATCTCTGTATTATGCAGCTTTTGGCCTTTTTTACATAAAAAAAATCAGTGATAGTGTTTCCATGACTGTTCAGACACAAATATATCTGTTTGTAATATTCTGGTGTAGGCCAGATAACTAGAAGTTTGGCTTTGCAGTTCCACGGTTCAAATCTCAGTATTATGCAGCTTTTGGCCTTTTTTACATAAAAAAACAGTAATAGTGTCTCCCTGACTGTACAGACACAAATATATCTGTTTAAAATATTCTGGTGTAGGCCAGATAACTAGAAGTATGGCTTTGCAGTTCCACGGTTCAAATCTCAGTATTATGCAGCTTTTGGTCTTTTTTACATTAAAAAAACAGTAATAGTGTCTCGCTGACTGTTCTGATACAAATATATCTGTTTAAAATATTCTGGTGTAGGCCAAATAACTAGAAGTTTAGTTTTGCAGTTCCACGGATCAAATCTCAGTAATATGCAGCTTTTGGCCTTTTTTACATAAAAAAAAGTAATAATGTCTCCCTGACTGTTCAGACACAAATATATCTGTTGAAAATATTCTGGTGTAGACCAGATAACTAGAAGTTTGGTTTTGCAGTTCCACGGTTCAAATCTCTGTATTATGCAGCTTCTGGCCTTTCTTACATAAAAAACAGTATTATCGTCTCCCTGACTGTTCAGACACAAATATATCTGTTTAAAATATTCTGGTGTAGGCCAGATAACTAGAAGTTTGGTTTTGCAGTTCCATGGTTCAAATCTCAGTATTATGCAGCTTTTGGCCTTTTTTACATAAAAAAACAGTAATAGTGTCTCCCTGATTGTTCAGACACAAATATATCTGTTTAAAATATTCTGGTGTAGGCCAGATAACTAGAAGTATGGTTTTGCAGTTCCACGATTCAAATCTCTGTATTATGCAGCTTTTGGCCTTTTTTACATAAAAAAAATCAGTGATAGTGTTTCCATGACTGTTCAGACACAAATATATGTTTAAAATATTCTGGTGCAGGCCAGATAACTAGAAGTTTGGTTTTGCAGTTCCACGGTTCAAATCTCAGTATTATGCAGCTTTTGGCCTTTTTTACATAAAAAAACAGTAAGAGTGTCTCCCTGACTGTTTAGACACAAATATATCTGTTTGTAATATTCTGGTGTAGGCCAGAAAACTAGAAGATTGGTTTTGCAGTTCCACGGTTGAAATCTCAGTATAATGCAGCTTTTGGCATTTTTTACAATATAAATAACCGTAATAGTGTTTCGCTGACTGTTCTGACACAAATATATGTTTAAAATATTCTGGTGCAGGCCAGATAACTAGAAGTTTGGTTTTGCAGTTTCACGGTTCAAATCTCCTTATTATGGAGCTTTTGGCCTTTTTTACATTAAAAAAAAACAGTAATATTGTCTCGCTGACTGTTCTGACACAAATATATCTGTTTGTAATATTCTGGTGTAGGCCAGATAACTAGAAGTTTGGTTTTGCAGCTCCACGGTTCAAATCTCAGCATTATGCAGCTTTTGGCCATTTTTACATAAAAAAAACAGTAATAGTGTCTCCCTGACTGTTCTGACACAAATATATCTGTTTGTAATATTCTGCTGTAGGCCAGATAACTAGAAGTTTGGTTTTGCTGTTCCACGGTTCTAATCTCAGTATTATGCAGCTTTTGGCCATTTTTACATAAAAAAAACAGTAATAGTGTCTCCCTGAATGTTCAAACACAAATATGTTTGTGATATTCTGGTGTAGGCCAGAAAACTAGAAGATTGGCTTTGCAGTTCCACGGTTCAAATCTCAGTATTATGCAGCTTTTGGCCTTTTTTACAATATAAAAAACAGTAATAGTGTCTCCCTGACTGTTCAGACAAAAATATATCTGTTTAAAATATTATCGTGTAGGCCAGATAACTAGAAGTTTGGTTTTGTAGTTCGATGGATCAAATCTCAGTATTATGCAGCTTTTGGCCTTTTATACATTAAAAAAAACAGTAATAGTGTCTCCCTGACTGCTCAGACACAAATATATGTTTAAAATATTCTGGTGTAGGCCAGATAACTATAAGTTTCGTTTTGCAGTTACATGGTTCAAATCTCAGTATTATGGAGCTTTTGGCCGTTTTACATAAAAAAAAACAGTAATTGTGTCTCCCTGACTGTTCAGACACAAATATATCTGTTTAAAATATTCTGGTGTAGACCAGGTAACTAGAAGTTTTGTTTTGCAGTTCCACGTTTCAAATCTCTGTATTATGCAGCTTTTGGCCTTTTTTACATAAAAAAAGTAAAAGTGTCTCCCTGACTGTTCAGACACAAATATATCTGTTCAAAATATTCTGGTGTAGACCAGAAAACTAGAAGTTTAGTTTTGCAGATCCACGGTCCAAATCTCTGTATTACGCAGCTTTTGGCCTTTTTTACATAAAAAAAATCAGTGATAGTGTTTCCATGACTGTTTAGACACAAATAAATGTTTAAAACATTCTGGTGTAGGCCACATAACTAGAAGCTTGGTTTCTCAGTTTCACAGTTCAAATCTCAGTATTATGGAGCTTTTGGCCTTTTTTACAGAAAATAACAGTAATAGTGTCTGCCTGACTGTTCAGACACAAATATATCTGTTTAAAATATTTTAGTGTAGGCCAGATAACTAGAAGTTAGGCTTTGCAGTTTCACGGTTCAAAACTCTGTATTATGCAGCTTTTGGTCTTTTTTGCAAAAAAAAAAAAACAGTAATAGCGTCTCCCTGACTGTTCAGACACAAATATATCTGTTTGTAATGTTCTGGTGTAGGCCAGATAACTAGAAGTTTGGTTTTGCAGTTCCACGGTTCAAATCTCAGTATTATACAGTTTTTGGTGTTTTTAAATTAAAAAAACAGTAATAGTGTCTCGTTGACTGTTCTGACACAAATATATCTGTTTAAAATATTCTGGTGTAGGCCAGACAAATACAAGTTTGGTTTTGCAGTTCCATGGTTCAAATCTCAGTATTATGCAGCTTTTGGCCTTTTTTACATAAAAAAAGTAATAGTGTCTCCCTGACTGTTCAGACACAAATATATCTGTTCAAAATATTCTGGTGTAGACCAGAAAACTAGAAGTTTAGTTTTGCAGTTCCACGGTCCAAATCTCTGTATTATGCAGCTTTTGGCATTTTTTACATAAAAAAAATCAGTGATAGTGTTTCCATGACTGTTTAGACACAAATAAATGTTTAAAATATTCTGGTGTAGGCCACATAACTAGAAGCTTGGTTTCTCAGTTTCACAGTTCAAATCTCAGTATTATGGAGCTTTTGGCCTTTTTTACAGAAAATAACAGTAATAGTGTCTGCCTGACTGTTCAGACACAAATATATCTGTTTAAAATATTTTGGTGTAGGCCAGATAACTAGAAGTTAGGCTTTGCAGTTTCACGGTTCAAAACTCTGTATTATGCAGCTTTTGGTCTTTTTTACAAAAGAAAAAACAGTAATAGTGTCTCCCTGACTGTTCAGACACAAACATATCTGTTTGTAATATTCTGGAATAGGCCAGATAAATATTAGTTTGGTTTTCCAGTTCCACGGTTCAAATCTCAGTATTATGCAGCTTTAGGTCTTTTTTACAAAAAAAAAACAGTAATAGTGTCTCCCTGACTGTTCTGACACAAATATATCTGTTTGTAATATTCTGGTGTAGGCCAGAAAACTAGAAGATTGGCTTTGCAGTTCCACGGTTCAAATCTCAGTATTATGCAGCTTTTGGCCTTTTTTACAATATAAAAAACAGTAATAGTGTCTCGCTGACTGTTCTGATACAAATATATCTGTTTGTAATATTCTGGTGTAGGCCAGATAGCTAGAAGTTTGGTTTTGCAGTTTCACGGTTCAAATCTCAGTATTATGGAGCTTTTGGCCTTTTTTACAATAAAAAAAACAGTGATATTGTCTCCCTGACTTTTCAGACACAAATTTATCTGTTTGTAATATTCTGGTGTAGGCCAGATAGCTAGAAGTTTGGTTTTGCAGTTCCACGGTTCAAATCTCTGTATTATGCAGCTTTTGGTCTTTTTAAATTAAAAAAACAGTAATAGTGTCTCGCTGACTGTTCTGACACAAATATATCTGTTTAAAATATTCTGGTGTAGGCCAGATAAATAGAAGTTTGCTTTTGCATTTCCACGGTTAAAATCTCAGTATTATGCAGCTTTTGGCCTTTTTTACATAAAAAAACAGTAATAGTGTATCCCTGACTGTTCAGACACAAATATATCTGTTCAAAATATTCTGGTGTAGACCAGAAAACTAGAAGTTTGATTTTGCAGTTCCACAGTCCAAATCTCAGTATTATGGAGCTTTTGGCCTTTTTACATAAAAAAAACAGTAATAGTGTCTCCCTGACTGTTCAGACACAAATTTATCTGTTTAAAATATTCTGGTGTAGGCCAGATAACTAGAAGTTAGGCTCTGCAGTTCCACTGTTCAAATCTCTGTATTATGCAGCTTTTGGTCTTTATCACATAAAAAAAAAACAGTAATAGTCTCTCCCTGACTGTTCAGACACAAATATATCTGTTTGTAATATTCTGGTGTAGGCCAGAAAACTAGAAGATTTGTTTTGCAGTTCCACAGTTCAAATCTCAGTATTATGCAGCTTTAGGCCTTTTTTACATTGAAAAAACAGTAGGAGTGTTTCCCTGACTGTTCTGACACAAATATATCTGTTTAAAATATTCTGGTATAGGCCAGATAACTAGAAGTTTGGTTTTGCAGTTTCACGGTTCAAATCTCAGTATTATGGAGCTTTTGGCCTTTTTTACATTAAAAAAAAACAGTAATATTGTCTCCCTGACTGTTCAGACACAAATATTTCTGTTTGTAATATTCTGGTGTAGGCCAGATAACTAGAAGTTTGGCTTTGCAGTTCCACGGTTCAAATCTCAGTATTATGCAGCTTTTGGCCTTTTTTCTATAAAAAAAAACAGTAATAGTGTCTCCCTGACAGTTCAGACACAAATATATCTGTTTAAAATATTCTGGTGTAGGCCAGATAACTAGAAGTTTAGTTTTGCAGTTCCATGATTCAAATCTCTGTATTATGCAGCTTTTGCCTTTTTTTACATAAAAAAAAATCAGTGATAGTGTTTCCCTGACAGTTCACACACAAATGTATGTTTAAAATATTCTGGTGTAGGCCAGATAACTAGAAGTTTGGTTTTGCAGTTTCACGGTTCAAATCTCAGTATTATGGATCTTTTGGCCTTTTTTACATAAAAAAAACAGTAATAATGTCTCCCTGACTGTTCAGACACAAATTTATCTGTTTAAAATACTCTCGTGTAGGCCAGATAACTAGAAGTTAGGCTTTGCAGTTCCACTGTTCAAATCTCTGTATTATCCAGCTTTTTGCCTTTTTTACATAAAAAAAAACAGTAAGAGTGTCTCGCTGACTGCTCAGACACAAATATATCTGTTTAAAATATTCTGGTGTAGGCCAGATAACTAGAAGTATGGTTTTGCAGTTCCACGGTTCAAATCTCAGTATTATGCAGCTTTTGGTCTTTATCACATAAAAAAACAGTAATAGTGTCTCCCTGACTGTTCAGACACAAATATATCTGTTTGTAATATTCTGATGTAGGCCAGAAAACTAGAAGATTGGTTTTGCAGGTCCATGGTTCAAATCTCAGTATTATGCAGCTTTTGGCCTTTTTTTACAAAAAAAAAAAACAGTAATATTGTCTCCCTGACTGTTCAGACACAAATAAATCTGTTTGTAATATTCTGGTGTAGGCCAGATAACTAGAAGTTTGGCTTTGCAGTTCCACGGTTCAAATCTCAGTATTATGCAGCTTTTGGTCTTTTTTACATTAAAAAAACAGTAATAGTGTCTCGCTGACTGTTCTGACACAAATATATCTGTTTAAAATATTCTGGTGTAGGCCAGATAACTAGAAGTTTGGTTTTGCAGTTCCATGGATCAAATCTCAGTAATATGCCGCTTTTGGCCTTTTTTACATAAAAAAAGTAATAGTGTCTCCCTGACTGTTCAGACACAAATATATCTGTTCAAAATATTCTGGTGTAGACCAGATAACTAGAAGTTTGGTTTTGCAGTTCACGATTCAAATCTCTGTACTATGCAGCTTCTGGCCTTTCTTACATAAAAAACAGTATTAGTGTCTCCCTGACTGTTCAGACACAAATATATCTGTTTAAAATATTCTGGTGTAGGCCAGATAACTAGAAGTTTGGTTTTGCAGTTCCATGGTTCAAATCTCAGTATTATGCAGATTTTGGCCTTTTTTTACATAAAAAAACAGTAATAGTGTCTCCCTGACTGTTCAGACACAAATATATCTGTTTAAAATATTCTGGTGTAGGCCAGATAACTAGAAGTATGGATTTCCAGTTCCATGATTTAAATCTCTGTATTATGCAGCTTTTGGCCTTTTTTACATAAAAAAACAGTAAGAGTGTCTCCCTGACTGTTCAGACACAAATATATCTGTTTGTAATATTCTGGTGTAGGCCAGATAACTAGAAGTTTGGTTTTGCAGTTCCACGGTTCAAATCTCAGTATTATGCAGCTTTTGGCCATTTTTACATAAAAAAAACAGTAATAGTGTCTCCCTGACTGTTCACACACAAATATATCTGTTTGTAATATTCTGCTGTAGGCCAGATAACTAGAAGTTTGGTTTTGCAGTTCCACGGTTCAAATCTCAGTATTATGCAGCTTTTGGCCATTTTTACATAAAAAAAAACAGTAATAGTGTCTCCCTGACTGTTCAGACACAAATATATCTGTTTGTGATATTCTGGGGTAGGAAAGAAAACTAGAAGATTGGCTTTGCAGTTCCACGGTTCAAATCTCAGTATTATGCAGCTTTTGGCCTTTTTTACAATATAAAAAACAGTAATAGTGTTTCCCTGACTGTTCAGACACAAATATATGTTTAAAATATTCTGGTGTAGGCCAGATAACTAGAAGTTTGGTTTTGCAGTTTACGGTTCAAATCTCCTTATTATGGAGCTTTTGGCCTTTTTTACATTAAAAAAAAACAGTAATATTGTCTCGCTGACTGTTCTGACACAAATATATCTGTTTGTAATATTCTGGTGTAGGCCAGATAACTAGAAGTTTGGTTTTGCAGATCCACGGTTCAAATCTCAGCATTATGCAGCTTTTGGCCATTTTTACATAAAAAAAACAGTAATAGTGTCTCCCTGACAGTTCTGACACAAATATATCTGTTTGTAATATTCTGCTGTAGGCCAGATAACTAGAAGTTTGGTTTTGCAGTTCCACGGTTCAAATCTCAGTATTATGCAGCTTTTGGCCATTTTTACATAAAAAAACAGTAATAGTGTCTCCCTGACTGTTCAGACACAAATATATCTGTTTGTGATATTCTGGTGTAGGCCAGAAAACTAGAAGATTGGCTTTGCAGTTCCACGGTTCAAATCTCAGTATTATGCAGCTTTTCGCCTTTTTTACAATATAAAAAACAGTAATAGTGTTTACCTGACTGTTCAGACACAAATATATGTTTAAAATATTCTGGTGTAGGCCAGATAACTAGAAGTTTGGTTTTGCAGTTTCACGGTTCAAATCTCCTTATTATGGAGCTTTTGGCCTTTTTTACATAAAAAAAAAAACAGTAATATTGTCTCGCTGACTGTTCTGACACAAATATATCTGTTTAAAATATTCTGGTGTAGGCCAGATAACTATAAGTTTGGTTTTGCAGTTCCACGGTTCATATCTCAGTATTATGCAGCTTTTGGCCATTTTTACATCAAAAAAGTAATAGTGTCTCCCTGACTGTTCAGACACAAATATATCTGTTCAAAATTATCTGGTGTAGACCACATAACTAGAAGTTTGGTTTTGCAGTTCCACGATTCATATCTCTGTATTATGCAGCTTTTGGCCTTTTTTAAATAAAAAAAATCAGTGATAGTGTTTCCATGACTGTTCAGACACAAATATATGTTTAACATATACTGGTGTAGGCCAGATAACTAGAAGCTTGGTTTCTCAGTTTCACGGTTCAAATCTCAGTATTATGAAGCTTTTGGCAATTTTAACATAAAATAACAGTATTAGTGTCTCCCTGACTGTTCAGACACAAATATATCTGTTTAAAATATTTTTGTGTAGGCCAGATAACTAGAAGTTAGGCTTTGCAGTTCCACGGTTCAAAACTCTGTATTATGCAGCTTTTGCTCTTTTTTTTACAAAAAAAACCAGTAATAGTGTCTCCCTGACTATTCTGACACATATATATCTTTTTGTAATATTCTGGTGTAGGCCAGATAACTAGAAGTTTGGTTTTGCAATTCCACGGCTCAAATCTCAGTATTATGCAGCTTTTGGCCATTTTTACATAAAAAAAAACAGTAATAGAGTCTCCCTGACTGTTCAGACACAAATATATGTTTAAAATATTCTGGTGTAGGCCAGATAATTAGAAGTTTAGCTTTGCAGATCCAAGGTTCAAATCACTGTATTATGCAGCTTTTGGCCTTTTTTACATAAAAAAAACAGTATTAGTGTTTCCCTGACTGTTCAGACACAAATATGTGTTTAAAATATTCTGGTGTAGGCCAGATAACTAGAAGTTTGGTTTTGAGGTTCACGGTTCAAATCTCAGTATTATGGAGCTCTTGGCCTTTTTTACATTAAAAATAAAATAGTAATAGTGTCTCCCTGACTGTTCAGACACAAATATATCTGTTTGCAACATTATGGTGTAGGCCAGATCACTAGAAGTTTGGTTTTGCAGTTCCACGGTTCAAATCTCAGTATTATGCAGCTTTTGGTCTTTTTTGCATAAAAAAAACAGTAATAGTGTCTCGCTGACTGTTCTGACACAAATATATCTGTTTAAAATATTCTGGTGTAGGCCAGATAACTAGAAGTTTGGCTTTGCAGTTCCACGGTTCAAATCTCAGTATTATGCAGCTTTTGGCCTTTTTTAGATTAAAAAAAACAGTAATAGTGTCTCCCTGACTGTTCAGACAAAATTATGTCTGTTTAAAATATTATCGTGTAGGCCAGATAACTAGAAGATTGGTTTTGTAGTTCCATGGTTCAAATCTCAGTATTATGCAGCTTTTGGCCTTTTATTCATTAAAAAAACAGTAATAGTGTCTCCCTGACTGCTCAGACACAAATATATGTTTAAAATATTATGGTGTAGGCCAGATAACTAGAAGTTAGGCTTTGCAGTTCCACGGTTCAAAACTCTGTATTATGCAGCTTTTGGCCTTTTTTACATAAAAAAACAGTATTAGTGTCTCCCTGACAGTTCAGACACAAATATATCTGTTTAAAATATTATGGTGTAGGCCAGATAACTAGAAGTTTGGTTTTGCAGTTCCATGGTTCAAATCCCAGTATTATGCAGCTTTTGGCCTTTTTTACATTAAAGAAATCAGTAACAGTGTCTCCCTGACTGTTCAGACACAAATATATCTGTTTAAAATACTCTCGTGTAGGCCATATAATTAGAAGTTAGGCTTTGCAGTTCCACTGTTCAAATCTCTGTATTATCCAGTTTTTTGCCTTTTTTACATAAAAAAAAACAGTAATAGAGTCTCCCTGACTGTTCTGACACAAATATATCTTTTTGTAATATTCTGGTGTAGGCCAGAAATCTAGTAGTTTGGTTTTGAAGTTCCATGGTTCAAATCTGAGTATTATGCAGCTTTTGGCCATATTTACATAAAAAAAAACAGTAATAGTGTCTCCCTGACTGTTCTGACACAAATATATCTGTTTAAAATACTCTGGTGTAGGCCAGATAACTAGAAGTTTGGCTTTGCAGATCCATGGATCAAATCTCTGTATTATGCAGCTTTTGGCCTTTTTTACATAAAAAAACAGTATTAGTGTTTCCCTGACTATTCAGACACAAATATATGTTTAAAATATTCTGGTGTAGGCCAGATAACTAGAAGTTTGGTTTTGAGGTTCACGGTTCAAATCTCAGTATTATGCAGCTTTTGGTCTTTTTTACAGAAAAAAAAAAACAGTAAGAGTGTCTCGCTGACTGTTCAGACACAAATATATCTGTTTAAAATATTCTGGTGTATGCCAGATAACTAGAAGTTTGGTTTTGCAGTTCCACGGTTCAAATCTCAGTATTATGCAGCCTTTTGCCTTTTATACATAAAAAAACAGTAAGAGTGTCTCACTGACTGTTCAGACACAATTATATCTGTTTGTAATATTCTGGTATAGGCCAGATAACTAGAAGTTTGGTTTTGCAGTTCCATGGTTCAAATCTCAGTATTATGTAGCTTTTGGCCTTTTGAACATAAAAAAAAGGAATAGTGTCTCCCTGACTGTTCTGACACAAATATATCTGTTTAAAATACTCTGGTGTAGGCCAGATAACTAGAAGTTTGGCTTTGCAGATAAATGGTTCAAATCTCTGTATTATGCAGCTTTTGGCCTTTTTTACTTAAAAAAACAGTAATAATGTCTCCCTGACTGTTCAGACACAAATATATGTTTAAAATACTCTGGTGTAGGCCAGATAACTAGAAGTTTGGCTTTGCAGATCCACGGTTCAAATCACTGTATTATGCAGCTTTTGGCCTTTTTTACATAAAAAAACAGTAATAGTGTTTACCTGACTGTTCAAACACAAATATATGTTTAAAATATTCTGGTGTAGGCCAGATAACTAGAAGTTTGGTTTTGCAGTTCCACGGTTCAAATATCAGTATCATGCAGCTTTTGGCCTTTTTTAGATAAAAAAAACAGTAATAGTGTCTCCCTGATTGTTCAGACAAAAATATATCTGTTTAAAATATTATCGTGTAGGCCAGATAATTAGAAGTTTGATTTTGTAGTTCCATGGTTCAAATCCCAGTATTATGCAGCTTTTGGCCTTTTTTACATGAAAGAAATCAGTAATAGTGTCTCCCTGACTGTTCAGACACAAATATATCTGTTTAAAATACTCTCGTGTAGGCCATATAATTTGAAGTTAGGCTTTGCAGTTTCACTGTTCAAGTCTCTGTATTATCCAGTTTTTTGCCTTTTTTACATAAAAAAAAACAGTAAGAGAGTCTCCCTGACTGTTCTGACACAAATATATCTTTTTGTAATATTCTGGTGTAGGCCAGAAATCTAGTAGTTTGGTTTTGAAGTTCCATGGTTCAAATCTCAGTATTATGCAGCTTTTGGCCATATTTACATAAAAAAAAACAGTAAGAGTGTCTCACTGACTGTTCAGACACAAATATATCTGTTTGTAATATTCTGGTATAGGCCAGATAACTAGAAGTTTGGTTTTGCAGTTCCATGGTTCAAATCTCAGTATTATGCAGCTTTTGGCCTTTTGAACATAAAAAAAAGGAATAGTGTCTCCCTGACTGTTCTGACACAAATATATCTGTTTAAAATACTGTGGTGTAGGCCAGATAACTAGAAGTTTGGCTTTGCAGATAAATGGTTCAAATCTCTGTATTATGCAGCTTTTGGCCTTTTTTACTTAAAAAAACAGTAATAATGTCTCCCTGACAGTTCAGACACAAATATATGTTTAAAATACTCTGGTGTAGGCCAGATAACTAGAAGTTTGGCTTTCAGATCCACGGTTCAAATCACTGTATTATGCAGCTTTTGGCCTTTTTTACAAAAAAAAACAGTAATAGTGTTTCCCTGACTGTTCAGACACAAATATATGTTTAAAATATTCTGGTGTAGGCCAGATAACTAGAAGTTTGGTTTTGAGGTTCACGGTTCAAATCTCAGTATTATGCAGCTTTTGGTCTTTTTTACAGAAAAAAGAAAACAGTTAGAGTGTCTCTCTGACTGTTCAGACACAAATATATCTGTTTAAAATATTCTGGTGTATGCCAGATAACTAGAAGTTTGGTTTTGCAGTTCCACGGTTCAAATCTCAGTATTATGCAGCCTTTTGCCTTTTATACATAAAAAAACAGTAAGAGTGTCTCACTGACTGTTCAGACACAAATATATCTGTTTGTAATATTCTGGTATAGGCCAGATAACTAGAAGTTTGGTTTTGCAGTTCCATGGTTCAAATCTCAGTATTATGCAGCTTTTGGCCTTTTGAACATAAAAAAAAGGAATAGTGTCTCCCTGACTGTTCTGACACAAATATATCTGTTTAAAATACTCTGGTGTAGGCCAGATAACTAGAAGTTTGGCTTTGCAGATCCACGGTTCAAATCACTGTATTATGCAGCTTTTGGCCTTTTTTACATAAAAAAACAGTAATAGTGTTTCCCTGACTGTTCAGACACAAATATATGTTTAAAATATTCTGGTGTAGGCCAGATAACTAGAAGTTTGGTTTTGAGGTTCACGGTTCAAATTTCAGTATTACGGAGCTTTTGGCCTTTTTTACATTAAAAATAAAATAGTAATAGTGTCTCCCTGACTGTTCAGACACAAATATATCTGTTTGCAATATTATGGTATAGGCCAGATCACTAGAAGTTTGGTTTTGCAGTTCCACGGTTCAAATCTCAGTATTATGCAGCTTTTGGTCTTTTTTGCATAAAAAAAACAGTAATAGTGTCTCGCTGACTGTTCTGACACAAATATATCTATTTAAAATATTCTGGTGTAGGCTAGATAACTAGAAGTTTGGTTTTGCAGTTCCACGGTTCAAATATCAGTATCATGCAGCTTTTGGCCTTTTTTAGATAAAAAAAACAGTAATAGTGTCTCCCTGATTGTTCAGACAAAAATATATCTGTTTAAAATATTATCGTGTAGGCCAGATAATTAGAAGTTTGATTTTGTAGTTCCATGGTTCAAATCCCAGTATTATGCAGCTTTTGGCCTTTTTTACATGAAAGAAATCAGTAATAGTGTCTCCCTGACTGTTCAGACACAAATATATCTGTTTAAAATACTCTCGTGTAGGCCATATAATTTGAAGTTAGGCTTTGCAGTTCCACTGTTCAAGTCTCTGTATTATCCAGTTTTTTGCCTTTTTTACATAAAAAAAAACAGTAAGAGAGTCTCCCTGACTGTTCTGACACAAATATATCTTTTTGTAATATTCTGGTGTAGGCCAGAAATCTAGTAGTTTGGTTTTGAAGTTCCATGGTTCAAATCTCAGTATTATGCAGCTTTTGGCCATATTTACATAAAAAAAAACAGTAAGAGTGTCTCACTGACTGTTCAGACACAAATATATCTGTTTGTAATATTCTGGTATAGGCCAGATAACTAGAAGTTTGGTTTTGCAGTTCCATGGTTCAAATCTCAGTATTATGCAGCTTTTGGCCTTTTGAACATAAAAAAAAGGAATAGTGTCTCCCTGACTGTTCTGACACAAATATATCTGTTTAAAATACTGTGGTGTAGGCCAGATAACTAGAAGTTTGGCTTTGCAGATAAATGGTTCAAATCTCTGTATTATGCAGCTTTTGGCCTTTTTTACTTAAAAAAACAGTAATAATGTCTCCCTGACAGTTCAGACACAAATATATGTTTAAAATACTCTGGTGTAGGCCAGATAACTAGAAGTTTGGCTTTCAGATCCACGGTTCAAATCACTGTATTATGCAGCTTTTGGCCTTTTTTACATAAAAAAACAGTAATAGTGTTTCCCTGACTGTTCAGACACAAATATATGTTTAAAATATTCTGGTGTAGGCCAGATAACTAGAAGTTTGGTTTTGAGGTTCACGGTTCAAATCTCAGTATTATGCAGCTTTTGGTCTTTTTTACAGAAAAAAGAAAACAGTAAGAGTGTCTCTCTGACTGTTCAGACACAAATATATCTGTTTAAAATATTCTGGTGTATGCCAGATAACTAGAAGTTTGGTTTTGCAGTTCCACGGTTCAAATCTCAGTATTATGCAGCCTTTTGCCTTTTATACATAAAAAAACAGTAAGAGTGTCTCACTGACTGTTCAGACACAAATATATCTGTTTGTAATATTCTGGTATAGGCCAGATAACTAGAAGTTTGGTTTTGCAGTTCCATGGTTCAAATCTCAGTATTATGCAGCTTTTGGCCTTTTGAACATAAAAAAAAGGAATAGTGTCTCCCTGACTGTTCTGACACAAATATATCTGTTTAAAATACTCTGGTGTAGGCCAGATAACTAGAAGTTTGGCTTTGCAGATCCACGGTTCAAATCACTGTATTATGCAGCTTTTGGCCTTTTTTACATAAAAAAACAGTAATAGTGTTTCCCTGACTGTTCAGACACAAATATATGTTTAAAATATTCTGGTGTAGGCCAGATAACTAGAAGTTTGGTTTTGAGGTTCACGGTTCAAATTTCAGTATTACGGAGCTTTTGGCCTTTTTTACATTAAAAATAAAATAGTAATAGTGTCTCCCTGACTGTTCAGACACAAATATATCTGTTTGCAATATTATGGTATAGGCCAGATCACTAGAAGTTTGGTTTTGCAGTTCCACGGTTCAAATCTCAGTATTATGCAGCTTTTGGTCTTTTTTGCATAAAAAAAACAGTAATAGTGTCTCGCTGACTGTTCTGACACAAATATATCTATTTAAAATATTCTGGTGTAGGCTAGATAACTAGAAGTTTGGTTTTGCAGTTCCACGGTTCAAATATCAGTATCATGCAGCTTTTGGCCTTTTTTAGATAAAAAAAAACAGTAATAGTGTCTCCCTGATTGTTCGGACAAAAATATATCTGTTTAAAATATTATCGTGTAGGCCAGATAATTAGAAGTTTGATTTTGTAGTTCCATGGTTCAAATCACAGTATTATGCAGCTTTTGGCCTTTTATACATTAAAAAAACAGTAACAGTGTCTCCCTGACTGTTAAGACACAAATATATGTTTAAAATATTCTGGTGTAGGCCAGATAACTATAAGTTTGATTTTGCAGTTTCACGGTTAAAATCTCAGTATTATGGAGCTTTTGGCCTTTTTACATAAAAAAAACAGTAATAGTGTCTCCCTGACTGTTCAGACACAAATATACCTGTTCAAAATATTCTGGTGTAGACCAGGTAACTAGAAATTTTGTTTTGCAGTTCCACGTTTCAAATCTCTGTATTATGCAGCTTTTGGCCTTTTTTACATAAAAAAACAGTATTAGTGTCTCCCTGACTGTTCAGACAAAAATATATCTGTTTAAAATATTATGGTGTAGGCCAGATAACTAGAAGTTTGGTTTTGCAGTTCCATGGTTCAAATCCCAGTATTATGCAGCTTTTGGCCTTTTTTACATGAAAGAAATCAGTAATAGTGTCTCCCTGACTGTTCAGACACAAATATATCTGTTTAAAATACTCTCGTGTAGGCCATATAATTTGAAGTTAGGTTTTGCAGTTCCACTGTTCAAATCTCTGTATTATCCAGTTTTTTGCCTTTTTTACATAAAAAAAACAGTAAGAGAGTCTCCCTGACTGTTCTGACACAAATATATCTTTTTGTAATATTCTGGTGTAGGCCAGAAATCTAGGAGTTTGGTTTTGAAGTTCCATGGTTCAAATCTCAGTATTATGCAGCTTTTGGCCATATTTACATAAAAAAAAACAGTAATAGTGTCTCCCTGACTGTTCTGACACAAATATATCTGTTTAAAATACTCTGGTGTAGGCCAGATAACTAGAAGTTTGGCTTTGCAGATCCATGGATCAAATCTCTGTATTATGCAGCTTTTGGCCTTTTTTACATAAAAAAAACAGTAATAGTGTTTCCCTGACTATTCAGACACAAATATATGTTTAAAATATTCTGGTGTAGGCCCGATAACTAGAAGTTTGGTTTTGAGGTTCACGGTTCAAATCTCAGTATTATGCAGCTTTTGGTCTTTTTTACAGAAAAAAAAAACAGTAAGAGTGTCTCGCTGACTGTTCAGACACAAATATATCTGTTTAAAATATTCTGGTGTATGCCAGATAACTAGAAGTTTGGTTTTGCAGTTCCACGGTTCAAATCTCAGTATTATGCAGCCTTTTGCCTTTTATACATAAAAAAACAGTAAGAGTGTCTCACTGACTGTTCAGACACAAATATATCTGTTTGTAATATTCTGGTATAGGCCAGATAACTAGAAGTTTGGTTTTGCAGTTCCATGGTTCAAATCTCAGTATTATGCAGCTTTTGGCCTTTTGAACATAAAAAAAAGGAATAGTGTCTCCCTGACTGTTCTGACACAAATATATCTGTTTAAAATACTGTGGTGTAGGCCAGATAACTAGAAGATTGGCTTTGCAGATAAATGGTTCAAATCTCTGTATTATGCAGCTTTTGGCGTTTTTTACTTAAAAAAAACAGTAATAATGTCTCCCTGACTGTTCAGACACAAATATATGTTTAAAATACTCTGGTGTAGGCCAGATAACTAGAAGTTTGGCTTTCAGATCCACGGTTCAAATCACTGTATTATGCAGCTTTTGGCCTTTTTTACATAAAAAAACAGTAATAGTGTTTCCCTGACTGTTCAGACACAAATATATGTTTAAAATATTCTGGTGTAGGCCAGATAACTAGAAGTTTGGTTTTGAGGTTCACGGTTCAAATCTCAGTATTATGCAGCTTTTGGTCTTTTTTACAGAAAAAAGAAAACAGTAAGAGTGTCTCTCTGACTGTTCAGACACAAATATATCTGTTTAAAATATTCTGGTGTATGCCAGATAACTAGAAGTTTGGTTTTGCAGTTCCACGGTTCAAATCTCAGTATTATGCAGCCTTTTGCCTTTTATACATAAAAAAACAGTAAGAGTGTCTCACTGACTGTTCAGACACAAATATATCTGTTTGTAATATTCTGGTATAGGCCAGATAACTAGAAGTTTGGTTTTGCAGTTCCATGGTTCAAATCTCAGTATTATGCAGCTTTTGGCCTTTTGAACATAAAAAAAAGGAATAGTGTCTCCCTGACTGTTCTGACACAAATATATCTGTTTAAAATACTCTGGTGTAGGCCAGATAACTAGAAGTTTGGCTTTGCAGATCCACGGTTCAAATCACTGTATTATGCAGCTTTTGGCCTTTTTTACATAAAAAAACAGTAATAGTGTTTCCCTGACTGTTCAGACACAAATATATGTTTTAAATATTCTGGTGTAGGCCAGATAACTAGAAGTTTGGTTTTGAGGTTCACGGTTCAAATTTCAGTATTATGGAGCTTTTGGCCATTTTTACATTAAAAAAAAAACAGTAATAGTGTCTCCCTGACTGTTCAGACACAAATATATCTGTTTGTAATAGTCTGGTGTAGGCCAGATAACTAGAAGTTTGGTTTTGCAGCTCCACGGTTCAAATCTCATTATTATGCAGCTTTTGGTCTTTTTTACATAAAAAAACAGTAATAGTGTCTCCCTGACTGCTCTGACACAAATATATCTGTTTAAAATACTCTGGTGCAGGCCAGATAATTAAAGTTTGGCTTTGCAGTTCCACGGGTCAAATATCTGTATTATGCAGCTTTTGGTCTTTGTTACATTAAAAAAAACCAGTAATAGTGTCTCCCTGACTGTTCTGACACAAATATATCTGGTTAAAATATACTGGTGTACGCCAGATAACTAGAAATTTGGTTTTGCAGTTCCACGGTTCAAAACTCAGTATTATGCAGCATTTGGCCTTTTTTACATAAAAAAAACAGTAAGAGTGTCTCCCTGACTGTTCAGACACAAATGTATCTGTTTGTAATATTCTGGTGCAGGCCAGATAACTAGAAGTTTGGTTTTGCAGTTACATGGTTCAAATCTCAGTATTATGCAGCTTTTGGTCTTTTTCACAAAAAAAAAACAGTAATAGTGTCTCCCTGACTGTTCTGACACAAATACATATGTTTGTAATATTCTGGTGTAGGCCAGAAAACTAGTAGTTTGGTTTTGCAGTTCCACGGTTCAAATCTCAGTATTATGCAGCTTTTGGCCTTTTTTACATAATAAAAACAGTAATACTGTATCCTTGACTGTTCTGACACAAATATATCTGTTTAAAATACTCTGGTGTAGGCCAGATAAATACAAGTTTGGCTTTGCAGATCCTAGGTTCAAATCTCTGTATTATGCAGCTTTTGGCCTTTTTTTCATAAAAAAAAACAGTAATAGTGTTTCTCTGACCGTTCAGACACAAATATATGTTTAAAATATTCTGGTGTAGGTCAGATAATTACAAGTTTGGTTTTGAGGTTTGCGGTTCAAATCTCAGTATTATGGAGTTTTTGGCACTTTTTACATTAAAAATAAAACAGTAATAGTGACTCCCTGACTGTTCAGACACAAATGTATCTTTAAAATATTCTGGTGTAGGCCAGATAACTATAAGTTTGGTTTTGCAGTTTCACAGATCAAATCTCAGTATTATAGAGCTTTTGGCCTTTTTTACATTAAAAAAACATTAAGAGTGTCTCACTGACTGTTCAGGCTCAAATATATCTGTTTGTAATATTATGGTGTAGGCCATATAACTATAAGTTTGGTTTTGCAGTTCCACAGTTCAAATCTCAGTATTATGCAGCTTTTGGTCTTCTTTACAAAAAAAAACAGTAATAGTGTCTCCCTGACTGTTCTGACACAAATACATCTGTTTGTAAAATTCTGGTGTAGGCCAGAAAACTAGAAGTTTGGCTTTGCAGTTCCACGGTTCAAATCTCAGTATTATGCAGCTTTTGGCCTTTTTTACATAAAAAAAACAGTAATAGTGTCTCCCTGATTGTTCTGACACAAATATATCTGTTTAAAATTCTCTGGTGTAGGCAAGATAACTAGAAGTTTGGCTATGCAGATCCACGGTTCAAATCTCTGTATTATTCAGCTTTTGGCCTTTTTTACATAATAAAAACAGTAATAGTGTTTCCCTAACTGTTCAGACACAAATATATGTTTAAAATATTCTGGTGTAGGCCAGATAACTAGAAGTTTGGTTTTGCAGTTTCACAGTTCCAATTTCACTATTATATAGCTTTTGGCCTTTTTTGCATAAAAAAAACAGAAATAGTGTCTCCCTGACTGTTCAGAAACAAATATATCTGTTTAAAATATTCTGGTGTAGGCCAGATAACTAAAAGTTAGGCTTTGCAGTTCCACGGTTTAAATCTCTGTATTATCCAGCCTTTTGCCTTTTTTACATTAAAAAAAAACAGTAAGAGTGTTTCCCTAACTGTTCTGACTCAAATATATCTGTTTAAAATACTCTGGTGTAGGCCAGATAACTAGAAGTTTGGCTTTGCAGATCCACCGTTCAAATCTCTGTATTATGCAGCTTCTGGCCTTTTTTACATAAAAAAACAGTAATAGTGATTTCCTGACTGTTCAGACACAAATATATGTTTACAATACTCTGGTGTAGGCCATATAACTAGAAGTTTGGTTTTGCAGTTTCTCGGTTCAAATCTCATTATTAAGGAGCTTTTGGCCTTTTTACATAAAAAAACAGTAATCGTGACTCCCTGACTGTCCAGACACAAATATATCTGTTTAAAATATTATGGTGTAGGCCAGGTAACTAGAAGTTTGGTTTTGCAGTTCCATGGTTCAAATCTCAGTATTATGCAGCTTTTGCCTTTTTTACATTAAAGAAAACAGTAATAGTGTCTCCCTGACTGTTCAGACACAAATATATCTGTTTAAAATATTTTTGTGTAGGCCAGATAACTAGAAGTTAGGCTTTGCAGTTCCACTGTTCAAAACTCTGTATTATGCAGCTTTTGGTCTTTTTTTACAAAAAAAACCAGTAATAGTGTCTCCCTGACTGTTCTGACACATATATATCTTTTTGTATTATTCTGGTGTAGGCCAGATAACTAGAAGTTTGGTTTCGCAGTTCCACAGTTGAAATCTCTGTACTATCCAGCTTTTGGCCTTTTTACATAAAAAAAAACAGTAAGTGTGTCTCGCTGACTGTTCAGACACAAATATATCTGTTTAAAATATTCTGGTGTAGGACAGATAACTATGAATTTGGTTTTGCAGTTCCACGGTTCAAATCTCAGTATTATGCAGCTTTTGGTCTTTTTTTTAAAAAAAAAACAGTAATAGTGTCTCCCTGACTGTTCTGACACAAATATATCTGTTTGTAATATTCTGATGTAGGCCAGAAAACTAGAAGCTTTGTTTTGCAGTTCCACGGTTCAAATTTCAGTATTATGCAGCTTTTGGCCTTTTTTACATAGAAAAAACCAGTAAGAGTGTCTCCCTGACTGTTCAGACACAAATGTATCTGTTTGTAATATTCTGGTGTAGGACAGATAACTATAAATTTGGTTTTGCAGTTCCACGGTTCAAATCTCAGTATTATGCAGCTTTTGGTATTTTTTTTAAAAAAAAACAGTAATAGTGTCTCGCTGACTGTTCTGACACAAATATATCTATTTAAAATATTCTGGTGTAGGCTAGATAACTAGAAGTTTGGTTTTGCAGTTCCACGGTTCAAATATCAGTATCATGCAGCTTTTGGCCTTTTTTAGATAAAAAAAACAGTAATAGTGTCTCCCTGATTGTTCAGACAAAAATATATCTGTTTAAAATATTATCGTGTAGGCCAGATAATTAGAAGTTTGATTTTGTAGTTCCATGGTTCAAATCCCAGTATTATGCAGCTTTTGGCCTTTTTTACATGAAAGAAATCAGTAATAGTGTCTCCCTGACTGTTCAGACACAAATATATCTGTTTAAAATACTCTCGTGTAGGCCATATAATTTGAAGTTAGGCTTTGCAGTTCCACTGTTCAAGTCTCTGTATTATCCAGTTTTTTGCCTTTTTTACATAAAAAAAAACAGTAAGAGAGTCTCCCTGACTGTTCTGACACAAATATATCTTTTTGTAATATTCTGGTGTAGGCCAGAAATCTAGTAGTTTGGTTTTGAAGTTCCATGGTTCAAATCTCAGTATTATGCAGCTTTTGGCCATATTTACATAAAAAAAAACATTAAGAGTGTCTCACTGACTGTTCAGACACAAATATATCTGTTTGTAATATTCTGGTATAGGCCAGATAACTAGAAGTTTGGTTTTGCAGTTCCATGGTTCAAATCTCAGTATTATGCAGCTTTTGGCCTTTTGAACATAAAAAAAAGGAATAGTGTCTCCCTGACTGTTCTGACACAAATATATCTGTTTAAAATACTGTGGTGTAGGCCAGATAACTAGAAGTTTGGCTTTGCAGATAAATGGTTCAAATCTCTGTATTATGCAGCTTTTGGCCTTTTTTACTTAAAAAAACAGTAATAATGTCTCCCTGACAGTTCAGACACAAATATATGTTTAAAATACTCTGGTGTAGGCCAGATAACTAGAAGTTTGGCTTTCAGATCCACGGTTCAAATCACTGTATTATGCAGCTTTTGGCCTTTTTTACATAAAAAAACAGTAATAGTGTTTCCCTGACTGTTCAGACACAAATATATGTTTAAAATATTCTGGTGTAGGCCAGATAACTAGAAGTTTGGTTTTGAGGTTCACGGTTCAAATCTCAGTATTATGCAGCTTTTGGTCTTTTTTACAGAAAAAAGAAAACAGTAAGAGTGTCTCTCTGACTGTTCAGACACAAATATATCTGTTTAAAATATTCTGGTGTATGCCAGATAACTAGAAGTTTGGTTTTGCAGTTCCACGGTTCAAATCTCAGTATTATGCAGCCTTTTGCCTTTTATACATAAAAAAACAGTAAGAGTGTCTCACTGACTGTTCAGACACAAATATATCTGTTTGTAATATTCTGGTATAGGCCAGATAACTAGAAGTTTGGTTTTGCAGTTCCATGGTTCAAATCTCAGTATTATGCAGCTTTTGGCCTTTTGAACATAAAAAAAAGGAATAGTGTCTCCCTGACTGTTCTGACACAAATATATCTGTTTAAAATACTCTGGTGTAGGCCAGATAACTAGAAGTTTGGCTTTGCAGATCCACGGTTCAAATCACTGTATTATGCAGCTTTTGGCCTTTTTTACATAAAAAAACAGTAATAGTGTTTCCCTGACTGTTCAGACACAAATATATGTTTAAAATATTCTGGTGTAGGCCAGATAACTAGAAGTTTGGTTTTGAGGTTCACGGTTCAAATTTCAGTATTACGGAGCTTTTGGCCTTTTTTACATTAAAAATAAAATAGTAATAGTGTCTCCCTGACTGTTCAGACACAAATATATCTGTTTGCAATATTATGGTATAGGCCAGATCACTAGAAGTTTGGTTTTGCAGTTCCACGGTTCAAATCTCAGTATTATGCAGCTTTTGGTCTTTTTTGCATAAAAAAAACAGTAATAGTGTCTCGCTGACTGTTCTGACACAAATATATCTATTTAAAATATTCTGGTGTAGGCTAGATAACTAGAAGTTTGGTTTTGCAGTTCCACGGTTCAAATATCAGTATCATGCAGCTTTTGGCCTTTTTTAGATAAAAAAAAACAGTAATAGTGTCTCCCTGATTGTTCGGACAAAAATATATCTGTTTAAAATATTATCGTGTAGGCCAGATAATTAGAAGTTTGATTTTGTAGTTCCATGGTTCAAATCACAGTATTATGCAGCTTTTGGCCTTTTATACATTAAAAAAACAGTAACAGTGTCTCCCTGACTGTTAAGACACAAATATATGTTTAAAATATTCTGGTGTAGGCCAGATAACTATAAGTTTGATTTTGCAGTTTCACGGTTAAAATCTCAGTATTATGGAGCTTTTGGCCTTTTTACATAAAAAAAACAGTAATAGTGTCTCCCTGACTGTTCAGACACAAATATACCTGTTCAAAATATTCTGGTGTAGACCAGGTAACTAGAAATTTTGTTTTGCAGTTCCACGTTTCAAATCTCTGTATTATGCAGCTTTTGGCCTTTTTTACATAAAAAAACAGTATTAGTGTCTCCCTGACTGTTCAGACAAAAATATATCTGTTTAAAATATTATGGTGTAGGCCAGATAACTAGAAGTTTGGTTTTGCAGTTCCATGGTTCAAATCCCAGTATTATGCAGCTTTTGGCCTTTTTTACATGAAAGAAATCAGTAATAGTGTCTCCCTGACTGTTCAGACACAAATATATCTGTTTAAAATACTCTCGTGTAGGCCATATAATTTGAAGTTAGGTTTTGCAGTTCCACTGTTCAAATCTCTGTATTATCCAGTTTTTTGCCTTTTTTACATAAAAAAAACAGTAAGAGAGTCTCCCTGACTGTTCTGACACAAATATATCTTTTTGTAATATTCTGGTGTAGGCCAGAAATCTAGTAGTTTGGTTTTGAAGTTTCATGGTTCAAATCTCAGTATTATGCAGCTTTTGGCCATATTTACATAAAAAAAAACAGTAATAGTGTCTCCCTGACTGTTCTGACACAAATATATCTGTTTAAAATACTCTGGTGTAGGCCAGATAACTAGAAGTTTGGCTTTGCAGATCCATGGATCAAATCTCTGTATTATGCAGCTTTTGGCCTTTTTTACATAAAAAAAACAGTAATAGTGTTTCCCTGACTATTCAGACACAAATATATGTTTAAAATATTCTGGTGTAGGCCCGATAACTAGAAGTTTGGTTTTGAGGTTCACGGTTCAAATCTCAGTATTATGCAGCTTTTGGTCTTTTTTACAGAAAAAAAAAACAGTAAGAGTGTCTCGCTGACTGTTCAGACACAAATATATCTGTTTGTAATATTCTGGTATAGGCCAGATAACTAGAAGTTTGGTTTTGCAGTTCCATGGTTCAAATCTCAGTATTATGCAGCTTTTGGCCTTTTGAACATAAAAAAAAGGAATAGTGTCTCCCTGACTGTTCTGACACAAATATATCTGTTTAAAATACTGTGGTGTAGGCCAGATAACTAGAAGTTTGGCTTTGCAGATAAATGGTTCAAATCTCTGTATTATGCAGCTTTTGGCCTTTTTTACTTAAAAAAAACAGTAATAATGTCTCCCTGACTGTTCAGACACAAATATATGTTTAAAATACTCTGGTGTAGGCCAGATAACTAGAAGTTTGGCTTTCAGATCCACGGTTCAAATCACTGTATTATGCAGCTTTTGGCCTTTTTTACATAAAAAAACAGTAATAGTGTTTCCCTGACTGTTCAGACACAAATATATGTTTAAAATATTCTGGTGTAGGCCAGATAACTAGAAGTTTGGTTTTGAGGTTCACGGTTCAAATCTCAGTATTATGCAGCTTTTGGTCTTTTTTACAGAAAAAAGAAAGCAGTAAGAGTGTCTCTCTGACTGTTCAGACACAAATATATCTGTTTAAAATATTCTGGTGTATGCCAGATAACTAGAAGTTTGGTTTTGCAGTTCCACGGTTCAAATCTCAGTATTATGCAGCCTTTTGCCTTTTATACATAAAAAAACAGTAAGAGTGTCTCACTGACTGTTCAGACACAAATATATCTGTTTGTAATATTCTGGTATAGGCCAGATAACTAGAAGTTTGGTTTTGCAGTTCCATGGTTCAAATCTCAGTATTATGCAGCTTTTGGCCTTTTGAACATAAAAAAAAGGAATAGTGTCTCCCTGACTGTTCTGACACAAATATATCTGTTTAAAATACTCTGGTGTAGGCCAGATAACTAGAAGTTTGGCTTTGCAGATCCACGGTTCAAATCACTGTATTATGCAGCTTTTGGCCTTTTTTACATAAAAAAACAGTAATAGTGTTTCCCTGACTGTTCAGACACAAATATATGTTTTAAATATTCTGGTGTAGGCCAGATAACTAGAAGTTTGGTTTTGAGGTTCACGGTTCAAATTTCAGTATTACGGAGCTTTTGGCCATTTTTACATTAAAAAAAAAACAGTAATAGTGTCTCCCTGACTGTTCAGACACAAATATATCTGTTTGTAATAGTCTGGTGTAGGCCAGATAACTAGAAGTTTGGTTTTGCAGCTCCACGGTTCAAATCTCATTATTATGCAGCTTTTGGTCTTTTTTACATAAAAAAACAGTAATAGTGTCTCCCTGACTGCTCTGACACAAATATATCTGTTTAATATACTCTGGTGCAGGCCAGATAATTAAAGTTTGGCTTTGCAGTTCCACGGGTCAAATATCTGTATTATGCAGCTTTTGGTCTTTGTTACATTAAAAAAAAACAGTAATAGTGTCTCCCTGACTGTTCTGACACAAATATATCTGGTTAAAATATACTGGTGTACGCCAGATAACTAGAAATTTGGTTTTGCAGTTCCACGGTTCAAAACTCAGTATTATGCAGCATTTGGCCTTTTTTACATAAAAAAAACAGTAAGAGTGTCTCCCTGACTGTTCAGACACAAATGTATCTGTTTGTAATATTCTGGTGCAGGCCAGATAACTAGAAGTTTGGTTTTGCAGTTACATGGTTCAAATCTCAGTATTATGCAGCTTTTGGTCTTTTTCACAAAAAAAAAACAGTAATAGTGTCTCCCTGACTGTTCTGACAAAAATACATATGTTTGTAATATTCTGGTGTAGGCCAGAAAACTAGTAGTTTGGTTTTGCAGTTCCACGGTTCAAATCTCAGTATTATGCAGCTTTTGGCCTTTTTTACATAATAAAAACAGTAATACTGTATCCTTGACTGTTCTGACACAAATATATCTGTTTAAAATACTCTGGTGTAGGCCAGATAAATACAAGTTTGGCTTTGCAGATCCTAGGTTCAAATCTCTGTATTATGCAGCTTTTGGCCTTTTTTTCATAAAAAAAAACAGTAATAGTGTTTCTCTGACCGTTCAGACACAAATATATGTTTAAAATATTCTGGTGTAGGTCAGATAATTACAAGTTTGGTTTTGAGGTTTGCGGTTCAAATCTCAGTATTATGGAGTTTTTGGCACTTTTTACATTAAAAATAAAACAGTAATAGTGACTCCCTGACTGTTCAGACACAAATGTATCTCTAAAATATTCTGGTGTAGGCCAGATAACTATAAGTTTGGTTTTGCAGTTTCACAGATCAAATCTCAGTATTATAGAGCTTTTGGCCTTTTTTACATTAAAAAAACATTAAGAGTGTCTCACTGACTGTTCAGGCTCAAATATATCTGTTTGTAATATTATGGTGTAGGCCATATAACTATAAGTTTGGTTTTGCAGTTCCACAGTTCAAATCTCAGTATTATGCAGCTTTTGGTCTTCTTTACAAAAAAAAACAGTAATAGTGTCTCCCTGACTGTTCTGACACAAATACATCTGTTTGTAAAATTCTGGTGTAGGCCAGAAAACTAGAAGTTTGGCTTTGCAGTTCCACGGTTCAAATCTCAGTATTATGCAGCTTTTGGCCTTTTTTACATAAAAAAAACAGTAATAGTGTCTCCCTGATTGTTCTGACACAAATATATCTGTTTAAAATTCTCTGGTGTAGGCAAGATAACTAGAAGTTTGGCTATGCAGATCCACGGTTCAAATCTCTGTATTATTCAGCTTTTGGCCTTTTTTACATAATAAAAACAGTAATAGTGTTTCCCTAACTGTTCAGACACAAATATATGTTTAAAATATTCTGGTGTAGGCCAGATAACTAGAAGTTTGGTTTTGCAGTTTCACAGTTCCAATTTCACTATTATATAGCTTTTGGCCTTTTTTGCATAAAAAAAACAGAAATAGTGTCTCCCTGACTGTTCAGAAACAAATATATCTGTTTAAAATATTCTGGTGTAGGCCAGATAACTAAAAGTTAGGCTTTGCAGTTCCACGGTTTAAATCTCTGTATTATCCAGCCTTTTGCCTTTTTTACATTAAAAAAAAACAGTAAGAGTGTTTCCCTAACTGTTCTGACTCAAATATATCTGTTTAAAATACTCTGGTGTAGGCCAGATAACTAGAAGTTTGGCTTTGCAGATCCACCGTTCAAATCTCTGTATTATGCAGCTTCTGGCCTTTTTTACATAAAAAAACAGTAATAGTGATTTCCTGACTGTTCAGACACAAATATATGTTTACAATACTCTGGTGTAGGCCATATAACTAGAAGTTTGGTTTTGCAGTTTCTCGGTTCAAATCTCATTATTAAGGAGCTTTTGGCCTTTTTACATAAAAAAACAGTAATCGTGACTCCCTGACTGTCCAGACACAAATATATCTGTTTAAAATATTATGGTGTAGGCCAGGTAACTAGAAGTTTGGTTTTGCAGTTCCATGGTTCAAATCTCAGTATTATGCAGCTTTTGCCTTTTTTACATTAAAGAAAACAGTAATAGTGTCTCCCTGACTGTTCAGACACAAATATATCTGTTTAAAATATTTTTGTGTAGGCCAGATAACTAGAAGTTAGGCTTTGCAGTTCCACTGTTCAAAACTCTGTATTATGCAGCTTTTGGTCTTTTTTTACAAAAAAAAACAGTAATAGTGTCTCCCTGACTGTTCTGACACATATATATCTTTTTGTATTATTCTGGTGTAGGCCAGATAACTAGAAGTTTGGTTTCGCAGTTCCACAGTTGAAATCTCTGTACTATCCAGCTTTTGGCCTTTTTACATAAAAAAAAACAGTAAGTGTGTCTCGCTGACTGTTCAGACACAAATATATCTGTTTAAAATATTCTGGTGTAGGACAGATAACTATGAATTTGGTTTTGCAGTTCCACGGTTCAAATCTCAGTATTATGCAGCTTTTGGTCTTTTTTTTAAAAAAAAAACAGTAATAGTGTCTCCCTGACTGTTCTGACACAAATATATCTGTTTGTAATATTCTGATGTAGGCCAGAAAACTAGAAGCTTTGTTTTGCAGTTCCACGGTTCAAATTTCAGTATTATGCAGCTTTTGGCCTTTTTTACATAGAAAAAACCAGTAAGAGTGTCTCCCTGACTGTTCAGACACAAATGTATCTGTTTGTAATATTCTGGTGTAGGACAGATAACTATAAATTTGGTTTTGCAGTTCCACGGTTCAAATCTCAGTATTATGCAGCTTTTGGTATTTTTTTAAAAAAAAAACAGTAATAGTGTCTCCCTGACTGTTCTGACAGAAATATATCTGTTTAAAATACTCTAGTGTAGGCCAGATAACTATAAGTTTGGCTTTGCAGATAAACGGTTCAAATCTCTGTATTATGCAGCTTTTGGACTTTTTTACATAAAAAAAATCAGTGATAGTGTTTCCCTGACTGTTCAGACACAAATATATGTTTAAAATATTCTGGTGTAGGCCAGATAACTAGAAGTTTGGTTTTGCAGTTTCACGGTTCAAACCTCAGTATTATGGAGCTTTTGGCCATTTTTACATAAAAAAAAACAGTAATAGTGTCTCCCTGACTGTTCAGACACAAATATATCTGTTTACAATATTCTGGAGTAGGCCAGATAACTAGAAGTTTGGTTTTGCAGCTCCACGGTTCAAATCTCATTATTATGCAGCTATTGGCCTTTTTACATAAAAAAAACAGTAATAGTGTCTCCCTGACTGCTCTGACTCAAATATGTCTGTTTAAAATACTCTGGTGCAGGCCAGATAACTAAAAGTTTGGCTTTGCAGTTCCACGGGTAAAATATCTGTATTATGCAGCTTTTGGCCCTTTTTACTTAATAAAAACAGTAATAGTGTTTCCCTAACTGTTCAGACACAAATATATGTTTAAAATATTCTGATGTAAGCCAGATAACTAGAAGTTTGGTTTTGCAGTTTCACAGTTCCAATCTCAGTATTATATAGCTTTTGACCTTTTTTGCATAAAAAAAACAGAAATAGTGTCTCCCTGACTGTTCAGAAACAAATATATCTGTTTAAAATATTCTGGTGTAGGCCAGATAACTAAAAGTTAGGCTTTGCAGTTCCACGGTTTAAATCTCTGTATTATCCAGCCTTTTGCCTTTTTTACATAAAAAAAAACAGTAAGAGTGTCTCGCTGACTGTTCAGACAAAAATATATATGTTTGTAATATTCTGGTGTAGGCCAGATAACTAGAAGTTTGGTTTTGCAGTTCCACAGTTCAAATCTCAGTATTATGCAGCTTTTGGTCTTTTGTACAAAAAAAAAAAACAGTAATAGTGTCTCCCTAACTGTTCTGACTCAAATATATCTGTTTGTAATATTCTGGTGTAGGCCAGAAAACTAGAAGTTTGGTTTTGCAGTTCCACGGTTCAAATATCAGTATTATGCAGCTTTTGGCCTTTTTTACATAAAAAAAACAATAATAGTGTCTCCCTGACTGTTCTGACACAAATATATCTGTTTAAAATACTCTAGTGTAGGCCAGATAACTAGGAGTTTGGCTTTGCAGATCGACCGTTCAAATCTCTGTATTGTGCAGCTTCTGGCCTTTTTTACATAAAAAAACATTAATAGTGATTCCCTGACTGTTCAGACACAAATATATGTTTAAAATACTCTGGTGTAGGCCATATAACTAGAAGTTTGGCTTTGCAGTTTCATGGTTCAAATCTCATTATTAAGGAGCTTTTGCAATTTTTACATAAAAAAAATAGTAATCGTGTCTCCCTGACTGTTCAGACACAAATATATCTGTTTAAAATATTATGGTGTAGGCCAGGTAACTAGAAGTTTGGTTTTGCAGTTCCATGGTTCAAATCTCAGTATTATGCAGCTTTTGGCCTTTTTTACATTAAAGAAAACAGTAATAGTGTCTCCCTGACTGTTCAGACACAAATATATCTGTTTAAAATATTTTTGTGTAGGCCAGATAACTAGAAGTTAGGCTTTGCAGTTCCACGGTTCAAAACTCTGTATTATGCAGCTTTTGGTCTTTTTTTACAAAAAAAAAACAGTAATAGTGTCTCCCTGACTGTTCTGACACATATATATATATTTTTGTATTATTCTGGTGTAGGCCAGATAACTAGAAGTTTGGTTTTGCAGTTCCACTGTTCAAATCTCTGTATTATCCAGCTTTTGGCCTTTTTACATAAAAAAAAACAGTACGTGTGTCTCGCTGACTGTTCAGACACAAATATATCTGTTTAAAATATTCTGGTGTAGGATAGATAACTATGAATTTGGTTTTGCAGTTGCACGGTTCAAATCTCAGTATTATGCAGCTTTTGGTCTTTTTTAAAAAAAAAAAACAGTAATAGTGTCTCCCTGACTGTTCTGACACAAGTATATCTGTTTGTAATATTCTGATGTAGGCCAGAAAACTAGAAGTTTGTTTTGCAGTTCCACGGTTCAAATCTCAGTATTATGCAGCTTTTGGCCTTTTTTACATAAAAAAAAACAGTAAGAGTGTCTCGTTGACTGTTCAGACACAAATATATCTGTTTGTAATATTCTGTTGTAGGACAGATAACTATAAATTTGGTTGTGCAGCTCCACGGTTCAAATCTCAGTATTATGCAGCTTTTGGTCATTTTTAAAAAAAAAAAAAACAGTAATAGTGTCTCCCTGACTGTTCTGACACAAATATATCTGTTTAAAATACTCTAGTGTAGGCCAGATAATTATAAGTTTGGCTTTGCAGATAAACGGTTCAAATCTCTGTATTATGCAGCTTTTGGCCTTTTTTACATAAAAAAAATCAGTGATAGTGTTTCCCTGACTGTTCAGACACAAATATATGTTTAAAATATTCTGGTGTAGGCCAGATAACTAGAAGTTTGGTTTCGCAGTTCCACGGTTCAAATCTCAGTATTATGCAGCTTTTGGCCATTTTTAGATAAAAAAAACATTAATAGTGTCTCCCTGACTGTTCAGACAAAAATATATCTGTTTAAAATATTATCGTGTAGGCCAGATAACAAGAAGTTTGGTTTTTTAGTTCCATGCTTCAAATCTCAGTATTATGCAGCTTTTGTCCTTTTATACATTAAAAAAAACAGTAATAGTGTCTCCCTGACTGTTCAGACACAAATCTATGTTTAAAATATTCTGGTGTAGGCCAGATAACTATAAGTTTCGTTTTGCAGTTTCACGGTTCAAATCTGAGTATTATGGAGCTTTTGGCCTTTTTACAAAAAAAAAACAGTAATAGTGTCTCCCTGACTGTTCAGACACAAATATATCTGTTTAAAATATTCTGGTGTAGACCTGGTAACTAGAAGTTTGGTTTTGCAGTTCCACGTTTCAAATCTCTGTATTATGCAGCTTTTGGCCTTTTTTACATAAAAAAACAGTATTAGTGTCTCCCTGACAGTTCAGACACAAATATATCTGTTTAAAATATTATGGTGTAGGCCAGATAACTAGAAGTTTGGTTTTGGAGTTCCATGGTTCAAATCTCAGTATTATGCAGCTTTTGGCCTTTTTACATTAAAGAAAACAGTAATAGTGTCTCCCTGACTGTTCAGACACAAATATATCTGTTTAAAATATTCTGGTGTAGGCCAGATAACTAGAAGTTTAGTTTTGCAGTTCCACGGTTCAAATCTCAGTATTATGCAGCTTTTGGTCTTTTTTAAAAAAAACAAACAGTAATAGTGTCTCCCTGACTGTTCTGACACAAATATATGTTTAAAATATTCTGGTGTAGGCCAGATAACTAGAAGTTTGGTTTTGCAGTTTCACGATTCAAACCTCAGTATTGTGGAGCTTTTGGCCATTTTTACATAAAAAAAAAACAGTAATAGTGTCTCCCTGACTGTTCAGACACAAATATATCTGTTTAAAATATTTTTGTGTAGGCCAGATAACTAGAAGTTAGGCTTTGCAGTTCCACGGTTCAAATCTCAGTTTTATGCAGCTTTTGGCCTTTTTTACATAAAAAAAACAGTAATAGTGTTTCCCTGACTGTTCAGACACAAATATATGTTTAAAATATTCTGGTGTAGGGCAGATAACTAGAAGTTTGGTTTTGAGGTTCACGGTTCAAATCTCAGTATTATGGAGCTTTTGGCCTTTTTTACATTAAAAATGAAACAGTAATAGTGTCTCCCTGACTGTTCAGACACAAATATATCTGTTTTCAATATTATGGTGTAGGCCAGATAACTAGAAGTTAGGCTTTGCAGTTCCACGGTTCAAATCTCAGTATTATGCAGCTTTTGGTCTTTTTGCATAAAAAAACCAATAATAGTGTCTTGCTGACTGTTCTGACACAAATACATCTGTTTAAAATATTCTGGTGTAGGCCAGATAACTAGAAGTTTGGTTTTGCAGTTCCACGGTTCAAATCTCAGTATTATGCAGCTTTTGGCCATTTTTAGATAAAAAAAACATTAATAGTGTCTCCCTGACTGTTCAGACAAAAATATATCTGTTTAAAATATTATCGTGTAGGCCAGATAACAAGAAGTTTGGTTTTGTAGTTCCATGCTTCAAATCTCAGTATTATGCAGCTTTTGTCCTTTTATACATTAAAAAAAACAGTAATAGTGTCTCCCTGACTGTTCAGACACAAATATATGTTTAAAATATTCTGGTGTAGGCCAGATAACTATAAGTTTGGTTTTGCAGTTTCACGGTTCAAATCTCAGTATAATGGAGCTTTTGGCCTTTTTACATAAAAAAAACAGTAATAGTGTCTCCCTGACTGTTCAGACACAAATATATCTGTTTAAAATATTCTGGTGTAGACCTGGTAACTAGAAGTTTGGTTTTGAAGTTCCACGTTTCAAATCTCTGTATTATGCAGCTTTTGGCCTTTTTTACATAAAAAAACAGTATTAGTGTCTCCCTGACAGTTCAGACACAAATATATCTGTTTAAAATATTATGGTGTATCCCAGATAACTAGAAGTTTGGTTTTGGAGTTCCATGGTTCAAATCTCAGTATTATGCAGCTTTTGGCCTTTTAACATTAAAGAAAACAGTAATAGTGTCTCCCTGACTGTTCAGACACAAATATATGTTTAAAATATTCTGGTGTAGGCCAGATAACTAGAAGTTAGGCTTTGCAGTTCCACGGTTCAAAACTCTGTATTATGCAGCTTTTGGTCTTTTTTTACAAAAAAAAAAACAGTAATAGTGTTTCCCTGACTGTTCTGACACATATATCTTTTTGTAATATTCTGGTGTAGGCCAGATAACGAGAAGTTTGGTTTGCAGTTCCACGGTTCAAATCTCAGTATTATGCAGCTTTTGGCCATTTTTACATAAAAAAACAGTAATAGAGTCTCCCTGACTGTTCAGACACAAATAGATCTGTTTAAAATATTCTGGTGTAGGCCAGATAACTAGAAGTTAGGCTTTGCAGTTTCACGGTTCAAATCTCTGTATTATGCAGCTTTTGTCCTTTTTTACATAAAAAAACAGTATTAGTGTCTCCCTGACAGTTCAGACACAAATATATCTGTTTAAAATATTATGGTGTAGGCCAGATAACTAGAAGTTTGGTTTTGCAGTACCATGGTTCAAATCTCAGTATTATGCAGCTTTTGGCCTTTTATACATTAGAAAAATCAGTAATAGTGTCTCCCTGACTGTTCAGACACAAATATATGTTTAAAATATTCTGGTGTAGGCCAGATAACTATAAGTCTGGTTTTGCAGTTTCACGGTTCAAATCTCTGTATTATGCAGCTTTTGGCCTTTTTTACATTAAAGAAAACAGTAATAGTATCTCCCTGACTGTTCAGACACAAATATATCTGTTTAAAATATTTTTGTGTAGGCCAGATAACTAGAAGTTAGGCTTTGCAGTTCCATGGTTCAAAACTCTGTATTATGCAGCTTTTGGTCTTCTTTTCAAAAAAAAAAAAAACAGTAATAGTGTCTCCCTGAATGTTCTGATACATATATATCTTTTCGTTATATTCTGGTGTAGGACAGATAACTAGAAGTTTGGTTTTGCAGTTCCACGGTTCAAATCTCAGTATTATGCAGCTTTTGGCCATTTTTACATAAAAAAATACAGTAATAGAGACTCCCTGACTGTTCAGACACAAATAGATCTGTTTAAAATATTCTGGTGTAGGCCAGATAACAAGAAGATTGGTTTTGCAGTTCCACGGTTCAATTCTCAGTATTACGCAGCTTTTGGCCTTTATTCTATAAAAAAAAACAGTAATAGTTTCTCCCTGACAGTTCAGACACAAATATATCAGTTTAAAATATTCTGGTGTAGGCCAGATAACTAGAAGTTTGGTTTTGCAGTTATATGGTTCAAATCTCAGTATTATGCAGCTTTTTCACCTTTATTACATAAAAAAAAAACAGTAATAGTGTCTCCCTGACTGTTCAGACACAAATATATCTGTTTAAAATATTCTGGTGCAGGCCACATAACTAGAAGTTTGGTTTTGCAGTTCCACGGTTCAAATCTCAGTATTATGCAGCCTTTGGCCTTTTATACATAAAAAAAACAGCAAGAGTGTCTCCCTGACTGTTCAGACACAAACATATCTGTTTGTAATATTCTGGTATAGGCCAGATAACTATTAGTTTGGTTTTCCAGTTCCACAGTTCAAATCTCAGTATTATGCAGCTTTTGGTCTTTTTATCAAAAAAAAAACAGTAATAGTGTCTCCCTGACTGTTCTGACACAAATATATTTGTTTGTAATATTCTGGTGTAGGCCAGAAAACTAGAAGTTTGGTTTTGCAGTTCTACTGTTCAAATCTCAGTATTATGCAGATTTTGGCCTTTTTTACATAAAAAAAACAGTAATAGTGTCTCCCTGACTGTTCTGACACAAATATGTCTGTTTAAAATACTCTGTTGTAGGCCAGATAACTAGAAGTTTGGCTTTGCAGATCCACGGTTCAAATCACTGTATTATGCAGCTTTTGGCCTTTTTTACATAAAAAAACAGTAATAGTGTTTCCCTGACTGTTCAGACACAAATATATGTTTAAAATATTCTGGTGTAGGCCAGATAACTAGAAGTTTGGTTTTGAGGTTCACGGTTCAAATCTCAGTATTATGGAGCTTTTGGCCTTTTTTACATTAAAAATAAAATAGTAATAGTGTCTCCCTGACTGTTCAGACACAAATATATCTGTTTGCAATATTATGGTGTAGGCCAGATTACTAGAAGTTTGGTTTTGCAGTTCCACGGTTCAAATATCAGTATTATGCAGCTTTTGGCCTTTTTTAGATAAAAAAAAACAGTAATATTGTCTCCCTGACTGTTCAGACAAAAATATATCTGTTTAAAATATTATCGTGTAGGCCAGATAACTAGAAGTTTGATTTTGTAGTTCCATGATTCAAATCTCAGTATTATGCAGCTTTTGGCCTTTTATACATTAAAAAAAACAGTAACAGTGTCTCCCTGACTGTTCAGACACAAATATATGTTTAAAATATTCTGGTGTAGACCAGATAACTATAAGTTTGAGTTTGCAGTTTCACGGTTCAAATCTCAGTATTATGGAGCTTTTGGCCTTTTTACATAAAAAAAACAGTAATAGTGTCTCCCTGACTGTTCAGACACAAATATATCTGTTTAAAATATTCTGGTGTAGACCAGGTAACTAGAAGTTTTGTTTTGCAGTTCCACGTTTCAAATCTCTGTATTATGCAGCTTTTGGCCTCTTTTACATAAAAAAACAGTATTAGTGTCTCCCTGACTGTTCAGACACAAATATATCTGTTTAAAATATTTTTGTGTAGGCCAGATAACTAGAAGTTTGGTTTTGCAGTTCCACGGTTCAATTCTCAGTATTATGCAGCTTTTGGCCTTTATTCTATTAAAAAAACAGTAATAGTTCTCCCTGACAGTTCAGACACAATTATATCAGTTTAAAATATTCTGGTGAAGGCCAGATAACTACAAGTTTGGTTTTGCAGTTCCATGGTTCAAATCTCAGTATTATGCAGCTTTTTCGCCTTTATTACATAAAAAAAACAGTAATAGTGTCTCCCTGACTGTTCAGACACAAATATATCTGTTTAAAATATTCTGGTGTAGGCCAGATAACTAGAAGTTTGGTTTTGCAGTTCCACGGTTCAAATCTCAGTATTATGCAGCCTTTGGCCTTTTATACATAAAAAAACCAGCAAGAGTGTCTCCCTGACTGTTCAGACACAAACATATCTGTTTGTAATATTCTGGTATAGGCCAGATAACTATTAGTTTGGTTTTCCAGTTCCACAGTTCAAATCTCAGTATTATGCAGCTTTTGGTCTTTTTAAAAAAAAAAAAAACAGTACTAGTGTCTCCCTGACTGTTCTGACACAAATATATCTGTTTGTAATATTCTGGTGTGGGCCAGAAAACTAGAATTTTGGTTTTTCAGTTCTACGGTTCAAATCTCAGTATTATGCAGCTTTTGGCCTTTTTTACATAAAAAAAACAGTAATAGTGTCTCCCTGACTGTTCTGACACAAATATGTCTGTTTAAAATACTCTGGTGTAGGCCAGATAACTAGAAGTTTGGCTTTGCAGATCCACGTTTCAAATCTCTGTATTATGCAGCTTTTGGCCTTTTTTACATAAAAAAAACAGTAATAGTGTTTCCCTGACTGTTCAGACACAAATATATGTTTAAAATATTCTGGTGTAGGCCAGATAACTAGAAGTTTGGTTTTGAGGTTCACGGTTCAAATCTCAGTATTATGGAGCTTTTGGCCTTTTTTACATTAAAAATAAAATAGTAATAGTGTCTCCCTGACTGTTCAGACACAAATATATCTGTTTGCAATATTGTGGTGTAGGCCAGATCACTAGAAGTTTGGTTTTGCAGTTCCATGGTTCAAATCTCAGTATTATGCAGCTTTTGGCCTTTTTTCATTAAAGAAAACAGTAATAGTGTCTCCCTGACTGTTCACACACAAGTATATCTGTTTAAAATATTTTTGTGTAGGCCAGATACCTAGAAGTTAGGCTTTGCAGTTCCACGGTTCAAAACTCTGTATTATGCAGCTTTTGGTCTTTTTTTCAAAAAAAAAAAACAGTAATAGTGTCTCCCTGAATGTTCTGACACATATATATCTTTTTTGTAATATTCTGGTGTAGGCCAGATAACTAGAAGTTTGGTTTTGCAGTTCCATGGTTCAAATCTCAGTATTATGCAGATTTTGGTCTTTTTTGCATAAAAAAAACAGTAATAGTGTCTCGCTGACTCTTCAGACAAAATTATTTCTGTTTAAAATATTATCGTGTAGGCCAGATAACTAGAAGTTTGGTTTTGTAGTTCCATGGTTCAAATCTCAGTATTATGCAGCTTTTGGCCTTTTATACATTAAAAAAACAGTAATAGTGTCTCCCTGACTGTTCAGACACAAATATATCTGTTTAAAATATTATGGTGTAGGCCAGATAACTAGAAGTTTGGTTTTGTAGTTCCATGGTTCAAATCTCAGTATTATGCAGCTTTTGGCCTTTTATACATTAAAAAAACAGTAATAGTGTCTCCCTGACTGTTCAGACACAAGTATATCTGTTTAAAATATTTTTGTGTAGGCCAGATACCTAGAAGTTAGGCTTTGCAGTTCCACGGTTCAAAACTCTGTATTATGCAGCTTTTGGTCTTTTTTTTTAAAAAAAAAAAAACAGTAATAGTGTCTCCCTGAATGTTCTGACACATATATATCTTTTTTGTAATATTCTGGTGTAGGCCAGATAACTAGAAGTTTGGTTTTGCAGTTCCATGGTTCAAATCTCAGTATTATGCAGCTTTTGGCCATTTTTACATAAAAAATACAGTAATAGAGTCGCCCTGACTGTTCAGACACAAATAGATCTGTTTAAAATATTCTGGTGTAGGCCAGATAACTAAAAGTTTGGTTTTGCAGTTCCACAGTTCAATTCTCAGTATTTTGCAGCTTTTGGCCTTTATTCTATAAAAAAAAACAGTGATAGTTTCTCCCTGACAGTTCAGACACAAATATATCAGTTTAAAACATTCTGGTGTAGGCCAGATAACTAGAAGTTTGGTTTTGCAGTTACATGGTTCAAATCTCAGTATTATGCAGCTTTTTCACCTTTATTACATAAAAAAAACAGTAATAGTGTCTCCCTGACTGTTCAGACACAAATATATCTGTTTAAAATATTCTGATGTAGGCCAGATAACTAGAAGTTAGGCTTTGCAGTTCCACTGTTCAAATCTCTGTATTATCCTGCTTTTTGCCTTTTTTACATAAAAAAAAAACAGTAAGAGTGTCTCGCTGACTGTTCAGACACAAATATATCTGTTTAAAATATTCTGGTGCAGGCCACATAACTAGAAGTTTGGTTTTGCAGTTCCACGGTTCAAATCTCAGTATTATGCAGCCTTTGGCCTTTTATACATAAAAAAAAACAGCAAGAGTGTCTCCCTGACCGTTCAGACGCAAACATATCTGTTTGTAATATTCTGGTATAGGCCAGATAACTATTAGTTTGGTTTTCCAGTTCCACAGTTCAAATCTCAGTATTATGCAGCTTTTGGTCTTTTTTCCAAAAAAAAAAACAGTAATAGAGTCTCCCTGACTGTTCTGACACAAATATATTTGTTTGTAATATTCTGGTGTAGGCCAGAAAGCTAGAAGTTTGGTTTTGCAGTTCTACGGTTCAAATCTCAGTATTATGCAGCTTTTGGCCTTTTTTACAAAAAAAAAAACAGTAATAGTGTCTCCCTGACTGTTCTGACACAAATATGTCTGTTTAAAATACTCTGGTGTAGGCCAGATAACTAGAAGTTTGGCTTTGCAGATCCACGGTTCAAATCACTGTATTATGCACCTTTTGGCCTTTTTTACATAAAAAATCAGTAATAGTGTTTCCCTGACTGTTCAGACACAAATATATGTTTAAAATATTCTGATGTAGGCCAGATAACTAGAAGTTTGGTTTTGAGGTTCACGGTTCAAATCTCTGCATTATGGAGCTTTTGGCCTTTTTTACATTAAAAATAAAATAGTAATAGTGTCTCCCTGACTGTTCAGACACAAATATATCTGTTTGCAATATTATGTTGTAGGCCAGATCACGAGAAGTTTGATTTTTCAGTTCCACGGTTCAAATCTCAGTATTATGCAGCTTTTGGTCTTTTTTGCATAAAAAAACAGTAATTGTGTCTCGCTGACTGTTCTGACACAAATATATCTGTTTAAAATATTCTGGTGTAGGCCAGATAACTAGAAGTTTGGTTTTGCAGTTTCACAGTTCAAATATCAGTATTATGCAGCTTTTGGCCTTTTTTAGATAAAAAAAAACAGTAACAGTGTCTCCCTGACTGTTCAGACACAAATATATGTATAAAATATTCTGGTGTAGGCCAGATAACTATAAGTTTGATTTTGCAGTTTCACGGTTCAAATCTCAGTATTATGGAGCTTTTGGCCTTTTTACATAAAAAAAACAGTAATAGTGTCTCCCTGACTGTTCAGACACAAATATATCTGTTTAAAATATTCTGGTGTAGACCAGGTAACTAGAAGTTTTCTTTTGCAGCTCCACGTTTCAAATCTCTGTATTATGCAGCTTTTGGCGTTTTTACATAAAAAAACAGTAATAGTGTCTCCCTGACTGTTCAGACAAAATTATATCTGTTTAAAATATTATCGTGTAGGCCAGATAACTAGAAGTTTGGTTTGTAGTTCCCTGATTCAAATCTCAGTATTATGCAGCTTTTGGCCTTTTATACATTAAAAAAAACAGTAACAGTGTCTCCCTGACTGTTCACACACAAATATATGTTTAAAATATTCTGGTGTAGGCCAGAAAACTATAAGTTTGGTTTTGCAGTTCCACGGTTCAAATCTCAGTACTAAGGAGCTTTTGGCCTTTTTCCATAAAAAAAAACAGTAATAGTGTCTCCCTGACTGTTCAGACACAAATATAACTGTTTAAAATATTATGGTGTAGGCCAGATAACTAGAAGTTTGGTTTTGCAGTTCCATGGTTCAAATCTCAGTATTATGCAGCTTTTGGCCTTTTTTATATTAAAGGAAACAGCAATAGTGTCTCCCTGACTGTACAGACACAAATATATCTGCTTAAAATATTTTTGTGTAGGCCAGATAACTAGAAGTTAGGCTTTTCAGTTCCACGGTTCAAACTCTGTATTATGCAGCTTTTGGTCTTTTTTTACAAAAAAAAAACAGTAATAGTGTCTCCCTGACTGTTCTGACACATATATATCTTTTTGTAATATTCTGGTGTAGGCCAGATAACTAGAAGTTTGGTTTTGCAGTTCCACGGTTCAAATCTCAGTATTATGCAGCTTTTGGCCATTTTTACATTAAAAAAAACAATAATAGAGTCTTCCAGACTGTTCAGATACAAATAGATCTGTTTAAAATATTCTGGTGTAGGCCAGATAACTAGAAGTTTGGTTTTGCAGTTCCACGGTTCAATTCTCAGTATTATGCAGCTTTTGGCCTTTATTCTATAAAAGAAACAGTAATAGTTTCTCCCTGACAGTTCAGACACAAATATATCAGTTTAAAATATTCTGGTGTAGGCCAGATAACTAGAATTTTGGTTTTGCAGTTCCATGGTTCAAATCTCAGTATTATGCAGCTTTTTCGCCTTTATTACATAAAAAAAACAGTAATAGTGTCTCCCTGACTGTTCAGACACAAATATATCTGTTTAAAATATTCTGGTGTAGTCCAGATAACTAGAAGTTAGGCTTTGCAGTTCCACTGTTCAAATCTCTGTATTATCCTGCTTTTTGCCCTTTTTACATAAAAAAAACAGTAAGAGTATCTCGCTGACTGTTCAGACACAAATATATCTGTTTAAAATATTATGGTGCAGGCCACATAACTAGAAGTTTGGTTTTGCAGTTCCATGGTTCAAATCTCAGTATTATGCAGCTTTTTTGCCTTTATTACATAAAAAAAACATTAATAGTGTCTCCCTGACTGTTCAGAAACAAATATATCTGTTTAAAATGTTCTGCTGTAGGCTAGATAACTAGAAGTTAGGCTTTGCCGTTCCACTGTTCAAATCTCTGTATTATCCTGCTTTTTGCCTTTTTTATATAAAAAAAACAGTAAGAGTGTCTCGCTGACTGTTCAGACACAAATATATCTGTTTAAAATATTCTGGTGTAGGCCAGATAACTACAAGTTTGGTTTTGCAGTTCCATGGTTCAAATCTCAGTATTATGCAGCCTTTGGCCTTTTATACATAAAAAAAAACAGCAAGAGTGTCTCCCTGACTGTTCAGACACAAACATATCTGTTTGTAATATTCTGGTATAGGCCAGATAACTATTAATTTGGTTTTCCAGTTCCACAGTTCAAATCTCAGTATTATGCAGCTTTTGGTCTTTTTTAAAAAAAAAAAACAGTAATAGTGTCTCCCTGACTGTTCTGACACAAATATATCTGTTTGCAATATTCTGGTGTAGGCCAGAAAACTAGAAGTTTGGTTTTGCAGTTCTACGGTTCAAATCTCAGTATTATGCAGCTTTTGGCATTTTTTACATAAAAAAAAACAGTAATAGTGTCTCCCTGACTGTTCTGACACAAATATGTCTGTTTAAAATATTCTGATGTGGGCCAGATAACTAGAAGTTTGGTTTTGCAGATCCACGGTTCAAATCACTGTATTATGCAGCTTTTGGCCTTTTTTCCATAAAAAAAACAGTAATAGTGCTCCCCTGACTGTTCAGACACAAATATATGTTTAAAATATTCTGGTGTAGGCCAGATAACTAGAAGTTTGGTTTTGAGGTTCCACGGTTCAAATATCAGTATTATGCAGCTTTTGGCCTTTTTTAGATAAAAAAAAACAGTAATCGTGTCTCCCTGACTGTTCAGACAAAAATATATCTGTTTAACATATTATCGTGTAGGCCAGATAACTAGAAGTTTGATTTTGTAGTTCCATGGTTCAAATCTCAGTATTATGCAGCTTTTGGCCTTTTATACATTAAAAAAAACAGTAACAGTGTCTCCCTGACTGTTCAGACACAAATATATGTTTAAAATATTCTGGTGTAGGCCAGATAACTTGAAGTTTTGTTTTGCAGTTCCACGTTTCAAACCTCTGTATTATGCGGCTTTTGGCCTTTTTTACATAAAAAAACAGTATTAGTGTCTCCCTGACTGTTCAGACACAAATATATCTGTCTAAAATATTATGGTGTATGCCAGATAACTGGAAGTTTGGTTTTGCAGTTACATGGTTCAAATCTCAGTATTATGCAGCTTTTGGCCTTTTTTCATTAAAGAAATCAGTAATAGTGTCTCCCTGACTGTTCAGACACAAATATATCTGTTTAAAATATTCTGGTGTAGGCCAGATAACTAGAAGTTTGGTTTTGCAGTTCCACGATTCAAATCTCTGTATTATGCAGATTTTGGCCTTTTTAACATAAAAAAATCAGTGATAGTGTTTCCCTGACTGTTCAGACACAAATATATGTTTAAAATATTCTGGTGTAGGCCAGATAACAATAAGTTTGGTTTTGCAGTTTCACGGTTCAAATCTCAGTATTATGGAGCTTTTGGCCTTTTTACTTAAAAAAAAACAGTAATAGTGTCTCCCTGACTGTTCCGACACAAATATATCTGTTTAAAATACTCTCGTGTAGGCCACATAATTAGAAGTTAGGCTTTGCAGTTCCACTGTTCATATCTCTGTATTATCCAGCTTTTTGCCTTTTTTACATAAAAAAAAACAGTAAAAGTGTCTTGCTGACTGATCAGACACAAATATATCTGTTTAAAATATTCTGGTGTAGGCCAGATAACTAGAAGTTTCGTTTTGCAGTTCCACGGTTCAAATTTCAGTATTATGCAGCCTTTCGCCTTTTTTACATGAAAAAGACAGTAAGAGTGTCTCCCTGACTGTTCAGACACAAATATATCTGTTTGTAAAATTCTGGTGTAGGCCAGACAACTAAAAGTTTGGTTTTGCAGTTCCATGGTTCAAATCTCTGTATTATGCAGCTTTTGGCCTTTTTTTTAAAAAAAAAAACAGTTATAGTGTCTCCCTGACTGTTCTGACACAAATATATCTTTTTGTAATATTCTGGTGTAGGCCAGAAATCTAGTAGTTTGGTTTTGAAGTTCCATGGTTCAAATCTCAGTATTATGCAGCTTTTGGCCATTTTTACATAAAAAAACAGTAATAGTGTCTCCCTGACTGTTCTGACACAAATATATCTGTTTAAAATACTCTGGTGTAGGCCAGATAACTAGAAGTTTGGCTTTGCAGATCCACAGTTCAAATCTCTGTATTAAGCAGCTTTTGGCCTTTTTTACATAAAAAAACAGTAATAGTGTTTCCCTGACTGTTCTGACACAAGTATATCTGTTTAAAATATTCTGGTGTAGGACAGATAACTAGAAGTTTGGTTTTGAGGTTCACGGTTCAAATCTCAGTATTATGGAGCTTTTGGCCTTTTTTACATTAAAAAAAACAGTAATAGTTTCTCGCTGACTGTTTTGACACAAGTATATCTGTTTAAAATATTCTGGTGTAGGCCTGATAGCTAGAAGTTTGATTTTGCAGTTCCACGGTTCAAATCTCAGTATTATGCAGGTTTTGGCCTTTTTTAGATAAAAAAAACAGTAATAGTGTCTCCCTGACTGTTAAGGCACAAATATGTATGTTTAAAATATTCTGGTGTAGGCCAGAAAACTAGAAGTTTGGTTTTGAAGTTCCACGATTCAAATCTCTGTATTCTGCAGATTTTGGCCTTTTTTATATAAAAGAATCAGTGATAGTGTTTCCCTGACTGTTCAGACACAAATATATGTTTAAAATATTCTGGTGTAGGCCAGATAAATATAAGTTTGGTTTCGCAGTTTCACGGTTCAAATCTCAGTATTATCCAGTTTTTGGCCTTTTTTACATAAAAAAAGCAGTAAGAGTGTCTCGCTGACTGTTCAGACACAAATATATCTGTTTAAAATATTCTGGTGTAGGACAGATAACTATAAATTTGGTTTTGCAGTTCCACGGTTCAAATCTCAGTATTATGCAGCTTTTGGTCATTTTTAAAAAAAAAAAACAGTAATAGTGTCTCGCTGACTGTTCAGACACAAATATATCTGTTTGTAATATTCTGGTATAGGCCAGATAACTAGAAGATTGGTTTTGCAGTTCCACGGTTCAAATCTCAGTATTATGCAGCTTTTGTCCTTTTGAACATAAAAAAAAAGGAATAGTGTCTCCCTGACTGTTCTGACACAAATATATCTGTTTAAAATACTCTGGTGTACGCCAGCTAACTAGAAGTTTGGCTTTGCAGATAAACGTTTCAAATCTCTGTGTTATGCAGCTTTTGGCCTTTTTTACATAAAAAAACAGTAATAATGTCTCCCTGACTGTTCAGACACAAATATATCTGTTTAAAATATTCTGGTGTAGGCCAGATAACTAGAAGTTTGGTTTTGCAGTTCCACGATTCAAATCTCTGTATTATGAAGCTTTTGGCCTTTTTTACATAAAAAAAATCAGTGATAGTGTTTCCCTGACTGTTCAGAGACAAATATATGTTTAAAATATTCTGGTGTAGGCCAGATAACTAGAAGTTTGGTTTTGCAGTTCCACGGTTCAAATCTCAGTATTATGCAGCTTTTGGCCTTTTTTACATAAAAAAACAGTAATAGTGTCTTCCTGACTGTTCAGACACAAATATATCTGTTTAATATATTCTGGTGTAGGCCAGATAACTAGAAGTTTGGTTTTGCAGTTCCACGGTTCAAATCTCAGTATTATGCAGCATTTGGCCTTTTTTACATAAAAAAAACAGTAAGAGTGTCTCCCTGACCGTTCAGACACAAATATATCTGTTTGTAATATTCTGGTGTAGGCCAGATAACTAGAAGTTTGGTTTTGCAGTTACACAGTTCAAATCTCAGTATTATGCAGCTTTTGGCCTTTTTTACATAAAAAAAACAGTAATAGTGTCTTCCTGACTGTTCAGACACAAATATATCTGTTTGTAATATTCTGGTGTAGGCCAGATAACTAGAAGTTTGGTTTTGCAGTTACACGGTTCAAATCTCAGTATTATTATGCAGCTTTGGTCTTTTTTACAAAAAAAAAAAACAGTAATAGTGTCTCCCTGACTGTTCTGATTCAAATACATATGTTTGTAATATTCTGGTGTAGGCCAGAAAACTAGTCGTTTGGTTTTGCAGTTCCACGATTCAAATCTCAATATTATGCAGCTTTTGGCCTTTTTTACATTAAAAAAACAGTAATACTGTCTCCTTGACTGTTCTGACACAAATATATCTGTTTAAAATACTCTGGTGTAGGCCAGATAACTACAAGTTTGGCTTTGCAGATCCTAGGTTCAAATCTCTGTATTATGCAGCTTTTGGCCTTTTTTACATAAAAAAAACAGTAATAGTGTTTCCCTGACCGTTCAGACACAAATATATGTTTAAAATATTCTGGTGTAGGCCAGATAATTAGAAGTTTGGTTTTGAGGTTTGCGGTTCAAATCTCAGTATTATGGAGCTTTTGGCGCTTTTTACATTAAAAATAAAACAGTAATAGTGTCTCCCTGACTGTTCAGACACAAATGTATCTTTAAAATATTCTGGTGTAGGCCAGAAAACTAGAAGTTTGGCTTTGCAGTTGCATGGTTCAAATCTCAGTATTATGCAGCATTTGGCCTTTTTTACATAAAAAAACAGTATTAGTGTCTCTCTGACTGTTCAAACACCAATATATCTGTTTAAAATTCTCTGGTGTAGGCCAGATAACTAGAAGTTTGGCTTTGCAGATCCACGATTCAAATCTCTGTATTATGCAGCTTTTGGCCTTTTTTACATAAAAAAAACAGTAATAGTGTTTCCTTGACCGTTCAGACACAAATATATGTTTAAAATATTCTGGTGTAGGCCAGATAATTAGAAGTTTGGTTTTGAGGTTTGCGGTTCAAATCTCAGTATTATGGAGCTTTTGGCGCTTTTTACATTAAAAATAAAACAGTAATAGTGTCTCCCTGACTGTTCAGACACAAATATATCTTTAAAATATTCTGGTGTAGGCCAGATAACTAAAAGTTAGGCTTTGCAGTTCCACGGTTTAAATCTCTGTATTATCCAGCCTTTTGCCTTTTTTACATAAAAAAAAAACAGTAAGAGTGTCTCGCTGACTGTTCAGACAAAAATATATATGTTTGTAATATTCTGGTGTAGGCCAGATAACTAGAAGTTTGGTTTTGCAGTTCCACGGTTCAAATCTCACTATTATGCAGCTTTTGGTCTTTTTTACAAAAAAAAAACAGTAAGAGTGTCTCCCTAACTGTTCTGACACAAATATATCTGTTTAAAATACTCTGGTGTAGGCCAGATAACTAGAAGTTTGGCTTTGCAGATCCACCGTTCAAATCTCTGTATTATGCAGCTTCTGGCCTTTTTTACATAAAAAAACAGAAACACTGATTCCCTGACTGTTCAGACACAAATATATGTTTAAAATACTCTGGTGTAGGCCATATAACTAGAAGTTTGGTTTTGCAGTTTCACGGTTCAAATCTCAGTATTATGGAGCTTTTGGCCTTTTTACATAAAAAAAACAGTAATAGTGTCTCCCTGACTGTTCAGACACAAATATATCTGTTTAAAATATTGTGGTGTAGACCAGGTAACTAGAAGTTTGGTTTTTCAGTTCCACGGTTCAAATCTCAGTATTATGCAGCTTTTGGCCATTTTTACATAAAAAAAACAGTAATAGAGTCTCCCTGACTGTTCAGACACAAATAGATCTGTTTAAAATATTCTGGTGTAGGCCAGATAACTAGAAGTTTGGTTTTGCAGTTCCACGGTTCAATTCTCAGTATTATGCAGCTTTTGGCCTTTTTTCTATAAAAAAAAAACAGTAATAGTTTCTCGCTTACAGTTCAGACAAAAATATATATCAGTTTAAAATATTCTGGTGTAGGCCAGATAACTAGAAGTTTGGTTTTGCAGTTCCATAGTTCAAATCTCAGTATTATGCAGCTTTTTCACCTTTATTACATAAAAAAAACAGTAATAGTGTCTCCCTGACTGTTCAGACACAAATATATCTGTTTAAAATATTCTGGTGTAGGCCAGATAACTAGAAGTTAGGCTTTGCAGTTCCACCGTTCAAATCTCTGTATTATCCTGCTTTTTGCCTTTTTTAGATAAAAAAAACAGTAATAGTGTCTCCCTGACTGTTAAGGCACAAATATATATGTTTAAAATATTCTGGTGTAGGCCAGAAAACTAGAAGTTTGGTTTTGAAGTTCCATGATTCAAATCTCTGTATTCTGCAGATTTTGGCCTTTTTTATATAAAAAAATCAGTGATAGTGTTTCCCTGACTGTTCAGACACAAATATATGTTTAAAATATTCTGGTGTAGGCCAGATAAATATAAGTTTGGTTTCGCAGTTTCACGGTTCAAATCTCAGTATTATGGAGCTTTTGGCCTTTTTACATAAAAAAAACAGTAAGAGTGTCTCGCTGACTGTTCAGACGGAAATATATCTGTTTAAAATATTCTGGTGTAGGACAGATAACTATAAATTTGGTTTTGCAGTTCCACGGTTCAAATCTCAGTATTATGCAGCTTTTGGTCATTTTAAAAAAAAAAAAAAACAGTAATAGTGTCTCGCTGACTGTTCAGACGCAAATATATCTGTTTGTAATATTCTGGTATAGGCCAGATAACTAGAAGATTGGTTTTGCAGTTCCACAGTTCAAATCTCAGTATTATGCAGCTTTTGTCCTTTTGAACATAAAAAAAAAGGAATAGTGTCTCCCTGACTGTTCTGACACAAATATATCTGTTTAAAATACTATGGTGTACGCCAGATAACTAGAAGTTTGGCTTTGCAGATAAACGGCTCAAATCTCTGTATTATGCAGCTTTTGGCCTTTTTTACATAAAAAAACAGTAATAATATCTCCCTGACTGTTCAGACACAAATATATCTGTTTAAAATATTCTGGTGTAGGCCAGATAACTAGAAGTTTGGTTTTGCAGTTCCACGATTCAAATCTCTGTATTATGCAGCTTTTGGCCTTTTTTACATAAAAAAAATCAGTGATAGTGTTTCCCTGACTGTTCAGACACAAATATATGTTTAAAATATTCTGGTGTAGGCCAGATAACTAGAAGTTTGGTTTTGCCGTTTCACGGTTCAAACCTCAGTATTATAGAGCTTTTGACCATTTTTACATTAAAAAAAAAAAAACAGTAATAGTGTCTCCCTGGCTGTTCAGACACAAATATATCTCTTTGTAATATTCTGGTGTAGGCCAGATAACTAGTAGTTTGGTTTTGCAGATTCCACGGTTCAAATCTCATTATTATGCAGCTTTTTGTCTTTTTTACATAAAAAAACAGTAATAGTGTCTCCCTGACTGCTCTGACACAAATATGTCTGTTTAAAATACTCTGGTGCATGCCAGATATCTAAAAGTTTGGCTTTGCAGTTCCACGGGTCAAATATCTGTATTATGCAGCTTTTGGCCTTTGTTACATTAAAAAAAACAGTAATAGTGTCTCACTGACTATTCTGCCACAAATATATCTGTTTAAAATATACTGGTGTAGGCCAGATAACTAGAAATTTGGTTTTGCAGTTCCACGGTTCAAATCTCAGTATTATGCAGCTTTTGGCCTTTTTTACATAAAAAAAACAGTAATACTGTCTTCCTGACTGTTCAGACACAAATATATCTGTTTAATATATGCTGGTGTAGGCCAGATAACTAGAAGTTTGGTTTTGCAGTTCCACGGTTCAAATCTCAGTATTATGCAGCATTTGGCCTTTTTTACATAAAAAAAACAGTAACAGTGTCTCAGTGACCGTTCAGACACAAATATATCTGTTTGTAATATTCTGGTGTAGGCCAGATAACTAGAAGCTTGGTTTTGTAGTTACACAGTTCAAATCTCAGTATTATGCAGCTTTTGGCCTTTTTTACATAAAAAAAACAGTAATAGTGTCTTCCTGACTGTTCAGACACAAATATATCTGTTTGTAATATTCTGGTGTAGGCCAGATAACTAGAAGTTTGGTTTTGCAGTTAGACGGTTCAAATCTCAGTATTATGCAGCTTTGGTCTTTTTTACAAAAAAAAAAAAAGTAATAGTGTCTCCCTGACTGTTCTGACACAAATACATATGTTTGTAATATTCTGGTGTAGACCAGAAAACTAGTCGTTTGGTTTTGCAGTTCCACGATTCAAATCTCAGTATTATGAAGCTTTTGGCCTTTTTTACATAAAAAACAGTAATACTGTCTCCTTGACTGTTCTGACACAAATATATCTGTTTAAAATACTCTAGTGTAGGCCAGATAACTACAAGTTTGGCTTTGCAGATCGTAGGTTCAAATCTCTGTATTATGCAGCTTTTGGCCTTTTTTACATAAAAAAACAGTAATAGTGTTTCCCTGACCGTTCACACACAAATATATGTTTAAAATATTCTGGTCTAGGCCAGAAAATTAGAAGTTTGGTTTTGAGGTTTGCGGTTCAAATCTCAGTATTATGGAGCTTTTGGCGCTTTTTACATTAAAAATAAAACAGTAATAGTGTCTCCCTGACTGTTCAGACACAAATGTATCTTTAAAATATTCTGGTGTAGGCCAGATAACTATAAGTTTGGTTTTGCAGTTTCATGGTTCAAATCTCAGTATTATAGTGCTTTTGGCCTTTTTTAGATTAAAAAAACATTAATAGTGTCTCCCTGACTGTTCTGACACAAATACATCTGTTTGTAAAATTCTGGTGTAGGCCAGAAAACTAGAAGTTTGGCTTTGCAGTTGCATGGTTCAAATCTCAGTATTATGCAGCTTTTGGCCTTTTTTACATAAAAAAACAGTATTAGTGTCTCTCTGACTGTTCTGACACCAATATATCTGTTTAAAATTCTCTGGTGTAGGCCAGATAACTAGAAGTTTGGCTTTGCAGATCCACGATTCAAATCTCTGTATAATGCAGCTTTTGGCCTTTTTTACATAAAAAAAACAGTAATAGTGTTTCCTTGACCGTTCAGACACAAATATATGTTTAAAATATTCTGGTGTAGGCCAGATAATTAGAAGTTTGGTTTTGAGGTTTGCGGTTCAAATCTCAGTATTATGGAGCTTTTGGCGCTTTTTACATTAAAAATAAAACAGTAATAGTGTCTCCCTGACTGTTCAGACACAAATATAACTTTAAAATATTCTGGTGTAGGCCAGATAACTAAAAGTTAGGCTTTGCAGTTCCACGGTTTAAATCTCTGTATTATCCAGCCTTTTGCCTTTTTTACATTAAAAAAAAAACAGTAAGAGTGTCTCTCTGACTGTTCAGACAAAAATATATATGTTTGTAATATTCTGGTGTAGGCCAGATAACTAGAAGTTTGGTTTTGCAGTTCCACGGTTCAAATCTCAGTATTATGCAGCTTTTGTCCTTTTGAACATAAAAAAAAAGGAATAGTGTCTCCCTGACTGTTCTGACACAAATATATCTGTTTAAAATACTCTGGTGTAGGCCAGAAAACTAGTCGTTTGGTTTTGCAGTTCCACGATTCAAATCTCAATATTATGCAGCTTTTGGCCTTTTTTACATTAAAAAAACAGTAATACTGTCTCCTTGACTGTTCTGACACAAATATATCTGTTTAAAATACTCTGGTGTAGGCCAGATAACTACAAGTTTGGCTTTGCAGATCCTAGGTTCAAATCTCTGTATTATGCAGCTTTTGGCCTTTTTTACATAAAAAAAACAGTAATAGTGTTTCCCTGACCGTTCAGACACAAATATATGTTTAAAATATTCTGGTGTAGGCCAGATAATTAGAAGTTTGGTTTTGAGGTTTGCGGTTCAAATCTCAGTATTATGGAGCTTTTGGCGCTTTTTACATTAAAAATAAAACAGTAATAGTGTCTCCCTGACTGTTCAGACACAAATGTATCTTTAAAATATTCTGGTGTAGGCCAGAAAACTAGAAGTTTGGCTTTGCAGTTGCATGGTTCAAATCTCAGTATTATGCAGCATTTGGCCTTTTTTACATAAAAAAACAGTATTAGTGTCTCTCTGACTGTTCAAACACCAATATATCTGTTTAAAATTCTCTGGTGTAGGCCAGATAACTAGAAGTTTGGCTTTGCAGATCCACGATTCAAATCTCTGTATTATGCAGCTTTTGGCCTTTTTTACATAAAAAAAACAGTAATAGTGTTTCCTTGACCGTTCAGACACAAATATATGTTTAAAATATTCTGGTGTAGGCCAGATAATTAGAAGTTTGGTTTTGAGGTTTGCGGTTCAAATCTCAGTATTATGGAGCTTTTGGCGCTTTTTACATTAAAAATAAAACAGTAATAGTGTCTCCCTGACTGTTCAGACACAAATATATCTTTAAAATATTCTGGTGTAGGCCAGATAACTAAAAGTTAGGCTTTGCAGTTCCACGGTTTAAATCTCTGTATTATCCAGCCTTTTGCCTTTTTTACATAAAAAAAAAACAGTAAGAGTGTCTCGCTGACTGTTCAGACAAAAATATATATGTTTGTAATATTCTGGTGTAGGCCAGATAACTAGAAGTTTGGTTTTGCAGTTCCACGGTTCAAATCTCACTATTATGCAGCTTTTGGTCTTTTTTACAAAAAAAAAACAGTAAGAGTGTCTCCCTAACTGTTCTGACACAAATATATCTGTTTAAAATACTCTGGTGTAGGCCAGATAACTAGAAGTTTGGCTTTGCAGATCCACCGTTCAAATCTCTGTATTATGCAGCTTCTGGCCTTTTTTACATAAAAAAACAGAAACACTGATTCCCTGACTGTTCAGACACAAATATATGTTTAAAATACTCTGGTGTAGGCCATATAACTAGAAGTTTGGTTTTGCAGTTTCACGGTTCAAATCTCAGTATTATGGAGCTTTTGGCCTTTTTACATAAAAAAAACAGTAATAGTGTCTCCCTGACTGTTCAGACACAAATATATCTGTTTAAAATATTGTGGTGTAGACCAGGTAACTAGAAGTTTGGTTTTTCAGTTCCACGGTTCAAATCTCAGTATTATGCAGCTTTTGGCCATTTTTACATAAAAAAAACAGTAATAGAGTCTCCCTGACTGTTCAGACACAAATAGATCTGTTTAAAATATTCTGGTGTAGGCCAGATAACTAGAAGTTTGGTTTTGCAGTTCCACGGTTCAATTCTCAGTATTATGCAGCTTTTGGCCTTTTTTCTATAAAAAAAAAACAGTAATAGTTTCTCGCTTACAGTTCAGACAAAAATATATATCAGTTTAAAATATTCTGGTGTAGGCCAGATAACTAGAAGTTTGGTTTTGCAGTTCCATAGTTCAAATCTCAGTATTATGCAGCTTTTTCACCTTTATTACATAAAAAAAACAGTAATAGTGTCTCCCTGACTGTTCAGACACAAATATATCTGTTTAAAATATTCTGGTGTAGGCCAGATAACTAGAAGTTAGGCTTTGCAGTTCCACCGTTCAAATCTCTGTATTATCCTGCTTTTTGCCTTTTTTAGATAAAAAAAACAGTAATAGTGTCTCCCTGACTGTTAAGGCACAAATATATATGTTTAAAATATTCTGGTGTAGGCCAGAAAACTAGAAGTTTGGTTTTGAAGTTCCATGATTCAAATCTCTGTATTCTGCAGATTTTGGCCTTTTTTATATAAAAAAATCAGTGATAGTGTTTCCCTGACTGTTCAGACACAAATATATGTTTAAAATATTCTGGTGTAGGCCAGATAAATATAAGTTTGGTTTCGCAGTTTCACGGTTCAAATCTCAGTATTATGGAGCTTTTGGCCTTTTTACATAAAAAAAACAGTAAGAGTGTCTCGCTGACTGTTCAGACGGAAATATATCTGTTTAAAATATTCTGGTGTAGGACAGATAACTATAAATTTGGTTTTGCAGTTCCACGGTTCAAATCTCAGTATTATGCAGCTTTTGGTCATTTTAAAAAAAAAAAAAAACAGTAATAGTGTCTCGCTGACTGTTCAGACGCAAATATATCTGTTTGTAATATTCTGGTATAGGCCAGATAACTAGAAGATTGGTTTTGCAGTTCCACAGTTCAAATCTCAGTATTATGCAGCTTTTGTCCTTTTGAACATAAAAAAAAAGGAATAGTGTCTCCCTGACTGTTCTGACACAAATATATCTGTTTAAAATACTATGGTGTACGCCAGATAACTAGAAGTTTGGCTTTGCAGATAAACGGCTCAAATCTCTGTATTATGCAGCTTTTGGCCTTTTTTACATAAAAAAACAGTAATAATATCTCCCTGACTGTTCAGACACAAATATATCTGTTTAAAATATTCTGGTGTAGGCCAGATAACTAGAAGTTTGGTTTTGCAGTTCCACGATTCAAATCTCTGTATTATGCAGCTTTTGGCCTTTTTTACATAAAAAAAATCAGTGATAGTGTTTCCCTGACTGTTCAGACACAAATATATGTTTAAAATATTCTGGTGTAGGCCAGATAACTAGAAGTTTGGTTTTGCCGTTTCACGGTTCAAACCTCAGTATTATAGAGCTTTTGACCATTTTTACATTAAAAAAAAAAAAACAGTAATAGTGTCTCCCTGGCTGTTCAGACACAAATATATCTCTTTGTAATATTCTGGTGTAGGCCAGATAACTAGTAGTTTGGTTTTGCAGATTCCACGGTTCAAATCTCATTATTATGCAGCTTTTTGTCTTTTTTACATAAAAAAACAGTAATAGTGTCTCCCTGACTGCTCTGACACAAATATGTCTGTTTAAAATACTCTGGTGCATGCCAGATATCTAAAAGTTTGGCTTTGCAGTTCCACGGGTCAAATATCTGTATTATGCAGCTTTTGGCCTTTGTTACATTAAAAAAAACAGTAATAGTGTCTCACTGACTATTCTGCCACAAATATATCTGTTTAAAATATACTGGTGTAGGCCAGATAACTAGAAATTTGGTTTTGCAGTTCCACGGTTCAAATCTCAGTATTATGCAGCTTTTGGCCTTTTTTACATAAAAAAAACAGTAATACTGTCTTCCTGACTGTTCAGACACAAATATATCTGTTTAATATATGCTGGTGTAGGCCAGATAACTAGAAGTTTGGTTTTGCAGTTCCACGGTTCAAATCTCAGTATTATGCAGCATTTGGCCTTTTTTACATAAAAAAAACAGTAACAGTGTCTCAGTGACCGTTCAGACACAAATATATCTGTTTGTAATATTCTGGTGTAGGCCAGATAACTAGAAGCTTGGTTTTGTAGTTACACAGTTCAAATCTCAGTATTATGCAGCTTTTGGCCTTTTTTACATAAAAAAAACAGTAATAGTGTCTTCCTGACTGTTCAGACACAAATATATCTGTTTGTAATATTCTGGTGTAGGCCAGATAACTAGAAGTTTGGTTTTGCAGTTAGACGGTTCAAATCTCAGTATTATGCAGCTTTGGTCTTTTTTACAAAAAAAAAAAAAGTAATAGTGTCTCCCTGACTGTTCTGACACAAATACATATGTTTGTAATATTCTGGTGTAGACCAGAAAACTAGTCGTTTGGTTTTGCAGTTCCACGATTCAAATCTCAGTATTATGAAGCTTTTGGCCTTTTTTACATAAAAAACAGTAATACTGTCTCCTTGACTGTTCTGACACAAATATATCTGTTTAAAATACTCTAGTGTAGGCCAGATAACTACAAGTTTGGCTTTGCAGATCGTAGGTTCAAATCTCTGTATTATGCAGCTTTTGGCCTTTTTTACATAAAAAAACAGTAATAGTGTTTCCCTGACCGTTCACACACAAATATATGTTTAAAATATTCTGGTCTAGGCCAGAAAATTAGAAGTTTGGTTTTGAGGTTTGCGGTTCAAATCTCAGTATTATGGAGCTTTTGGCGCTTTTTACATTAAAAATAAAACAGTAATAGTGTCTCCCTGACTGTTCAGACACAAATGTATCTTTAAAATATTCTGGTGTAGGCCAGATAACTATAAGTTTGGTTTTGCAGTTTCATGGTTCAAATCTCAGTATTATAGTGCTTTTGGCCTTTTTTAGATTAAAAAAACATTAATAGTGTCTCCCTGACTGTTCTGACACAAATACATCTGTTTGTAAAATTCTGGTGTAGGCCAGAAAACTAGAAGTTTGGCTTTGCAGTTGCATGGTTCAAATCTCAGTATTATGCAGCTTTTGGCCTTTTTTACATAAAAAAACAGTATTAGTGTCTCTCTGACTGTTCTGACACCAATATATCTGTTTAAAATTCTCTGGTGTAGGCCAGATAACTAGAAGTTTGGCTTTGCAGATCCACGATTCAAATCTCTGTATAATGCAGCTTTTGGCCTTTTTTACATAAAAAAAACAGTAATAGTGTTTCCTTGACCGTTCAGACACAAATATATGTTTAAAATATTCTGGTGTAGGCCAGATAATTAGAAGTTTGGTTTTGAGGTTTGCGGTTCAAATCTCAGTATTATGGAGCTTTTGGCGCTTTTTACATTAAAAATAAAACAGTAATAGTGTCTCCCTGACTGTTCAGACACAAATATAACTTTAAAATATTCTGGTGTAGGCCAGATAACTAAAAGTTAGGCTTTGCAGTTCCACGGTTTAAATCTCTGTATTATCCAGCCTTTTGCCTTTTTTACATTAAAAAAAAAACAGTAAGAGTGTCTCTCTGACTGTTCAGACAAAAATATATATGTTTGTAATATTCTGGTGTAGGCCAGATAACTAGAAGTTTGGTTTTGCAGTTCCACGGTTCAAATCTCAGTATTATGCAGCTTTTGTCCTTTTGAACATAAAAAAAAAGGAATAGTGTCTCCCTGACTGTTCTGACACAAATATATCTGTTTAAAATACTCTGGTGTACGCCAGCTAACTAGAAGTTTGGCTTTCCAGATAAACGTTTCAAATCTCTGTGTTATGCAGCTTTTGGCCTTTTTTACATAAAAAAACAGTAATAATGTCTCCCTGACTGTTCAGACACAAATATATCTGTTTAAAATATTCTGGTGTAGGCCAGATAACTAGAAGTTTGGTTTTGCAGTTCCACGATTCAAATCTCTGTATTATGAAGCTTTTGGCCTTTTTTACATAAAAAAAATCAGTGATAGCGTTTCCCTGACTGTTCAGAGACAAATATATGTTTAAAATATTCTGGTGTAGGCCAGATAACTAGAAGTTTGGTTTTGCAGTTCCACGGTTCAAATCTCAGTATTATGCAGCTTTTGGCCTTTTTTACATAAAAAAACAGTAATAGTGTCTTCCTGACTGTTCAGACACAAATATATCTGTTTAATATATTCTGGTGTAGGCCAGATAACTAGAAGTTTGGTTTTGCAGTTCCACGGTTCAAATCTCAGTATTATGCAGCATTTGGCCTTTTTTACATAAAAAAAACAGTAAGAGTGTCTCCCTGACCGTTCAGACACAAATATATCTGTTTGTAATATTCTGGTGTAGGCCAGATAACTAGAAGTTTGGTTTTGCAGTTACACAGTTCAAATCTCAGTATTATGCAGCTTTTGGCCTTTTTTACATAAAAAAAACAGTAATAGTGTCTTCCTGACTGTTCAGACACAAATATATCTGTTTGTAATATTCTGGTGTAGGCCAGATAACTAGAAGTTTGGTTTTGCAGTTACACGGTTCAAATCTCAGTATTATTATGCAGCTTTGGTCTTTTTTACAAAAAAAAAAAAACAGTAATAGTGTCTCCCTGACTGTTCTGACTCAAATACATATGTTTGTAATATTCTGGTGTAGGCCAGAAAACTAGTCGTTTGGTTTTGCAGTTCCACGATTCAAATCTCAATATTATGCAGCTTTTGGCCTTTTTTACATAAAAAAAACAGTAATACTGTCTCCTTGACTGTTCTGACACAAATATATCTGTTTAAAATACTCTGGTGTAGGCCAGATAACTACAAGTTTGGCTTTGCAAATCCTAGGTTCAAATCTCTGTATTATGCAGCTTTTGGCCTTTTTTACATAAAAAAAACAGTAATAGTGTTTCCCTGACCGTTCAGACACAAATATATGTTTAAAATATTCTGGTGTAGGCCAGATAATTAGAAGTTTGGTTTTGAGGTTTGCGGTTCAAATCTCAGTATTATGGAGCTTTTGGCGCTTTTTACATTAAAAATAAAACAGTAATAGTGTCTCCCTGACTGTTCAGACACAAATGTATCTTTAAAATATTCTGGTGTAGGCCAGAAAACTAGAAGTTTGGCTTTGCAGTTGCATGGTTCAAATCTCAGTATTATGCAGCTTTTGGCCTTTTTTACATAAAAAAACAGTATTAGTGTCTCTCTGACTGTTCTGACACCAATATATCTGTTTAAAATTCTCTGGTGTAGGCCAGATAACTAGAAGTTTGGCTTTGCAGATCCACGATTCAAATCTCTGTATTATGCAGCTTTTGGCCTTTTTTACATAAAAAAAACAGTAATAGTGTTTCCTTGACCGTTCAGACACAAATATATGTTTAAAATATTCTGGTGTAGGCCAGATAATTAGAAGTTTGGTTTTGAGGTTTGCGGTTCAAATCTCAGTATTATGGAGCTTTTGGCGCTTTTTACATTAAAAATAAAACAGTAATAGTGTCTCCCTGACTGTTCAGACACAAATATATCTTTAAAATATTCTGGTGTAGGCCAGATAACTAAAAGTTAGGCTTTGCAGTTCCACGGTTTAAATCTCTGTATTATCCAGCCTTTTGCCTTTTTTACATAAAAAAAAAACAGTAAGAGTGTCTCGCTGACTGTTCAGACAAAAATATATATGTTTGTAATATTCTGGTGTAGGCCAGATAACTAGAAGTTTGGTTTTGCAGTTCCACGGTTCAAATCTCACTATTATGCAGCTTTTGGTCTTTTTTACAAAAAAAAAACAGTAAGAGTGTCTCCCTAACTGTTCTGACACAAATATATCTGTTTAAAATACTCTGGTGTAGGCCAGATAACTAGAAGTTTGGCTTTGCAGATCCACCGTTCAAATCTCTGTATTATGCAGCTTCTGGCCTTTTTTACATAAAAAAACAGTAACACTGATTCCCTGACTGTTCAGACACAAATATATGTTTAAAATACTCTGGTGTAGGCCATATAACTAGAAGTTTGGTTTTGCAGTTTCACGGTTCAAATCTCAGTATTATGGAGCTTTTGGCCTTTTTACTTAAAAAAAAACAGTAATAGTGTCTCCCTGACTGTTCAGACACAAATATATCTGTTTAAAATATTGTGGTGTAGACCAGGTAACTAGAAGTTTGGTTTTTCAGTTCAACGGTTCAAATCTCAGTATTATGCAGCTTTTGGCCATTTTTACATAAAAAAAACAGTAATAGAGTCTCCCTGACTGTTCAGACACAAATAGATCTGTTTAAAATATTCTGGTGTAGGCCAGATAACTAGAAGTTTGGTTTTGCAGTTCCACGGTTCAATTCTCAGTATTATGCAGCTTTTGGCCTTTTTTCTATAAAAAAAAAACAGTAATAGTTTCTCGCTTACAGTTCAGACAAAAATATATATCAGTTTAAAATATTCTGGTGTAGGCCAGATAACTAGAAGTTTGGATTTGCAGTTCCATGGTTCAAATCTCAGTATTATGCAGCTTTTTCACCTTTATTACATAAAAAAAACAGTAATAGTGTCTCCCTGACTGTTCAGACACAAATATATCTGTTTAAAATATTCTGGTGTAGGCCAGATAACTAGAAGTTAGGCTTTGCAGTTCCACCGTTCAAATCTCTGTATTATCCTGCTTTTTGCCTTTTTTAGATAAAAAAAAACAGTAATAGTGTCTCCCTGACTGTTAAGGCACAAATATATATGTTTAAAATATTCTGGTGTAGGCCAGAAAACTAGAAGTTTGGTTTTGAAGTTCCATGATTCAAATCTCTGTATTCTGCAGATTTTGGCCTTTTTTATATAAAAAAATCAGTGATAGTGTTTCCCTGACTGTTCAGACACAAATATATGTTTAAAATATTCTGGTGTAGGCCAGATAAATATAAGTTTGGTTTCGCAGTTTCACGGTTCAAATCTCAGTATTATGGAGCTTTTGGCCTTTTTACATAGAAAAAACAGTAAGAGTGTCTCGCTGACTGTTCAGACGGAAATATATCTGTTTAAAATATTCTGGTGTAGGACAGATAACTATAAATTTGGTTTTGCAGTTCCACGGTTCAAATCTCAGTATTATGCAGCTTTTGGTCATTTTAAAAAAAAAAAAAAAACAGTAATAGTGTCTCGCTGACTGTTCAGATGCAAATATATCTGTTTGTAATATTCTGGTATAGGCCAGATAACTAGAAGATTGGTTTTGCAGTTCCACGGTTCAAATCTCAGTATTATGCAGCTTTTGTCCTTTTGAACATAAAAAAAAAGGAATAGTGTCTCCCTGACTGTTCTGACACAAATATATCTGTTTAAAATACTATGGTGTACGCCAGATAACTAGAAGTTTGGCTTTGCAGATAAACGGCTCAAATCTCTGTATTATGCAGCTTTTGGCCTTTTTTACATAAAAAAACAGTAATAATATCTCCCTGACTGTTCAGACACAAATATATCTGTTTAAAATATTCTGGTGTAGGCCAGATAACTAGAAGTTTGGTTTTGCAGTTCCACGATTCAAATCTCTTTATTATGCAGCTTTTGGCCTTTTTTACATAAAAAAAATCAGTGATAGTGTTTCCCTGACTGTTCAGACACAAATATATGTTTAAAATATTCTGGTGTAGGCCAGATAACTAGAAGTTTGGTTTTGCCGTTTCACGGTTCAAACCTCAGTATTATAGAGCTTTTGACCATTTTTACATTAAAAAAAAAAAAACAGTAATAGTGTCTCCCTGGCTGTTCAGACACAAATATATCTCTTTGTAATATTCTGGTGTAGGCCAGATAACTAGTAGTTTGGTTTTGCAGATTCCACGGTTCAAATCTCATTATTATGCAGCTTTTTGTCTTTTTTACATAAAAAAACAGTAATAGTGTCTCCCTGACTGCTCTGACACAAATATGTCTGTTTAAAATACTCTGGTGCATGCCAGATATCTAAAAGTTTGGCTTTGCAGTTCCACGGGTCAAATATCTGTATTATGCAGCTTTTGGCCTTTGTTACATTAAAAAAAACAGTAATAGTGTCTCACTGACTATTCTGCCACAAATATATCTGTTTAAAATATACTGGTGTAGGCCAGATAACTAGAAATTTGGTTTTGCAGTTCCACGGTTCAAATCTCAGTATTATGCAGCTTTTGGCCTTTTTTACATAAAAAAAACAGTAATACTGTCTTCCTGACTGTTCAGACACAAATATATCTGTTTAATATATGCTGGTGTAGGCCAGATAACTAGAAGTTTGGTTTTGCAGTTCCACGGTTCAAATCTCAGTATTATGCAGCATTTGGCCTTTTTTACATAAAAAAAACAGTAACAGTGTCTCCCTGACCGTTCAGACACAAATATATCTGTTTGTAATATTCTGGTGTAGGCCAGATAACTAGAAGCTTGGTTTTGCAGTTACACAGTTCAAATCTCAGTATTATGCAGCTTTTGGCCTTTTTTACATAAAAAAAACAGTAATAGTGTCTTCCTGACTGTTCAGACACAAATATATCTGTTTGTAATATTCTGGTGTAGGCCAGATAACTAGAAGTTTGGTTTTGCAGTTAGACGGTTCAAATCTCAGTATTATGCAGCTTTGGTCTTTTTTACAAAAAAAAAAAAAGTAATAGTGTCTCCCTGACTGTTCTGACACAAATACATATGTTTGTAATATTCTGGTGTAGACCAGAAAACTAGAAGTTTGGCTTTGCAGTTCCACGATTCAAATCTCAGTATTATGCAGCTTTTGGCCTTTTTTACATAAAAAAAACAGTTATACTGTCTCCTTGACTGTTCTGACACAAATATATCTGTTTAAAATACTCTGGTGTAGGCCAGATAACTACAAGTTTGGCTTTGCAGATCGTAGGTTCAAATCTCTGTATTATGCAGCTTTTGGCCTTTTTTACATAAAAAAACAGTAATAGTGTTTCCCTGACCGTTCACACACAAATATATGTTTAAAATATTCTGGTCTAGGCCAGAAAATTAGAAGTTTGGTTTTGAGGTTTGCGGTTCAAATCTCAGTATTATGTAGCTTTTGGCGCTTTTTACATTAAAAATAAAACAGTAATAGTGTCTCCCTGACTGTTCAGACACAAATGTATCTTTAAAATATTCTGGTGTAGGCCAGATAACTATAAGTTTGGTTTTGCAGTTTCATGGCTCAAATCTCAGTATTATAGTGCTTTTGGCCTTTTTTAGATTAAAAAAACATTAATAGTGTCTCCCTGACTGTTCTGACACAAATACATCTGTTTTTAAAATTCTGGTGTAGGCCAGAAAACTAGAAGTTTGGCTTTGCAGTTGCATGGTTCAAATCTCAGTATTATGCAGCTTTTGGCCTTTTTTACATAAAAAAACAGTATTAGTGTCTCTCTGACTGTTCTGACACCAATATATCTGTTTAAAATTCTCTGGTGTAGGCCAGATAACTAGAAGTTTGGCTTTGCAGATCCACGATTCAAATCTCTGTATAATGCAGCTTTTGGCCTTTTTTACATAAAAAAAACAGTAATAGTGTTTCCTTGACCGTTCAGACACAAATATATGTTTAAAATATTCCGGTGTAGGCCAGATAATTAGAAGTTTGGTTTTGAGGTTTGCGGTTCAAATCTCAGTATTATGGAGCTTTTGGCGCTTTTTACATTAAAAATAAAACAGTAATAGTGTCTCCCTGACTGTTCAGACACAAATATAACTTTAAAATATTCTGGTGTAGGCCAGATAACTAAAAGTTAGGATTTGCAGTTCCACGGTTTAAATCTCTGTATTATCCAGCTTTTGCCTTTTTTACATAAAAAAAAACAGTAAGAGTGTCTCGCTGACTGTTCAGACAAAAATATATATGTTTGTAATATTCTGGTGTAGGCCAGATAACTAGAAGTTTGGTTTTGAAGTTCCACGGTTCAAATCTCAGTATTATGCAGCTTTTGGTCTTTTTTACAAAAAAAAAAACAGTAAGAGTGTCTCCCTAACTGTTCTGACACAAATATATCTGTTTAAAATACTCTGGTGTAGGCCAGATAACTAGAAGTTTGGCTTTGCAGATCCACCGTTCAAATCTCTGTATTATGCAGCTTCTGGCCTTTTTTACATAAAAAAACAGTAACAGTGATTCCCTGACTGTTCAGACACAAATATATGTTTAAAATACTCTGGTGTAGGCCATATAACTAGAAGTTTGGTTTTGCAGTTTCACGGTTCAAATCTCAGTATTATGGAGCTTTTGGCCTTTTTACTTAAAAAAAAACAGTAATAGTGTCTCCCTGACTGTTCAGACACAAATATATCTGTTTAAAATATTCTGGTGTAGGCCAGATAACTAGAAGTTTGGTTTTGAAGTTCCATGATTCAAATCTCTGTATTCTGCAGATTTTGGCCTTTTTTATATAAAAAAATCAGTGATAGTGCTTCCCTGACTGTTCAGACACAAATATATGTTTAAAATATTCTGGTGTAGGCCAGATAAATATAAGTTTGGTTTCGCAGTTTCACGGTTCAAATCTCAGTAGTATGGAGCTTTTGGCCTTTTTACATAAAAAAAACAGTAAGAGTGTCTCGCTGACTGTTCAGACGCAAATATATCTGTTTAAAATATTCTGGTGTAGGACAGATAACTATAAATTTGGTTTTGCAGTTCCACGGTTCAAATCTGAGTATTATGCAGCTTTTGGCCTTTTTTACATAAAAAAACAGTAATAATATCTCCCTGACTGTTCAGACACAAATATATCTGTTTAAAATATTCTGGTGTAGGCCAGATAACTAGAAGTTTGGTTTTGCAGTTCCACGATTCAAATCTCTGTATTATGCAGCTTTTGGCCTTTTTTGCATAAAAAAAATCAGTGATAGTGTTTCCCTGACTGTTCAGACACAAATATATGTTTAAAATATTCTGGTGTAGGCCAGATAACTAGAAGTTTGGTTTTGCCATTTCACGGTTCAAACCTCAGTATTATAGAGCTTTTGACCATTTTTACATAAAAAAAAAAAAAAACAGTAATAGTGTCTCCCTGACTGTTCAGACACAAATATATCTGTTTGTAATATTCTGGTGTAGGCCAGATAACTAGAAGTTTGGTTTTGCAGATTCCACGGTTCAAATCTCATTATTATGCAGCTTTTGGTCTTTTTTACATAAAAAAACAGTAATAGTGTCTCCCTGACTGCTCTGACACAAATATGTCTGTTTAAAATACTCTGGTGCATGCCAGATATCTAAAAGTTTGGCTTTGCAGTTCCACGGGTCAAATATCTGTATTATGCAGCTTTTGGCCTTTGTTACATTAAAAAAAACAGTAATAGTGTCTCACTGACTATTCTGCCACAAATATATCTGTTTAAAATATACTGGTGTAGGCCAGATAACTAGAAATTTGGTTTTGCAGTTCCACAGTTCAAATCTCAGTATTATGCAGCTTTTGGCCTTTTTTACATAAAAAAAACAGTAATAGTGTCTCCCTGACTGTTCAGACACAAATATATCTGTTTAAAATATTCTGGTGTAGGCCAGATAACTAGAAGTTTGGTTTTGCAGTTCCACGATTCAAATCTCTGTATAATGCAGCTTTTGGCCTTTTTCACATAAAAAAAACAGTAATAGTGTTTCCTTGACCGTTCAGACACAAATATATGTTTAAAATATTCTGGTGTAGGCCAGATAATTAGAAGTTTGGTTTTGAGGTTTGCGGTTCAAATCTCAGTATTATGGAGCTTTTGGCGTTTTTACATTAAAAATAAAACAGTAATAGTGTCTCCCTGACTGTTCAGACACAAATATAACTTTAAAATATTCTGGTGTAGGCCAGATAACTAAAAGTTAGGCTTTGCAGTTCCACGGTTTAAATCTCTGTATTATCCAGCCTTTTGCCTTTTTTACATAAAAAAAAAACAATAAGAGTGTCTCGCTGACTGTTCAGACAAAAATATATATGTTTGTAATATTCTGGTGTAGGCCAGATAACTAGAAGTTTGGTTTTGAAGTTCCACGGTTCAAATCTCAGTATTATGCAGCTTTTGGTCTTTTTTACAAAAAAAAAAACAGTAAGAGTGTCTCCCTAACTGTTCTGACACAAATATATCTGTTTAAAATACTCTGGTGTAGGCCAGATAACTAGAAGTTTGGCTTTGCAGATCCACCGTTCAAATCTCTGTATTATGCAGCTTCTGGCCTTTTTTACATAAAAAAACAGTAACAGTGATTCCCTGACTGTTCAGACACAAATATATGTTTAAAATACTCTGGTGTAGGCCATATAACTAGAAGTTTGGTTTTGCAGTTTCACGGTTCAAATCTCAGTATTATGGAGCTTTTGGCCTTTTTACTTAAAAAAAAACAGTAATAGTGTCTCCCTGACTGTTCAGACACAAATATATCTGTTTAAAATATTCTGGTGTAGGCCAGATAACTAGAAGTTTGGTTTTGCAGTTCCATGGTTCAAATCTCAGTATTATGCAGCTTTTTCGCCTTTATTACATAAAAAAACAGCAATAGTGTCTCCCTGACTGTTCAGACACAAATATATCTGTTTAAAATATTCTGGTGTAGGCCAGATAACTAAAAGTTAGGCTTTGCAGTTCCACGGTTTAAATCTCTGTATTATCCAGCCTTTTGCCTTTTTTACATAAAAAAAAAACAGTAAGAGTGTCTCGCTGACTGTTCAGACAAAAATATATATGTTTGTAATATTCTGGTGTAGGCCAGATAACTAGAAGTTTGGTTTTGCAGTTCCACCGTTCAAATCTCTGTATTATCCTGCTTTTTGCCTTTTTTAGATAAAAAAAACAGTAATAGTGTCTCCCTGACTGTTAATGCACAAATATATATGTTTAAAATATTCTGGTGTAGGCCAGAAAACTTGAAGTTTGGTTTTGAAGTTCCATGATTCAAATCTCTGTATTCTGCAGATTTTGGCCTTTTTTATATAAAAAAATCAGTGATAGTGTTTCCCTGACTGTTCAGACACAAATATATGTTTAAAATATTCTGGTGTAGGCCAGATAAATATAAGTTTGGTTTCGCAGTTTCACGGTTCAAATCTCAGTAGTATGGAGCTTTTGGCCTTTTTACATAAAAAAAACAGTAAGAGTGTCTCGCTGACTGTTCAGACGCAAATATATCTGTTTAAAATATTCTGGTGTAGGACAGATAACTATAAATTTGGTTTTGCAGTTCCACGGTTCACATCAGAGTATTATGCAGCTTTTGGTCATTTTTTAAAAAAAAAAAACAGTAATAGTGTCTCGCTGACTGTTCAGACGCAAATATATCTGTTTGTAATATTCTGGTATAGGCCAGATAACTAGAAGATTGGTTTTGCAGTTCCACGGTTCAAATCTCAGTATTATGCAGCTTTTGTCCCTTTGAACATAATAAAAAAGGAATAGTGTCTCCCTGACTGTTCTGACACAAATATATCTGTTTAAAATACTATGGTGTACGCCAGATAACTAGAAGTTTGGCTTTGCAGATAAACGGTTCAAATCTCTGTATTATGCAGCTTTTGGCCTTTTTTACATAAAAAAACAGTAATAATATCTCCCTGACTGTTCAGACACAAATATATCTGTTTAAAATATTCTGGTGTAGGCCAGATAACTAGAAGTTTGGTTTTGCAGTTCCATGGTTCAAATCTCAGTATTATGCAGCTTTTTCGCCTTTATTACATAAAAAAACAGCAATAGTGTCTCCCTGACTGTTCAGACACAAATATATCTGTTTAAAATATTCTGGTGTAGGCCAGATAACTAAAAGTTAGGCTTTGCAGTTCCACCGTTCAAATCTCTGTATTATCCTGCTTTTTGCCTTTTTTAGATAAAAAAAACAGTAATAGTGTCTCCCTGACTGTTAATGCACAAATATATATGTTTAAAATATTCTGGTGTAGGCCAGAAAACTAGAAGTTTGGTTTTGAAGTTCCATGATTCAAATCTCTGTATTCTGCAGATTTTGGCCTTTTTTATATAAAAAAATCAGTGATAGTGTTTCCCTGACTGTTCAGACACAAATATATGTTTAAAATATTCTGGTGTAGGCCAGATAAATATAAGTTTGGTTTCGCAGTTTCACGGTTCAAATCTCAGTAGTATGGAGCTTTTGGCCTTTTTACATAAAAAAAACAGTAAGAGTGTCTCGCTGACTGTTCAGACGCAAATATATCTGTTTAAAATATTCTGGTGTAGGACAGATAACTATAAATTTGGTTTTGCAGTTCCACGGTTCAAATCTGAGTATTATGCAGCTTTTGGTCATTTTTTTAAAAAAAAAAACAGTAATAGTGTCTCGCTGACTGTTCAGACGCAAATATATCTGTTTGTAATATTCTGATATAGGCCAGATAACTAGAAGATTGGTTTTGCAGTTCCACGGTTCAAATCTCAGTATTATGCAGCTTTTGTCCCTTTGAACATAATAAAAAAGGAATAGTGTCTCCCTGACTGTTCTGACACAAATATATCTGTTTAAAATACTATGGTGTACGCCAGATAACTAGAAGTTTGGCTTTGCAGATAAACGGTTCAAATCTCTGTATTATGCAGCTTTTGGCCTTTTTTACATAAAAAAACAGTAATAATATCTCCCTGACTGTTCAGACACAAATATATCTGTTTAAAATATTCTGGTGTAGGCCAGATAACTAGAAGTTTGGTTTTGCAGTTCCACGATTCAAATCTCTGTATTATGCAGCTTTTGGCCTTTTTTACATAAAAAAAAATCAGTGATAGTGTTTCCCTGACTGTTCAGACACAAATATATGTTTAAAATATTCTGGTGTAGGCCAGATAACTAGAAGTTTGGTTTTGCCGTTTCACGGTTCAAACCTCAGTATTATAGAGCTTTTGACCATTTTTACATAAAAAAAAAAATACAGTAATAGTGTCTCCCTGACTGTTCAGACACAAATATATCTGTTTGTAATATTCTGGTGTAGGCCAGAAAACTAGAAGTTTGGTTTTGCAGATTCCACGGTTCAAATCTCATTATTATGCAGCTTTTGGTCTTTTTTACATAAAAAAACAGTAATAGTGTCTCCCTGACTGCTCTGACACAAATATGTCTGTTTAAAATACTCTGGTGCATGCCAGATATCTAAAAGTTTGGCTTTGCAGTTCCACGGGTCAAATATCTGTATTATGCAGCTTTTGGCCTTTGTTACATTAAAAAAAACAGTAATAGTGTCTCACTGACTATTCTGCCACAAATATATCTGTTTAAAATATACTGGTGTAGGCCAGATAACTAGAAATTTGGTTTTGCAGTTCCACAGTTCAAATCTCAGTATTATGCAGCTTTTGGCCTTTTTTACATAAAAAAAACAGTAATAGTGTCTCCCTGACTGTTCAGACACAAATATATCTGTTTAAAATATTCTGGTGTAGGCCAGATAACTAGAAGTTTGGTTTTGCAGTTCCACGGTTCAAATCTCAGTATTATGCAGCTTTTGGCCTTTTTTACATAAAAAAACAGTATTAGTGTCTCTCTGACTGTTCTGACACCAATATATCTGTTTAAAATTCTCTGGTGTAGGCCAGATAACTAGAAGTTTGGCTTTGCAGATCCACGATTCAAATCTCTGTATTATGCAGCTTTTGGCCTTTTTTACATAAAAAAAACAGTAATAGTGTTTCCTTGACCGTTCAGACACAAATATATGTTTAAAATATTCTGGTGTAGGCCAGATAATTAGAAGTTTGGTTTTGAGGTTTGCGGTTCAAATCTCAGTATTATGGAGCTTTTGGCGCTTTTTACATTAAAAATAAAACAGTAATAGTGTCTCCCTGACTGTTCAGACACAAATATATCTTTAAAATATTCTGGTGTAGGCCAGATAACTAAAAGTTAGGCTTTGCAGTTCCACGGTTTAAATCTCTGTATTATCCAGCCTTTTGCCTTTTTTACATAAAAAAAAACAGTAAGAGTGTCTCGCTGACTGTTCAGATAAAAATATATATGTTTGTAATATTCTGGTGTAGGCCAGATAACTAGAAGTTTGGTTTTGCAGTTCCACGGTTCAAATCTCAGTATTATGCAGCTTTTGGTCTTTTTTACAAAAAAAATAACAGTAAGAGTGTCTCCCTAACTGTTCTGACACAAATATATCTGTTTAAAATACTCTGGTGTAGGCCAGATAACTAGAAGTTTGCCTTTGCAGATCCACCGTTCAAATCTCTGTATTATGCAGCTTCTGGCCTTTTTTACATAAAAAAACAGTAACAGTGATTCCCTGACTGTTCAGACACAAATATATGTTTAAAATACTCTGGTGTAGGCCATATAACTAGAAGTTTGGTTTTGCAGTTTCACGGTTCAAATCTCAGTATTATGGAGCTTTTGGCCTTTTTACTTAAAAAAAAACAGTAATAGTGTCTCCCTGACTGTTCAGACACAAATATATCTGTTTAAAATATTCTGGTGTAGACCAGGTAACTAGAAGTTTGGTTTTTCAGTTCCACGGTTCAAATCTCAGTATTATGCAGCTTTTGGCCATTTTTACATAAAAAAAACAGTAATAGAGTCTCCCTGACTGTTCAGACACAAATAGATCTGTTTAAAATATTCTGGTGTAGGCCAGATAACTAGAAGTTTGGTTTTTCAGTTCCTCGGTTCAATTATCAGTATTATGCAGCTTTTGGCCTTTTTTCTATAAAAAAAAAACAGTAATAGTTTCTCGCTTACAGTTCAGACACAAATATATCAGTTTAAAATATTCTGGTGTAGGCCAGATAACTAGAAGTTTGGTTTTGCAGTTCCATGGTTCAAATCTCAGTATTCTGCAGCTTTTTCGCCTTTATTACATAAAAAAAACAGTAATAGTGTCTCCCTGACTGTTCAGACACAAATATATCTGTTTAAAATATTCTGGTGTAGGCCAGATAACTAGAAGTTAGGCTTTGCAGTTCCACCGTTCAAATCTCTGTATTATCCTGCTTTTTGCCTTTTTTAGATAAAAAAAACAGTAATAGTGTCTCCCTGACTGTTAAGGCACAAATATATATGTTTAAAATATTCTGGTGTAGGCCAGAAAACTAGAAGTTTGGTTTTGAAGTTCCATGATTCAAATCTCTGTATTCTGCAGATTTTGGCCTTTTTTATATAAAAAAATCAGTGATAGTGTTTCCCTGACTGTTCAGACACAAATATATGTTTAAAATATTCTGGTGTAGGCCAGATAAATATAAGTTTGGTTTCGCAGTTTCACGGTTCAAATCTCAGTATTATGGAGCTTTTGGCCTTTTTACATAAAAAAAACAGTAAGAGTGTCTCGCTGACTGTTCAGACGCAAATATATCTGTTTAAAATATTCTGGTGTAGGACAGATAACTATAAATTTGGTTTTGCAGTTCCACGGTTCAAATCTCAGTATTATGCAGCTTTTGGTCATTTTTTAAAAAAAAAAAACAGTAATAGTGTCTCGCTGACTGTTCAGACGCAAATATATCTGTTTGTAATATTCTGGTATAGGCCAGATAACTAGAAGATTGGTTTTGCAGTTCCACGGTTCAAATCTCAGCATTATGCAGCTTTTGTCCTTTTGAACATAAAAAAAAAGGAATAGTGTCTCCCTGACTGTTCTGACACAAATATATCTGTTTAAAATACTATGGTGTACGCCAGATAACTAGAAGTTTGGCTTTGCAGATAAACGGTTCAAATCTCTGTATTATGCAGCTTTTGGCCTTTTTTACATAAAAAAACAGTAATAATATCTCCCTGACTGTTCAGACACAAATATATCTGTTTAAAATATTCTGGTGTAGGCCAGATAACTAGAAGTTTGGTTTTGCAGTTCCACGATTCAAATCTCTGTATTATGCAGCTTTTGGCCTTTTTTACATAAAAAAAATCAGTGATAGTGTTTCCCTGACTGTTCAGACACAAATATATGTTTAAAATATTCTGGTGTAGGCCAGATAACTAGAAGTTTGGTTTTGCCGTTTCACGGTTCAAACCTCAGTATTATAGAGCTTTTGACCATTTTTACATTAAAAAAAAAAACAGTAATAGTGTCTCCCTGACTGTTCAGACACAAATATATCTGTTTGTAATATTCTGGTGTAGGCCAGATAACTAGAAGTTTGGTTTTGCTGTTCCACGGTTCAAATCTCAGTATTATGCAGCTTTTGGTCTTTTTTTCATAAAAAAAACAGTAATAGTGTCTCCCTGACTGTTCAGACACAAATATATCTGTTTAAAATATTCTGGTGTAGACCAGATAACTACAAGTTTGGTTTTGCAGTTCCATGATTCAAATCTTAGTATTATGCAGCTTTTGGCCTTTTTTAGATTAAAAAATCAGTGATTGTGTTTCCCTGACTGTTCAGACACAAATATATGTTTAAAATATTCTGGTGTAGGCCAGATAACTATAAGTTTGGTTTTGCAGTTTCACGGTTCAAATCTCAGTATTTTGGAGCTTTTTGCCATTTTACATAAAAAAAAACAGTAATAGTGTCTCCCTGACTGTTCGGACACAAATATATCTGTTTAAAATATTCTGGTGTAGACCAGATAACTACAAGTTTGGTTTTGCAGTTCCACGATTCAAATCTCAGTATTATGCAGCTTTTGGTCTTTTTTACATAAAAAAAACAGTAAGAGTATCTCGCTGACTGTTCTGACACAAATATATCTGTTTAAAATATTCTGGTGTAGGCCAGACAACTAGGAGTTTGGTTTTGCAGTTCCACGGTTCAAATCTCAGTATTATGCAGCTTTTGGTCTTTTTTACATAAAAAAAACAATAATAGTGTCTCCCTGACTGTTCAGACACAAATATATCTGTTTAAAATATTCTAGTGTAGACCAGGTAACTAGAAGTTTGGTTTCGCAGTTCCACGTATCAAATCTCTGTATTATGCAGCTTTTGGCCTTTTTTACATAAAAGAACAGTATTAGAATCTCCCTGACTGTTCAGACACAAATATATCTGTTTAAAATATTCTGGTGTAGGCCAGATAACTAGAAGTTTGGTTTTGCAGTTCCACGATTCAAATCTCTGTATTATGCCGATTTTGACCTTTTTTACATAAACAAATCAGTGATAGTGTTTCCCTGACTGTTCAGACACAAATATATGTTTAAAATATTCTGGTGTAGGCCAGATAACTATAAGTTTGGTTTTGCAGTTCCACTGTTCAAATCTCAGTATTATCCAGCTTTTTGCCTTTTTTACATAAAAAAAAACAGTAAGAGTGTCTCCCTGACTGTTCAGACACAAATATATCTGTTTAAAATATTCTGGTGTAGGCCAGATAACTAGAAGTTTGGTTTTGCAGTTCCACGGTTCAAATCTCAGTATTATGCAGCTTTTGGTCTTTTTAAAAAAAAAAAAAAAAACAGTAATAATGTCTCCCTGACTGTTCTGACACAAATATATCTTTTTGTAATATTCTGGTGTAGGCCAGAAATCTAGTAGATTGGTTTTGCATTTCCACGGTACAATTCTCAGTATTATGCAGCTTTTGGCCTTTTTTACATAAAAAAAAAACAGTAATAGTGTCTCCCTGACTGTTCCGACACAAATATATCTGTTTAAAATACTCTGGTGTAGGCCAGATAACTAGAAGATTTGCTTTGCAGATCCACGGTTCAAATCTCTGTATTATGCAGCTTTTGGCCTTTTTTACATAAAAAAACAGTAATGGTGTTTCCCTGACAGTTCAGACACAAATATATGGTTAAAATATTCTGGTGTAGGCCAGATAACTAGAAGTTTGGTTTTGAGATTCACGGTTCAAATCTCAGTATTATGCAGCTTTTGGCCTTTTCTCCATTAAAAAAAACAGTAATAGTGTCTCGCTGACTGTTCTAACACAAATATATCTGTTTAAAATATTCTGGTGTAGGCCAGAAAACTAGAAGTTTGGTTTGCAGTTACACAGTTCAAATCTCAGTATTATGCAGGTTTTGGCCTTTTCTAGATTAAAAAAACAGTAATAGTGTCTCCCTGACTGTTAAGACGCAAATATATATGTTTAAAATATTCTGGTGTAGGCCAGAAAACTAGAAGTTTGGTTTTGCAGTTCCACGATTCAAATCTCTGTATTATGCAGATTTTGGCCTATTTTACATAAAAAAATCAGTGATAGTGTTTCCCTGACTGTTCAGACACAAATATATGTTTAAAATATTCTGGTGTACTCCAGATAAATATAAGTTTGGTTTTGCAGTTTCACGGTTCAAATCTCAGTATTATGGAGCTTTTGGCCTTTATACATAAAAAAAAAACAGTAATAGTGTCTCCCTGACAGTTCAGACACAAATATATCTGTTTAAAATATTCTGGTGTAGGCCAGATAACTAGAAGTTTGGTTTTGAGGTTTGCGGTTCAAATCTCAGTATTATGGAGCTTTTGGCGCTTTTTACATTAAAAATAAAACAGAAATAGTGTCTCCCTGACTGTTCAGACACAAATGTATCTTTAAAATATTCTGGTGTAGGCCAAATAACTATAAGTTTGGTTTTGCAGTTTCACGGTTCAAATCTCAGTATTATAGAGCTTTTGGCCTTTTTTACATTAAAAAAACATTAAGAGTGTCTCGCTGACTGTTCAGTCACAAATATATCTGTTTGCAATATTCTGGTGTAGGCCATATAACTAGAAGTTTGGTTTTGCAGTTCCACGGATCAAATCTCAGTATTATGCAGCTTTTGGTCTTCTTCACAAAAAAAAAACAGTAATAGTGTCTCCCTGACTGTTCTGACACAGATATATCTGTTTAAAATATTCTGGTGTAGGCCAGAAAACTAGAAGTTTGGTTTTGCAGTTCCACGGTTCAAATCTCAGTATTATGCAGCTTTTGGCCTTTTTTACATAAAATAAAAGTAATAGTGTCTCCCTGACTGTTCTGACACAAATATATCTGTTTAAAATACTCTGGTGTAGGCCAGATAACTAGAAGTTTGGCTTTGCAGATCCACGGTTCAAATGTCTGAATTATGCAGCTTTTGGCCTTTTTTACATAAAAAAACAGTAATAATGTTTCCCTGACAGTTCAGACACAAACATATGTTTAAAATATTCTGGTGTAGGCCAGATAGCTAGAAGTTTGGTTTTGAGGTTCACGGTTCAAATCTCAGTATTATGGAGCTTTTGGCCTTTTTACATTAAAAATAAAACAGTAATAGTGTCTCCAAGACTGTTCAGACACAAATATATCTGTTTGTAATATTCTGGTGTAGGCCAGATAACTAGAAGTTTCGTTTTGCAGTTCCATAGTTCCAATCTCAGTATTATGCAGCTTTTGGTCTTTTTTACATTAAAAAAAAGTAATAATGTCTCCCTGACTGTTCTGACACAAATAAATCTGTTTAAAATACTCTGGTGTAGGCCAGATAACTAGAAGTTTGGCTTTGCAGTTCCACGGGTCAAATCTCTGTATTATGCAGCTTTTGGCCTTTTTTACAATAAAAAAAACAGTAATAGTGTCTCCCTGACTGTTCAGACACAAATATATCTGTTTGTAATCTTCTGGTGTAGGCCAGATAACTAGAAGTTTGGTTTTGCAGCTCCACGGTTCAAATCTCAGTATTATGCAGTCTTTGGTCTTTTTTACATAAAAAAAAACAGTAAGAGTGTCTCCCTGACTGATCAGACACAAATATATCTGTTTAAAATATTCTGGTGTAGACCAGATAACTACAAGTTTGGTTTTGCAGTTCCACAATTCAAATCTTAGTATTATGCAGCTTTTGGCCTTTTTTTAGATTAAAAAATCAGTGATTGTGTTTCCCTGACTGTTCAGACACAAATATATCTGTTTGTAATATTCTGGTGTAGGCCAGATAACTAGAAGTTTGGTTTTGCAGTTACACGGTTCAAATCTCAGTATTATGCAGCTTTGGTCTTTTTTACAAAAAAAAAACAGTAATAGTGTCTCCCTGACTGTTCTGACACAAATACATATGTTTGTAATATTCTGATGTAGGCCAGAAAACTAGTAGTTTGGTTTTGCAGTTCCACGGTTCAAATATCAGTATTATGCAGCTTTTGGCCTTTTTTACATAAAAAAAACAGTAATACTGTCTCCTTGACTGTTCTGACACAAATATATCGATTTAAAATACTCTGGTGTAGGCCAGATAACTACAAGTTTGGCTTTGCAGATCCTAGGTTCAAATCTCAGTATTATGGACCTTTTGGCGCTTTATACATTAAAAATAAAACAGTAATAGTGTCTCCCTGACTGTTCAGACACAAATGTATCTTTAAAATATTCTGGTGTAGGCCAGATAACTACAAGTTTGGTTTTGCACTTTCATGGTTCAAATCTCAGTATTATAGTGCTTTTGGCCTTTTTTACATTAAAAAAACATTAAGAGTGTCTCGCTGACTGTTCAGACACAAATATATCTGTTTGTAATATTCTGGTGTAGGCCATATAACTATAAGTTTGGTTTTGCAGTTCCACGGTTCAAATCTCAGTATTATGCAACTTTTGGTCTTCTTTACAAAAAAAAAACAGTAATAGTGTCTCCCTGACTGTTCAGACACAAATATATCTGTTTGTAATATTCTGGTGTAGGCCAGATAACTAGAAGTTTGGTTTTGCAGATTCCACGGTTCAAATCTCATTATTATGCAGCTTTTGGTCTTTTTTACATAAAAAAACAGTAATAGTGTCTCCCTGACTGCTCTGACACAAATATGTCTGTTTAAAATACTCTGGTGCATGCCAGATATCTAAAAGTTTGGCTTTGCAGTTCCACGGGTCAAATATCTGTATTATGCAGCTTTTGGCCTTTGTTACATTAAAAAAAACAGTAATAGTGTCTCACTGACTATTCTGCCACAAATATATCTGTTTAAAATATACTGGTGTAGGCCAGATAACTAGAAATTTGGTTTTGCAGTTCCACAGTTCAAATCTCAGTATTATGCAGCTTTTGGCCTTTTTTACATAAAAAAAACAGTAATAGTGTCTCCCTGACTGTTCAGACACAAATATATCTGTTTAAAATATTCTGGTGTAGGCCAGATAACTAGAAGTTTGGTTTTGCAGTTCCACGGTTCAAATCTCAGTATTATGCAGCTTTTGGCCTTTTTTACATAAAAAAACAGTATTAGTGTCTCTCTGACTGTTCTGACACCAATATATCTGTTTAAAATTCTCTGGTGTAGGCCAGATAACTAGAAGTTTGGCTTTGCAGATCCACGATTCAAATCTCTGTATTATGCAGCTTTTGGCATTTTTTACATAAAAAAAACAGTAATAGTGTTTCCTTGACCGTTCAGACACAAATATATCTTTAAAATATTCTGGTGTAGGCCAGATAATTAGAAGTTTGGTTTTGAGGTTTGCGGTTCAAATCTCAGTATTATGGAGCTTTTGGCGCTTTTTACATTAAAAATAAAACAGTAATAGTGTCTCCCTGACTGTTCAGACACAAATATATCTTTAAAATATTCTGGTGTAGGCCAGATAACTAAAAGTTAGGCTTTGCAGTTCCACGGTTTAAATCTCTGTATTATCCAGCCTTTTGCCTTTTTTACATAAAAAAAAAACAGTAAGAGTGTCTCGCTGACTGTTCAGATAAAAATATATATGTTTGTAATATTCTGGTGTAGGCCAGATAACTAGAAGTTTGGTTTTGCAGTTCCACGGTTCAAATCTCAGTATTATGCAGCTTTTGGTCTTTTTTACAAAAAAAAAAACAGTAAGAGTGTCTCCCTAACTGTTCTGACACAAATATATCTGTTTAAAATACTCTGGTGTAGGCCAGATAACTAGAAGTTTGGCTTTGCAGATCCACCGTTCAAATCTCTGTATTATGCAGCTTTTGGCCTTTTTTACATAAAAAAACAGTAACAGTGATTCCCTGACTGTTCAGACACAAATATATGCTTAAAATTCTCTGGTGTAGGCCATATAACTAGAAGTTTGGTTTTGCAGTTTCACGCTTCAAATCTCAGTATTATGGAGCTTTTGGCCTTTTTACTTAAAAAAAAACTGTAATAGTGTCTCCCTGACTGTTCAGACACAAATATATCTGTTTAAAATATTCTGGTGTAGACCAGGTAACTAGAAGTTTGGTTTTGCAGTTCCACGTTTCAAATCTCTCTATTATGCAGCTTTTGGCATTTTTTACATAAAAAAACAGTATTAGTGTCTCCCTGACAGTTCAGACACAAATATATCTGTTTAAAATATTATGGTGTAGGCCAGATAACTAGAAGTTTGGTTTTGCAGTTCCATGGTTCAAATCTCAGTATTATGCAGCTTTTGGCCTTTTTTACATTAAAGAAAACAGTAATAGTGTCTTCCTGACTGTTCAGACACAAATATATCTGTTTAAAATATTTTTGTGTAGGCCAGATAACTAGAAGTTAGGCTTTGCAGTTCCACAGTTCAAAACTCTGTATTATGCAGCTTTTGGTATTTTTTTACAAAAAAAAAACAGTAATAGTGTCTCCCTGACTGTTCTGACACATATATATCTTCTTGTAATATTCTGGTGTAGGCCAGATAACTAGAAGTTTGGTTTTGCAGTTCCACGGTTCAAATCTCAGTATTATGCAGCTTTTGGCCATTTTTACATAAAAAAACAGTAATAGAGTCTACCTGACTGTTCAGACACAAATAGATCTGTTTAAAATATTCTGGTGTAGGCCAGATAACTAGAAGTTTGGTTTTGCAGTTCCACGGTTCAATTCTCAGTATTATGCAGCTTTTGGCCTTTTTTTTATAAAAAAAAACCAGTAATAGTTTCTCCCTTACACTTTATACACAAATATATCAGTTTAAAATATTCTGGTGTAGGCCAGATAACTAGAAGTTTGGTTTTGCAGTTCCATGGTTCAAATCTCAGTATTATGCAGCTTTTTCGCCTTTATTACATAAAAAAAAACAGTAAGAGTGTCTCGCTGACTGTTCAGACACAAATATATCTGTTTAAAATATTCTGGTGTAGGCAACATAACTAGAAGTTTAGTTTTGCAGTTCCACGGTTCAAATCTCAGTATTATTCAGCCTTTGGCCTTTTATACATAAAAAAAACAGCAAGATTGTCTGACTGACTGTTCAGACACAAATATATCTGTTTGTAATATTCTGGTATAGGCCAGATAACTATTAGTTTTGTTTTCCAGTTCCACAGTTCAAATCTCAGTATTATGCAGCTTTTGGTCTTTTTTACAAAAAAAAACAGTAATAGTGTCTCCCTGACTGTTCTGACACAAATATATCTGTTTGTAATATTCTGGTGTAGGCCAGTAAACTAGAAGCTTTGTTTTGCAGTTCCACGGTTCAAATCTCAGTATTATGCAGCTTTTGGCCTTTTTTACATAAAAAAAAACAGTAAGAGTGTCTCACTGACTGCTCAGACACAAATATATCTGTTTAAAATATTCTGGTGTAGGCCAGATAACTAGAAGTTTGGTTTTGCAGTTCCACGGTTCAAATCTTAGTATTATGCAGCCGTTGGCCTTTTATACATAAAAAAACAGTAAGAGTGTCTCGCTGACTGTTCAGACAAAAATATATCTGTTTGTAATATTCTGGTGCAGGCCAGATAACTAGAAGTTTGGTTTTGCAGTTCCATGGTTCAAATCTCAGTATTATGCAGCTTTGGGTCTTTTTTAAAAAACAAAAACAGTAATAGTGTCTCCCTGACTGTTCAGACACAAATATATCTGTTTGTAATATTCTGGTGTAGGCCAGATAACTAGAAGTTTGGTTTTGCTGTTCCACGGTTCAAATCTCAGTATTATGCAGCTTTTGGTCTTTTTTTCATAAAAAAAACAGTAATAGTGTCTCCCTGACTGTTCAGACACAAATATATCTGTTTAAAATATTCTGGTGTAGACCAGATAACTACAAGTTTGGTTTTGCAGTTCCATGATTCAAATCTTAGTATTATGCAGCTTTTGGCCTTTTTTAGATTAAAAAATCAGTGATTGTGTTTCCCTGACTGTTCAGACACAAATATATGTTTAAAATATTCTGGTGTAGGCCAGATAACTAGAAGTTTGGTTTTGCAGTTCCACGATTCAAATCTCTGTATTATGCCGATTTTGACCTTTTTTACATAAACAAATCAGTGATAGTGTTTCCCTGACTGTTCAGACACAAATATATGTTTAAAATATTCTGGTGTAGGCCAGATAACTATAAGTTTGGTTTTGCAGTTCCACTGTTCAAATCTCAGTATTATCCAGCTTTTTGCCTTTTTTACATAAAAAAAAACAGTAAGAGTGTCTCCCTGACTGTTCAGACACAAATATATCTGTTTAAAATATTCTGGTGTAGGCCAGATAACTAGAAGTTTGGTTTTGCAGTTCCACGGTTCAAATCTCAGTATTATGCAGCTTTTGGTCTTTTTTAAAAAAAAAAAAAAAAACAGTAATAATGTCTCCCTGACTGTTCTGACACAAATATATCTTTTTGTAATATTCTGGTGTAGGCCAGAAATCTAGTAGATTGGTTTTGCATTTCCACGGTACAATTCTCAGTATTATGCAGCTTTTGGCCTTTTTTACATAAAAAAAAAACAGTAATAGTGTCTCCCTGACTGTTCCGACACAAATATATCTGTTTAAAATACTCTGGTGTAGGCCAGATAACTAGAAGATTTGCTTTGCAGATCCACGGTTCAAATCTCTGTATTATGCAGCTTTTGGCCTTTTTTACATAAAAAAACAGTAATGGTGTTTCCCTGACAGTTCAGACACAAATATATGGTGAAAATATTCTGGTGTAGGCCAGATAACTAGAAGTTTGGTTTTCAGATTCACGGTTCAAATCTCAGTATTATGCAGCTTTTGGCCTTTTCTCCATTAAAAAAAACAGTAATAGTGTCTCGCTGACTGTTCTAACACAAATATATCTGTTTAAAATATTCTGGTGTAGGCCAGAAAACTAGAAGTTTGGTTTGCAGTTACACAGTTCAAATCTCAGTATTATGCAGGTTTTGGCCTTTTCTAGATTAAAAAAACAGTAATAGTGTCTCCCTGACTGTTAAGACTCAAATATATATGTTTAAAATATTCTGGTGTAGGCCAGAAAACTAGAAGTTTGGTTTTGCAGTTCCACGATTCAAATCTCTGTATTATGCAGATTTTGGCCTATTTTACATAAAAAAATCAGTGATAGTGTTTCCCTGACTGTTCAGACACAAATATATGTTTGAAATATTCTGGTGTACTCCAGATAAATATAAGTTTGGTTTTGCAGTTTCACGGTTCAAATCTCAGTATTATGGAGCTTTTGGCCTTTATACATAAAAAAAAAACAGTAATAGTGTCTCCCTGACAGTTCAGACACAAATATATCTGTTTAAAATATTCTGGTGTAGGCCAGATAACTAGAAGTTTGGTTTTGAGGTTTGCGGTTCAAATCTCAGTATTATGGAGCTTTTGGCGCTTTTTACATTAAAAATAAAACAGAAATAGTGTCTCCCTGACTGTTCAGACACAAATGTATCTTTAAAATATTCTGGTGTAGGCCAAATAACTATAAGTTTGGTTTTGCAGTTTCACGGTTCAAATCTCAGTATTATAGAGCTTTTGGCCTTTTTTACATTAAAAAAACATTAAGAGTGTCTCGCTGACTGTTCAGTCACAAATATATCTGTTTGCAATATTCTGGTGTAGGCCATATAACTAGAAGTTTGGTTTTGCAGTTCCACGGATCAAATCTCAGTATTATGCAGCTTTTGGTCTTCTTCACAAAAAAAAAACAGTAATAGTGTCTCCCTGACTGTTCTGACACAGATATATCTGTTTAAAATATTCTGGTGTAGGCCAGAAAACTAGAAGTTTGGTTTTGCAGTTCCACGGTTCAAATCTCAGTATTATGCAGCTTTTGGCCTTTTTTACATAAAATAAAAGTAATAGTGTCTCCCTGACTGTTCTGACACAAATATATCTGTTTAAAATACTCTGGTGTAGGCCAGATAACTAGAAGTTTGGCTTTGCAGATCCACGGTTCAAATGTCTGAATTATGCAGCTTTTGGCCTTTTTTACATAAAAAAACAGTAATAATGTTTCCCTGACTGTTCAGACACAAACATATGTTTAAAATATTCTGGTGTAGGCCAGATAGCTAGAAGTTTGGTTTTGAGGTTCACGGTTCAAATCTCAGTATTATGGAGCTTTTGGCCTTTTTACATTAAAAATAAAACAGTAATAGTGTCTCCAAGACTGTTCAGACACAAATATATCTGTTTGTAATATTCTGGTGTAGGCCAGATAACTAGAAGTTTCGTTTTGCAGTTCCATAGTTCCAATCTCAGTATTATGCAGCTTTTGGTCTTTTTTACATTAAAAAAAAGTAATAATGTCTCCCTGACTGTTCTGACACAAATAAATCTGTTTAAAATACTCTGGTGTAGGCCAGATAACTAGAAGTTTGGCTTTGCAGTTCCACGGGTCAAATCTCTGTATTATGCAGCTTTTGGCCTTTTTTACAATAAAAAAAACAGTAATAGTGTCTCCCTGACTGTTCAGACACAAATATATCTGTTTGTAATCTTCTGGTGTAGGCCAGATAACTAGAAGTTTGGTTTTGCAGCTCCACGGTTCAAATCTCAGTATTATGCAGTCTTTGGTCTTTTTTACATAAAAAAAACAGTAAGAGTGTCTCCCTGACTGATCAGACACAAATATATCTGTTTAAAATATTCTGGTGTAGACCAGATAACTGCAAGTTTGGTTTTGCAGTTCCACAATTCAAATCTTAGTATTATGCAGCTTTTGGCCTTTTTTTAGATTAAAAAATCAGTGATTGTGTTTCCCTGACTGTTCAGACACAAATATATCTGTTTGTAATATTCTGGTGTAGGCCAGATGACTAGAAGTTTGGTTTTGCAGTTACACGGTTCAAATCTCAGTATTATGCAGCTTTGGTCTTTTTTACAAAAAAAAAACAGTAATAGTGTCTCCCTGACTGTTCTGACACAAATACATATGTTTGTAATATTCTGATGTAGGCCAGAAAACTAGTAGTTTGGTTTTGCAGTTCCACGGTTCAAATCTCAGTATTATGCAGCTTTTGGCCTTTTTTACATAAAAAAAACAGTAATACTGTCTCCTTGACTGTTCTGACACAAATATATCGATTTAAAATACTCTGGTGTAGGCCAGATAACTACAAGTTTTTCTTTGCAGATCCTAGGTTCAAATCTCAGTATTATGGACCTTTTGGCGCTTTATACATTAAAAATAAAACAGTAATAGTGTCTCCCTGACTGTTCAGACACAAATGTATCTTTAAAATATTCTGGTGTAGGCCAGATAACTACAAGTTTGGTTTTGCACTTTCATGGTTCAAATCTCAGTATTATAGTGCTTTTGGCCTTTTTTACATTAAAAAAACATTAAGAGTGTCTCGCTGACTGTTCAGACACAAATATATCTGTTTGTAATATTCTGGTGTAGGCCATATAACTATAAGTTTGGTTTTGCAGTTCCACGGTTCAAATCTCAGTATTATGCAACTTTTGGTCTTCTTTACAAAAAAAAAACAGTAATAGTGTCTCCCTGACTGTTCTGACACAAAAACATCTGTTTGTAAAATTCTGGTGTAGGCCAGAAAACTAGAAGTTTGGCTTTGCAGTTCCACGGTTCAAATCTCTGTATTATGCAGCTTTTGGCCTTTTTTACATAAAAAAACAGTAATAGTGTTTCCCTGACCGTTCAGACACAAATATATGTTTAAAATATTCTGGTATAGGCCAGATAACTAGAAGTTTGGTTTTGCAGTTCCACGGTTCAAATCTCAGTATTATGCAGCTTTTGGTCTTTTTTACAAAAAAAAAAACAGTAAGAGTGTCTCCCTAACTGTTCTGACACAAATATATCTGTTTAAAATACTCTGGTGTAGGCCAGATAACTAGAAGTTTGGCTTTGCAGATCCACCGTTCAAATCTCTGTATTATGCAGCTTTTGGCCTTTTTTACATAAAAAAACAGTAACAGTGATTCCCTGACTGTTCAGACACAAATATATGCTTAAAATACTCTGGTGTAGGCCATATAACTAGAAGTTTGGTTTTGCAGTTTCACGCTTCAAATCTCAGTATTATGGAGCTTTTGGCCTTTTTACTTAAAAAAAAACTGTAATAGTGTCTCCCTGACTGTTCAGACACAAATATATCTGTTTAAAATATTCTGGTGTAGACCAGGTAACTAGAAGTTTGGTTTTGCAGTTCCACGTTTCAAATCTCTCTATTATGCAGCTTTTGGCATTTTTTACATAAAAAAACAGTATTAGTGTCTCCCTGACAGTTCAGACACAAATATATCTGTTTAAAATATTATGGTGTAGGCCAGATAACTAGAAGTTTGGTTTTGCAGTTCCATGGTTCAAATCTCAGTATTATGCAGCTTTTGGCCTTTTTTACATTAAAGAAAACAGTAATAGTGTCTTCCTGACTGTTCAGACACAAATATATCTGTTTAAAATATTTTTGTGTAGGCCAGATAACTAGAAGTTAGGCTTTGCAGTTCCACAGTTCAAAACTCTGTATTATGCAGCTTTTGGTATTTTTTTACAAAAAAAAAACAGTAATAGTGTCTCCCTGACTGTTCTGACACATATATATCTTCTTGTAATATTCTGGTGTAGGCCAGATAACTAGAAGTTTGGTTTTGCAGTTCCACGGTTCAAATCTCAGTATTATGCAGCTTTTGGCCATTTTTACATAAAAAAACAGTAATAGAGTCTACCTGACTGTTCAGACACAAATAAATCTGTTTAAAATATTCTGGTGTAGGCCAGATAACTAGAAGTTTGGTTTTGCAGTTCCATGGTTCAAATCTCAGTATTATGCAGCTTTTTCGCCTTTATTACATAAAAAAAAACAGTAAGAGTGTCTCGCTGACTGTTCAGACACAAATATATCTGTTTAAAATATTCTGGTGTAGGCAACATAACTAGAAGTTTAGTTTTGCAGTTCCACGGTTCAAATCTCAGTATTATTCAGCCTTTGGCCTTTTATACATAAAAAAAACAGCAAGATTGTCTGACTGACTGTTCAGACACAAATATATCTGTTTGTAATATTCTGGTATAGGCCAGATAACTATTAGTTTGGTTTTCCAGTTCCACAGTTCAAATCTCAGTATTATGCAGCTTTTGGTCTTTTTTACAAAAAAAAACAGTAATAGTGTCTCCCTGACTGTTCTGACACAAATATATCTGTTTGTAATATTCTGGTGTAGGCCAGTAAACTAGAAGCTTTGTTTTGCAGTTCCACGGTTCAAATCTCAGTATTATGCAGCTTTTGGCCTTTTTTACATAAAAAAAAACAGTAAGAGTGTCTCACTGACTGCTCAGACACAAATATATCTGTTTAAAATATTCTGGTGTAGGCCAGATAACTAGAAGTTTGGTTTTGCAGTTCCACGGTTCAAATCTTAGTATTATGCAGCCGTTGGCCTTTTATACATAAAAAAACAGTAAGAGTGTCTCGCTGACTGTTCAGTCACAAATATATCTGTTTGCAATATTCTGGTGTAGGCCATATAACTAGAAGTTTGGTTTTGCAGTTCCACGGTTCAAATCTCAGTATTATGCGGCTTTTGGTCTTCTTCACAAAAAAAAACCGTAATAGTGTCTCCCTGACTGTTCTGACACAAATATATTTGTTTAAAATATTCTGGTGTAGGCCAGAAAACTAGAAGTTTGGTTTTGCAGTTCCACGGTTCAAATCTCAGTATTATGCAGCTTTTGGCCTTTTTTACATAAAATAAAAGTAATAGTGTCTCCCTGACTGTTCTGACACAAATATATCTGTTTAAAATACTCTGGTGTAGGCCAGATAACTAGAAGTTTGGCTTTGCAGATCCACGGTTCAAATGTCTGTATTATGCAGCTTTTGGCCTTTTTTGCATTAAAAAAAACAGTAATAATGTTTCCCTGACTGTTCAGACACAAACATATGTTTAAAATATTCTGGTGTAGGCCAGATAGCTAGAAGTTTGGTTTTGAGGTTCACGGTTCAAATCTCAGTATTATGGAGCTTTTGGCCTTTTTACATTAAAAATAAAACAGTAATAGTGTCTCCCTGACTGTTCAGACACAAATATATCTGTTTGTAATATTCTGGTGTAGGCCAGATAACTAGAAGTTTTGTTTTGCAGTTCCACAGTTCCAATATCAGTATTATGCAGCTTTTGGTCTTTTTTACATAAAAAAAAAGTAATAGTGTCTCCCTGACTGTTCTGACACAAATAAATCTGTTTAAAATACTCTGGTGTAGGCCAGATAACTAGAAGTTTGGCTTTGCAGTTCCACAGGTCAAATCTCAGTATTATGCAGCCTTTGGTCTTTTTTACATAAAAAAAACAGTAAGAGTGTCTCCCTGACTGTTCAGACAAAAATATATCTGTTTGTAATATTCTGGTGCAGGCCAGATAACTAGAAGTTTGGTTTTGCAGTTCCATGGTTCAAATCTCAGTATTATGCAGCTTTGGGTCTTTTTTAAAAAACAAAAACAGTAATAGTGTCTCCCTGACTGTTCAGACACAAATATATCTGTTTGTAATATTCTGGTGTAGGCCAGATAACTAGAAGTTTGGTTTTGCTGTTCCACGGTTCAAATCTCAGTATTATGCAGCTTTTTTTCTTTTTTTCATAAAAAAAACAGTAATAGTGTCTCCCTGACTGTTCAGACACAAATATATCTGTTTAAAATATTCTGGTGTAGACCAGATAACTACAAGTTTGGTTTTGCAGTTCCATGATTCAAATGTTAGTATTATGCTGCTTTTGGCATTTTTTAGATTAAAAAATCAGTGATTGTGTTTCCCTGACTGTTCAGACACAAATATATGTTTAAAATATTCTGGTGTAGGCCAGATAACTATAAGTTTGGTTTTGCAGTTTCACGGTTCAAATCTCAGTATTTTGGAGCTTTTTGCCATTTTACATAAAAAAAAACAGTAATAGTGTCTCCCTGACTGTTCGGACACAAATATATCTGTTTAAAATATTCTGGTGTAGACCAGATAACTACAAGTTTGGTTTTGCAGTTCCACGATTCAAATCTCAGTATTATGCAGCTTTTGGTCTTTTTTACATAAAAAAAACAGTAAGAGTATCTCGCTGACTGTTCTGACACAAATATATCTGTTTAAAATATTCTGGTGTAGGCCAGACAACTAGTGTTATGCACACGCCCGGGCTGAGCGGCGTGTGCGTGTGATTGTAGTGATTCCACTGGACCATGAACCGGAGAGTGCCTGGAGGGGCGTGACTAAGTATCTGGCCGATCCGACCAAGATGGCACGACGGCATACGACGCCAGTGCACCAGGGAGAAACCGGGCAGAGGGACCAGGTGCTACTCCAGGTCAAACTCCGGACACGGGGGTTGACCCACACAGGGATTACTGGATCAGGCTGGTTAGGCTGGCGCACAGACTGGAGGGTATAGGCAGGCACGACTGGTATGCAGGCAGGCGGGTAAAGGCAAGCGCAGCTAGAGTGCAGACAGGGAGGCACTAGCAGGTAGGAACACAGGCGGGATAGGACCCAGTACACACTGGGACTCAGGAACAATACAGGTAGAGGGGTACAGGCAAGCACAGCTAGAGTGCAGACAGGGAGGCACTAGCAGGTAGGAACACAGGCGGGATAGGACCCAGTACACACTGGGACTCAGGAACAGGCAGGTTAGGCTGGCACAGACTGGTGGATATAAGCAAACACGGCAGGTATGCAGATGGGTGGATACAGGCGAGTATGCAGGCAGGGAGGTACTGGCCGAAAGGATGGGCTGGAGCACAGAAAGGTTAAGACCCAGTACAGACTGGGTCACAGAACCGCAGATGCGGTAGACAACCACAGCAGAGAGGGAACGCCCGAAGCGGTGGGCAAGAACAGAGCAGGACGGGGCTGCAGGAGCAGCGAGCACAAGCAGGGCAGGACAGGACTGCCGGAGCAACGGGCAGAAGCAGGGCAGGACAGGGCTGCCGGAGCAGCGGGCAGAAGCAGGGCAGGACAGGACTGCCGGAGCAGCGGGCAGAAGCAGGGCAGGACAGGACTGCCGGAGCAGCGGGCAGAAGCAGGGCAGGACAGGACTGCCGGATCAGCGGGCAGAAGCAGGGCAGGACAGGACTGCCGGAGCAGCGGGCAGAAGCAGGGCAGGACAGGACTGCCGGAGCAGTGGGCAGAAGCAGGGCAGGCTAGAACCGCCGGAGCGGTAAGCAAAGGAGTCAGAGCAGACTAGAACCGCCGGAGCGGTGAGCAAAGGAGTCAGAGCAGGCTAGAACCACCGGAGCGGTGAGCAAAGGAGTCAGAGCAGGCTAGAACCACCGGAGCGGTAAGCAAAGGAGTCAGAGCAGACTAGAACCGCCGGAGCGGTGAGCAAAGGAGTCAGAGCAGGCTAGAACCACCGGAGCGGTGAGCAAAGGAGTCAGAGCAGGCTAGGCTGAGTAGGGGGGACAGGGCTCTGTTCACACGGAACAGACAGGAAGGGAAAGGCAGAGCCAGACACCTACAGGGTACTAGCAGAGAAGTAGCGAGTGGACCACAAACTCACAAACGGGAGTACAGAGACAACAAGCAGGAGTTAGGTACGAGTTCAGACTGCAGAAATAGGAAGGGAACGGACATAGAGGCAAAACAGGTAAAGGATAGGAGAGAGTTCAGACTGGAACTGAGTGTACGGAGGAGACCGACACTGCAGCGGAATACAGGAGCGGTTCTGGGAATACGGCCCCCAGAGAGGCAGGACGAACAGGCAAGGTGCGTGTTCAGACAGGACAGACAAGATACAGGAGCAGGTCTAGGTAATCGGCCCCTAGAAGGCAGGAGGAACAGGCTAGGAGCGTGTTCAGACAGGTCAGACAAGATACAGGAACGGGTCTAGGTAATCGGCCCCTAGAAGGCAGGAGGAACAGGCTAGGAGCGTGTTCAGACAGGCCTGGAAATACAGCCTCCAGGATAGGCAGACAAGAGAACACAGAACGGGACCTGGCACCTTCACAGTGCAAGCACACACTGAATGAAACACTATGCTCAGGCAGGGATAGATGGGAGCAGCTGAGCTATATACCAGGTGACAGACAGCAATAGGCTGAGGACGCACAAGGGGTGTGACCCACAGCAGGTACAAAAAGCAGGAAGTGATCGGGCGCCGCCCTTAAGCAGCAGAAACAGACACAAACAGACAGCATGGAGGGAAGCCAGAGAGACATTCTGGACAGGAGATCAAGTGCGCGCTCTTGCACAGTGGGAGATGGACCACTATGCAAGGACGCCGCCAGGTATGTTACAGTACCCCCCCGCTTACGCCCCCTCTTCTTCAGGCCTGCCAGAATCTTCCGCAGGGAATTCGAGGGCCAATTCTTCACTTCGAAGAGATCACTTCCCCTGTCCACCGGAAAAACTGGTCTCCTCTGGGTAGCTAGGATGCTACCTCCCATCCAGCCACCCTTAGCAACAGACGAAACGGGTGGAGTACCAGGAACAGCACACAAGGAAGTCTCTCTCCACATATTTTCAGGTGGCACCCCAGAGGGTACAGGAGACAACTGGAAGTCCTCCACCGGGTTGGAGGGGGACAGAGACTTGGGGGTAATCTCTGCTTCGAGGTACATCTTGTCAAGCTCACAGGAAGAAATAGACGGGTTATCAGGTACATAATGAGGAAAAGTCACTGTCTCTTTGTTTTCTGGTGGTACCCCGGAGGATTCAGGAAACAACTGGAGGTCCTCCGCCGGGTCAGAAGAGTTCAGAGGCTCAGAGAAAACATCTGCTTCAGAGTACACTAGGTCGGACTCACTGGACGAAGCAGGCGAGGTATCGGGTACCGAGTATAGGAAAGTCTCTGTCCATTCTCCACCAGGTGGCACCCCGAAGGGTTCTGGAGACAACTGGCGGTCCTCTGCCTGGTCAGAGGGGTGTAGAGACTCACGGGTAACCTCTGCTTCAGAGTACACTAGGTCGGACTCACTGGACGAAGCAAGCGAGGTATCAGATCCAGGATATAGGAAAGTCTCTGTCCATTTACCACCAGGTGGCACCCCGAAGGGTTATGGAGACAACTGGAGGTCCTCCGCCTGGTCAGAGGAGTGTAGAGACTCGGGAGTAACCACTGCTTCAGAGTACACTAGGTTGGACTCACTGGACGAAGCGAGCGAGGTATCAGGTACAGAGTATAGGAGAGTCTCTGTCCTTTCGCTACCAGGTAGCACCCCGAAGGGTTCAGGAGACAACTGGAGGTCCTCCGCCTGGTCGGAGGGGTGTAGAGACTCGGGAGTAACCTCTGCTTCGGAGTACACTAGGTTGGACTCACTGGACGAAGCGAGCGAGGTATCAGGTACAGAGTATAGGAGAGTCTCTGTCCTTTCGCTACCAGGTAGCACCCCGAAGGGTTCAGGAGACAACTGGAGGTCCTCCGCCTGGTCGGAGGGGTGTAGAGACTCGGGGGTAACTACCACTTTGGGGTACCCATTGTCAGGCTCACAGGACGAAGCGGACAAAGTATCGAGTACCGGGTGTAGAGAATTCTCTCTCCATTTGTCATCGAGTGGTATCCCGGAGGATTCAGGAGGCATCAGGGGGTCCTCCGCCAGGTAGTAGAGGTGCACAGACTCTGAGGTAACCACAGCTTTGGAGCATCCTTGGACATGCACACCGGTTAAAGTGGGTGAAGCATCTGATGCCGGGTGCAGGAAGTTCTCCTGTGTGGAGTCTGGATGGGCAGAAGTCTCTTCGGGCAGGAGAACTGGTGCACTACCCACGCACATTACCCGTTGGGGCTTCTCCGGGATACAGGGAGATGAAGCTTCAGTAGGGACTTCAAGGTTGCGGTCAGGAGGTCTCAGGGAGGACAGACCCTGGCGTGACGGCTTGCCTCTACGTCTAGCACGTCTGGACTGCCTCTTGAGGTTGGGAGAAGTATTCCGGAAAGCGTAGTCACCCTGTGAGGATTCTGGGTGGGCAGTAGTCTCATTGGACTGGAGGACTATTGCGCTACCCACACACATTACCCATTGGGGCTGCTCCGGGATATTGGGAAGTGAAGCTTCAGCAGGAGCCTCCGGGTTAGGATCATCGAAGACCATTAGAAAGGCCACCAGGAAGGCCATTAGGTCCAGGAGGATCGGATCCTGTGTTTCATATAGGGGGTTGATCCATTCCAAGGCATCACCCGCCAGGTAAGGCATAATGAATGCCACCTTAACCCGATCGGTGGGAAAACATAGAGGGTAGAACTTGAAGTGTAGCATGCATTGCTCCACAAATGCACGACTTTGTCTAGGATCCCCATAATAACGTAGCGGATCCGCGGGAACGAGAGCAGATAGATCCATCTGGACGGGTGCGTAATTCGCCTGGAACTCAGCTAAAGGAAAAAATAAATATTTATTTATTTATTTTAATGCATGTATTCGCTGGAAAACTTCTCAGAGAGCGAAGGCCGTGGGGCTCAACGGGAACCATGGCCTGAGCATGCTGTTATGCACACGCCCGGGCTGAGCGGCGTGTGCGTGTGATTGTAGTGATTCCACTGGACCATGAACCGGAGAGTGCCTGGAGGGGCGTGACTAAGTATCTGGCCGATCCGACCAAGATGGCACGACGGCATACGACGCCAGTGCACCAGGGAGAAACCGGGCAGAGGGACCAGGTGCTACTCCAGGTCAAACTCCGGACACGGGGGTTGACCCACACAGGGATTACTGGATCAGGCTGGTTAGGCTGGCGCACAGACTGGAGGGTATAGGCAGGCACGACTGGTATGCAGGCAGGCGGGTAAAGGCAAGCGCAGCTAGAGTGCAGACAGGGAGGCACTAGCAGGTAGGAACACAGGCGGGATAGGACCCAGTACACACTGGGACTCAGGAACAATACAGGTAGAGGGGTACAGGCAAGCACAGCTAGAGTGCAGACAGGGAGGCACTAGCAGGTAGGAACACAGGCGGGATAGGACCCAGTACACACTGGGACTCAGGAACAGGCAGGTTAGGCTGGCACAGACTGGTGGATATAAGCAAACACGGCAGGTATGCAGATGGGTGGATACAGGCGAGTATGCAGGCAGGGCGGTACTGGCCGAAAGGACGGGCTGGAGCACAGAAAGGTTAAGACCCAGTACAGACTGGGTCACAGAACCGCAGATGCGGTAGACAACCACAGCAGAGAGGGAACGCCCGAAGCGGTGGGCAAGAACAGAGCAGGACGGGGCTGCAGGAGCAGCGAGCACAAGCAGGGCAGGACAGGACTGCCGGAGCAGCGGGCAGAAGCAGGGCAGGACAGGACTGCCGGAGCAGCGGGCAGAAGCAGGGCAGGACAGGACTGCCGGAGCAGCGGGCAGAAGCAGGGCAGGACAGGACTGCCGGAGCAGCGGGCAGAAGCAGGGCAGGACAGGACTGCCGGAGCAGTGGGCAGAAGCAGGGCAGGCTAGAACCGCCGGAGCGGTAAGCAAAGGAGTCAGAGCAGACTAGAACCGCCGGAGCGGTGAGCAAAGGAGTCAGAGCAGGCTAGAACCACCGGAGCGGTAAGCAAAGGAGTCAGAGCAGGCTAGAACCACCGGAGCGGTAAGCAAAGGAGTCAGAGCAGACTAGAACCGCCGGAGCGGTGAGCAAAGGAGTCAGAGCAGGCTAGAACCACCGGAGCGGTGAGCAAAGGAGTCAGAGCAGGCTAGAACCACCGGAGCGGTGAGCAAAGGAGTCAGAGCAGGCTAGGCTGAGTAGGGGGGACAGGGCTCTGTTCACACGGAACAGACAGGAAGGGAAAGGCAGAGCCAGACACCCACAGGGTACTAGCAGAGAAGTAGCGAGTGGACCACAAACTCACAAACGGGAGTACAGAGACAACAAGCAGGAGTTAGGTACGAGTTCAGACTCTGCAGAAAAAGGAAGGGAACGGACATAGAGGCAAAACAGGTAAAGGATAGGAGAGAGTTCAGACTGGAACTGAGTGTACGGAGGAGACCGACACTGCAGCGGAATACAGGACCGGGTCTGGGAATACGGCCCCCAGAGAGGCAGGACAAACAGGCAAGGTGCGTGTTCAGACAGGACAGACAAGATACAGGAGCAGGTCTAGGTAATCGGCCCCTAGAAGGCAGGAGGAACAGGCTAGGAGCGTGTTCAGACAGGTCAGACAAGATACAGGAACGGGTCTAGGTAATCGGCCCCTAGAAGGCAGGAGGAACAGGCTAGGAGCGTGTTCAGACAGGCCTGGAAATACAGCCTCCAGGATAGGCAGACAAGAGAACACACAACGGGACCTGGCACCTTCACAGTGCAAGCACACACTGAATGAAACACTATGCTCAGGCAGGGATAGATGGGAGCAGCTGAGCTATATACCAGGTGACAGACAGCAATAGGCTGAGGACGCACAAGGGGTGTGACCCACAGCAGGTACAAAAAGCAGGAAGTGATCGGGCGCCGCCCTTAAGCAGCAGAAACAGACACAAACAGACAGCATGGAGGGAAGCCAGAGAGACATTCTGGACAGGAGATCAAGTGCGCGATCTTGCACAGTGGGAGATGGACCACTATGCAAGGACGCCGCCAGGTATGTTACAACTAGGAGTTTGGTTTTGCAGTTCCACGGTTCAAATCTCAGTATTATGCAGCTTTTGGTCTTTTTTACATAAAAAAAACAATAAAAGTGTCTCCCTGACTGTTCAGACACAAATATATCTGTTTAAAATATTCTAGTGTAGACCAGGTAACTAGAAGTTTGGTTTCGCAGTTCCACGTATCAAATCTCTGTATTATGCAGCTTTTGGCCTTTTTTACATAAAAAAACAGTATTAGAATCTCCCTGACTGTTCAGACACAAATATATCTGTTTAAAATATTCTGGTGTAGGCCAGATAACTAGAAGTTTGGTTTTGCAGTTCCACGATTCAAATCTCTGTATTATGCCGATTTTGACCTTTTTTACATAAACAAATCAGTGATAGTATTTCCCTGACTGTTCAGACACAAATATATGTTTAAAATATTCTGGTGTAGGCCAGATAACTATAAGTTTGGTTTTGCAGTTCCACTGTTCAAATCTCAGCATTATCCAGCTTTTTGCCTTTTTTACATAAAAAAAAACAGTAAGAGTGTCTCGCTGACTGATCAGACACAAATATATCTGTTTAAAATATTCTGGTGTAGGCCAGATAACTAGAAGTTTGGTTTTGCAGTTCCACGGTTCAAATCTCAGAATTATGCAGCCTTTCGCCTTTTTTACATAAAAAAAACAGTAAGAGTGTCTCCCTGACTGTTCAGACACAAATATATCTGTTTAAAATATTCTGGTGTAGGCCAGATAACTAGAAGTTTGGTTTTGCAGTTCCACGGTTCAAATCTCAGTATTATGCAGCTTTTGGTCTTTTTAAAAAAAAAAAAAAAAACAGTAATAATGTCTCCCTGACTGTTCTGACACAAATATATCTTTTTGTAATATTCTGGTGTAGGCCAGAAATCTAGTAGATTGGTTTTGCATTTCCACGGTTCAAATTTCAGTATTATGCAGCTTTTGGCCTTTTTTACATAAAAAAAAAACAGTAATAGTGTCTCCCTGACTGTTCCGACACAAATATATCTGTTTAAAATACTCTGGTGTAGGCCAGATAACTAGAAGATTTGCTTTGCAGATCCACGGTTCAAATCTCTGTATTATGCAGCTTTTGGCCTTTTTTACATAAAAAAACAGTAATAATGTCTCCCTGACTGTTCTGACACAAATAAATCTGTTTGTAATATTCTGGTGTAGGCCAGATAACTAGAAGTTTCGTTTGGCAGTTCCACAGTTCCAATCTCAGTATTATGCAGCTTTTGGTCTTTTTTACATTAAAAAAAAGTAATAATGTCTCCCTGACTGTTCTGACACAAATAAATCTGTTTAAAATACTCTGGTGTAGGCCAGATAACTAGAAGTTTGGCTTTGCAGTTCCACGGTTCAAATCTCAGTATTATGCAGCTTTTGGTCTTTTTTTCATAAAAAAAACAGTAATAGTGTCACCCTGACTGTTCAGACACAAATATATCTGTTTAAAATATTCTGGTGTAGACCAGATAACTACAAGTTTGGTTTTGCAGTTCCACAATTCAAATCTTAGTATTATGCAGCTTTTGGCCTTTTTTTAGATTAAAAAATCAGTGATTGTGTTTCCCTGACTGTTCAGACACAAATATATCTGTTTGTAATATTCTGGTGTAGGCCAGATAACTAGAAGTTTGGTTTTGCAGTTACACGGTTCAAATCTCAGTATTATGCAGCTTTGGTCTTTTTTCCAAAAAAAAAACAGTAATAGTGTCTCCCTGACTGTTCTGACACAAATACATATGTTTGTAATATTCTGATGTAGGCCAGATAACTAGAAGTTTGGTTTTGCAGTTACACGGTTCAAATCTCAGTATTATGCAGCTTTGGTCTTTTTTCCAAAAAAAAAACTGTAATAGTGTCTCCCTGACTGTTCAGACACAAATATATCTGTTTAAAATATTCTGGTGTAGACCAGGTAACTAGAAGTTTGGTTTTGCAGTTCCACGTTTCAAATCTCTCTATTATGCAGCTTTTGGCATTTTTTACATAAAAAAACAGTATTAGTGTCTCCCTGACAGTTCAGACACAAATATATCTGTTTAAAATATTATGGTATAGGCCAGATAACTAGAAGTTTGGTTTTGCAGTTCCATGGTTCAAATCTCAGTATTATGCAGCTTTTGGCCTTTTTTACATTAAAGAAAACAGTAATAGTGTCTTCCTGACTGTTCAGACACAAATATATCTGTTTAAAATATTTTTGTGTAGGCCAGATAACTAGAAGTTAGGCTTTGCAGTTCCACGGTTCAAAACTCTGTATTATGCAGCTTTTGGTATTTTTTTACAAAAAAAAAACAGTAATAGTGTCTCCCTGACTGTTCTGACACATATATATCTTCTTGTAATATTCTGGTGTAGGCCAGATAACTAGAAGTTTGGTTTTGCAGTTCCACGGTTCAAATCTCAGTATTATGCAGCTTTTGGCCATTTTTACATAAAAAAACAGTAATAGAGTCTACCTGACTGTTCAGACACAAATAGATCTGTTTAAAATATTCTGGTGTAGGCCAGATAACTAGAAGTTTGGTTTTGCAGTTCCACGGTTCAATTCTCAGTATTATGCAGCTTTTGGCCTTTTTTTTATAAAAAAAAAACAGTAATAGTTTCTCCCTTACACTTTATACACAAATATATCAGTTTAAAATATTCTGGTGTAGGCCAGATAACTAGAAGTTTGGTTTTGCAGTTCCATGGTTCAAATCTCAGTATTATGCAGCTTTTTCGCCTTTATTACATAAAAAAAAACAGTAAGAGTGTCTCGCTGACTGTTCAGACACAAATATATCTGTTTAAAATATTCTGGTGTAGGCCACATAACTAGAAGTTTAGTTTTGCAGTTCCACGGTTCAAATCTCAGTATTATTCAGCCTTTGGCCTTTTATACATAGAAAAAACAGCAAGAGTGTCTGACTGACTGTTCAGACACAAATATATCTGTTTGTAATATTCTGGTATAGGCCAGATAACTATTAGTTTGGTTTTCCAGTTCCACAGTTCAAATCTCAGTATTATGCAGCTTTTGGTCTTTTTTACAAAAAAAAACAGTAATAGTGTCTCCCTGACTGTTCTGACACAAATATATCTGTTTGTAATATTCTGGTGTATTCCAGTAAACTAGAAGCTTTGTTTTGCAGTTCCACGGTTCAAATATCAGTATTATGCAGCTTTTGGCCTTTTTTACATAAAAAAAAAACAGTAAGAGTGTCTCACTGACTGCTCAGACACAAATATATCTGTTTAAAATATTCTGGTGTAGGCCAGATAACTAGAAGTTTGGTTTTGCAGTTCCACGGTTCAAATCTTAGTATTATGCAGCCTTTGGCCTTTTATACATAAAAAAACAGTAAGAGTGTCTCGCTGACTGTTCAGTCACAAATATATCTGTTTGCAATATTCTGGTGTAGGCCATATAACTAGAAGTTTGGTTTTGCAGTTCCACGGTTCAAATCTCAGTATTATGCGGCTTTTGGTCTTCTTCACAAAAAAAAACAGTAATAGTGTCTCCCTGACTGTTCTGACACAAATATATTTGTTTAAAATATTCTGGTGTAGGCCAGAAAACTAGAAGTTTGGTTTTGCAGTTCCACGGTTCAAATCTCAGTATTATGCAGCTTTTGGCCTTTTTTACATAAAATAAAAGTAATAGTGTCTCCCTGACTGTTCTGACACAAATATATCTGTTTAAAATACTCTGGGGTAGGCCAGATAACTAGAAGTTTGGCTTTGCAGATCCACGGTTCAAATGTCTGTATTATGCAGCTTTTGGCCTTTTTTGCATAAAAAAAACAGTAATAATGTTTCCCTGACTGTTCAGACACAAACATATGTTTAAAATATTCTGGTGTAGGCCAGATAGCTAGAAGTTTGGTTTTGAGGTTCACGGTTCAAATCTCAGTATTATGGAGCTTTTGGCCTTTTTACATTAAAAATAAAACAGTAATAGTGTCTCCCTGAATGTTCAGACACAAATATATCTGTTTGTAATATTCTGGTGTAGGCCAGATAACTAGAAGTTTTGTTTTGCAGTTCCACAGTTCCAATATCAGTATTATGCAGCTTTTGGTCTTTTTTACATAAAAAAAAAGTAATAGTGTCTCCCTGACTGTTCTGACACAAATAAATCTGTTTAAAATACTCTGGTGTAGGCCAGATAACTAGAAGTTTGGCTTTGCAGTTCCACAGGTCAAATCTCTATATTATGCAGCTTTTTGCCTTTTTACATTAAAAAAACAGTAATAGTGTCTCCCTGACTGTTCAGACACAAATATATCTGTTTGTAATCTTCTGGTGTAGGAGAGATAACTAGAAGTTTGGTTTTGCAGTTCCATGGTTCAAATCTCAGTATTATGCAGCTTTGGGTCTTTTTTAAAAAACAAAAACAGTAATAGTGTCTCCCTGACTGTTCAGACACAAATATATCTGTTTGTAATATTCTGGTGTAGGCCAGATAACTAGAAGTTTGGTTTTGCTGTTCCACGGTTCAAATCTCAGTATTATGCAGCTTTTGGTCTTTTTTTCATAAAAAAAACAGTAATAGTGTCTCCCTGACTGTTCAGACACAAATATATCTGTTTAAAATATTCTGGTGTAGACCAGATAACTACAAGTTTGGTTTTGCAGTTCCATGATTCAAATGTTAGTATTATGCTGCGTTTGGCCTTTTTTAGATTAAAAAATCAGTGATTGTGTTTCCCTGACTGTTCAGACACAAATATATGTTTAAAATATTCTGGTGTAGGCCAGATAACTATAAGTTTGGTTTTGCAGTTTCACAGTTCAAATCTCAGTATTTTGGAGCTTTTTGCCATTTTACATAAAAAAAAACAGTAATAGTGTCTCCCTGACTGTTCGGACACAAATATATCTGTTTAAAATATTCTGGTGTAGACCAGATAACTACAAGTTTGGTTTTGCAGTTCCACGATTCAAATCTCAGTATTATGCAGCTTTTGGTCTTTTTTACATAAAAAAAACAGTAAGAGTATCTCGCTGACTGTTCTGACACAAATATATCTGTTTAAAATATTCTGGTGTAGGCCAGACAACTAGGAGTTTGGTTTTGCAGTTCCACAGTTCAAATCTCAGTATTATGCAGCTTTTGGTCTTTTTTACATAAAAAAAACAATAATAGTGTCTCCCTGACTGTTCAGACACAAATATATCTGTTTAAAATATTCTAGTGTAGACCAGGTAACTAGAAGTTTGGTTTCGCAGTTCCACGTATCAAATCTCTGTATTATGCAGCTTTTGGCCTTTTTTACATAAAAAAACAGTATTAGAATCTCCCTGACTGTTCAGACACAAATATATCTGTTTAAAATATTCTGGTGTAGGCCAGATAACTAGAAGTTTGGTTTTGCAGTTCCACGATTCAAATCTCTGTATTATGCCGATTTTGACCTTTTTTACATAAACAAATCAGTGATAGTGTTTCCCTGACTGTTCAGACACAAATATATGTTTAAAATATTCTGGTGTAGGCCAGATAACTATAAGTTTGGTTTTGCAGTTCCACTGTTCAAATCTCAGTATTATCCAGCTTTTTGCCTTTTTTACATAAAAAAAAACAGTAAGAGTGTCTCGCTGACTGATCAGACACAAATATATCTGTTTAAAATATTCTGGTGTAGGCCAGATAACTAGAAGTTTGGTTTTGCAGTTCCACGGTTCAAATCTCAGAATTATGCAGCCTTTCGCCTTTTTTACATAAAAAAACAGTAAGAGTGTCTCCCTGACTGTTCAGACACAAATATATCTGTTTAAAATATTCTGGTGTAGGCCAGATAACTAGAAGTTTGGTTTTGCAGTTCCACGGTTCAAATCTCAGTATTATGCAGCTTTTGGTCTTTTTAAAAAAAAAAAAAAAAACAGTAATAATGTCTCCCTGACTGTTCTGACACAAATATATCTTTTTGTAATATTCTGGTGTAGGCCAGAAATCTAGTAGATTGGTTTTGCATTTCCACGGTTCAAATCTCAGTATTATGCAGCTTTTGGCCTTTTTTACATAAAAAAAAAACAGTAATAGTGTCTCCCTGACTGGTCCGACACAAATATATCTGTTTAAAATACTCTGGTGTAGGCCAGATAACTAGAAGATTTGCTTTGCAGATCCACGGTTCAAATCTCTGTATTATGCAGCTTTTGGCCTTTTTTACATAAAAAAACAGTAATAATGTCTCCCTGACTGTTCTGACACAAATAAATCTGTTTGTAATATTCTGGTGTAGGCCAGATAACTAGAAGTTTCGTTTTGCAGTTCCACAGTTCCAATCTCAGTATTATGCAGCTTTTGGTCTTTTTTACATAAAAAAAAAGTAATAATGTCTCCCTGACTGTTCTGACACAAATAAATCTGTTTAAAATACTCTGGTGTAGGCCAGATAACTAGAAGTTTGGCTTTGCAGTTCCACGGGTCAAACCTCTGTATTATGCAGCTTTTGGCCTTTTTTACAATAAAAAAAACAGTAATAGTGTCTCCCTGACTGTTCAGACACAAATATATCTGTTTGTAATCTTCTGGTGTAGGCCAGATAACTAGAAGTTTGGTTTTGCAGCTCCACGGTTCAAATCTCAGTATTATGCAGTCTTTGGTCTTTTTTACATAAAAAAAACAGTAAGAGTGTCTCCCTGACTGTTCAGACAAAAATATATCTGTTTGTAATATTCTGGTGCAGGCCAGATAACTAGAAGTTTGGTTTTGCAGTTCCATGATTCAAATCTCAGTATTATGCAGCTTTTGGTCTTTTTTAAAAAACAAAAACAGTAATAGTGTCTCCCTGACTGTTCAGACACAAATATATCTGTTTGTAATATTCTGGTGTAGGCCAGATAACTAGAAGTTTGGTTTTGCTGTTCCACGGTTCAAATCTCAGTATTATGCAGCTTTTGGTCTTTTTTTCATAAAAAAAACAGTAATAGTGTCACCCTGACTGTTCAGACACAAATATATCTGTTTAAAATATTCTGGTGTAGACCAGATAACTACAAGTTTGGTTTTGCAGTTCCACAATTCAAATCTTAGTATTATGCAGCTTTTGGCCTTTTTTTAGATTAAAAAATCAGTGATTGTGTTTCCCTGACTGTTCAGACACAAATATATGTTTAAAATATTCTGGTGTAGGCCAGATAACTATAAGTTTGGTTTTGCAGTTTCAGGGTTCAAATCTCAGTATTTTGGAGCTTTTGGCCTTTTTACATAAAAAAAAACAGTAATAGTGTCTCCCTGACTGTTCGGACACAAATATATCTGTTTAAAATATTCTGGTGTAGGCCAGATAAATAAAAGTTAGGCTTTGAAGTTCCACTGTTCAAATCTCTGTATTATCCAGCTTTTTGCCTTTTTTACATAAAAAAAACAGTAAGAGTATCTCGCTGACTGTTCAGACACAAATATATCTGTTTAAAATATTCTGGTGTAGGCCAGATAACTAGAAGTTTGGTTTTCCAGTTCCACGGTTCAAATTTCAGTATTATGCAGCTTTTGGCCTTTTTTACATAAAAAAAGCAGTAAGAGTGTCTCCCTGACTGTTCAGACAGAAATATATCTATTTGTAATATTCTGGTGTAGGCCAGATAACTAGAAGTTTGGTTTTGCAGTTCCACGGTCCAAATCTCAGTATTATGCAGCCTTTGGCCTTTTTTACATAAAAAAAACAGTAATAGTGTCTCCCTGACAGTTCTTACACAAATATATCTGTTTTAAAATATTCTGCTGTAGGCCAGATAACTAGAAGTTTGGCTTTGCAGTTCCACTGGTCAATTCTCTGTATTATGCAGCTTTTGGCATTTTTACATTAAAAAAAACAGTAATAGTGTCTCGCTAACTGTTCTGACACAAATATATCTGTTTCAAATATTCTGGTGTAGGCATGATAACTAGAAGTTTGGTTTTGCAGTTCCACGGTTCAAATCTCAGTATTATGCAGCTTTTGGCCTTTTTTGCATTAAAAGAAATAGTAATATTGTTTCCCTGACTGTTCTGACACAAATATATGTTTAAAATATTCTGGTGTAGGCCAGATAACTAGAATTTTGGTTTTGAGGTTCTCGGTTCAAATCTCAGTATTATGGAGCTTTTGGCTTTTTTTACATTAAAAATAAAACAGTAATAGTGTCTCCCTGACTGTTCAGACACAAATATATCTATTTGCAATATTCTGGTGTAGGACAGATAACTAGAAGTTTGGTTTTGCAGTTCCACGGTTCAAATCTCAGTATTATGCAGCTTTTGGCCTTTTTTACATGAAAAAAACAGTAATAGTGTCTCCCTGACTGTTCAGACACAAATATATCTGTTTAAAATATTCTAGTGTAGACCAGGTAACTAGAAGTTTGGTTTCGCAGTTCCACGTTTAAAATCTCTGTATTATGCAGCTTTTGGCCTTTTTTACATAAAAAAACAGTAGTAGAATCTCCCTGACTGTTCAGACACAAATATATCTGTTTAAAATATTATGGTGTAGGCCAGATAACTAGAAGTTTGGTTTTGCAGTTCCATGGTTCAAATCTCAGTATTATGCAACTTTTGGCCTTTTTTACATTAAAAAAAACAGTAATAAAGTCTCCCTGACTGTTCAGACACAAATATATCTGTTTAAAATATTCTGGTGTAGGCCAGATAACTAGAAGTTTGGTTTTGCAGTTCCATGATTCAAATCTCTGTATTATGCCGATTTTGACCTTTTTTACATAAACAAATAAGTGATAGTGTTTCCCTGACTGTTCAGACACAAATATATGTTTAAAATATTCTGATGTAGGCCAGATAACTATAAGTTTGGTTTTGCAGTTCCACTGTTCAAATCTCAGTATTATCCACCTTTTTGCCTTTTTTACATAAAAAAAAACAGTAAGAGTGTCTCGCTGACTGATCAGACACAAATATATCTGTGATGAACCTGTAGCCGCCATCTTGGTAATGATAAATCATATCCAGGGATGGCCACACTTCAGCAGCCCCCACCCTTGGGACCTTCTGTTAAAACGTCAACTAGATAGTTTCCCCCCATCCAGGCTCCTGTAAGATAAGAAGCCTACTTAACACTTGAATGCTAGGAGCTTCAAAGACTTCGAGAGGAAACACAGCCAGCAGGGGGGGGTGCTTCGTCTATCTGTACCTGACCATTTGTCCCATAGGACTAGTTTCTTTGTCTGTCACAAGCATGGAGGCATAAGATATAGAAACATGAAAAGTACACGCATGTTGCGTGGGATGGGCCAATAAAAAAATATCACGGCGTCCCGGAGCCATTGCGCACACAAGCCTCCGCGGTAGACGTTTGTACGTGCTCTGGAAGCCAAGATATAGCGCTGAGCCATTCCTGAGGACCGTATGGTATCATAATTGATATCAAAAGGTCGGTTACGGCGGCCCGAATCCATGGGAACCCCTGGGGGTATCATGAGACCATCCCAGAAGAAGTTATTGGGTTCCATAGAATTTGGGCTTCTGATCGAAGTTAGACCTGAGGGTGGAGACTGAGCCAGCTGACCTCACCAGCAGTGGGCGGGACGGGGCAGGTAAGATAGCAGGACAGACAAGAGACAAGTCAGTTTTTGACCCAAGAGTGGTGTGCTGAACATCTGAGCACCAGCTGAGGCCACCAAGGGGAGGAGCAGTTTGACCATGCGGTGGTAGGCCTCAGCCTGTAACAAAGAACCGTGCCTGCGACCGCAGAATCCTCTCCCTGCGTCACAAGAAAATCAAGAAACCGGTAACTGATATGCTGTGGTGATTCTGTGTGTTGTATTCCATTGTTGTATAGTTTAGCCTGACCTTATACCTGTGTATATTTAGTTGTATATCGTGTATCTAGTGTATTATTATAATCAATTACCTCAAGTAATTGTGGGCCTGCCTTTTATTCTGCATAACGAACGCACGTCCGTGTGAGCTCGGCTCAAGCCAAAAACGCTACCCAGGGTTGGTTCCTGACCCGATATAGGCCCATTCACGGACTGGGCGTATATCTAAAATAGGGACTGGTGGCAGCATACCAACTGGGGATTGGGGAAGGCTGGTAGTGACGGTCGGAGGTTCAGATATATATATTCCTGGCGCGGCCAAGGAAGATATATATACCGCCCTCACTACAGAGGGCCCCGATACCCAGTAGGTTACAGGACAGTCTCCCTGGCGACCGCTTATCCTAGGTGCAGTTCCTTGACTGACCTGAGGCTAAGAGGGCGCTAGCGAGTTGTGCTGTGTAGTGACGTTACGGTTTAGTGACGTTGAAGGGATAACACACTACCGTGTTCCCTGCGCTGGTTGCAGCTTCCTGGCACTACTTTCTCTAGGTGCAGTACCTTGACTGACCTGAGAGGTAAGGGGGCGCCAGAGAGCTGCACCCACCGGCCGGCTTTCATCACATTGGTGGCAGAGCGGTGGGATTGCAGAATAATAGTGTTGTGGGACCCCTACTCCCAGGCACTAAAGACTGCCAGTGGTAACTTCCACTGCTGGAGTCTTAAGGTCAGCCCAACGTTAGACGGTCAGGCTAAAAGTATAACAAGGTGTGTGCAAACTCAGGGTTGCAGCGGTGTCGGTTACCAAGATGGCAGACGGCACCAGGAGCAAGACCCTGCAGGAGGCTAATGCTACGGTCCGTGTGGCAGGAGGGGAGGACATTGTTACTCATGGCGAGGAGGAGTCCAGCCCGGGCACCTCAGGGAGCCAGTCCCCAGTATACGGTCCCGCAGTGGGCTGCCCACCACCTACCCAGCCCAGCCTGTCCAGATCACAAGCCCTTTTACAAGCGGCTATGGCAAGTCTCCAGTCTCATGGCGATGCCGTCTACAAAACCCTCCTGGCAGCATCAGAGAAGGCAGCGGAGGAGGAGCGCGAAGCTGCAGAGCGCCGGGAGGCTGCGGAGCGTGAAGCTGCAGAGCGCCGGGAGGCTGCGGAGCGTGCAGAGCGAGCTGCGGAGCGCCAGCACCAACTGGACCTGGCCCAGCGGGGGCTTCCGCTAGAGCAACCAACCCATCAGGAGACCAAGTCGTCCAAAGTCCGAGCTGAGGACTTCCCTCTACTGGAGAAGGATGGGGACCTGGACTCCTTTCTGGTGGCATTTGAACGGACCTGTCTTCAGCACCATCTGGCCCGGGATCAGTGGGCCAGATACCTGACCCCCCGTTTGAGGGGTAAGTCCCTGGATGCCTTGGGGGACTTACCTGCCGGGGAGGTACAGAACTACGACTGCATCAAGCGGGCCCTGATCCGGCAGTACAACCTCACTCCCGAGTCGTACCGCCAGAAGTTCCGGAGCCTGCTGCGTGGCCCCAAGGACACCTGGACCGATCATATGCGGGCGCTGTTGAGAGCCGCAGAGCACTGGACCTCGGGTCTAGCGCTTACTACCCGCCAGGAGGTCCAGGAACTGTTCGTCACGGAGCAGTTTTTGTGGAACTGCCCAGAGGACCTCCGACAGTTCCTCCGTGACCGAAAATCAACAGGGGCTTCTGCTACAGCCGCCCTGGCAGACGAGTATGCCAATAACAGGGCGCCTGAGCTGAAGAAGTCTGCCAGCAGCACCTGGAGAGGGGGTAAGCCCAGTCATGCCCCTGTTTCCCCGGCCCCTAGAACACAAGGGGTGTATCCCCCTGTTGCCCTCTCCAGGCAAGGACCAGACGTAAGACGTTGTCATCTATGCAACAAACCAGGACACTTTAGGGCTGAGTGTCCCCAGCGCCAAAAGACCCCATCCCAGTCCCAGAGAGCGCCCAATGTTTTGTGTGTGGGAGGGGGTGGTGGTAGGTCCCTGGACAACATCCAACCCGTCACCATAGGCCGTTCTGCGGTCATGGGACTGCGGGACACGGGCGCTGAACGAACACTGGTACGGCCTGAGGTGGTGTCCCCCCAGGACTTGGTACCAGGAAAGACTCTTTCCGTCTCCGGGGTTGGAGGCGTGGAGCCGGCACTTCCCGTTGCCATGGTGTATTTGGACTGGGGTGCCGGAAGGGGGATGCGGGAGGTGGGAGTAACGCCAAATATTCCCGCAAATGTTTTATTAGGGACCGACTTGGGGCGTCTAGTATCGCCGTATGTACCCTCTGAACCCCCAAGTTCGGCCCCCCAAGAGTGTATTGATTTGTCTGCTGCTAATGCCAACCATGTTGTATGTAGTGTGTGTCCTGCTGAGGAGGAGGGAGTGAAACCTGAGGGTAACACCTGCACAGACACAACACAAACAGGGTTAGTGAAAGCAGGTGGGGAGTGTGGGGATGCCCGCAGAGGTACTCAGCCGGCGTGCCGTGACCTCTTGTCCTCCGGTGAGGGAGGGGGCGGGCAGGATTCTGTAGAGGGAAGCTCAGGGATGGAGAGGGGGGCAGCTACCGGCAGTGTAGGGCTCCCAGGGGTATCCAGGCTGCTGAGTATAGGCCCACTGCAGGGGGAGGAACAGGCCATGGGAGGTGGGGGTGTCCCAAGAGAGGAGCCGCCAGGTAAGACCCCAGGGCAGGAGTTCCCCACATCCGAGATGTCCAAAGGCCTAGGAAGCCTGCCTGATCGGGCGGCTTGGTCAGAAACAGAGGGGAAGCAGGCACTACCCACGGTCACAGCGGTCATAGCCGCTGTCACCAGGAGTGGGAGCGCCGGAGCCCAAGGAGCCTTGCAGAGGTCCGACGGCTTCCCCACTTCTGACCAAGTGTCTGCCGGGTCAGACAGCGGCCAGGTGACATGCCCGGAGGGGCTGACAGAGGATGTGGCAGTTTCGTCGATTCTGGCCACATCAAGTCAGGAATTTCAGGCTGCGTTGGAAGCAGACGACAGCCTGAAAGCTCTCAAGGAACAGGCGGCACAGCCTCCCATGGAGTCAGACTGCGAGCGGGTGGTCTGGGACCAGGGACGGCTGTACCGGGTAACGGTCCAGCAGGGTTCACCGGAGGCGTGGCCCAGGGACCGACAGTTAGTGGTACCCTATCCGTTCAGGGCGGAATTGTTGCGGATCGCACACGAGATTCCGATGGCCGGACACCTAGGGATCGCTAAAACCAAGGCCAGGATAGCTCAGCATTTCTACTGGCCTGGGATGGGAGCCGCGGTGGGTGCCTACTGCCGTTCGTGTGACACCTGTCAGAGGGTGGGGAAGGCGGGGCCGCGCCCCAAAGCCCCACTGGTAACTCTGCCAATCATCGAAGAGCCTTTCTCGAGGGTTGCTGTGGATCTTATTGGACCTCTGTCCACTCCCAGCCACTCCGGGAAATGCTTCATACTCACGGTAGTGGACTATGCCACCCGGTACCCGGAAGCGGTAGCTTTGTCGTCCATTCGGGCCGACAAGGTGGCTACCGCCTTACTGGAGATCTTCTCCAGAGTGGGTTTCCCCCAAGAAATGCTCACCGACCGAGGGACCCAGTTCATGTCGCGGCTGATGGAGTCCCTCTGTAAGCAAATGCAGGTGCAACATCTGGTGGCCAGCCCGTATCACCCACAGACTAATAGCCTGTGTGAGCGGTTCAATGGCACCTTAAAGCAGATGCTTAAGATGTTGGTCGACTCCCACGGGAGAGACTGGGAGCGTTACCTCCCACACCTCCTATTTGCTTACCGGGAGGTTCCGCAGGCCTCAACGGGGTTCTCCCCCTTTGAGCTCCTGTACGGGCGACAGGTACGGGGCCCCCTGGCTCTGGTGAAGGAAGCATGGGAAGGGGATTTGGCCACCCCCGAGGTGTCGGTCATCGAGTATGTCGTGCGCCACCGGGACAGGATGATGGCCTTGGCAAAGCTGGTGCAGGACAATATGGCCCAGGCCCAGGCCGACCAGAAGCGGTGGTACGACCAGAATGCTTGTGAGAGGACCTACCAGGTGGGTCAAAAGGTGTGGGTACTGGTCCCCGTACCACAGAACAAGCTTCAGGCAGCCTGGGAAGGTCCCTACTTCGTGCACCAGAAACTCAATGCCGTCACCTATCTGGTCACCCTGGATCACGCCCGTGGAAGGAGGAAGGCCTTCCACGTGAACATGATGAAGGCTCATCATGAGCGGGAAGCGACTGCCCACCCAGTGTGCAACCTTCCCGAGGAAGGAGAGGTAGAAACCCTCCTGGATCTGCTCACCCAAGCCAAGGCGGGTGGGTCCATCGAGGATGTGGGGGTTGGCCACCAGCTCACGGAGGACCAACGGTCCCAGCTGGGGACCACCCTGCACCCCTTCCGGGGGCTGTTCAGCAGCCTGCCCGGAAGGACTGAGATGGCTGTCCACGACGTGGACACTGGCGATCACCCGCCGATCCGGCGTTCAGCATATCGGGTCTCTTTCGAGGTGCAGGGAAACAGGCGCCAAGAGATAGACGAGATGCTGAAGCTGGGGGTGATCCAGGCATCCAGCAGCGCGTGGGCCTCGCCTGTAGTCCTCGTACCAAAGAAGGACCGAACTACACGGTTCTGCGTGGACTACCGGGGGCTCAACGCTGTAACGGCCACCGATGCGTTCCCCATACCACGCATCGATGACCTGCTCGATCGGATGGCCGGGGCTAAGTACCTGACCATCATGGATCTGAGCCGGGGGTACTGGCAGATTCCTCTGACCCCCGCGGCAAGGGAACGCTCTGCCTTTATCACCCCTTTTGGACTGTACGAGTCCACAGTGATGCCATTCGGCATGAAGAATGCCCCTGCCACTTTTCAGCGGATGGTCAATACGCTGCTTGAGGGACTTGAAGGGTACGCGGCTGCGTACTTGGACGATATTGCAGTCTTCAGTCCCACTTGGGAGGATCACCTAGAGCACCTGCGGCAGGTGCTCGGTCGGATCCACCGGGCAGGCTTGACCATCAAGCCGGAAAAGTGCCAGCTGGGCATGAGTGAGGTCCTCTGCCTGGGTCACCGGGTAGGCGGGGGGGTTCTGAAGCCAGAACCGGGGAAAGTGGATGCCATCGCATCCTGGCCCACTCCTAGGACCAAAAAGCAGGTGATGTCCTTCTTGGGGACCGCCGGGTACTATAGGAGGTTCGTCCCACACTATAGCACCCTGGCCAAGCCCCTGACGGACCTCACCAAGAAGAAGCTGCCCGTCGCAGTCGACTGGACAGTCGCCTGCGAGACAGCTTTCGGGGCACTCAAGGCCGCCCTAAGTAGCTCCCCTGTACTGCAAGCTGCCGACTTCGACCGGCCGTTTGTGGTACAGACCGACGCCAGTGACTTTGGCCTCGGTGCTGTGCTAAGTCAGGTCAACACGACAGGCCAGGAACATCCTGTCTTGTACCTGAGCAGGAAGCTACTGCCCCGGGAGGTGGCTTACTCCACGGTGGAAAAAGAATGCCTGGCAATTGTATGGGCCCTGCAGCGTCTGCAGCCCTACTTGTACGGGAGCCATTTCACCGTGGAGACGGACCACAACCCCCTCAGCTGGTTACACACGGTCTCTGGGTCGAATGGCAGGTTGCTACGCTGGAGCCTCGCTCTCCAGCAGTACCACTTCTCCATTCGCCACAGAAGAGGCCATGACCACGGTAACGCTGACGGGTTATCCCGGCAAGGGGAGGGTGCAGAAGGACGCACGGGGGAACACAGGAATGTGCTACCCCCTCGCGCCCTCGTATAGGGGGAGGTGTGATGAACCTGTAGCCGCCATCTTGGTAATGATAAATCATATCCAGGGATGGCCACACTTCAGCAGCCCCCACCCTTGGGACCTTCTGTTAAAACGTCAACTAGATAGTTTCCCCCCATCCAGGCTCCTGTAAGATAAGAAGCCTACTTAACACTTGAATGCTAGGAGCTTCAAAGACTTCGAGAGGAAACACAGCCAGCAGGGGGGGGTGCTTCGTCTATCTGTACCTGACCATTTGTCCCATAGGACTAGTTTCTTTGTCTGTCACAAGCATGGAGGCATAAGATATAGAAACATGAAAAGTACACGCATGTTGCGTGGGATGGGCCAATAAAAAAATATCACGGCGTCCCGGAGCCATTGCGCACACAAGCCTCCGCGGTAGACGTTTGTACGTGCTCTGGAAGCCAAGATATAGCGCTGAGCCATTCCTGAGGACCGTATGGTATCATAATTGATATCAAAAGGTCGGTTACGGCGGCCCGAATCCATGGGAACCCCTGGGGGTATCATGAGACCATCCCAGAAGAAGTTATTGGGTTCCATAGAATTTGGGCTTCTGATCGAAGTTAGACCTGAGGGTGGAGACTGAGCCAGCTGACCTCACCAGCAGTGGGCGGGACGGGGCAGGTAAGATAGCAGGACAGACAAGAGACAAGTCAGTTTTTGACCCAAGAGTGGTGTGCTGAACATCTGAGCACCAGCTGAGGCCACCAAGGGGAGGAGCAGTTTGACCATGCGGTGGTAGGCCTCAGCCTGTAACAAAGAACCGTGCCTGCGACCGCAGAATCCTCTCCCTGCGTCACAAGAAAATCAAGAAACCGGTAACTGATATGCTGTGGTGATTCTGTGTGTTGTATTCCATTGTTGTATAGTTTAGCCTGACCTTATACCTGTGTATATTTAGTTGTATATCGTGTATCTAGTGTATTATTATAATCAATTACCTCAAGTAATTGTGGGCCTGCCTTTTATTCTGCATAACGAACGCACGTCCGTGTGAGCTCGGCTCAAGCCAAAAACGCTACCCAGGGTTGGTTCCTGACCCGATATAGGCCCATTCACGGACTGGGCGTATATCTAAAATAGGGACTGGTGGCAGCATACCAACTGGGGATTGGGGAAGGCTGGTAGTGACGGTCGGAGGTTCAGATATATATATTCCTGGCGCGGCCAAGGAAGATATATATACCGCCCTCACTACAGAGGGCCCCGATACCCAGTAGGTTACAGGACAGTCTCCCTGGCGACCGCTTATCCTAGGTGCAGTTCCTTGACTGACCTGAGGCTAAGAGGGCGCTAGCGAGTTGTGCTGTGTAGTGACGTTACGGTTTAGTGACGTTGAAGGGATAACACACTACCGTGTTCCCTGCGCTGGTTGCAGCTTCCTGGCACTACTTTCTCTAGGTGCAGTACCTTGACTGACCTGAGAGGTAAGGGGGCGCCAGAGAGCTGCACCCACCGGCCGGCTTTCATCACAATATCTGTTTAAAATATTCTGGTGTAGGCCAGATAACTAGAAGTTTGGTTTTGCAGTTCCACGGTTCAAATCTCAGTATTATGCAGCCTTTCGCCTTTTTTACATAAAAAAAACAGTAAGAGTGTCTCCCTGACTGTTCAGACACAAATATATCTGTTAAAAATATTCTGGTGTAGGCCAGATAACTAGAAGTTTGGTTTTGCAGTTCCACGGTTCAAATCTCAGTATTATGCAGCTTTTGGTCTTTTTAAAAAAAAAACAAAAAACAGTAATAATGTCTCCCTGACTGTTCTGACACAAATATATCTTTTTGTAATATTCTGGTGTAGGCCAGAAATCTAGTAGATTGGTTTTGCAGTTCCACGGTTCAAATCTCAGTATTATGCAGCTTTTGGCCTTTTTTACATAAAAAAAAAACAGTAATAGTGTCTCCCTGACTGTTCCGACACAAATATATCTGTTTAAAATACTCTGGTGTAGGCCAGATAACTAGAAGATTGGCTTTGCAGATCCACGGTTCAAATCTCTGTATTATACAGCTTTTGGCCTTTTTTACATAAAAAATCAGTAATGGTGTTTCCCTGACTGTTCAGACACATATATATGGTTAAAATATTCTGGTGTAGGCCAGATAACTAGAAGTTTGGTTTTGAGATTCACGGTTCAAATCTCAGTATTATGCAGATTTTGGCCTTTTTTCCATTAAAAAAAACAGTAATAGTGTCTCGCTGACTGTTTTGACACAAATATATCTGTTTAAAATATTCTGGTTTAGGCAAGATAGCTAGAAGTTTGGTTTGCAGTTCCACAGTTCAAATCTCAGTATTATGCAGGTTTTGGCCTTTTCTAGATTAAAAAAACAGTAATAGTGTCTCCCTGACTGTTAAGACGCAAATACATATGTTTAAAATATTCTGGTGTAGGCCAGAAAACTAGAAGTTTGGTTTTGCAGTTCCACGATTCAAATCTCTGTATTATGCAGATTTTGGCCTATTTTACATAAAAAAATCAGTGATAGTGTTTCCCTGACTGTTCAGACACAAATGTATGTTTAAAATATTCTGGTGTACTCCAGATAAATATAAGTTTGGTTTTGCAGTTTCACGGTTCAAATCTCAGTATTATGGAGCTTTTGGCCTTTTTACATAAAAAAAAACCAGTAATAGTGTCTCCCTGACTGTTCAGACACAAATATATCTGTTTAAAATATTCTGGTGTAGGCCAGATAACTAGAAGTTAGGCTCTGCAGTTCCACGGTTCAAATCTCAGTATTATGCAGCTTTTTGCCTTTTTTACATAAAATAAAAAACAGTAATAGTGTCTCCCTGACTGTTCTGACACAAATATATCTGTTTGTAATATTCTGGTGTAGGCCAGAAAACAAGAAGTTTGGTTTTGCAGTTCCACGATTCAAATCACTGTATTATGCAGATTTTGGCATATTTTACATAAAAAAATCAGTGATAGTGTTTCCCTGACTGATCAGACACAAATATATGTTTAAAATATTCTGGTGTACACCAGATAAATATAAGTTTGGTTTTGCAGTTTCACGGTTCAAATCTCAGTATTATGGAGCTTTTGGCCTTTTTACATAAAAAAAAAACAGTAATAGTGTCTCCCTGACTGTTCAGACACAAATATATCTGTTTAAAATATTCTGGTGTAGGCCAGATAACTAGAAGTTAGGCTTTGCAGTCCCACTGTTCAAATCTCTGTATTATCCAGCTTTTGGCCTTTTTTACATAAAAAAAACCAGTAAGAGTGTCTCGCTGACTGTTCAGACACAAATACATCTGTTTAAAATATTCTGGTGTAGGCCAGATAACTATTAGTTTTGTTTTGCAGTTCCACGGTTCAAATCTCAGTATTATGCAGCTTTTTGCCTTTTTTACATAAAAAAAAAAACAGTAATAGTGTCTCCCTGACTGTTCTGACACAAATATATCTGTTTGTAATATTCTGGTGTAGGCCAGATGACTAGAAGTTTGGTTTTGCAGTTCCACGGTTCAAATCTCAGTATTATGCACCTTTGGTCTTTTTTACAAAAGAAAAAACAGTAATAGTGTCTCCCTGACTGTTCTGACACAAATATATCTGTTTGTAATATTCTGGTGTAGGCTAGAAAACAAGAAGTTTGGTTTTGCAGTTCCACGATTCAAATCTCTGTATTATGCAGATTTTGGCCTATTTTACATAAAAAAAATCAGTGATAGTGTTTCCCTGACTGTTCAGACACAAATATATGTTTAAAATATTCTGGTGTACTCCAAATAAATATAAGTTTGGTTTTGCAGTTTCACGGTTCAAATCTCAGTATTATGGAGCTTTTGGCCTTTTTACATAAAAAAAAAACAGTAATAGTGTCTCCCTGACTGTTCATACACAAATATATCTGTTTAAAATATTCTGGTGTAGGCCAGATAACTAGAAGTTAGGCTTTGCAGTCCCACTGCTCAAATCTCTGTATTATCCAGCTTTTGTCCTTTTTTACATAAAAAAAAACAGTAAGAGTGTCTCGCTGACTGTTCAGACACAAATACATCTGTTTAAAATATTCTGGTGTAGGGTAGATAACTATAAGTTTTGTTTTGCAGTTCCACGATTCAAATCTCAGTATTATGCAGCTTTTTGCCTTTTTTACATAAAAAAAAAAAAAAACAGTAATAGTGTCTCCCTGACTGTTCTGACACAAATATATCTGTTTGTAATATTCTGGTGTAGGCCAGATGACTAGAAGTTTGGTTTTGCAGTTCCACGGTTCAAATCTCAGTATTATGCAGCTTTTGGCCATTTTTACATGAAAAAAAACAGTAAGAGTGTCTCGCTGACTGTTCAGACACAAATATATATGTTTGTAATATTCTGGTGTAGGCCAGATAACAAGAAGTTTGGTTTTGCAGTTCCACGGTGCAGATCTCAGTATTATGCAACTTTTGGCCTTTTTTACATAAAAAAAAGTAATAGTGACTCCCTGACTGTTCTGACACAAATATATCTGTTTAAAATACTCTGGTGTAGGCCAGATAACTAGAAGTTTGGCTTTGCAGATCCACGGTTCAAATCTCTGTATTATGCAGCTTTTGCCCTTTTTTACATGAAAAAAACAGTAATAGTGTTTCCCTGGCTGTTCAGACACAAATATATGTTTAAAATATTATGGTGTAGGCCAGATTACTACAAGTTTGGTTTTGAGGTTCACTGTTCAAATCTCAGTTTTATGGAGCTTTTGGCCTTTTTTACATTAAAAATAAAACAGTGATAGTGTCTCCCTGACTGTTCTGACACAAATATATCTGTTTGTAATATTCTGGTGTAGGCCAGATAGCTAGAAGTTTGGTTTTGCAGTTCCACGGTTCAAATCTCAGTATTATGCAGCTTTTGGTCTTTTGTACATAAAAAAAACAATAATAGTGTGTCCCTGACTGTTCTGACACAAATATATCTGTTTAAAATACTCTGGTGTAGGCCAGATAACTAGAAGTTTGGCTTTGCAGTTCCACGGGTCAAATATCTGTGTTATGCAGCTTTTGGCCTTTTTACATAAAAAAAAACAGTAATAGTGTCTCGCTGACTGTTCTGACACAAATATATCTGTTTAAAATATTCTGGTGTAGGCCAGATAACTAGAAGTTTGGTTTTGCAGTTCCACGGTTCAACTCTCAGTATTATGCACCTTTTGGCCTTTTTTAGATAAAAAAAAACAGTAATAGTGTCTCTCTGACTGTTTAGACACAAATATATCTTTTTAAAATATTATGGTGTAGACCAGATAACTAGAAGTTTGGTTTTGCATTTCCACGGTTCAAATCTCTGTATTATGCAGCTTTTGGCCTTTTTTACATAAAAAAATCAGTGATAGTGTTTTCCTGGCGGTACAGACACAAATATATGTTTAAAATATTCTGGTGCAGGCCAGATAACTAGAAGTTTGGTTTTGCAGTTTCACGGTTCAAATCTCAGTCTTATGGAGCTTTTGGCCTTTTTACATAAAAAAACAGTAATAGTGTCTCCCTGACTGTTCAGACACAAATATATCTGTTTAAAATATTCTGGTGTAGGCCAGATAACTAGAAGTTAGGCTTTGCAGTTCCCCTGTTAAAATCTCTGTATTATCCAGCTTTTTGCTTTTTTTACATAAAAAAAAACAGTAAGAGTGTCTCGCTGATTGTTCAGACACAAATATATCTGTTTAAAATATTCTGCTGTAGGCCAGATGACTACAAGTTTGGTTTTGCAGTTCCACGGTTCAAATCACAGTATTAAGCAGCCTTTGGCCTTTTTTACATAAAAAAAAAGTAACAGTGTCTCCCTGACTGTTCAGACACAAATATATATGTTTGTAATATTCTGGTGTAGGCCAGATAACTAGAAGTTTGGTTTTGCAGTTCTACGGTTCAAATCTCAGTACTAAGCAGCTTTTGGTCTTTTTTACATAAAAAAAAACAGTAATAGTGTCTCCCTGACAGCTCAGACACAAATATATGTATAAAATATTCTGGTGTAGGCCAGATAACTAGAAGTTAGGCTCTGCAGTCCCACTGTTCAGATCTCTGTATTATCCAGCCTTTGGCCTTTTTTACATAAAAAAAAACAGTACGAGTGTCTCGCTGATTGTTCAGACACAAATATATCTGTTTAAAATATTCTGGTGTAGGCCAGATAACTATAAGTTTCGTTTTGCAGTTCCACGGTTCAAATCTCAGTATTATGCAGCTTTTTGCCTTTTTTACATAAAATAAAAAACAGTAATAGTGTCTCCCTGACTGTTCTGACACAAATATATCTGTTTGTAATATTCTGGTGTAGGCCAGAAAACAAGAAGTTTGGTTTTGCAGTTCCACGATTCAAATCTCTGTATTATGCAGATTTTGGCCTATTTTACATAAAAAAATCAGTGATAGTGTTTCCCTGACTGATCAGACACAAATATATGTTTAAAATATTCTGGTGTACACCAGATAAATATAAGTTTGGTTTTGCAGTTTCACGGTTCAAATCTCAGTATTATGGAGCTTTTGGCCTTTTTACATAAAAAAAAAACAGTAATAGTGTCTCCCTGACTGTTCAGACACAAATATATCTATTTAAAATATTCTGGTGTAGGCCAGATAACTAGAAGTTAGGCTTTGCAGTCCCACTGTTCAAATCTCTGTATTATCCAGCTTTTGGCCTTTTTTACATAAAAAAAAACAGTAAGAGTGTCTCGCTGACTGTTCAGACACAAATACATCTGTTTAAAATATTCTGGTGTAGGCCAGATAACTATAAGTTTTGTTTTGCAGTTCCACGGTTCAAATCTCAGTATTATGCAGCTTTTTGCCTTTTTTACATAAAAAAAAAAAACAGTAATAGTGTCTCCCTGACTGTTCTGACACAAATATATCTGTTTGTAATATTCTGGTGTAGGCCAGATGACTAGAAGTTTGGTTTTGCAGTTCCACGGTTCAAATCTCAGTATTATGCACCTTTGGTCTTTTTTACAAAAGAAAAACAGTAATAGTGTCTCCCTGACTGTTCTGACACAAATATATCTGTTTGTAATATTCTGGTGTAGGACAGAAAACAAGAAGTTTGGTTTTGCAGTTCCACGATTCAAATCTCTGTATTATGCAGATTTTGGCCTATTTTACATAAAAAAATCAGTGATAGTGTTTCCCTGACTGTTCAGACACAAATATATGTTTAAAATATTCTGGTGTACTCCAAATAAATATAAGTTTGGTTTTGCAGTTTCACGGTTCAAATCTCGGTATTATGGAGCTTTTGGCCTTTTTACATAAAAAAAAAACAGTAATAGTGTCTCCCTGACTGTTCAGACACAAATATATCTGTTTAAAATATTCTGGTGTAGGCCAGATAACTAGAAGTTAGGCTTTGCAGTCCCACTGCTCAAATCTCTGTATTATCCAGCTTTTGGCCTTTTTTACATAAAAAAAAACAGTAAGAGTGTCTCGCTGACTGTTCAGACACAAATACATCTGTTTAAAATATTCTGGTGTAGGCCAGATAACTATAAGTTTTGTTTTGCAGTTCCACGATTCAAATCTCAGTATTATGCAGCTTTTTGCCTTTTTTACATAAAAAAAAAAAAAAACAGTAATAGTGTCTCCCTGACTGTTCTGACACAAATATATCTGTTTGTAATATTCTGGTGTAGGCCAGATGACTAGAAGTTTGGTTTTGCAGTTCCACGGTTCAAATTTCAGTATTATGCAGCTTTTGGCCATTTTTACATGAAAAAAAACAGTAAGAGTGTCTCGCTGACTGTTCAGACACAAATATATATGTTTGTAATATTCTGGTGTAGGCCAGATAACAAGAAGTATGGTTTTGCAGTTCCACGGTGCAGATCTCAGTATTATGCAACTTTTGGCCTTTTTTACATAAAAAAAAGTAATAGTGACTCCCTGACTGTTCTGACACAAATATATCTGTTTAAAATACTCTGGTGTAGGCCAGATAACTAGAAGTTATGCTTTGCAGATCCACGGTTCAAATCTCTGTATTATGCAGCTTTTGCCCTTTTTTACATGAAAAAAACAGTAATAGTGTTTCCCTGGCTGTTCAGACACAAATATATGTTTAAAATATTATGGTGTAGGCCAGTTAACTAGAAGTTTGGTTTTGAGGTTCACTGTTCAAATCTCAGTTTTATGGAGCTTTTGGCCTTTTTTACATTAAAAATAAAACAGTGATAGTGTCTCCCTGACTGTTCTGACACAAATATATCTGTTTGTAATATTCTGGTGTAGGCCAGATAACTAGAAGTTTGGTTTTGCAGTTCCACGGTTCAAATCTCAGTATTATGCAGCTTTTGGTCTTTTTTACATAAAAAAAAACAATAATAGTGTGTCCCTGACTGTTCTGACACAAATATATCTGTTTAAAATACTCTGGTGTAGGCCAGATCACTAGAAGTTTGGCTTTGCAGTTCCACGGGTCAAATATCTGTATTATGCAGCTTTTGGCCTTTTTACATTAAAAAAAGCAGTAATAGTGTCTCGCTGACTGTTCTGACACAAATATATCTGTTTAAAATATTCTGGTGTAGGCCAGATAACTAGAAGTTTGGTTTTGCAGTTCCACAGTTCAACTCTCAGTATTATGCAGCTTTTGGCCTTTTTTAGATAAAAAAAAACAGTAATAGTGTCTCTCTGACTGTTTAGACACAAATATATCTTTTTAAAATATTATGGTGTAGACCAGATAACTAGAAGTTTGGTTTTCCATTTCCACGGTTCAAATCTCTGTATTATGCAGCTTTTGGCCTTTTTTACATAAAAAAATCAGTGATAGTGTTTTCCTGGCGGTTCAGACACAAATATATGTTTAAAATATTGTGGTGCAGGCCAGATAACTAGAAGTTTGGTTTTGCAGTTTCACGGTTCAAATCTCAGTCTTATGGAGCTTTTGGCCTTTTTAAATAAAAAAACAGTAATAGTCTCTCCCTGACTGTTCAGACACAAATATATCTGTTTAAAATATTCTGGTGTAGGCCAGATAACTAGAAGTTAGGCTTTGCAGTTCCCCTGTTAAAATCTCTGTATTATCCAGCTTTTTGCTTTTTTTACATAAAAAAAAACAGTAAGAGTGTCTCGCTGATTGTTCAGACACAAATATATCTGTTTAAAATATTCTGCTGTAGGCCAGATGACTAGAAGTTTGGTTTTGCAGTTCCACGGTTCAAATCACAGTATTAAGCAGCCTTTGGCCTTTTTTACATAAAAAAAAGTAACAGGGTCTCCTTGACTGTTCAGACACAAATATATATGTTTGTAATATTCTGGTGTAGGCCAGATAACTAGAAGTTTGGTTTTGCAGTTCTACGGTTCAAATCTCAGTATTAAGCAGCTTTTGGTCTTTTTTACATAAAAAAAAACAGTAATATTGTCTCCCTGACAGTTCAGACACAAATATATGTTTAAAATATTCTGGTGTAGGCTAGATAACTAGAAGTTTGGTTTTGAGGTTCACGGTTCAAATCTCAGTATTATGCAGCTTTTGGCCTTTTTAACATTATAAAAAACAGTAATAGTGTCTCCCTGACTGTTCAGACACAAATATATCTGTTTAAAATATTCTGGTGTAGGCCAGATAACTAGAAGATTCGCTTTGCAGATCCACGGTTCAAATCTCTGTATTATGCAGCTTTTGGCCTTTTTTACATAAAAAAAAACAGTAATAGTGTCTCCCTGACTGTTCAGACACAAATATATCTGTTTAAAATATTCTGGTGTAGGCCAGATAACTAGAAGTTAGGCTTTGCAGTTCCCCTGTTAAAATCTCTGTATTATCCAGCTTTTTGCTTTTTTTACATAAAAAAAAACAATAAGAGTGTCTCGCTGATTGTTCAGACACAAATATATCTGTTTAAAATATTCTGCTGTAGGCCAGATGACTAGAAGTTTGGTTTTGCAGTTCCACGGTTCAAATCACAGTATTAAGCAGCCTTTGGCCTTTTTTACATAAAAAAAAAGTAACAGTGTCTCCCTGACTGTTCAGACACAAATATATATGTTTGTAATATTCTGGTGTAGGCCAGATAACTAGAAGTTTGGTTTTGCAGTTCTACGGTTCAAATCTCAGTATTAAGCAGCTTTTGGTCTTTTTTACATAAAAAAAAACAGTAATAGTGTCTCCCTGACAGTTCAGACACAAATATATGTTTAAAATATTCTGGTGTAGGCTAGATAACTAGAAGTTTGGTTTTGAGGTTCACGGTTCAAATCTCAGTATTATGCAGCTTTTGGCCTTTTTTACATAAAAAAAAACAGTAATAGTGTCTCCCTGACTGTTCAGACACAAATATATCTGTTTAAAATATTCTGGTGTAGGCCAGATAACTACAAGTTTGGTTTTGCAGTTCCACGGTTCAAATGTCAGGATTATGCAGCTTTTGGTCCTTTTTTTAAAAAAAAAAAAAACAGTAATAGTGTCTCCCTGACTGTTCTTACACAAATATATCTGTTTGTAATATTCTGGTGTAGGCCAGAAAAGTAGAAGTTTGGTTTTGCAGTTCCACTGTTCAAATCTCAGTATTATCCAGCTTTTTGCCTGTTTTACATAAAAAAAACAGTAAGAGTGTCTCGCTGACTGATCAGACACAAATGTATCTGTTTAAAATATTCTGGTGTAGGCCAGATAACTAGAAGTTTGGTTTTGCAGTTCCACGGTTCAAATCTCAGTATTATGCAGCCTTTCGCCTTTTTTACATAAAAAAAACAGTAAGAGTGTCTCCCTGACTGTTCAGACACAAATATATCTGTTTGTAATATTCTGGTGTAGGCCAGATAACTAGAAGTTTGGTTTTCCAGTTCCACTGTTCAAATCTCTGTATTATGCAGCTTTTGGTCTTTTTTAAAAAAAAAACAGTAATAGTGTCTCCCTGACTGTTCTGACACAAATATATCTTTTTTTAATATTCTGGTATAGGCCAGAAATCTAGTAGTTTGGTTTTGCAGTTCCACGGTTCAAATCTCAGTATTATGCAGCTTTTGGCCTTTTTTACATAAAAAAAAAACAGTAATAGTGTCTCCCTGACTGTTCTGACACAAATATATCTGTTTAAAATACTCTGGTGTAGGCCAGATAACTAGAAGATTGGCTTTGCAGATCCACGGTTCAAATCTCTGTATTATGCAGCTTTTGGCCTTTTTTACATAAAAAAACAGTAATGGTGTTTCCCTGACTGTTCAGACACAAATATATGGTTAAAATATTCTGGTGTAGGCCAGATAACTAGAAGTTTGGTTTTGAGATTCACGGTTCAAATCTCAGTATTATGCAGCTTTTGGCCTTTTTTCCATTAAAAAAAACAGTAATAGTGTCTCGCTGACTGTTCTGACACAAATATATCTGTTTAAAATATTCTGGTTTAGGCCAGATAGCTAGAAGTTTGGTTTGCAGTTCCACAGTTCAAATCTCAGTATTATGCAGGTTTTGGCCTCTTCTAGATTAAAAAAACAGTAATAGTGTCTCCCTGACTGTTAAGACGCAAATATATATGTTTAAAATATTCTGGTGTAGGCCAGAAATCTAGAAGTTTGGTTTTGCAGTTCCACGATTCAAATCTCTGTATTATGCAGATTTTGGCATATTTTACATAAAAAAATCAGTGATAGTGTTTCCCTGACTGTTCAGACACAAATATATGTTTAAAATATTCTGGTGTACTCCAGATAAATATAAGTTTGGTTTTGCAGTTTCACGGTTCAAATCTCAGTATTATGGAGCTTTTGGCCTTTTTACATAAAAAAAAAACAGTAATAGTGTCTCCCTGACTGTTCAGACACAAATATATCTGTTTAAAATATTCTGGTGTAGGCCAGATAACTAGAAGTTAGGCTTTGCAGTCCCACTGTTCAAATCTCTGTATTATCCAGCTTTTGGCCTTTTTTACATAAAAAAAAACAGTAAGAGTGTCTCGCTGACTGTTCAGACACAAATACATCTGTTTAAAATATTCTGGTGCAGGCCGGATAACTGTAAGTTTCGTTTTGCAGTTCCACGGTTCAAATCTCAGGATTATGCAGCTTTTTGCCTTTTTTACATAAAAAAAAAAAACAGTAATAGTGTCTCCCTGACTGTTCTGACACAGATATATCTGTTTGTAATATTCTGGTGTAGGCCAGATGACTAGAAGTTTGGTTTTGCAGTTCCACGGTTCAAATCTCACTATTATGCAGCTTTTGGTCTTTTTTACATAAAAAAAACAATAATAGTGGGTCCCTGACTGTTCAGACACAAATATATCTGTTTAAAATATTCTGGTGTAGGCCAGATAACTAGAAGTTAGGCTTTGCAGTTCCCCTGTTAAAATCTCTGTATTATCCAGCTTTTTGCTTTTTTTACATAAAAAAAAACAGTAAGAGTGTCTCGCTGATTGTTCAGACACAAATATATCTGTTTAAAATATTCTGCTGTAGGCCAGATGACTAGAAGTTTGGTTTTGCAGTTCCACGGTTCAAATCACAGTATTAAGCAGCCTTTGGCCTTTTTTACATAAAAAAAAAGTAACAGTGTCTCCCTGACTGTTCAGACACAAATATATATGTTTGTAATATTCTGGTGTAGGCCAGATAACTAGAAGTTTGGTTTTGCAGTTCTACGGTTCAAATCTCAGTATTAAGCAGCTTTTGGTCTTTTTTACATAAAAAAAAACAGTAATAGTGTCTCCCTGACAGTTCAGACACAAATATATGTTTAAAATATTCTGGTGTAGGCTAGATAACTAGAAGTTTGGTTTTGAGGTTCACGGTTCAAATCTCAGTATTATGCAGCTTTTGGCCTTTTTAACATTATAAAAAACAGTAATAGTGTCTCCCTGACTGTTCAGACACAAATATATCTGTTTAAAATATTCTGGTGTAGGCCAGATAACTACAAGTTTGGTTTTGCAGTTCCACGGTTCAAATCTCAGGATTATGCAGCTTTTGGTCCTTTTTTTAAAAAAAAAAAAAACAGTAATAGTGTCTCCCTGACTGTTCTTACACAAATATATCTGTTTGTAATATTCTGGTGTAGGCCAGAAAAGTAGAAGTTTGGTTTTGCAGTTCCACTGTTCAAATCTCAGTATTATCCAGCTTTTTGCCTGTTTTACATAAAAAAAACAGTAAGAGTGTCTCGCTGACTGATCAGACACAAATGTATCTGTTTAAAATTTTCTGGTGTAGGCCAGATAACTAGAAGTTTGGTTTTGCAGTTCCACGGTTCAAATCTCTGTATTATGCAGCTTTTGGTCTTTTTTAAAAAAAAAACAGTAATAGTGTCTCCCTGACTGTTCTGACACAAATATATCTTTTTTTAATATTCTGGTATAGGCCAGAAATCTAGTAGTTTGGTTTTGCAGTTCCACGGTTCAAATCTCAGTATTATGCAGCTTTTGGCCTTTTTTACATAAAAAAAAAAACAGTAATAGTGTCTCCCTGACTGTTCTGACACAAATATATGTTTAAAATACTCTGGTGTAGGCCAGATAACTAGAAGATTGGCTTTGCAGATCCACGGTTCAAATCTCTGTATTATGCAGCTTTTGGCCTTTTTTACATAAAAAAACAGTAATGGTGTTTCCCTGACTGTTCAGACACAAATATATGGTTAAAATATTCTGGTGTAGGCCAGATAACTAGAAGTTTGGTTTTGAGATTCACGGTTCAAATCTCAGTATTATGCAGCTTTTGGCCTTTTTTCCATTAAAAAAAACAGTAATAGTGTCTCGCTGACTGTTCTGACACAAATATATCTGTTTAAAATATTCTGGTTTAGGCCAGATAGCTAGAAGTTTGGTTTGCAGTTCCACAGTTCAAATCTCAGTATTATGCAGGTTTTGGCCTCTTCTAGATTAAAAAAACAGTAATAGTGTCTCCCTGACTGTTAAGACGCAAACATATATGTTTAAAATATTCTGGTGTAGGCCAGAAAACTAGAAGTTTGGTTTTGCAGTTTCACGATTCAAATCTCTGTATTATGCAGATTTTGGCATATTTTACATAAAAAAATCAGTGATAGTGTTTCCCTGACTGTTCAGACACAAATATATGTTTAAAATATTCTGGTGTACTCCAGATAAATATAAGTTTGGTTTTGCAGTTTCACGGTTCAAATCTCAGTATTATGGAGCTTTTGGCCTTTTTACATAAAAAAAAAACAGTAATAGTGTCTCCCTGACTGTTCAGACACAAATATATCTGTTTAAAATATTCTGGTGTAGGCCAGATAACTAGAAGTTAGGCTTTGCAGTCCCACTGTTCAAATCTCTGTATTATCCAGCTTTTGGCCTTTTTTACATAAAAAAAAACAGTAAGAGTGTCTCGCTGACTGTTCCGACACAAATACATCTGTTTAAAATATTCTGGTGCAGGCCGGATAACTGTAAGTTTCGTTTTGCAGTTCCACGGTTCAAATCTCAGGATTATGCAGCTTTTTGCCTTTTTTACATAAAAAAAAAAAACAGTAATAGTGTCTCCCTGACTGTTCTGACACAGATATATCTGTTTGTAATATTCTGGTGTAGGCCAGATGACTAGAAGTTTGGTTTTGCAGTTCCACGGTTCAAATCTCAGTATTATGCAGCTTTTGGTCTTTTTTACATAAAAAAAACAATAATAGTGTGTCCCTGACTGTTCTGACACAAATATATCTGTTTAAAATACTCTGGTGTAGGCCAGATCACTAGAAGTTTGGCTTTGCAGTTCCACGGGTCAAATATCTGTATTATGCAGCTTTTGGCCTTTTTACATAAAAAAAAACAGTAATAGTGTCTCGCTGACTGTTCTGACACAAATATATCTGTTTAAAATATTCTGGTGTAGGCCAGATAACTAGAAGTTTGGTTTTGCAGTTCCACGGTTCAACTCTCAGTATTATGCAGCTTTTGGCCTTTTTTAGATAAAAAAAAACAGTAATAGTGTCTCTCTGACTGTTTAGACACAAATATATCTTTTTAAAATATTATGGTGTAGACCAGATAACTAGAAGTTTGGTTTTGCATTTCCACGGTTCAAATCTCTGTATTATGCAGCTTTTGGCCTTTTTTACATAAAAAAATCAGTGATAGTGTTTTCCTGGCGGTTCAGACACAAATATATATTTAAAATATTCTGGTGCAGGCCAGATAACTAGAAGTTTGGTTTTGCAGTTTCACGGTTCAAATCTCAGTCTTATGGAGCTTTTGGCCTTTTTACATAAAAAAACAGTAATAGTGTCTCCCTGACTGTTCAGACACAAATATATCTGTTTAAAATATTCTGGTGTAGGCCAGATAACTAGAAGTTAGGCTTTGCAGTTCCCCTGTTAAAATCTCTGTATTATCCAGCTTTTTGCTTTTTTTACATAAAAAAAAACAGTAAGAGTGTCTCGCTGATTGTTCAGACACAAATATATCTGTTTAAAATATTCTGCTGTAGGCCAGATGACTAGAAGTTTGGTTTTGCAGTTCCACGGTTCAAATCACAGTATTAAGCAGCCTTTGGCCTTTTTTACATAAAAAAAAAGTAACAGTGTCTCCCTGACTGTTCAGACACAAATATATATGTTTGTAAAATTCTGGTGTAGGCCAGATAACTAGAAGTTTGGTTTTGCAGTTCTACGGTTCAAATCTCAGTATTAAGCATCTTTTGGTCTTTTTTACATAAAAAAAAACAGTAATAGTGTCTCCCTGACAGTTCAGACACAAATATATGTTTAAAATATTCTGGTGTAGGCTAGATAACTAGAAGTTTGGTTTTGAGGTTCACGGTTCAAATCTCAGTATTATGCAGCTTTTGGCCTTTTTAACATTATAAAAAACAGTAATAGTGTCTCCCTGACTGTTCAGACACAAATATATCTGTTTAAAATATTCTGGTGTAGGCCAGATAACTACAAGTTTGGTTTTGCAGTTCCACGGTTCAAATCTCAGGATTATGCAGCTTTTGGTCCTTTTTGTAAAAAAAAAAAAAACAGTAATAGTGTCTCCCTGACTGTTCTTACACAAATATATCTGTTTGTAATATTCTGGTGTAGGCCAGAAAAGTAGAAGTTTGGTTTTGCAGTTCCACTGTTCAAATCTCAGTATTATCCAGCTTTTTGCCTGTTTTACATAAAAAAAACAGTAAGAGTGTCTCGCTGACTGATCAGACACAAATGTATCTGTTTAAAATATTCTGGTGTAGGCCAGATAACTAGAAGTTTGGTTTTGCAGTTCCACGGTTCAAATCTCAGTATTATGCAGCCTTTCGCCTTTTTTACATAAAAAAAACAGTAAGAGTGTCTCCCTGACTGTTCAGACACAAATATATCCGTTTGTAATATTCTGGTGAAGGCCAGATAACTAGAAGTTTGGTTTTGCAGTTCCACTGTTCAAATCTCTGTATTATGCAGCTTTTGGTCTTTTTTAAAAAAAAAACAGTAATAGTGTCTCCCTGACTGTTCTGACACAAATATATCTTTTTGTAATATTCTGGTATAGGCCAGAAATCTAGTAGTTTGGTTTTGCAGTTCCACGGTTCAAATCTCAGTATTATGCAGCTTTTGGCCTTTTTTACATAAAAAAAACAGTAATAGTATCTCCCTGACTGTTCTGACACAAATATATCTGTTTAAAATACTCTGGTGTAGGCCAGATAACTAGAAGATTGGCTTTGCAGATCCACGGTTCAAATCTCTGTATTATGCAGCTTTTGGCCTTTTTTACATAAAAAAAAACAGTAATAGTGTCTCCCTGACTGTTCAGACACAAATATATCTGTTTAAAATATTCTGGTGTAGGCCAGATAACTAGAAGTTAGGCTTTGCAGTTCCCCTGTTAAAATCTCTGTATTATCCAGCTTTTTGCTTTTTTTACATAAAAAAAAAACAGTAAGAGTGTCTCGCTGATTGTTCAGACACAAATATATCTGTTTAAAATATTCTGCTGTAGGCCAGATGACTAGAAGTTTGGTTTTGCAGTTCCACGGTTCAAATCACAGTATTAAGCAGCCTTTGGCCTTTTTTACATAAAAAAAAAGTAACAGTGTCTCCCTGACTGTTCAGACACAAATATATATGTTTGTAATATTCTGGTGTAGGCCAGATAACTAGAAGTTTGGTTTTGCAGTTCTACGGTTCAAATCTCAGTATTAAGCAGCTTTTGGTCTTTTTTACATAAAAAAAACAGTAATAGTGTCTCCCTGACAGTTCAGACACAAATATATGTTTAAAATATTCTGGTGTAGGCTAGATAACTAGAAGTTTGGTTTTGAGGTTCACGGTTCAAATCTCAGTATTATGCAGCTTTTGGCCTTTTTAACATTATAAAAAACAGTAATAGTGTCTCCCTGACTGTTCAGACACAAATAGATCTATTTAAAATATTCTGGTGTAGGCCAGATAACTACAAGTTTGGTTTTGCAGTTCCACGGTTCAAATCTCAGGATTATGCAGCTTTTGGTCCTTTTTAAAAAAAAAAAAACAGTAATAGTGTCTCCCTGACTGTTCTTACACAAATATATCTGTTTGTAATATTCTGGTGTAGGCCAGAAAAGTAGAAGTTTGGTTTTGCAGTTCCACTGTTCAAATCTCAGTATTATCCAGCTTTTTGTCTGTTTTACATAAAAAAAACAGTAAGAGTGTCTCGCTGACTGATCAGACACAAATGTATCTGTTTAAAATATTCTGGTGTAGGCCAGATAACTAGAAGTTTGGTTTTGCAGTTCCACGGTTCAAATCTCAGTATTATGCAGCCTTTCGCCTTTTTTACATAAAAAAAACAGTAAGAGTGTCTCCCTGACTGTTCAGACACAAATATATCTGTTTGTAATATTCTGGTGTAGGCCAGATAACTAGAAGTTTGGTTTTCCAGTTCCACTGTTCAAATCTCTGTATTATGCAGCTTTTGGTCTTTTTTAAAAAAAAAACAGTAATAGTGTCTCCCTGACTGTTCTGACACAAATATATCTTTTTTTAATATTCTGGTATAGGCCAGAAATCTAGTAGTTTGGTTTTGCAGTTCCACGGTTCAAATCTCAGTATTATGCAGCTTTTGGCCTTTTTTACATAAAAAAAAAACAGTAATAGTGTCTCCCTGACTGTTCTGACACAAATATATCTGTTTAAAATACTCTGGTGTAGGCCAGATAACTAGAAGATTGGCTTTGCAGATCCACGGTTCAAATCTCTGTATTATGCAGCTTTTGGCCTTTTTTACATAAAAAAACAGTAATGGTGTTTCCCTGACTGTTCAGACACAAATATATGGTTAAAATATTCTGGTGTAGGCCAGATAACTAGAAGTTTGGTTTTGAGATTCACGGTTCAAATCTCAGTATTATGCAGCTTTTGGCCTTTTTTCCATTAAAAAAAACAGTAATAGTGTCTCGCTGACTGTTCTGACACAAATATATCTGTTTAAAATATTCTGGTTTAGGCCAGATAGCTAGAAGTTTGGTTTGCAGTTCCACAGTTCAAATCTCAGTATTATGCAGGTTTTGGCCTCTTCTAGATTAAAAAAACAGTAATAGTGTCTCCCTGACTGTTAAGACGCAAATATATATGTTTAAAATATTCTGGTGTAGGCCAGAAAACTAGAAGTTTGGTTTTGCAGTTCCACGATTCAAATCTCTGTATTATGCAGATTTTGGCATATTTTACATAAAAAAATCAGTGATAGTGTTTCCCTGACTGTTCAGACACAAATATATGTTTAAAATATTCTGGTGTACTCCAGATAAATATAAGTTTGGTTTTGCAGTTTCACGGTTCAAATCTCAGTATTATGGAGCTTTTGGCCTTTTTACATAAAAAAAAACCAGTAATAGTGTCTCCCTGACTGTTCAGACACAAATATATCTGTTTAAAATATTCTGGTGTAGGCCAGATAACTAGAAGTTAGGCTTTGCAGTCCTACTGTTCAAATCTCTGTATTATCCAGCTTTTGGCCTTTTTTACATAAAAAAAAACAGTAAGAGTGTCTCGCTGACTGTTCAGACACAAATACATCTGTTTAAAATATTCTGGTGCAGGCCGGATAACTGTAAGTTTCGTTTTGCAGTTCCACGGTCCAAATCTCAGGATTATGCAGCTTTTTGCCTTTTTTACATAAAAAAAAAAACAGTAATAGTGTCTCCCTGACTGTTCTGACACAGATATATCTGTTTGTAATACTCTGGTGTAGGCCAGATAACTAGAAGATTGGCTTTGCAGATCCACGGTTCAAATCTCTGTATTATGCAGCTTTTGGCCTTTTTTACATAAAAAAAAACAGTTATAGTGTCTCCCTGACTGTTCAGACACAAATATATCTGTTTAAAATATTCTGGTGTAGGCCAGATAACTAGAAGTTAGGCTTTGCAGTTCCCCTGTTAAAATCTCTGTATTATCCAGCTTTTTGCTTTTTTTACATAAAAAAAAAAACAGTAAGAGTGTCTCGCTGATTGTTCAGGCACAAATATATCTGTTTAAAATATTCTGCTGTAGGCCAGATGACTAGAAGTTTGGTTTTGCAGTTCCACGGTTCAAATCACAGTATTAAGCAGCCTTTGGCCTTTTTTACATAAAAAAAAAGTAAAAGTGTCTCCCTGACTGTTCAGACACAAATATATATGTTTGTAATATTCTGGTGTAGGCCAGATAACTAGAAGTTTGGTTTTGCAGTTCTACGGTTCAAATCTCAGTATTAAGCAGCTTTTGGTCTTTTTTACATAAAAAAAAACAGTAATAGTGTCTCCCTGACAGTTCAGACACAAATATATGTTTAAAATATTCTGGTGTAGGCTAGATAACTAGAAGTTTGGTTTTGAGGTTCACGGTTCAAATCTCAGTATTATGCAGCTTTTGGCCTTTTTAACATTATAAAAAACAGTAATAGTGTCTCCCTGACTGTTCAGACACAAATATATCTATTTAAAATATTCTGGTGTAGGCCAGATAACTACAAGTTTGGTTTTGCAGTTCCACGGTTCAAATCTCAGGATTATGCAGCTTTTGGTCCTTTTTTTAAAAAAAAAAAAAACAGTAATAGTGTCTCCCTGACTGTTCTTACACAAATATATCTGTTTGTAATATTCTGGTGTAGGCCAGAAAAGTAGATGTTTGGTTTTGCAGTTCCACTGTTCAAATCTCAGTATTATCCAGCTTTTTGCCTGTTTTACATAAAAAAAACAGTAAGAGTGTCTCGCTGACTGATCAGACACAAATGTATCTGTTTAAAATATTCTGGTGTAGGCCAGATAACTAGAAGTTTGGTTTTGCAGTTCCACGGTTCAAATCTCAGTATTATGCAGCCTTTCGCCTTTTTTACATAAAAAAAACAGTAAGAGTGTCTCCCTGACTGTTCAGACACAAATATATCTGTTTGTAATATTCTGGTGTAGGCCAGATAACTAGAAGTTTGGTTTTCCAGTTCCACTGTTCAAATCTCTGTATTATGCAGCTTTTGGTCTTTTTTAAAAAAAAAACAGTAATAGTGTCTCCCTGACTGTTCTGACACAAATATATCTTTTTTTAATATTCTGGTATAGGCCAGAAATCTAGTAGTTTGGTTTTGCAGTTCCACGGTTCAAATCTCAGTATTATGCAGCTTTTGGCCTTTTTTACATAAAAAAAAAACAGTAATAGTGTCTCCTTGACTGTTCTGACACAAATATGTCTGTTTAAAATACTCTGGTGTAGGCCAGATAACTAGAAGATTGGCTTTGCAGATCCACGGTTCAAATCTCTGTATTATGCAGCTTTTGGCCTTTTTTACATAAAAAAACAGTAATAGTGTTTCCCTGACTGTTCAGACACAAATATATGGTTAAAATATTCTGGTGTAGGCCAGATAACTAGAAGTTTGGTTTTGAGATTCACGGTTCAAATCTCAGTATTATGCAGCTTTTGGCCTTTTTTCCATTAAAAAAAACAGTAATAGTGTCTCGCTGACTGTTCTGACACAAATATATCTGTTTAAAATATTCTGGTTTAGGCCAGATAGCTAGAAGTTTGGTTTGCAGTTCCACAGTTCAAATCTCAGTATTATGCAGGTTTTGGCCTCTTCTAGATTAAAAAAACAGTAATAGTGTCTCCCTGACTGTTAAGACGCAAATATATATGTTTAAAATATTCTGGTGTAGGCCAGAAAACTAGAAGTTTGGTTTTGCAGTTCCATGATTCAAATCTCTGTATTATGCAGATTTTGGCATATTTTACATAAAAAAATCAGTGATAGTGTTTCCCTTACTGTTCAGACACAAATATATGTTTAAAATATTCTGGTGTACTCCAGATAAATATAAGTTTGGTTTTGCAGTTTCACGGTTCAAATCTCAGTATTATGGAGCTTTTGGCCTTTTTACATAAAAAAAACCCAGTAATAGTGTCTCCCTGACTGTTCAGACACAAATATATCTGTTTAAAATATTCTGGTGTAGGCCAGATAACTAGAAGTTAGGCTTTGCAGTCCCACTGTTCAAATCTCTGTATTATCCAGCTTTTGGCCTTTTTTACATAAAAAAAAACAGTAAGAGTGTCTCGCTGACTGTTCAGACACAAATACATCTGTTTAAAATATTCTGGTGCAGGCCGGATAACTGTAAGTTTCGTTTTGCAGTTCCACGGTTCAAATCTCAGGATTATGCAGCTTTTTGCCTTTTTTACATAAAAAAAAAAACAGTAATAGTGTCTCCCTGACTGTTCTGACACAGATATATCTGTTTGTAATATTCTGGTGTAGGCCAGATGACTAGAAGTTTTGTTTTGCAGTTCCACGGTTCAAATCTCAGTATTATGTAGCTTTTGGTCTTTTTTACATAAAAAAAACAATAATAGTGTGTCCCTGACTGTTCTGACACAAATATATCTGTTTAAAATACTCTGGTGTAGGCCAGATCACTAGAAGTTTGGCTTTGCAGTTCCACGGGTCAAATATCTGTATTATGCAGCTTTTGGCCTTTTTACATAAAAAAAAACAGTAATAGTGTCTCGCTGACTGTTCTGACACAAATATATCTGTTTAAAATATTCTGGTGTAGGCCAGATAACTAGAAGTTTGGTTTTGCAGTTCCACGGTTCAACTCTCAGTATTATGCAGCTTTTGGCCTTTTTTAGATAAAAAAAAAACAGTAATAGTGTCTCTCTGACTGTTTAGACACAAATATATCTTTTTAAAATATTATGGTGTAGACCAGATAACTAGAAGTTTGGTTTTGCATTTCCACGGTTCAAATCTCTGTATTATGCAGCTTTTGGCCTTTTTTACATAAAAAAATCAGTGATAGTGTTTTCCTGGCGGTTCAGACACAAATATATGTTTAAAATATTCTGGTGCAGGCCAGATAACTAGAAGTTTGGTTTTGCAGTTTCACGGTTCAAATCTCAGTCTTATGGAGCTTTTGGCCTTTTTACATAAAAAAACAGTAATAGTGTCTCCCTGACTGTTCAGACACAAATATATCTGTTTAAAATATTCTGGTGTAGGCCAGATAACTAGAAGTTAGGCTTTGCAGTCCCACTGTTCAAATCTCTGTATTATCCAGCTTTTGGCCTTTTTTACATAAAAAAAAACAGTAAGAGTGTCTCGCTGACTGTTCAGACACAAATACATCTGTTTAAAATATTCTGGTGCAGGCCGGATAACTGTAAGTTTCGTTTTGCAGTTCCACGGTCCAAATCTCAGGATTATGCAGCTTTTTGCCTTTTTTACATAAAAAAAAAAACAGTAATAGTGTCTCCCTGACTGTTCTGACACAGATATATCTGTTTGTAATACTCTGGTGTAGGCCAGATAACTAGAAGATTGGCTTTGCAGATCCACGGTTCAAATCTCTGTATTATGCAGCTTTTGGCCTTTTTTACATAAAAAAAAACAGTTATAGTGTCTCCCTGACTGTTCAGACACAAATATATCTGTTTAAAATATTCTGGTGTAGGCCAGATAACTAGAAGTTAGGCTTTGCAGTTCCCCTGTTAAAATCTCTGTATTATCCAGCTTTTTGCTTTTTTTACATAAAAAAAAAAACAGTAAGAGTGTCTCGCTGATTGTTCAGGCACAAATATATCTGTTTAAAATATTCTGCTGTAGGCCAGATGACTAGAAGTTTGGTTTTGCAGTTCCACGGTTCAAATCACAGTATTAAGCAGCCTTTGGCCTTTTTTACATAAAAAAAAAGTAAAAGTGTCTCCCTGACTGTTCAGACACAAATATATATGTTTGTAATATTCTGGTGTAGGCCAGATAACTAGAAGTTTGGTTTTGCAGTTCTACGGTTCAAATCTCAGTATTAAGCAGCTTTTGGTCTTTTTTACATAAAAAAAAACAGTAATAGTGTCTCCCTGACAGTTCAGACACAAATATATGTTTAAAATATTCTGGTGTAGGCTAGATAACTAGAAGTTTGGTTTTGAGGTTCACGGTTCAAATCTCAGTATTATGCAGCTTTTGGCCTTTTTAACATTATAAAAAACAGTAATAGTGTCTCCCTGACTGTTCAGACACAAATATATCTATTTAAAATATTCTGGTGTAGGCCAGATAACTACAAGTTTGGTTTTGCAGTTCCACGGTTCAAATCTCAGGATTATGCAGCTTTTGGTCCTTTTTTTAAAAAAAAAAAAAAACAGTAATAGTGTCTCCCTGACTGTTCTTACACAAATATATCTGTTTGTAATATTCTGGTGTAGGCCAGAAAAGTAGATGTTTGGTTTTGCAGTTCCACTGTTCAAATCTCAGTATTATCCAGCTTTTTGCCTGTTTTACATAAAAAAAACAGTAAGAGTGTCTCGCTGACTGATCAGACACAAATGTATCTGTTTAAAATATTCTGGTGTAGGCCAGATAACTAGAAGTTTGGTTTTGCAGTTCCACGGTTCAAATCTCAGTATTATGCAGCCTTTCGCCTTTTTTACATAAAAAAAACAGTAAGAGTGTCTCCCTGACTGTTCAGACACAAATATATCTGTTTGTAATATTCTGGTGTAGGCCAGATAACTAGAAGTTTGGTTTTCCAGTTCCACTGTTCAAATCTCTGTATTATGCAGCTTTTGGTCTTTTTTAAAAAAAAAACAGTAATAGTGTCTCCCTGACTGTTCTGACACAAATATATCTTTTTTTAATATTCTGGTATAGGCCAGAAATCTAGTAGTTTGGTTTTGCAGTTCCACGGTTCAAATCTCAGTATTATGCAGCTTTTGGCCTTTTTTACATAAAAAAAAAACAGTAATAGTGTCTCCTTGACTGTTCTGACACAAATATGTCTGTTTAAAATACTCTGGTGTAGGCCAGATAACTAGAAGATTGGCTTTGCAGATCCACGGTTCAAATCTCTGTATTATGCAGCTTTTGGCCTTTTTTACATAAAAAAACAGTAATAGTGTTTCCCTGACTGTTCAGACACAAATATATGGTTAAAATATTCTGGTGTAGGCCAGATAACTAGAAGTTTGGTTTTGAGATTCACGGTTCAAATCTCAGTATTATGCAGCTTTTGGCCTTTTTTCCATTAAAAAAAACAGTAATAGTGTCTCGCTGACTGTTCTGACACAAATATATCTGTTTAAAATATTCTGGTTTAGGCCAGATAGCTAGAAGTTTGGTTTGCAGTTCCACAGTTCAAATCTCAGTATTATGCAGGTTTTGGCCTCTTCTAGATTAAAAAAACAGTAATAGTGTCTCCCTGACTGTTAAGACGCAAATATATATGTTTAAAATATTCTGGTGTAGGCCAGAAAACTAGAAGTTTGGTTTTGCAGTTCCATGATTCAAATCTCTGTATTATGCAGATTTTGGCATATTTTACATAAAAAAATCAGTGATAGTGTTTCCCTTACTGTTCAGACACAAATATATGTTTAAAATATTCTGGTGTACTCCAGATAAATATAAGTTTGGTTTTGCAGTTTCACGGTTCAAATCTCAGTATTATGGAGCTTTTGGCCTTTTTACATAAAAAAAACCCAGTAATAGTGTCTCCCTGACTGTTCAGACACAAATATATCTGTTTAAAATATTCTGGTGTAGGCCAGATAACTAGAAGTTAGGCTTTGCAGTCCCACTGTTCAAATCTCTGTATTATCCAGCTTTTGGCCTTTTTTACATAAAAAAAAACAGTAAGAGTGTCTCGCTGACTGTTCAGACACAAATACATCTGTTTAAAATATTCTGGTGCAGGCCGGATAACTGTAAGTTTCGTTTTGCAGTTCCACGGTTCAAATCTCAGGATTATGCAGCTTTTTGCCTTTTTTACATAAAAAAAAAAACAGTAATAGTGTCTCCCTGACTGTTCTGACACAGATATATCTGTTTGTAATATTCTGGTGTAGGCCAGATGACTAGAAGTTTTGTTTTGCAGTTCCACGGTTCAAATCTCAGTATTATGTAGCTTTTGGTCTTTTTTACATAAAAAAAACAATAATAGTGTGTCCCTGACTGTTCTGACACAAATATATCTGTTTAAAATACTCTGGTGTAGGCCAGATCACTAGAAGTTTGGCTTTGCAGTTCCACGGGTCAAATATCTGTATTATGCAGCTTTTGGCCTTTTTACATAAAAAAAAACAGTAATAGTGTCTCGCTGACTGTTCTGACACAAATATATCTGTTTAAAATATTCTGGTGTAGGCCAGATAACTAGAAGTTTGGTTTTGCAGTTCCACGGTTCAACTCTCAGTATTATGCAGCTTTTGGCCTTTTTTAGATAAAAAAAAACAGTAATAGTGTCTCTCTGACTGTTTAGACACAAATATATCTTTTTAAAATATTATGGTGTAGACCAGATAACTAGAAGTTTGGTTTTGCATTTCCACGGTTCAAATCTCTGTATTATGCAGCTTTTGGCCTTTTTTACATAAAAAAATCAGTGATAGTGTTTTCCTGGCGGTTCAGACACAAATATATGTTTAAAATATTCTGGTGCAGGCCAGATAACTAGAAGTTTGGTTTTGCAGTTTCACGGTTCAAATCTCAGTCTTATGGAGCTTTTGGCCTTTTTACATAAAAAAACAGTAATAGTGTCTCCCTGACTGTTCAGACACAAATATATCTGTTTAAAATATTCTGGTGTAGGCCAGATAACTAGAAGTTAGGCTTTGCAGTTCCCCTGTTAAAATCTCTGTATTATCCAGCTTTTTGCTTTTTTTACATAAAAAAAAACAGTAAGAGTGTCTCGCTGATTGTTCAGACACAAATATATCTGTTTAAAATATTCTGCTGTAGGCCAGATGACTAGAAGTTTGGTTTTGCAGTTCCACGGTTCAAATCACAGTATTAAGCAGCCTTTGGCCTTTTTTACATAAAAAAAAAGTAACAGTGTCTCCCTGACTGTTCAGACACAAATATATATGTTTGCAATATTCTGGTGTAGGCCAGATAACTAGAAGTTTGGTTTTGCAGTTCTACGGTTCAAATCTCAGTATTAAGCAGCTTTTGGTCTTTTTTACATAAAAAAAAACAGTAATAGTGTCTCCCTGACAGTTCAGACACAAATATATGTTTAAAATATTCTGGTGTAGGCTAGATAACTAGAAGTTTGGTTTTGAGGTTCACGGTTCAAATCTCAGTATTATGCAGCTTTTGGCCTTTTTAACATTATAAAAAACAGTAATAGTGTCTCCCTGACTGTCCAGACACAAATATATCTGTTTAAAATATTCTGGTGTAGGCCAGATAACTACAAGTTTGGTTTTGCAGTTCCACGGTTCAAATCTCAGGATTATGCAGCTTTTGGTCCTTTTTGTAAAAAAAAAAAAAACAGTAATAGTGTCTCCCTGACTGTTCTTACACAAATATATCTGTTTGTAATATTCTGGTGTAGGCCAGAAAAGTAGAAGTTTGGTTTTGCAGTTCCACTGTTCAAATCTCAGTATTATCCAGCTTTTTGCCTGTTTTACATAAAAAAAACAGTAAGAGTGTCTCGCTGACTGATCAGACACAAATGTATCTGTTTAAAATATTCTGGTGTAGGCCAGATAACTAGAAGTTTGGTTTTGCAGTTCCACGGTTCAAATCTCAGTATTATGCAGCCTTTCGCCTTTTTTACATAAAAAAAACAGTAAGAGTGTCTCCCTGACTGTTCAGACACAAATATATCCGTTTGTAATATTCTGGTGTAGGCCAGATAACTAGAAGTTTGGTTTTGCAGTTCCACTGTTCAAATCTCTGTATTATGCAGCTTTTGGTCTTTTTTAAAAAAAAAACAGTAATAGTGTCTCCCTGACTGTTCTGACACAAATATATCTTTTTGTAATATTCTGGTATAGGCCAGAAATCTAGTAGTTTGGTTTTGCAGTTCCACGGTTCAAATCTCAGTATTATGCAGCTTTTGGCCTTTTTTACATAAAAAAAAAACAGTAATAGTATCTCCCTGACTGTTCTGACACAAATATATCTGTTTAAAATACTCTGGTGTAGGCCAGATAACTAGAAGATTGGCTTTGCAGATCCACGGTTCAAATCTCTGTATTATGCAGCTTTTGGCCTTTTTTACATAAAAAAAAACAGTAATAGTGTCTCCCTGACTGTTCAGACACAAATATATCTGTTTAAAATATTCTGCTGTAGGCCAGATGACTAAAAGTTTGGTTTTGCAGTTCCACGGTTCAAATCTCAGTATTAAGCAGCCTTTGGCCTTTTTTACATAAAAAAAAGTAAGAGTGTCTCCCTGACTGTTCAGACACAAATATATATGTTTGTAATATTCTGGTGTAGGCCAGATAACTAGAAGTTTGGTTTTGCAGTTCTACGGTTCAAATCTCAGTATTATGCAGCTTTTGGCCTTTTTTACATAAAAAAAAAACAGTAATAGTGTCTCCTTGACTGTTCTGACACAAATATGTCTGTTTAAAATACTCTGGTGTAGGCCAGATAACTAGAAGATTGGCTTTGCAGATCCACGGTTCAAATCTCTGTATTATGCAGCTTTTGGCCTTTTTTACATAAAAAAACAGTAATAGTGTTTCCCTGACTGTTCAGACACAAATATATGGTTAAAATATTCTGGTGTAGGCCAGATAACTAGAAGTTTGGTTTTGAGATTCACGGTTCAAATCTCAGTATTATGCAGCTTTTGGCCTTTTTTCCATTAAAAAAAACAGTAATAGTGTCTCGCTGACTGTTCTGACACAAATATATCTGTTTAAAATATTCTGGTTTAGGCCAGATAGCTAGAAGTTTGGTTTGCAGTTCCACAGTTCAAATCTCAGTATTATGCAGGTTTTGGCCTCTTCTAGATTAAAAAAACAGTAATAGTGTCTCCCTGACTGTTAAGACGCAAATATATATGTTTAAAATATTCTGGTGTAGGCCAGAAAACTAGAAGTTTGGTTTTGCAGTTCCATGATTCAAATCTCTGTATTATGCAGATTTTGGCATATTTTACATAAAAAAATCAGTGATAGTGTTTCCCTTACTGTTCAGACACAAATATATGTTTAAAATATTCTGGTGTACTCCAGATAAATATAAGTTTGGTTTTGCAGTTTCACGGTTCAAATCTCAGTATTATGGAGCTTTTGGCCTTTTTACATAAAAAAAACCCAGTAATAGTGTCTCCCTGACTGTTCAGACACAAATATATCTGTTTAAAATATTCTGGTGTAGGCCAGATAACTAGAAGTTAGGCTTTGCAGTCCCACTGTTCAAATCTCTGTATTATCCAGCTTTTGGCCTTTTTTACATAAAAAAAAACAGTAAGAGTGTCTCGCTGACTGTTCAGACACAAATACATCTGTTTAAAATATTCTGGTGCAGGCCGGATAACTGTAAGTTTCGTTTTGCAGTTCCACGGTTCAAATCTCAGGATTATGCAGCTTTTTGCCTTTTTTACATAAAAAAAAAAACAGTAATAGTGTCTCCCTGACTGTTCTGACACAGATATATCTGTTTGTAATATTCTGGTGTAGGCCAGATGACTAGAAGTTTTGTTTTGCAGTTCCACGGTTCAAATCTCAGTATTATGTAGCTTTTGGTCTTTTTTACATAAAAAAAACAATAATAGTGTGTCCCTGACTGTTCTGACACAAATATATCTGTTTAAAATACTCTGGTGTAGGCCAGATCACTAGAAGTTTGGCTTTGCAGTTCCACGGGTCAAATATCTGTATTATGCAGCTTTTGGCCTTTTTACATAAAAAAAAACAGTAATAGTGTCTCGCTGACTGTTCTGACACAAATATATCTGTTTAAAATATTCTGGTGTAGGCCAGATAACTAGAAGTTTGGTTTTGCAGTTCCACGGTTCAACTCTCAGTATTATGCAGCTTTTGGCCTTTTTTAGATAAAAAAAAAACAGTAATAGTGTCTCTCTGACTGTTTAGACACAAATATATCTTTTTAAAATATTATGGTGTAGACCAGATAACTAGAAGTTTGGTTTTGCATTTCCACGGTTCAAATCTCTGTATTATGCAGCTTTTGGCCTTTTTTACATAAAAAAATCAGTGATAGTGTTTTCCTGGCGGTTCAGACACAAATATATGTTTAAAATATTCTGGTGCAGGCCAGATAACTAGAAGTTTGGTTTTGCAGTTTCACGGTTCAAATCTCAGTCTTATGGAGCTTTTGGCCTTTTTACATAAAAAAACAGTAATAGTGTCTCCCTGACTGTTCAGACACAAATATATCTGTTTAAAATATTCTGGTGTAGGCCAGATAACTAGAAGTTAGGCTTTGCAGTCCCACTGTTCAAATCTCTGTATTATCCAGCTTTTGGCCTTTTTTACATAAAAAAAAACAGTAAGAGTGTCTCGCTGACTGTTCAGACACAAATACATCTGTTTAAAATATTCTGGTGCAGGCCGGATAACTGTAAGTTTCGTTTTGCAGTTCCACGGTCCAAATCTCAGGATTATGCAGCTTTTTGCCTTTTTTACATAAAAAAAAAAACAGTAATAGTGTCTCCCTGACTGTTCTGACACAGATATATCTGTTTGTAATACTCTGGTGTAGGCCAGATAACTAGAAGATTGGCTTTGCAGATCCACGGTTCAAATCTCTGTATTATGCAGCTTTTGGCCTTTTTTACATAAAAAAAAACAGTTATAGTGTCTCCCTGACTGTTCAGACACAAATATATCTGTTTAAAATATTCTGGTGTAGGCCAGATAACTAGAAGTTAGGCTTTGCAGTTCCCCTGTTAAAATCTCTGTATTATCCAGCTTTTTGCTTTTTTTACATAAAAAAAAAAACAGTAAGAGTGTCTCGCTGATTGTTCAGGCACAAATATATCTGTTTAAAATATTCTGCTGTAGGCCAGATGACTAGAAGTTTGGTTTTGCAGTTCCACGGTTCAAATCACAGTATTAAGCAGCCTTTGGCCTTTTTTACATAAAAAAAAAGTAAAAGTGTCTCCCTGACTGTTCAGACACAAATATATATGTTTGTAATATTCTGGTGTAGGCCAGATAACTAGAAGTTTGGTTTTGCAGTTCTACGGTTCAAATCTCAGTATTAAGCAGCTTTTGGTCTTTTTTACATAAAAAAAAACAGTAATAGTGTCTCCCTGACAGTTCAGACACAAATATATGTTTAAAATATTCTGGTGTAGGCTAGATAACTAGAAGTTTGGTTTTGAGGTTCACGGTTCAAATCTCAGTATTATGCAGCTTTTGGCCTTTTTAACATTATAAAAAACAGTAATAGTGTCTCCCTGACTGTTCAGACACAAATATATCTATTTAAAATATTCTGGTGTAGGCCAGATAACTACAAGTTTGGTTTTGCAGTTCCACGGTTCAAATCTCAGGATTATGCAGCTTTTGGTCCTTTTTTTAAAAAAAAAAAAAAACAGTAATAGTGTCTCCCTGACTGTTCTTACACAAATATATCTGTTTGTAATATTCTGGTGTAGGCCAGAAAAGTAGATGTTTGGTTTTGCAGTTCCACTGTTCAAATCTCAGTATTATCCAGCTTTTTGCCTGTTTTACATAAAAAAAACAGTAAGAGTGTCTCGCTGACTGATCAGACACAAATGTATCTGTTTAAAATATTCTGGTGTAGGCCAGATAACTAGAAGTTTGGTTTTGCAGTTCCACGGTTCAAATCTCAGTATTATGCAGCCTTTCGCCTTTTTTACATAAAAAAAACAGTAAGAGTGTCTCCCTGACTGTTCAGACACAAATATATCTGTTTGTAATATTCTGGTGTAGGCCAGATAACTAGAAGTTTGGTTTTCCAGTTCCACTGTTCAAATCTCTGTATTATGCAGCTTTTGGTCTTTTTTAAAAAAAAAACAGTAATAGTGTCTCCCTGACTGTTCTGACACAAATATATCTTTTTTTAATATTCTGGTATAGGCCAGAAATCTAGTAGTTTGGTTTTGCAGTTCCACGGTTCAAATCTCAGTATTATGCAGCTTTTGGCCTTTTTTACATAAAAAAAAAACAGTAATAGTGTCTCCTTGACTGTTCTGACACAAATATGTCTGTTTAAAATACTCTGGTGTAGGCCAGATAACTAGAAGATTGGCTTTGCAGATCCACGGTTCAAATCTCTGTATTATGCAGCTTTTGGCCTTTTTTACATAAAAAAACAGTAATAGTGTTTCCCTGACTGTTCAGACACAAATATATGGTTAAAATATTCTGGTGTAGGCCAGATAACTAGAAGTTTGGTTTTGAGATTCACGGTTCAAATCTCAGTATTATGCAGCTTTTGGCCTTTTTTCCATTAAAAAAAACAGTAATAGTGTCTCGCTGACTGTTCTGACACAAATATATCTGTTTAAAATATTCTGGTTTAGGCCAGATAGCTAGAAGTTTGGTTTGCAGTTCCACAGTTCAAATCTCAGTATTATGCAGGTTTTGGCCTCTTCTAGATTAAAAAAACAGTAATAGTGTCTCCCTGACTGTTAAGACGCAAATATATATGTTTAAAATATTCTGGTGTAGGCCAGAAAACTAGAAGTTTGGTTTTGCAGTTCCATGATTCAAATCTCTGTATTATGCAGATTTTGGCATATTTTACATAAAAAAATCAGTGATAGTGTTTCCCTTACTGTTCAGACACAAATATATGTTTAAAATATTCTGGTGTACTCCAGATAAATATAAGTTTGGTTTTGCAGTTTCACGGTTCAAATCTCAGTATTATGGAGCTTTTGGCCTTTTTACATAAAAAAAACCCAGTAATAGTGTCTCCCTGACTGTTCAGACACAAATATATCTGTTTAAAATATTCTGGTGTAGGCCAGATAACTAGAAGTTAGGCTTTGCAGTCCCACTGTTCAAATCTCTGTATTATCCAGCTTTTGGCCTTTTTTACATAAAAAAAAACAGTAAGAGTGTCTCGCTGACTGTTCAGACACAAATACATCTGTTTAAAATATTCTGGTGCAGGCCGGATAACTGTAAGTTTCGTTTTGCAGTTCCACGGTTCAAATCTCAGGATTATGCAGCTTTTTGCCTTTTTTACATAAAAAAAAAAACAGTAATAGTGTCTCCCTGACTGTTCTGACACAGATATATCTGTTTGTAATATTCTGGTGTAGGCCAGATGACTAGAAGTTTTGTTTTGCAGTTCCACGGTTCAAATCTCAGTATTATGTAGCTTTTGGTCTTTTTTACATAAAAAAAACAATAATAGTGTGTCCCTGACTGTTCTGACACAAATATATCTGTTTAAAATACTCTGGTGTAGGCCAGATCACTAGAAGTTTGGCTTTGCAGTTCCACGGGTCAAATATCTGTATTATGCAGCTTTTGGCCTTTTTACATAAAAAAAAACAGTAATAGTGTCTCGCTGACTGTTCTGACACAAATATATCTGTTTAAAATATTCTGGTGTAGGCCAGATAACTAGAAGTTTGGTTTTGCAGTTCCACGGTTCAACTCTCAGTATTATGCAGCTTTTGGCCTTTTTTAGATAAAAAAAAACAGTAATAGTGTCTCTCTGACTGTTTAGACACAAATATATCTTTTTAAAATATTATGGTGTAGACCAGATAACTAGAAGTTTGGTTTTGCATTTCCACGGTTCAAATCTCTGTATTATGCAGCTTTTGGCCTTTTTTACATAAAAAAATCAGTGATAGTGTTTTCCTGGCGGTTCAGACACAAATATATGTTTAAAATATTCTGGTGCAGGCCAGATAACTAGAAGTTTGGTTTTGCAGTTTCACGGTTCAAATCTCAGTCTTATGGAGCTTTTGGCCTTTTTACATAAAAAAACAGTAATAGTGTCTCCCTGACTGTTCAGACACAAATATATCTGTTTAAAATATTCTGGTGTAGGCCAGATAACTAGAAGTTAGGCTTTGCAGTTCCCCTGTTAAAATCTCTGTATTATCCAGCTTTTTGCTTTTTTTACATAAAAAAAAACAGTAAGAGTGTCTCGCTGATTGTTCAGACACAAATATATCTGTTTAAAATATTCTGCTGTAGGCCAGATGACTAGAAGTTTGGTTTTGCAGTTCCACGGTTCAAATCACAGTATTAAGCAGCCTTTGGCCTTTTTTACATAAAAAAAAAGTAACAGTGTCTCCCTGACTGTTCAGACACAAATATATATGTTTGCAATATTCTGGTGTAGGCCAGATAACTAGAAGTTTGGTTTTGCAGTTCTACGGTTCAAATCTCAGTATTAAGCAGCTTTTGGTCTTTTTTACATAAAAAAAAACAGTAATAGTGTCTCCCTGACAGTTCAGACACAAATATATGTTTAAAATATTCTGGTGTAGGCTAGATAACTAGAAGTTTGGTTTTGAGGTTCACGGTTCAAATCTCAGTATTATGCAGCTTTTGGCCTTTTTAACATTATAAAAAACAGTAATAGTGTCTCCCTGACTGTCCAGACACAAATATATCTGTTTAAAATATTCTGGTGTAGGCCAGATAACTACAAGTTTGGTTTTGCAGTTCCACGGTTCAAATCTCAGGATTATGCAGCTTTTGGTCCTTTTTGTAAAAAAAAAAAAAACAGTAATAGTGTCTCCCTGACTGTTCTTACACAAATATATCTGTTTGTAATATTCTGGTGTAGGCCAGAAAAGTAGAAGTTTGGTTTTGCAGTTCCACTGTTCAAATCTCAGTATTATCCAGCTTTTTGCCTGTTTTACATAAAAAAAACAGTAAGAGTGTCTCGCTGACTGATCAGACACAAATGTATCTGTTTAAAATATTCTGGTGTAGGCCAGATAACTAGAAGTTTGGTTTTGCAGTTCCACGGTTCAAATCTCAGTATTATGCAGCCTTTCGCCTTTTTTACATAAAAAAAACAGTAAGAGTGTCTCCCTGACTGTTCAGACACAAATATATCCGTTTGTAATATTCTGGTGTAGGCCAGATAACTAGAAGTTTGGTTTTGCAGTTCCACTGTTCAAATCTCTGTATTATGCAGCTTTTGGTCTTTTTTAAAAAAAAAACAGTAATAGTGTCTCCCTGACTGTTCTGACACAAATATATCTTTTTGTAATATTCTGGTATAGGCCAGAAATCTAGTAGTTTGGTTTTGCAGTTCCACGGTTCAAATCTCAGTATTATGCAGCTTTTGGCCTTTTTTACATAAAAAAAAAACAGTAATAGTATCTCCCTGACTGTTCTGACACAAATATATCTGTTTAAAATACTCTGGTGTAGGCCAGATAACTAGAAGATTGGCTTTGCAGATCCACGGTTCAAATCTCTGTATTATGCAGCTTTTGGCCTTTTTTACATAAAAAAAAACAGTAATAGTGTCTCCCTGACTGTTCAGACACAAATATATCTGTTTAAAATATTCTGCTGTAGGCCAGATGACTAAAAGTTTGGTTTTGCAGTTCCACGGTTCAAATCTCAGTATTAAGCAGCCTTTGGCCTTTTTTACATAAAAAAAAGTAAGAGTGTCTCCCTGACTGTTCAGACACAAATATATATGTTTGTAATATTCTGGTGTAGGCCAGATAACTAGAAGTTTGGTTTTGCAGTTCTACGGTTCAAATCTCAGTATTAAGCAGCTTTTGGTCTTTTTTACATAAAAAAAACAGTAATAGTGTCTCCCTGACAGTTCAGACACAAATATATGTTTAAAATATTCTGGTGTAGGCCAGATAACTAGAAGTTTGGTTTTGAGGTTCACGGTTCAAATCTCAGTATTATGCAGCTTTTGGCCTTTTTAACATTAAAAAAAACAGTAATAGTGTCTCGCTGACTGTTCTGACACAAATATATCTGTTTAAAATATTCTGGTTTAGGCCAGATAGCTAGAAGTTTGGTTTGCAGTTCCACGGTTCAAATCTCAGTATTATGCAGGTTTTGGCCTTTTCTAGATTAAAAAAAACAGTAATAGAGTCTCCCTGACTGTTAAGACACAAATATATACAGTCATGGCCAAAAGTTTTGAGAATGACACCAAAATTATATTTTCACATGATCTGCTGGCCTCTGGTTTTTATTAGTGTTTGTCTGATGTTTATATCACATACAGAAATATAATTGCAATCATATTATGAGTACCAATAGGTTATATTGACAGTTAGAATGAGTTAATGCAGCAAGTCAATATTTGCAGTGTTGCCCCTTCTTCTTCAAGACCTCTGTAATTCTCCCTGGCATGCTCTCAATCAACTTTTGGACCAAATCCTGACTGATAGCAGTCCATTCTTGCATAATCAATGCTTGCATTTTGCCAGAATTTGTTGGTTTTTGTTTGTCCACCCGTCTCTTGATGATTGACCACAAGTTCTCAATGGGATTAAGATCTGGGGAGTTTCCAGGCCATGGACCCAAAATCTCTATGTTTTGTTCCATGAGCCATTTAGTAATCACCTTTGCTTTATGGCAAGGTGCTCCATCATGCTGGAAAAGGCATTGTTGGGCGCCAAACTGCTCTTGGACGGTTGGGAGAAGTTGCTCTTGGAGGACATTCTGGTACCATTCTTTATTCATAGCTGTGTTTTTAGGCAAGACTGTGAGTGAGCCGATTCCCTTGGCTGAGAAGCAACCCCACACATGAATGGTTTCAGGATGCTTTACAGTTGGCATGAGACAAGACTGGTGGTAGCGCTCACCTCTTCTTCTCCGAATAAGCTGTTTTCCAGATGTCCCAAAAAATCGAAAAAGGGATTCATCAGAGAAAATGACTTTGCCCCAGTCCTCTACAGTCCACTCCCTGTACCTTTTGCATAATATCAGTCGGTCCCTGATGTTTTTTCTGGAGAGAAGTGGCTTCTTTGCTGCCCTCCTTGAAACCAGCCCTTGCTCAAAGAGTCTCCGCCTCACAGTGCGTGCAGAAGCACTCACACCAGCCTGCTGCCATTCCTGAGCAAGCTCGGCACTGCTGGTAGTCCGATCCCGCAGCTGAAACAGTTTTAAGATACAGTCCTGGCGCTTGCTGGTCTTTCTTGGGCGCCCTGGAGCCTTTTTGACAACAATGGAAGCTCTCTCCTTGAAGTTCTTGATGATGCGATAGATTGTTGACTGAGGTGCAATCTTTGAAGCTGTGATACTCTTCCCTGTTAGGCCATTTTTGTGCAGTGCAATGATGGCTGCACGTGTTTCTTTAGAGATAACCATGGTTAACTGAAGAGAAACAATGATACAAAGAACCAGCCTCCTTTTAAAGTGTCCAGTGATGTCATTCTTACTTAATCATGACTGATCGCCAGCCCTGTCCTCATCAACACCCACACCTGTGTTAATGGATCAATCACTAAAACAATGTTAGCTGCTCCTTTTAAGGCAGGACTGCAATGATGTTGAAATGTGTTTTGGGGGTTAAAGTTCATTTTCTGGGCAAATATTGACTTTGCAAGTACAGTAATTGCTGTTAAGCTGATCACTCTTTGACATTCAGGAGTATATGCAAATTGCCATTACAAAAAATGAAGCAGTAAACTTTGGAAAAATTAGTATTTGTCTCATTCTCAATACTGTTGGCCATGACTGTATGTTTAAAATATTCTAGTGTAGGCCAGAAAACTAGAAGTTTGGTTTTGCAGTTCCACGGTTCAAATCTCAGTATTATGCAGCTTTTGGCCTTTTTTACATTAAAAAATACAGTAATAGTGTCTCCCTGACTGTTCTGACACAAATATATCTGTTTGTAATATTCTGGTGTAGGCCAGAAAACTAGAAGTTTGTTTTTGCAGTTCCACCGTTCAAATCTCAGTATTATGCTGCTTTTGGCCTTTTTTACATAAAAAACAGTAATAGTGTCTCCCTGACTGTTCTGACACAAATATATCTGTTTAAAATACTCTGGTGTAGGCCAGATAACTAGAAGTTTGGCTTTGCAGATCCACCATTCAAATCTCGGTATTTTGCAGCTTTTGGCCTTTTTTACATAAAAAAAACAGTAATAGTGTTTCCCTGACAGTTCAGACACAAATATATGTTTAAAATATTCTGGTGTAGGCCAGATAACTAGAAGTTTGGTTTTGAGGTTCGCGGTTCAAATCTCAGTATTATGCAGTTTTTGGCCTTTTTAACATAAAAAAAACCAGTAATAGTGTCTCCCTAACTGTTCTGACACATATATATCTGTTTAAAATACACTGGTGTAGGCCAGATAACTAGAAGTTAGGCTTTGCAGTTCCACGGTTCAAATCTCTGTATTATCCAGCTTTTTGCCTTTTTTACATAAAAAAAATCAGTAAGAGTGTCTCGCTGACTGTTCATAGGAAAAGAAAATCCCGGCACTCACGTGTTGATAATCAGTTGATTTATTCCACAACTCACACAAGACGTTTCAGCCTGTCCAAGACTTTTGACAATTGAAAAAAGCCTTGGACAGGCTGAAACGTCTTGTGTGAGTTGTGGAATAAATCAACTGATTATCAACAGGTGAGTGCCGGGATTTTCTTTTCCTACAGACATTGTTTTCCACGTGCACCACTCTAGCTATACGGAGTGCCGACTATTTCTTTTTGATACTGATCGCTGACTGTTCAGACCCAAATATATCTGTTTAAAATACTCTGGTGTAGGCCAGACAACTAGAAGTTTGGTTTTGCAGTTCCACGGTTCAAATCTCAGTATTATGCAGCTTTTGGCCTTTTTTACATAAAAAAAACAGTAAGAGTGTCTCCCTGACTGTTCAGACACAAATATATCTGTTTGTAATATACTGGTGTAGGCCAGATAACTAGAAGTTTGGTTTTGCAGTTCCACGGTTCAAATCTTAGTATTATGCAGCTTTTGGCCTTTTTTACATAAAAAAAACAGTAATAGTGTCTCCCTAACTGTTCTGACACAAATATATCTGTTTAAAGTACTCTGGTGTAGGCCAGATAACTACAAGTTTGGCTTTGCAGATCCACGGTTCAAATCTCTGCATTATGCAGCTTTTGGCCTGTTTTACATAAAAAAAACAGTAATAGTGTTTCCCTGACTGTTCAGACACAAATATATGTTTAAAATATTCTGGTCTAGGCCATATGACTAGAAGTTTGGTTTTGAGGTTCACGGTTCAAATCTCAGTATTATGGAGATTTTGGCCTTTTTTACATAAAAAAACAGTAATAGTGACTCCCTGACTGTTCAGACACAAATATATCTGTTTTTAATATTCTGGTGTAGGCCAGATAACTAGAAGTTTGGTTTTGCAGTTCCACGGTTCAAATCTCAGTATTATGCAGCTTTTGGTCTTTTTTACATAAAAAAAACAGTAATAATGTCTTCCTGACTGTTCAGACACAAATATATCTGTTTAAAATACTCTGGTGTAGGCCAGATAACTACAAGTTTGGTTCTGCAGTTCCACCAGTCAAATCTCTGTATTATTCAGCTTTTGGCCTTTATTACATAAAAAAACAGTAATAGTGTCTCCCTGACTGTTCAGACACAAATATATCTGTTTAAAATATTCTGGTGTAGGCCAGAGAAAAAGAACTGTGGTTTTCCTCTTCCACGGTTCTAATCTCCTTTTTATTACCCTTTTTCCATTGTTAGTGCGATTGTAAGCTGTTTTTCTTCATTTACAATGGGCAAGGCGCGTGTCAAGGGATGTGGAACTGGACGTTCTGGTGATGGTGCGTGTAGAGGACGGGGCCGTGGCCAAGGTGAAAATGTGCCACAACCAACAGCCACATCTTCTCTCTCCCTCTTCTTGACCGAATTACTAGGGATGCACACTACAACACCAGTATTGCGAACTGATCAGTGTGAACAGGTTATTAATTGGATAGCAGAGAATACTTCCAGTTACCTGGGCACCACCACCTCCGGTCTGTCTGCCACACGGTCAAGTTTTAGTAGCCGTGAGTCTCGACCGCATACTCCTCCTCACCCTGATGCTTCTTCCTCCCCTCATGCAGGGAGTCTTCAGACAGCAACTGATCCCACGCTTGGACGCTCTGAAGAGCTGTTCACTGGTTCATTTCCATATTTGTGCCCCTCGCCTGCTCCGCTTGAAGTGGTGGAAGAGGAGATCCCATGTAGCGATGCAAAAATATTTGAACAGCCACGGCCACAGGAAGTCGACGCTGGCAATTTATCACAAGAGGTGGACGATGACGAGAAACAATTGCCACGAAGTGAGGAGGAGGATCGTGGTGCGCAAGTGGAAGAGGAGGAGGTGGTAGATGATCTAGTAACTGACCCAACGTGGCAGGAGGACACACAGAGTGAGGCCAGCAGCACACAGGTGGAGGGAGGCAGAGTACCCCAACAGGCAGGAAGAAGAAGTGTGGTGGCCACAGACAGAAGGCGGGCAACAGTTCCCCGTAACACCAACACGAGGGACGTTGCCAATACAACCGGTAGGTCTTCCAGAGTCAGTAATTTTTTTTAAGACTCTGCTGATAACCCCAAAAAGGCCATTTGTACCACCTGCCATGCCAGTATCAGCAGGGGTAACAAAACTACCAGCCTGACCAACACCAGCATGATCAGGCACATGGCAGCAAAGCACCCGACTTTGTGGGGCAAACCCCAGGGTCAACGACCTGTGTCAGCGGGTGTCACCACTATTTCTTCCACTGTTGTGCATGTAATAGAACCCCCTGTTGTGCGTACTAGGCAATACCCAGTCCGAACTGCATGCAAAGATGCCCCCTCCTCTCTGTCTTCACTTGTTATGGCAGTTTCTCAAGAAACAGCATCAACGTCCACGTCCAGGTCCAACCGCAGCGTTCAATTGTCCATATCCCAGAGCTTTGAACAAAAGCGCAAATTCGCAGCCAACGGCCCACAGGCCACAGTCCTAAATTCGCACATTTCACGACTGCTTGCGTTGGAAATGCTGCCTTTTAGGCTGATGGAGACAGAATCCTTCCACAAATTTATGGCGGTGGCCATCCCTCGGTACTCTGCCCCCAGCCGACACTATTTTGCTCGGTGTGCCATCCCCGCACTACACAAGCACGTGTCCCAAAACATCTGCCGTGCCCTCAACAACGCAGTTACTGGGAGAGTCCACCTGACAACGGACACGTGGAAAAGTGCTTGTGGCCCTGGACGGTATATCTCCCTGACGGCACACTGGGTAAACATAGTGAAAGCCAGGACCCAGTCGGACCTTGGGATGGAACACATCCTCCCCACACTGAGGATTGCGAGCCCTATGTCAGTCAGAGTGGCCCCCACAGTGTACAGCTCCTGCGCATTATCCTCCTCCTCCTCCTCATGTTCAGCCTCCATCTCAGATATCACCACATCAGTTACAAACTGGAAGCACTGCAGTACTGCCTCAGCCAAGCGGCAACAGGCTGTGCTGAAACTCATAATCTTAGGTGATAAACCTCACACTGCTTGTGAGTTGTGGACAGGTGTGAAAGAGCAGGCAGATCTGTGGCTGAGACCGCTGAACCTACATCCAGGCATGGTCGTGTGTGACAATGGCTGTAACCTGGTGGCGGCTCTGAAGCGAGGCAAGAACACACACGTACCATGCCTGGCTCATGTGCTTAACCTCGTGGTTCAGGGGTTTTTAAAATTGTACCCCGAGTTGCCAGATCTGCTCGTCAAAGTACGCCGCCTGTCAGCTTATTTTCGGAAGTCGGCTACAGCTTCCACCGCCCTTGTTGTGTTGCAGCAGCATTTGCAGCTTCCGGCACACCAACTGGTGTATGATGTCCCCACACGTTGGAACTTTACCCTCCACATGTTGCAAAGGATTTGTGAGCAGAAGAAAGCAGTTGTGGAGTACCAGCTGCAACAAGGCGGTCGATATTCAGGTCAAACTCCACACAAGACCTCAGTAGTGGACCTGGATATCTGACATATGTACCATCCTGACAAACTTTGAGGAGTCCACCAAGATGGTGAGTGGTGATGACGCCATCATTAGCGTCAGCATCCCACTTGTCTGTCTTTTTCAATGCTCTCTGCAGAGAAATAAAGAGAAGGCATTGCAGCAAGAGTATGATGAGAAGGATCAAGAAGCCGTAATGGGCGATTACACACAGCCCAGCCTCATCTCATCCCAATGTGCATTGGGGGACAATGAGGGAGAGGAGTAGGAGGAGGAGGAAGAACAGGAGCTGGTATCATGCGCTGTAGACGGTAGTACCTGTACAACTGTCATACTGTCGGTTCTGCGTGGGTGGCAGGGGGAGGAGGAGGAGAGCATGGTCAGTCGTCATCTTGGTGAGGACACGGAAGTCTTGCCCGTTACCAGTCTGGCCTGCATGGCTGACTTTATATTACGCTGCCTTAACAGTGACCCTCGCATTGTCAAAATGTTGGGTGACAGTCATTACTGGTTGGTGACACTTTTAGACCCCCGCTACAAGGAGAACTTTCACTCTCTTATTCCTGAGGTGGAGAGGTCTATAAAAATGTGGCAGTACCAGATGGCCCTTGCTGCAGAACTGTTAAAAAAATTCCCATCTGAACACGCCAGCGGCAGAGGTTACAGTTCGTTGACCAATCAAGGCGTACAGGCGAGAGAGACGCAACTCCAATCCAGCAGAGGCAGGGGAACACTGTCAACATTCTGGGACAATTTTCTGAGACCCGCCCAGCTTACAGGCCCTGAGACGTGGAGTACTCTCACAAGGAGTGGAAAGTTTCTAAAGATGGTGAGGGAGTACCTTGCGGACCGTACCAGCGTCCTCCGTGATTCCTCTGTGCCTTTTAATTATTGGGTATCCAAGCTGGACACTTGGAATGAACTTTCTCTGTATGCCTTGGAGGTCCTGGTCTGCCCTGCCGCTAGCATGTTATTGGAGCTTGTTTTTAGTGCCGCTGGGGGAATTATAACTGATAAGCGCACTCGCCTGTCAACTGACAATGCTGACAAGCTGATCCTTTTCAAAATGAACAAGGGCTGGATTGGGCCAGATTTCTCATCACCAACAAATGACAGCAGACTAACATAAAGTCAAATCCACTGTGTTATTTCGGGTGGTGTAATCCCATGCATCGCTTGACACCGACACTTGAGTATACGCTTCCTCATTTCGGCTGTTTTTTGCTCTTCTCCTTATCCTCAGCTTCAACCACCACTATACCACCAGGGTGATCGTGGTCCGTGTTGTCAGCATTGCTCCTTCATAATTTTTGGCAGCTTTTGCTTGGAAGGCATAGGCAAAGATTATGGAAGACCCACTCCACAATAATGGGAATAATGTTTTGAATATGCTGTACTGCATGGCTCTTGTAAGGGGCATTAAAACTGTCTAGTTAAGCTACTGTGACCTCCACGTCTCTTCCAAGGGGTATTTAAACCATCTTTTTTAGCTACTGCAACCTCCACCTATCTTCCAAGGGGCATTAAAACGGTATTGCTAAGATACTGTGACCTCCAACACTTTTCCAAGGGGCATTAAAACAGTCTTGTTAAGCTACTGCGACCTCCACCGCTCTTCCAAGTGGCATTAAAACCATATTGTTAAGCTACTGCGACCTCCACCACTCTTCCAAGGGGCATTAAAACTGTCTTGTTAAGCTAGTGCGACCTCACTCTTCCAATGGGCATTAAAATCATCTTGTTAAGCTATTATGACCTCCACCGCTATTCCAAGGGTCATAAAAACCAACTTGTTAAGCTATTGCGACCTCCACCGCTCTTCCAAGGTGCATTAAATCCATCATATTAAGCTACTGCGACCTCCACAGCTCTTCTAAGGGGCATTAAAACCATCTTGTTAAGCTTCTGCGACCTCCATCGCTCTATCAAGAGGCATTAAAACCATCTTGTTAAGCTACTGCGACTTTCACCACTATTACAAGGGGCATTAATACCATCTTGTTTAGAGATGAGCGTTGTTCTACTCGAACTGTTCGCCAATCTCAAATTCGAGCTGTTTTGGGCGGTGTTCGAGCCGGTCGGCGAACACGAACAATTTGAGAAAAATTCGGCTGTTCGAGGTTATGTTCGATAACTGTTCGTGCACCAAAATCATAACTGGATTTTTTCTCAGTAATGATGAAAATTAATGTTAATACGCAGTTTGAGTGTACAGCGGGGCGGGGGGAGGGGCAGGGGATGGATCTCTGCAGGAACAATGAAGATCTCCATTTTTTTTTCTCTTTCCCGCATTTGCAGTGGGGAGGTGCAATCTGTCAGCCTATCAGCAGCGCACACACGGAGCGAAGTGCTTTTTTTCACACAAGCAAGGGCATGTGTGATTGGCAGTGTATGTCACATGTCCTTGCCCTATAAGACCAAGCCATTTTCCCCGTCGCCACCATTTTCTCACTGCTGCAGCTGCGTGTTAGACGGCACCGCTGTTGCTGTGTGCGCTATACCTTGTTAAATTCAAGCCAATTTTCGCACAAATATACAGATAGCTTGGGAGTAGGGAATAGTTGTGATTGCAGTCCTTTTAAGGACTAGGTTACAGCATTTCCTACGACTTTTATCAGGCAGGTCTGTGCTCTTAAATAGATAGATTGTGGGAGTAAAGACTAATTGTAATTGGAGTCCTTTTCAGGACTAGGTTACATCAGTTCCTATCAGTTTTTGCCAGGCAGGTCTGTGCCAGTGCTGTGCAAGTTTTTTTCACAGCATTTGGCTGAATCTAGCAAAGCTAATCCTTTTTGGCCTATTGCAGAGTGTGTTAGTCAGTGGAGTAGCCTATCTGTGTTGCAAGATATACCACCTGTGTATAGAATACCAATTTTTTTACTGCACCTAGTGAAGTAAAATCTTTTGGGCATAGCATCATTCTATTAGTCCATCTATACTGACCTCCATCAGGTTGCAAACTGAATATAATTTTTTTCTGCATCTAGCTCTGAAAAAATATTTGGGCTTCTAGCAGTGTGTGGGACTTGGTCTATTAGTCCATCTATACTGACCTCCATCAGGTTGCAAATTAAAAATAATTTTTTTCTTCATTTAGCTCTGAAAAAATATTTGGGCTTCTAGCAGTGTGTGGGACTTGTTCTATTAGTCCTTCTATACTGACCTCCAGCAGGTTGCAAATTGAATATAATTTTTTTCTGCATCTAGCTCTGAAAAAATATTTGGGCTTCTAGCAGCGTGTGGGACTTGTTCTATTAGTCCATCTATACTGACCTCCATCAGGTTGCAAATTAAAAATAATTTTTTTCTGCATCTAGCTCTGAAAAAATATTTGGGCTTCTAGCAGTGTGTGGGACTTGGTCTATTAGTCCATCTATACTGACCTCCATCAGGTTGCAAATTAAAAATATTTTTTTTCTGCATCTAGCTCTGAAAAAATATTTGGGCTTCTAGCAGTGTGTGGGACTTGGTCTATTAGTCCATCTATACTGACCTCCATCAGGTTGCAAATTAAAAATAATTTTTTTCTTCATTTAGCTCCGAAAAAATATTTGGGCTTCTAGCAGTGTGTGGGACTTGTTCTATTAGTCCTTCTATACTGACCTCCAGCAGGTTGCAAATTGAATATAATTTTTTTCTGCATCTAGCTCTGAAAAAATATTTGGGCTTCTAGCGGTGTGTGGGACTTGGTCTATTAGTCCATCTATACTGACCTCCATCAGGTTGCAAATTAAAAATAATTTTTTTCTGCATCTAGCTCTGAAAAAATATTTGGGATTCTAGCGGTGTGTGGGACTTGGTCTATTAGTCCATCTATACTGACCTCCATCAGGTTGCAAATTAAAAATAATTTTTTTCTGCATCTAGCTCTGAAAAAATATTTGGGCTTCTAGCAGTGTGTGGGACTTGGTCTATTAGTCCATCTATACTGACCTCCATCAGGTTGCAAATTAAAAATAATTTTTTTCTTCATTTAGCTCCGAAAAAATATTTGGGCTTCTAGCAGTGTGTGGGACTTGTTCTATTAGTCCTTCTATACTGACCTCCAGCAGGTTGCAAATTGAATATAATTTTTTTCTGCATCTAGCTCTGAAAAAATATTTGGGCTTCTAGCGGTGTGTGGGACTTGGTCTATTAGTCCATCTATACTGACCTCCATCAGGTTGCAAATTAAAAATAATTTTTTTCTGCATCTAGCTCTGAAAAAATATTTGGGCTTCTAGCGGTGTGTGGGACTTGGTCTATTAGTCCATCTATACTGACCTCCATCAGGTTGCAAATTAAAAATAATTTTTTTCTGCATCTAGCTCTGAAAAAATATTTGGGCTTCTAGCAGTGTGTGGGACTTGGTCTATTAGTCCATCTATACTGACCTCCATCAGGTTGCAAATTGAATAAAAAAATTTTCTGCATCTAGCTCTGAAAAAATATTTGGGCTTCTAGCGGTGTGTGGGACTTGGTCTATTAGTCCATCTATACTGACCTCCATCAGGTTGCAAATTAAAAATAATTTTTTTCTGCATCTAACCCAGCCAATAGTTTTGGCCTAATACCACAGTTTGGCCACTCAGCTCTGCTCGGTTACCATCCATTGTTTTTTTGTGCAAACAACTCCAGAGTTGTGAATTAGTTAACCACCAAAATGAGTGGAAAAAGGCCTGCTGCTGGTGGAAAGGGGAATAGGCGTGTTGGGAAGGGGAAAAAAGGTTGTGTCCGTGGGGTAGGTGCAGAAGAAAGACCATCTTCCAGCCAAACTAAAATGTCTACTTCTTTTAGCGGACAATGTGATAAGATCCCTTTCTTACGGCCACGCCAATCGCTACAAATTCCAGATGAGGCACAAAAACAGCAGGTGCTTCAACGGATATCAAGTGCTCCTTTAAGTGGGCTCTCCTCCACATCAACTTCAACATCACAAATACTCCAGTCCTCAAAGGTGTCACCCAAATCGCACTTGCTTCCTCACAGCTCCCAAATCTCCAGCTGCCCGTCTGAGTATGAGGTAGAACAGATGGTTGAGTCTGCAGAGCTGTTTACTCATACTATAGCCTGGGAATCAGAGGTCGACTCCAGCGCTTCTGTGAATCCAGACGAGGAAATGATCTGCACTGATGCCCAGAATCTTTATGAGTCGGATCCAGGACCAGACGCAGAAGGTTCTGACCATAATGTAGACCCTCATTCCCAAACTGTAACTCCTGTTGGTGGAGACAATGAGGAAGACGATGATAAGACTCAAATACCTGATTGGAGCGACAACTTTAGTTTTTTGTCAGGGCAGGAACAGGTTGGCTCTGAGGACGACGGGTGTGATAACGCACAGGGTGATGATGATGAGGTCGGAGATCCCACTTACTGTCAACCCACAGTCAGCCAAGAGATGAGGTCAGCAGAGGAGGTGGAGGAAGATGCTAGTGACGACGAGGTCAGGTTGCGCCTTCCTGGACAGAGACGTAGTACTGGAAGCACGTCAACAACTGCATCCTCAAACACAACTCTGCCTCTCACCACAAGTCGTGGTGGCTCTTCAGGTCGCATGGGTGCTAAGCCTTGCATAGCCTGGGCATTTTTTCAGATCGATAAAGATGACCCAACTCGTGTTATCTGTAACATTTGTCAGCAAAAGCTAAGTAGAGGCCAAAAAATACATAGTTTGAGTACTTCATGCATGAACCGGCACATGGACATGAAGCATAAGTTGCAGTGGGAAGCTCAGTGTGCTACAATGCGGTCTAGCCGGCCGGGCCAACCACCGTCTGCCATATCTTGTGCATCCGCGGCCTCTTCATCCTCTGTGACTGGGGGGACAGCAGTCACACCTGTTTTGGGGCGCAGACCTGCCACCTCTTTACCCGCAACAGCCAGCGTGATTGGCAGGTCATCATTTTCTTTGGAGGTGGTAACACCAGCTGGTGTTGAGCGCTGTCCGACATCGATAGCACCACCTTTGGATCAAGGCAACCTAACATGTCCGCCTGCATCTTCCTCACAGACCGGCAGTTTGCCGGGGACACCCTTATCAACCCCGTCTAAGCACAATAGCCAGCCCTCGGTCCCTCAGATGTTGGCAAGTAAAAGACCATTTCCTCCTAGCCATGAGAAAGCTAAGAGGTTGAATTTCACCATCTGCAAGCTCTTGGCTACAGAAATGCTGCCATTCCGCCTGGTGGACACAGAGGATTTTCGAGACCTTATGTCCGTCGCAGTGCCCCAGTACCAGATGCCCAGTCGGCACTACTTCTCAAAGAAAGGTGTGCCTGCGCTCCACCAGCATGTCGCACACAACATCACCGCTTCTTTGAGAAACTCTGTGTGTGACAGGGTGCATTTCACCACAGACACTTGGACGAGTAGGCATGGACAGGGGCGTTACATGTCGCTGACTGGGCACTGGGTAACTATGGTGACAGCAGGACAAGGGGCTGCTGTCCAAGTCTTGCCGTCCCCACGAGTTGTGCGTCAATCCTCTTTATGTCATTTTTCCTCCACTGCTTCTGCCTCCTCAACCTCCTCTCGGTCTTCCACCTGCACCCAAAGCCTGTCTGGTCATGCCACAAGCTTTCTAACTGCGCAGAAGGGATCCTGCACACCTCCTTACTATGCTGGCAGTAGGGCTCAACGTCATCAGGCGGTTTTTACATTGAAATGTCTGGGAAATGTGAGTCACACAGCTGAGGAGTTGTGGTCAGCTCTGGAGAACCAATTTCATGAATGGTTGTCTCCACTGGACCTGAAACCAGGGAAGGCCGTGTGCGACAATGCTGCAAACCTGGGTGCGGCCCTTCGCCGGGGCAATGTCACACACGTGCCTTGTATGGCTCACGTGTTGAACCTGGTTGTCCAGCAATTTTTAGCCCACTATCCCAGACTAGATGGCCTTCTGCAGAGGGCACGGTCGCTGTGTGCTCACTTCCGCCGTTCGCATCCCGCAGCTCAGCGACTTACATCTCTACAGAAGTCGTTGGGCCTGCCACTTCACCGGCTAAAATGCGATGTGCCTACCCGGTGGAATTCAACTCTGCACATGTTGCAGCGACTGTGGCAGCACCGACAAGCCCTGGTGCAATACGTTCTGACGTATAGCCTGGGCCAACGAGATTCAGAGGTGGGGCAAATCACGCTGGAGGAGTGGTCTCAGATCAGGGACCTATGCACCCTTCTGCACAGTTTTGAAATGGCGACGAAGATGTTTAGTGCTGACGATGCCATTATCAGCATGACTATTCCGGTGATTTACATGCTGGAGCACATGTTAAACAGAATTCGGAGTCAGGTGGTGGCACAAGAGGAGGTGGAGGAAGTAGAGGAGGAGGAGTTGTATGCGGAAGGGCTAACATCTGCAAGGTCCAGACGGTCGGCAGCACCAAGGCGGCAGGCATGTGAGGGTGGGGGAGATGATTTTACCAGGGCGCATGGTAGCAGCCAAACTAGTGAGGAAGGTGCAGGAGCCCAGGAAGAAGTGGAGGACGAACTGATGGAAGACTCATCAGATGAGGGAGACCTTGATCACATTTCTGTTGTGCGAGGTTGGGGGGAGAGGACAGAGGAAGGAAGCATGATTGCTACCTCGCCACCAACACAACAGGGACTTGGTGCTCCTGGATGCGCAACACACATGAGTGCCTTCTTGCTGCACTACCTGCAACATGACCCTCGAATTGTGAGAATTAGAAATAATCCTGACTACTGGGTTGCCACACTGTTAGATCCCCGGTACAAAAGTAAATTTGCAGAAATTATTCCTGCCATAGAAAGGGATGCACGCATGCAGGAGTATCAGCAGAGACTGTTGCAGAATCTTACATGTGCTTTTCCACAAAATACCAGTGGTGCACGTAGTGAATCTCACAGTTCCAACTTGCCAACCGTGGGACTGTCAAGTGTTCAGCACTCAAACCGTAACAGAACCACAGTATCTGCTGGTAACATCAATTTTGCGGAATCATTTCACCACTTTTTTAGCCCATCCTTTGCAAGGCCACAGGAGACAAGAAGTCTGACACATAGTCAACGCCTAGAGACGATGGTACAGGAGTATCTCCAAGTAAACATTGAAGCCACGACTGTGTCACTGGACCCTTGCTCTTTTTGGGCTTCCAATCTGGATAAATGGCCGGAGCTAGCCACTTACGCCTTGGAGATCTTGTCATGCCCCACAGCCAGCGTTCTGTCTGAACGTGTGTTCAGCGCTGCTGGTGGTGTGCTGACAGATAAGCGCACGCGGCTCTCCACTGATAATGTAGACAGACTCACGTTCATAAAGATGAACAAATCATGGATCCGAAACGACTTTTCTACCCCTGTGTCATCCTGGGGAGAGTAAAAGCTTGATGATTGGTTAAAATCACCCTACCAACCGTTTTAAGCTTTCAAATTACTAATCATGTTTATCTGTATCTTGACTGGAAAATAATTTGGGCTTTGTAGCAGTGTGCAGCACTGATCCTATTAGGCCATCTATAATAAGCTTCACCAGATTTAAAATTAAAAATAATTTTTAGCTGCATCTAGCCCGGAAAATAATTTTGGGGCTCCGAGATGCGCAAAACACATAAGTGCCTTCTTGCTGCACTACCTGCAGCATGACCCTCATATTGTCAGAATTCGAAGTAATCATGACTACTGGGTTGCCACACTCTTAGATCCCCCAAACTTTTCGATCAACCTTTTCATTTTAATAAAGACCAAAAAAATGGTCATTTTTGAAATTATAAGCATTAGCAGGTTGTTAGAAACTGAAATCAAACAGTTTTCAACTCAAAACTTTATTCTAGGTGATGTTACATTTTCACATAGGACCCCTTGTTCGAAAGGAGCTTCTGAACTCTCTCGTCCATTGAATTTGTCAGGTTTTGGATGGTTTCTGCTTCAATTGTTTTGCATGAGGACAGAATACCCTCCCAGAGCTGTTGCTTAGATGTGAACTGCCTCCCGCCATCATAGACACTCCTTTTAATGATGCTCCAAAGGTTCTGAATGGGGTAGAGGTCAGGGGAGCATGGGGGTCACACCATAAGTTTGTCCCCTTTTATGCCCATATCAGCCAGAGATGCAGATGTTTTATGTGCAGCATGAGATGGTGCATTATCATGCAGAAAAATGATCTTGCTGTGAAATAGACGGTTCTTCTTCTTGAACCATGGCAGGAAGTGCTGTTTGAGAAAATCCACATACATTATGGAGTTCATCTTTAGCGCCTTCAGGGATCCTAAAGGGGCCGACAATCTCTCTCCCCATGATTCCAGCCCAAAACATTACTCCACCTCCTCCTTGTTGGCGCTGTAGCCGTGTTTGCGTGGGGTGTCCATCAACCAGCCATCCTCCACTCCATTCATCTGGACCATCGAGCGCTGCACGGCACTCATCCGTGAACAAAACAGTTTTGAAATCAGTCTTCATGTAATGTTTGGCCCACTGGAGCCGTTTCTGCTTGTGTGAAGTGGATAGAGGAGGTCGACAGGATGGCATATGCACAGCTGCAAACCTCTGAAGGACCCTGCATCTTGTTGTTCGGGGGACGTTGGAGGCACAAGCAGCTTCAAAAACTTGTCTGCTGCTATGACAAGGCTTTTTTGCCACGGCTGTTTCAACCTGACGTAATTGCCTGTAGGAAAGAGTCCTCAATTTGCCCTTATCAGCACGCACACGTGTGTACTGTGAATCAGCTACATACTTCTTGATTGCCAAGACACTTCATCCTGATCATCGCACAATGTTGATTGTAGTCATGCCTTGACCTAAACACTCCACAATTTGTTGCTTCTCAGCAGCCGACACATCCTTTTTCTTTCCCATTTTGGCAGAAAATGTAGGCTGCTTAATAATGTGAGAGAGCCTTCTTAAGTAGTCTTGCCTTTCATTGGACACACCTGCCAAACTAATTAGCACAGGTGTCTGCAATTGCTTACAGTGATATAAAGAGCCCTGACACACATCACCATCAATGAGTTTAACTGACAAACAAACAAATTCTTCCCTTATCACTCCTAAACACTTTTTGCATAATAATTTGGAACGCGGTGTACATGTGCTTTTCCACAAAACACCAGTGGTTCACGTAGTGAATCTTACAGTTCTAACTTGCCAACCATGGTCTGTATGGAATTGTTCAATAAAGGGCCCAAAATTAAGATAACATAGATGGGAGAGGTCTCTATGAATAGGAATTCCTAAGTATTTGATACCCTGTGAGGGCCAGGCAAAGGGAAAGTTGGACTGGATGGAATCCTATATGGATTTAGGGAGGGAGACATCGAGGGCCTCAGACTTCGCTGCATTGATTTTAAAATTTTACCATGTAACAAAGTGATCTATTTCAGCCATAACAGCAGGGATGGATATATGTGATTGAGTGATATATACTAGGACATCATCAGCAAATAGAGAGCACTTGTACTCGGTGCCTCCCACCTCAATCCACCTAATATTGGGGTTATGGCGAATTGATGAGAGCAGGTGCTCCGTCACTAGGATGTATAAGAGAGGGGACAGAGGACATCCCTGCCTTGTCCCATTGGTGATTGTGAAAGGTGATGAAAATGTTCTGACGCACCCCCTGGGCCTTGGGACACCCGGAGCCGGACCCTTTTTGGTGGATGCTGGTGGTTGTAGTCTTCGTGGCGGCGATCCGGTTCCGTGGCTCAGGGCGGTCAAACCAGTGGCGGAACTATTTATGTGGTTTTGATGTTTAAATGTCCGACTACGCCACCCGTGGATTGCGGTCAGAGTGAACCGCCGCTACAGGGCAGACCTCTAAGGCTGGTGTTGTGGGTGCAGCAGAGCGTAGCATAACTCCCCACGGGAGGAGTATAGCCTCAGGGCAGTGTATGCGGAGGATGGGGGTGATGGTGCAGGGCAGCAGCAGTAACGACACGGAGTCAGTGATGCAGTTCAGGGCCTTTACTCACAGTTCTTATTATCCAGACCACGTCTGCAGGTAACGGCTGCCCACGTCGTACTGTGCTCACCAGGTGAGGGGCTCAGACAACTCCCAGATAACTTTGGAGCGCTTCACAGGACCCCCTTTGTGTGTCCTTTGTCTGGCCTTTCTTACCAACACTTCTGTCCGGCTGCCTCGGGCCTCCTCTTGGTAAACTTGGCGCCAGTTTCCCTGACCCTATGTGGTGCCTTCCTAGCGGGTGGAGCAAGGGGCTGCGCCACATAAAATGTCAGAGCCTCCGGTTTCTAGCTGAGGGTCGTTTCCTGCCTCCACTAGTTCGGGGACCGGTCTCCCCCTTTGGCCTGACCCCTCCACGCAGGTGGATTCGGGCGTGCGGTGGCGACTCGCCCGTCCGCACCCCTGGGATCCCTTCATTCCTCGTTCCTGGAGCCTTCTCCGCTCCTCTTCCTTCCTTCTCCCTCTTGCAGGCCTGGGCCTCTGTTACTAGGCCCGCCTCCGGAGCAGAGCTCATGCAGAGCCCCTGCTCCCTGCCACTTCTGCTCAGACTTCTCTGCACTGAACTAAGATGGTGCCCACCTTTTATACTCCCTTCTCAATGCACCCAGGAACTGCTTCCTCCCTGCTCCTGCACTGCAGGGTTCCCCTTCCTCAGTGTTCCCTCCCCCCACTCCAGCCAGGGACAGGGACTGTCGTGCCCATCTCAGGGGCATATTGGTCGCCCTGCCCCACGGCAATGTGGTGTAATGCATGCAGGTGTCGGGTCCTGATCCACACTCCATCCTTATCTGAGAGTGAGATATCACACCTCTGGGTGAGGTGCAATACGTCTGTAGCAACCGAGCCCTCGGTGCTACAGTTCCATTTATCTTCAGCCTAGGTGACGTATTGTGATACAGGGCCGTGATTTTGGCTATAAAAGGGTCCCCTAGACCCCTACCCCAAGCTTTTTAAGAGAATCATATATGGCGTGCCAGGATACTCTATGGAATGCTTTCTCAGCATCCAACGAGAGTATCTACTTACAAATTTTTAACTGCATCTAGCCCAGGAAATACTTTGTGCCTAGTAGCAGTGTCTGCTAGTCAGCGGATTATCCCGGCTGTTAAGCAAGCTACACCACCTGTAGTTTGGACACTTAATTTTTTCAAAGGAAATGCTTCGGGACCACGGGATACTTAGTGAAGAGCATCAGGAGGCACCCCAAGGCATAGGGGCTGGGACTGGCACTAGGATGCCTTGCGGTGGACAGCCGAGCTCGATCCTTATAAAAGCTTTTTAACTGCAGCAGCTTTAGTGGACGCTACTGGAGCTGGAATTACGCGGCTGCTGGCATGAGACTTGCAATCCAATAGATCCTTGTAAATGGATTTAAAGTGTATTCATTCAAATTAGAGGGACAATTTAAATTAAAAAGCTTAGAGCTGCCTCCACCACAGGGGGGCTCTCTCGACCCACCAGCGGACAGGCACCAGTATTGGGAGAGGGGGGCTGGCCGTCAGGGTTCACCGCGGCTCTGGCACAAACCCGGCGACACGGAGGTGGCACGGGCAGGAGCGGACTGGCCGTCTCGGCTTCTCACTTTTTGGATTTTAGAAGGGCATGACATGCCTATATCTGTGTCTCCCCCTCCTTTTACTCCTCCACCTCTTTTCTTTTCGCATGACTATATGTACTTGTCACTTTTCCATGTGTTAGTTGTGTCTTCTGAGCAGTTTGTCAGCTTTTGGACACCTTTGAAGGTGTTTTCTATGTGTTTCTATGTGTTTTTGTTTGCCTGCCATTGGTTTTAACGGTGTTCGAAGGTGTTCGACGAACAGTTCGGCGAACACACGGGTGTTCGACGAACCGAACCGAACTCGAACACTACGGGGGTGGCTCAACACTAATCTTGTTAAGGTACTGCGACCTCCACCACTCTTCCAAGGGGCATTGATATTGTCTTTTTAATACCACTGCGACCTCCACCACTTTTCCAAGGGGCATTAAAACCGTCTTGATAAGCTACTGCGACTTCCACCACTTTTCCAAGTGGCATTAAAACCATCTTTTTAAGCTACTGCGCCTTCCACCACTTTTCCACTGGGCATTAAAACCATCTTGTTAAGCTACTGCGACCTCCATCGCTCTTCCAAGGGGCATTAAAACTATCTTATAAGCTACTGCGACCTCCAACACTCTTCTAAAGGGCATTAAAACCGTCTTGCTAAGCCACTGCGACCTCAATCGCTCTTCAAAGGGGCATTAAATCCATCTTGTTAAGCTACAGCGACCTCCACCACTCTTCCAAGGGGCATTAAAACAGTCTTGTTAAGCTACTGCGACCTCCACTGCTCTTCCAAGAGGCATTAAAACAGTCTTGCTAAGCTACTGCGACCTAAAGCACTCTTCCAAGGGGCATTGATATCATCTTTTTTTACCACTGCGACCTCCACCACTTTTCCAAGGGGCATTAAAACCGTATTATTAAGCTTTTGCGACCTCCGCCACTTTTCCAAGGGGCATTAAAACCGTCTTGTTAAGCTACTGCGACCTCCACCACTATTCCAAGGGGCATTAAAACCATCTTGTTAAGCTATTGCGACCACCACTGCTCTTCCAAGGGGCATTTAAACCATCTTGTTAAGCTATTGCGACCTCCACTGCTTTTTCAAGGGACATTAAAACTGTCTTGTTAAGCTACTGCGACCTCCACCGCTCTTCTAAGGGGCATTAAAAGCGTCTTGTTAAGCTACTGCGACCTCCACCGCTCTTTCAAGGGGCATTAAAACCATTTTGTTAAGCTACTGCCACCTCCATTACTCTTCCAAGGGGCATTAAAACCGTCTTGTTAAGCTACTGCGACCTCCACCACTCTTCCAAGGGGCATTGATATTGTCTTTTTATTCCACTGCGACCTCCACCACTTTTTCAAGGGGCATTAAAACCGTCTTGTTAAGCTACTGCGACCTCCACGACTTTTCCAGGGGGCACTTTAATCGGCTGGTTAAGCTACTGTGACCTCCACCGCTCTTCTAAGTTGCATTAAGATCGTCTTGTTTAGCTACTGCGACCTACACCAATCTTCCAAGGGGCATTAAAACCGTCTTGTTAAGCTACTGCGTCCTCCACCGCTCCTCCAAGGGGCATTAAATCCATCTTGTTAAGCTACTGCGACCTCCACCACTCCTCCAAGGGGCATTGAATTGTCTTCTTACTCCACTGCGACCTCCACCACTTTTCCAAGGGGCATTAAAACCGTCTTGTTAAGCGAATGCGACATCCACCACTTTTCCAAGGGGCATGAAAACCGTCTTTTTAAGCTACTGCGACCTCCACCACTTTTGCAAGGGGCATTAAAACCGTCTTGTTTTGCTTCTGCGACGTCCACCACTTTTTCAAGGGGCATTAAAACCGCCTTTTTAAGCTAATGAGACCTCCACCACTCTTCCAAGGGGCATTGATATTGTCTTTTTATTCCACTGCGACCTCCACAACTTTTCCAAGGGGCATTAAAACCATTTTGTTAAGCTACTGCGACCTCCACGACTTTTCCAGGGGGCATTATAACCGGCTTGTTAAGCTACTGTGACCTCCACCGCTCTTCCAAGGAGCATTAAGACGGTCTTGTTTAGCTACTGCGACCTACACCAATCTTCCAAGGGGCATTAAAACCGTCTTGTTAAGCTACTGCGTCCTCCACCGCTCCTCCAAGGGGCTTTAAATACGTCTTGTTAAGCTACTGCGTCCTCCACCACTCCTCCAAGGGGCATTGAATTGTCTTCTTACTCCACTGCGACCTCCACCACTTTTTCAAGGGGCATTAAAACTGTCTTGCTAAGCTACTGCGACATCCACCACTTTTCCAAGGGGCATGAAAACCATCTTGTTAAGCTACTGCGACCTCCACCACTTTTTTCAAGGGGCATTAAAACCATCTTGTTAAGCAGCTGCGACCACAAACGCTCTTCCAAGGGGCATTAAAACTGTCTTGTTAAGCTACTGAGACCTCCACCACTCTTCCAGGGGGCATTAAAACTGTCTTGTTAAGCTACTGCGACCTCCACCACTCTTCCAAGGGGCATTAAAATCATCTTGTTAAGCTATTATGACCTCCACCGCTATTCCAAGAGGCATAAAAACCAACTTGTTAAGCTATTGCGACCTCCACCACTATTCCAAGGTGCATTAAATCCATCTTGTTAAGTAACTGCGACCTCCACAGCTCTTCTAAGGGGCATTAAAACCATCTTGTTAAGCTTCTGCGACCTCCATCGCTCTATCAAGAGGCATTAAAACCATCTTGTTAAGTTACTGCGACTTCCACCACTTTTCCAAGTGGCATTAAAACCATCTTTTTAAGCTACTTCGACTTCCACCACTTTTCCACGGGGCATTAAAACCATCTTGTTAAACTACTGCGACCTCCATCGCTCTTCCAAGGGGCATTAAAACCGTCTTGTTAAGCTACTGCGACCTCAACCACTCTACCAAAGGGCATTAAAACCGTCTTGTTAAGCCACTGCGACCTCAGTCGCTCGTCAAAGGGGTAATAAATCCTTCTTGTTAAGCTACTGCGAATACCACCACTCTTCCAAGGGGCATTAAAACAGTCTTGTTAAGCTACTGCGAACTCCACCACTCTTCCAATGGGCATTAAAACTGTCTTGTTAAGCTACTGAGACCTAAATCACTCTTCCAATGGGCATTGATATTATCTTTTTTTACCACTGCAACCTCCACCACTTTTCCAAGGGGCATTAAAACCATATTATTAAGCTTTTGCGACCTTCACCACTTTTCCAAGGGGCATTAAAACCGTCTTTTTAAGCTACTGCGACATCCACCACTATTCCAAGGTGCATTAAAACCATCTTGTTAAGCTATTGCGACCTCCACCGCTCTTCCAAGGGGCATTTAAACCATCTTGTTAAGCTATTGCGACCTCCACCACTCCTCCAAGGGGCATTGAATTGTCTTCTTACTCCACTGCGAACTCCACCACTTTTCCAAGGGGCATTAAAACCGTCTTGCTAAGCTACTGCGACATCCACCATTTTTCCAAGGGGCATGAAAACCGTCTTGTTAAGCTACTGCGACCTCCACCACTTTTTTCAAGGTGCATTAAAACCGTCTTGTTTTGCTTCTGTGACCTCCACCACTCTTCCAAAGGGCATTAAAACCGCCTTTATAAGCTCATGAGACCTCCACCACTCTTCCAAGGGGCATTGATATTGTCTTATTATTCCACTGCGACCTCCACCTCTCTTTCAAGGGGCATTAAAACCGTCTTGTTAAGCGACGGCGACCTCCACAACTTCCCCAAGGGGCATTAAAACCGTCTTGTTAAGCTACTGCGACCTCCACCACTCTTCCAATGGGCATCAAAACTATCTTATTAAGCTACTGCGACCTCCACCACTCTTTCAAGGAGCATTGAAATTGTCTTTTTTTACCACTGCGACCTCCACCACTTTTCCAAGGGGCATTAAAACCGTATTGTTAAGCTTTTGCGACCTCCACCACTTTTCAATGGGGCATTACAACCGTCTTGTTAAGCTACTGCGACCTCCACCACTTTTCCAAGGGGCATTAAAACCGTCTTTTTAAGCTACTGCGACCTCCATCGCTCTTCCAAGCGGCATTAAAACCGTGTTGTTAAGCTACTGCGACCTCCACCACTTTTCCAAGGGGCATTAAAACCATCTTGTTAGGCTACTGCGACCTCCATCGCTCTTCCAAGGGGCATTAAAACCATCTTGTTAAGCTACTGCGACCTCCACCACTCTTCCAAGGGGCATTAAAACTGTCTTGTTAAGCTACTGCGACCTCCACAGCTCTTCCAAGGGGCATTAAAACCGTCTTGTTAAGCTACTGCGACCTCCACCACTCTTCGAATGGGCATTAAAACTATCTTATTAAGCTACTGCGACCTCCACCACTCTTTCAAGGAGCATTGAAATTGTTTTTTTTTACCACTGCGACCTCCACCACTTTTCCATGGGGCATTAAAACCGTATTGTTAAGCTTTTGCGACCTCCACCACTTTTCCATGGGGCATTACAACCATCTTGTTAAGCTACTGCGACCTCCACCACTATTCCAAGGTGCATTATGACCGACTTGTTAAGCTACTGCAACCTCCACCGCTCTTCCAATTGGCATTAAGACCGTCTTGTTTAGCTACTGCGACCTCACCCATCTTCCAAGGGGTATTAAAACCGTCTTGTTAAGATACTGTGTCCTCCACTGCTCTTCCAAGGGGCATTAAAACAGTCTTGTTAAGCTACTGCGACCTCCACTACTCCTCCAAGGGGCATTGAATTGTCTTCTTATTCCACTGCGACCTCCACCATTTTTCCAAGTGGCATTAAAACAGTCTTGTTAAGCTACTGCGTCCTCCACCACTTTTCCAAGGGGCATTAAATCCGTCATGTTAAGATACTGCGACCTCCACACTTTTCCAAGGGGCATTAAAACCGCCTTGTTTTGCTAATGCGACCTCCACGACTCTTCCAAGGGGCATTAAAACCGCCTTTTTAAGCTAATGAGACCTCCACCACTCTTCCAAAGGGCATTGATATTGTATTTTTATTCCACTGCGACCTCCACCACTCTTCCAAGGGGAATTAAAACTGTCTTGTTAAGCTACTGCGACCTCCACCGCTCTTCCATGGGGCATTAAAACCATCTTGTTAAGCTACTTCAACCTCCATCACTCCTCCAAGGGGCATTTAAACCGTCTTGTTAAGATACTGCCACCTCCACTGCTATTGCATGGGGCATTAAAACCGTCTTGTTAAGCGACGGCGACCTCCACCACTTTCCCAAGGGGCATTAAAACCGTCATGTTAAGCTACTGCGACCTCCACAAGTTTTCCAAGGGGCATTAAAACAGTCTTGTTAAGCTACTGCAACCTCCACCACTCTTTCAAGAGGCATTAAAATCCGTCTCTTAAGCTACTGCAACCTCCACCACTCTTCCAAGGGGTACTAATACCATCTTGTTAAGCTACTGCGACCTCCACCACTCCTCCAAGGGGCATACATATTGTCTTTTTATTCTACTGCAACCTCCACCACTTTTCCAAGGGGCATTAAAACCGTCTTGTTAAGCTACTGCAACCTCCATCTCTCTTCCAAGGGGCATTAAAACCGTGTTGTTAAGATACTGTGACCTCCACCACTTTTCCAAGGGGCATTAAGAACATCTTGTTAAGCTACTGCGACCTCCACCACTCTTCCAAGGGGCATTAAAACCATCTTGTTATGCTACTGCGACCTCAACCGCTCTTCAAAGGGGCATTAAATCAGTCTTGTTAAGCTACTGCGACCTCCACCACTCTTCCAAGGGGCATCAAAACCGTCTTGTTAAGCTACTTCGACCTCCACAGCTCTTCCATGGGGCATTAAAACCATCTTGTTAAGCTACTGCGACCTCCACCACTCTTCCAAGGAGCATTAAAACTGTCTTGATAAGCTACTGCGACCTCCACCACTCTTCCATGGGGCATTAATATTGTCTTTTTTTACCACTGCAACCTCCAACACTTTTACAAGGGGCATTAAAGCCGTATTGTTAAGCTTTTGCGACCTCAACCACTTTTCCAAGGGGCATTAAAACCGTCTTGTTAAGCTACTGCGACCTCCACCACTATTCCAAGGGGCATTAAAACCATATTATTACGCTATTGCGACCTCCACCACTCTTCCAAGGGGCATTAAAACCATCTTGTTAAGCTACTGCGACCTCCTCCACTCTTCCAAGGGGCATCAAAACAATCCTGTTATGCTACTGCGACCTCACCCACTCTTCCAAGGGGCATTAAAACCTTCTTGTTAAGCTACTGCGACCTCTACCACTTTTCCAAGGGGCATTAACACCGTCTTGTTAAGCCACTAAGACATCCACCGCTCTTCCAAGGGGCATTAAAACCTTCTTGTTAAGCTACTGCGACCTCCACCACATTCCCAAGGGGCTTTAAAACCATCTTGTTAAGCTACTGCGACCTCCACAACTTTTCCAAGGGGCATTAAATCCGTCTTGTTAAGCTACTGCGACCTCCACCACTGGTCCAAGGGGAATTAAAACCGTATTGTTAAGCTACTGCGACGCCCACCACTTTTCCAAGGGGCATTAAAACTGTCTTGTTAAGCTACTACGACCTCCATCGCTCTACCCAGGGCCATTAAAACCATCTTGTTAAGCTACTTCTACCTCCACAACTTTTCCAAGGGGCATTAAAACCATCTTGCTAAGCTACTGCGACCTCCACCGCTCTTCCAAGGGGCATTAAAACCATCTTGTTAAGCTAATACGACCTACACCACTCTTCCAACGGGCTTTAAAATCATTTTGTTAAGCTACTGCGACCTCCACCACTCTTCCAGGGGTATTAAAACTGTCTTGTTAAGCTACTGCGACCTTCACCACTCTTCCAAGGGGCATCAAAACCGTCTTGTTAAGCTACTTCGACCTCCACAGCTCTTCCATGGGGCATTAAAAAAATCTTGTTAAGCTACTGCGACCTCCACCACTCTTCCAAGGGGCATTAAAACTGTCTTGTTAAGCTACTGCGACCCACACAACTCTTCCAAGGGGCATTGATATTGTCTTTTTTACAACTGCAACCTCCACCACTTTTCCAAGGGGCATTAAAGCCGTATTGTTAAGCTTTTGCGACCTCCACGATTTTTCCAAGGGGCATTAAAACCGACTTGTTGAGCTACTGCGACCTCCACCACTTTTCCAAGGGACATTAAAACCGTCTTGTTAAGCTACTGCGACCTCCACCACTATTCCAAGGGGCATTAAAACCATATTGTTAAGCTATTGCGACCTCCACCACTCTTCGAAGGGGCATTAAAACCATCTTGTTAAGCTACTGCGACCTCCACCACTCTTCCAAGGGGCATCAAAACCATCCTGTTATGCTACTTTGACCTCCACCACTCTTCCAAGGGGCATTAAAACCACCTTGTTAAGCTACTGCGACCTCTACCACTTTTCCAAGGGGCATTAAAACCGTCTTGTTAAGCCACTGCGACATCCACCGCTCTTCCAAGGGGCATTAAAACCGTCTTGTTAAGCTACTGCGACCTCCACCACATTCCCAAGGGGATTTAAAGCCGACTTGTTAAGCCACTGCGACCTCCACCACTGGTCCAAGGGGAATTAAAACCGTCTTGTTAAGCTACTGCGACGCCCACCACTTTTCCAAGGGGCATTAAAACTGTCTTGTAAAGCTACTATGACCTCCATCGCTCTACCCAGGGGCATTAAAAACATCTTGTTAAGCTACTTCTACATCCACCACTTTTCCAAGGGGCATTAAAACCATCTTGTTACGCTACTGCGACCTCCACAGCTCTTCCAAGGGGCATTAAAACCGTCTTGTAAAGCTGATGCGACCTACACCAATCTTCCAAGGGGCATTAAAACCATCTTGTTAAGCTACTGCGACCTCCATCGCTCTTCCAAGGGGCATTAAACCATCTTGTTAAGCTGCTGTGACCTTCACCGCTCTTCCAAGCGGCATTAAAACCATCTTGATAAGCTACTGCGACCTCCACCACTCTTCCAAGGGGCATTAAAACCATCTTGTTAAGCTACTGCGACCACAACCACTCTTCCAAGGGGCATTAAAACAGTCTTGTTAAGCTACTGCGACCTCCACCACTTTTGCAGGGGGCATTAAAACCATCTTGTTAAGCTACTGCGACCTCCACCACTCTTCCAAGGGGCATTAAAATCATCTTGTTAAGCTATTAAGACCTCCACCGCTCTTCCAAGTGGCATTAAAACCATCTTGTTAAGCTATTGCAACCTCCACCGCTCTTCCAAGGGGTATTAAAACTGTCTTATTAAGCTACTGCGACCTCCATCGCTCTTCTAAGGGGCATTAAAACCATTTTGTTAAGCTACTGCGACCTCAACCACTTTTCAAAGGGTCATTAAAACCGTCTTGTTAAGCTTCTGCGACCTCCACCACTTTTCCAAGGGGCATTAAAACCGTCATGTTAAGCTAATGCGACCTCCACAAGTTTTCCAAGGGGCATTGAAACAGTCTTATTAAGCTACTTCGACCTCCATCACTCCTCCAAGGGGCATTGAAACAGTCTTGTTAAGCTACTTCGACCTCCATCACTCCTCCAAGGGGCATTAAAACTGTCTTGTTAAGATACTGCCACCTCCACTGCTAATGCAAGGGGCATTAAATCCGTCTTGTTAGGCGACGGCGACCTCCACCACTTTCCCAAAGGGCATTTAAACCGTCATGTTAAGCTACTGCGACTTCCCTAAGTTTTCCAAGGGGCATTAAAACAGTCTTGTTAAGCTACTGCGACCTCCACAACTCTTTCAAGTGGCATTAAAACCGTCTTGTTAAGCTACTGCGACCTCCACCACTTTTCCAAGGGGCATTAATACTCTCATGTTAAGCTACTGCGACCACCACAAGTTTTCCAAGGGGCATTAAAACAGTCTTGTTAAGCTACTTCGACCTCCATCACTCCTCCAAGGGGCATTAAAACCATCTTGTTAAGATACTGCCACCTCCACTGCTATTGCAAGGGGCATTAAAACCGTCTTGTTAAGCGACGGAGACCTCCACCACTTTCCCAAGGGGCATTAAAACCGTCATGTTAAGCTACTGCGACCTCCACAAGTTTTCCAAGGGGTATTAAAACAGTCTTGTTAAGCTACTGCGACCTCCACCACTCTTTCAAGAGGCATTAAAATTGTCTTTTTAAGCTACTGCAACCTCCACCACTTTTCCAAGTGGTATTAATACCATCTTGTTAAGCTACTGCGACCTCCATCGCCCTTCCAAGGGGCATTAAAACCATGTTGTTAAGCTACTGTGACCTCCACCACTTTTCCAAGGGGCATTAAGACCATCTTGTTATGCTACTGTGACCTCAACCGCTATTCAAAGGGGTATTAAATACATCTTGTTAAGCTACTGCGACCTCCACCACTCTTCCAAGGGGCATTAAAACCGTCTTGTTAAGCTACTTCGACCTCCACAGCTCTTCCATGGGGCATTAAAACCGTCTTGTTAATCTACTGCGACCTCCACCACTCTTCCAATGGGCATTAAAACCATCTTGTTAAGCTACTGCGACCTCCATCGCTCTTCCAAGGGGCATTAAAACCGTGTTGTTAAGCTACTGTGACCTCCACCACTTTTACAAGGGGCATTAAGACCATCTTATTATGCTACTGCGACCTCAACCGCTCTTCAAAGGGGTATTAAATCCGTCTTGTTAAGCTACTGCGACCTCCACCACTCTTCCAAGGGGCATTAAAACCATCTTGTTAAGCTACTTCGACCTGCACAGCTCTTCCATGGGGCATTAAACCGTCTTGTTAAGCTACTGCGACCTCCACCACTCTTCCAAGGTTCATTAAAACTGTCTTGTTAAGCTACTGCGACCTCCACCACTTTTCCAGGGGGCATTAAAACCATCTTGTTAAGCTACTGCGACCTCCACCACTCTTCCAAGCGGCATTAAAACCATCTTGTTAAGCTATTGCAACCTCCACCGCTCTTCCAAGGGGCATTAAAACTGTCTTATTAAGCTACTGCGACCTCCATCGCTCTTCTAAGGGGCATTAAAACCATTTTGTTAAGCTACTGCGACCTCCACCACTTTTCCAAGGGGCATTAAAACCGTCATGTAAAGCTACTGCGACCTCCACAAGTTTGCCAAGGGGCATTGAAACAGTCTTGTTAAGCTACTTCGACCTCCATCACTCCTCCAAGGGGCATTAAAACCGTCTTGTTAAAATACTGCCACCTCCACTGCTAATGCAAGGGGCATTAAAACCGTCTTGTTAGGCGACGGCGACGGCGACCTCCACCACTTTCCCAAAGGGCATTAAAACCGTCATGTTAAGCTACTGCGACTTCCATAAGTTTTCCAAGGGGCATTAAAACAGTCTTGTTAAGCTACTGCGACCTCCACAACTCTTTCAAGGGGCATTAAAACCGTCTTGTTAAGCTACTGCAACCTCCACCACTCTTCCAAGGGGTGTTAATACCATCTTGTTAAGCTACTGCGACCTCCACCACTCTTCCAAGGGGCACTCATATTGTCTTTTCATACCACTGCGACCTCCACCACTTTTCCAAGGGGCATTAAAACCATCTTGTTAAGCTACTGCGACCTCCATCACTCTTCCAAGGGGCATTAAAACCATGTTGTTAAGCTACTGTGACCTCTACCACTTTTCCATGGGGCATTAAGACCATCTTGTTATGCTACTGCGACCTCAACCGCTCTTCAAGGGGGTATTAAATCCATCTTGTTAAGCTACTGCGACCTCCACCACTCTTCCAAGGGGCATTAAAACCGTCTTGTTAAGGTACTTCGACCTCCACAGCTCTTCCATGGGGCATTAAAACCGTCTTGTTAAGCTACTGCGACCTCCACCACTCTTCCAAGGGGCATTAAAACTGTCTTATTAAGCTACTGCGACCTCCACCACTCTTCCAAGGGGCATTGATATTGTCTTTTTTAACACTGCAACCTCCATCAATTTTCCAAGGGGCATTAAAACCGTATTGTTAAGCTTTTGCGACCTCCACCACTTTTCCAAGGGGCATTAAAACCGTCTTGTTAAGCTACTTCGACTTCCACCACTATTCCAAGGGATATTAAAACCATATTGTAAAGCTATTGCGACCTCCACTGCTCTTCCAAGAGGCATTTAAACCATCTTGTTAAGCTATTGCGACCTCCACCGCTCTTCCAAGGGGCATTAAAACCGTCTTGTTAAGCTACTGCGTCCTCCACCGCTCTTACAAGGGGCATTAAAATCGTCTTGTTAAGCTACTGCGACCTCCACCACTCCTCCAATGGGCATTGAATTGTCTTCTTATTCCACTGTGACCTCCACCACTTTTTAAAGGGGCATTAAAACCGTCTTGTTAAGCTACATCGACATCCACCACTTTTCCAAGGGGCATTAAAACAGTCTTGTTAAGCTACTGCGACCTCCACCACTTTTCCAAGGGGCATTAAAACTGTCTTGATTAGCTACTGCGACATCCACCACTCTTCCAAGGGGCATTAAAACCACATTTTTAAGCTAATGCGACCTCCACCACTCTTCCAAGGGGCATTAATATTGTCTTATTATTCCACTGCGACATCCACCACTCTACCAGGGGGCATTAAAACCATCTTGTTAAACTACTGCGACCTCCACCACTCCTCCGAGGGGCATTAAAACCATCTAGTTAAGATACTGCCACCTACACCGCTATTGCAAGGGGCATGAAAACAGACTTGTTAAGCGACGGCGACCTCCACCACTTCCCCAAGGGGCATTAAAACCATCTTGTTATGCTACTGCGACCTCCACAACTTTTCCAAGGGGCATTAAAACACTCTTGTTAAGCAACTGCGACCTCCACCACTCTTCCAAGGGGCATTAAAACCGTCTTGCTAAGCTACTGCGACCTCCACCACTTTTCCAAGGGGCATTAAAACCATCTTGTTAAGCTACTGCGACCTCCACCACTCTTCCAAGGGGCATCAAAACCATCCTGTTATGCTACTGCGACCTCAACCACTCTTCCAAGGGGCATTAAAACCGTCTTGTTAAGCTACTGCGACCTCTACCACTTTTCCAAGGGGCATTAAGACCGTCTTGTTAATCTATTGCGACCTCCACAAGTCTTCCAAGGGGCATTAAAACCATCTTGTTAAGCCACTGCGACATCCACCACTCTTCCAAGGGGCATTAAAACCATCTTGTTAAGCTACTGTGACCTCCACCACAATCCCAAGGGGCTTTAAAACCGTCTTGTTAAGCTACTGCGACCTCCACAACTTTTCCAAGGGGCATTAAATCCATCTTGTTAAGCTACTGCGACCTCCACCACTGGTCCAAGGGGAATTAAAACCGTCTTGTTAAGCTACTGCGACGCCCACCACTTTTCCAAGGGGCATTAAAGCTTTCTTGTTAAGCTGCTTCTACCTCCACCACTTTTCCAAGGGGCATTAAAACCATCTTGTTAAGCTACTGCGACCTCCACCGCTCTTCCAAGGGGCATTAAAACCGTCTTGTTAAGCTAATTCGACCTACACCACTCTTCCAAGGTGCATTAAACCATCTTGTTATGCTACTGCGACCTCCATCTCTCTTCCAAGGGGCATTAAACCATCTTGTTAAGCTGCTGTGACCTTCACCGCTCTTCCAAGCGGCATTAAAACCATCTTGTTAAGCTACTGCGACCTCCACCACTCTTCCAAGGGTCATTAAAACCATCTGGTTAAGCTACTGCGACCACAACCACTCTTCCAAGGGGCATTAAAACCATCTTGTTAAGCAACTGTGACCTCCACCACTTTTCCAGGGGGCATTAAAACCATCTTGTTAACCTACTGCGACCTCCACCACTCTTCCAAGGGGCATTAAAATCATCTTGTTAAGCTATTACAACCTCCACCGCTCTTCCAAGGGGCAGTAAAACAATCTTGTTAAGCTATTGCAACCTCCACTGCTCTTCCAAGGGGCATTAAAACTGTCTTGTTAAGCTACTGTGACCTCCATCGCTCTTCTAAGGGGCATTAAAAGCATCTTGTTAAGCTACAACGACCTCCACCGCTCTTTCAAGGGGCGTTAAAACCATTTTGTTAAGCTACTGCGACCTCCACCACTCCTCCAAGGGGCATTGAATTTTCTTCTTATTCCACTGCGACCTCCACCACTTTTCAAAGGGTCATTAAAACCATCTTGTTAAGCTACTGCGACCTCCACCACTTTTCCAAGGGGCATTAATACTCTCATGTTAAGCTACTGCGACCACCACAAGTTTTCCAAGGGGCATTAAAACAGTCTTGTTAAGCTACTTCGACCTTCATCACTCCTCCAAGGGGCATTAAAACCATCTTGTTAAGATACTGCCACCTCCACTGCTATTGCAAGGGGCATTAAAACCGTCTTGTTAAGCGACGGAGACCTCCACCACTTTCCCAAGGGGCATTAAAACCGTCATTTTAAGCTACTGCGACCTCCACAAGTTTTCCAAGGGGTATTAAAACAGTCTTGTTAAGCTACTGCGACCTCCACCACTCTTTCAAGAGGCATTAAAACTGTCTTTTTAAGCTACTGCAACCTCCACCACTTTTCCAAGTGGTATTAATACCATCTTGTTAAGCTACTGCAACCTCCATCGCCCTTCAAAGGGGCATTAAAACCATGTTGTTAAGCTACTGCGACCTCCACCACTCTTCCAAGGGGCATTAAAACCGTCTTGTTAAGATACTTCGACCTCCACAGCTCTTCCATGGGGCATTAAAACCGTCTTGTTAAGCTACTGCGACCTCCACCACTCTTCCAATGGGCATTAAAACCATCTTGTTAAGCTACTGCGACCTCCAACACTCTTTCAAGGGGCATTAAAACCGTGTAGTTAAGCTACTGTGACCTCCACCACTTTTACAAGGGGCATTAAGACCATCTTGCTATGCTACTGCGACCTCAACCGCTCTTCAAAGGGGTATTAAATCCGTCTTGTTAAGCTACTGCGACCTCCACCACTCTTCCAAGGGGCATTAAAACCATCTTGTTAAGCTACTTCGACCTCCACAGCTCTTCCATGGGGCATTAAAACCGTCTTGTTAAGCTACTGCGACCTCCACCACTCTTCCAAAGTTCATTAAAACTGTCTTGTTAAGCTACTGCGACCTCCACCACTCTTCCAAGGGGCATTGATATTGTCTTTTTTTACCACTGCAACTTCCACCAATTTTCCAAGGGGCATTAAAACCGTATTGTTAAGCTTTTGCGACCTCCACCACTTTTCCAAGGGGCATTTAAACCATCTTGTTAAGCTATTGCGACCTCCACCGCTCTTCCATGCGGCACTAAAACAGTCTTGTTAAGCTACTGCGACCTCCACCGCTCTTCTAAGGGGCATTAAAAGTGTCTTGTTAAGCAAATTCGAACTCCACCGCTCTTTCAAGGGGCATTAAAACCATTTTGTTAAGCTACTGCGACCTCCACCACTACTCTAAGGGGCATTGAATTGTCTTCTTATTCCACTGCGACCTCCACCACTTTTCAAAGGGTCATTAAAACCATCTTGTTAAGCTACTGCGACCTCCTCCACTTTTGCAAGGGGCATTAAAACCATCTTGTTAAGCTACTGCGACCTCCACCACTTTCCCAAGGGGCATTAAAACTATCTTGTTAAGCTACTGCGACCTCCACGACTTTTCCAGGGGGCATTATAACCATCTTGTTAAGTTACTGCGACCTCCACCGCTCTTCCAAGGGGCATAAAGACCGTCATGTTTAGCTACTGCGACCTCCACCACTCTTCCAAGGGGCATTAAATCAGTCTTATTAAGCTATTGCGACCTCCACTGCTCTTCCAAGGGGCATTAAAACTGTCTTGTTAAGCTACTGTGACCTCCATCGCTCTTCTAAGGGGCATTAAAAGCATCTTGTTAAGCTACAACGACCTCCACCGCTCTTTCAAGGGGCGTTAAAACCATTTTGTTAAGCTACTGCGACCTCCACCACTCCTCCAAGGGGCATTGAATTTTCTTCTTATTCCACTGCGACCTCCACCACTTTTCAAGGGGTCATTAAAACCATCTTGTTAAGCTACTGCGACCTCCACCACTTTTCCAAGGAGCATTAATACTCTCATGTTAAGCTACTGCGACCACCACAAGTTTTCCAAGGTGCATTAAAACAGTCTTGTTAAGCTACTTCGACCTCCATCACTCCTCCAAGGGGCATTAAAACCATCTTGTTAAGATACTGCCACCTCCACTGCTATTGCAAGGGGCATTAAAACCGTCTTGTTAAGGGACGGAGACCTCCACCACTTTCCCAAGGGGCATTAAAACCGTCATGTTAAGCTACTGCGACCTCCACAAGTTTTCCAAGGGGTATTAAAACAGTCTTGTTAAGCTACTGCGACCTCCACCACTCTTTCAAGAGGCATTAAAACTGTCTTTTTAAGCTACTGCGACCTCCACCACTCCTCCAATGGGCATTGAATTGTCTTCTTATTCCACTGTGACCTTCACCACTTTTCCAAGTGGCATTAAAACCGTCTTGTTAAGCTACTGCGACATCCACCACTTTTCCAAGGGGCATTAAAACAGTCTTGTTAAGCTACTGCGACCTCCACCACTTTTCCAAGGGGCATTAAAACTGTCTTGATTAGCTACTGCGACATCCACCACTATTCCAAGGGGCATTAAAACCACATTTTTAAGCTAATGCGATCTCCACCACTCTTCCAAGGGGCATTAATATTGTCTTATTATTCCACTGCGACATCCACCACTCTACCAGGGGGCATTAAAACCGGCTTGTTAAGATACTGCCACCTACACCGCTATTGCAAGGGGGCATGAAAACAGTCTTGTTAAGCGACGGCGACCTCCACAACTTCCCCAAGGGGCATTAAAACCATCTTGTTATGCTACTGCGACCTCCACAACTTTTCCAAGGGGCATTAAAACACTCTTATTAAGCAAGTGCGACCTCCACCACTCTTCCAAGGGGCATTAAAACCGTCTTGTTAAGCCACTGCGACATCCACCGCTCTTCCAAGGTGCATTAAAACCGTCTTGTTAAGCCACTGCGACCTCCACCACTGGTCCAAGGGGAATTAAAACCGTCTTGTTAAGCTACTGCGACGCCCACCACTTTTCCAAGGGGCATTAAAACTGTCTTGTTAAGCTACTACGACCTCCATCGCTCTACCCAGGGGCATTAAAACCATCTTGTTATGCTACTGCGACCTCAACCGCTCTTCAAAGGCGTATTAAATCCGTCTTGTTAAGCTACTGCGACCTCCAGCACTCTTAAAAGGGGCATTAAAACCGTTTTGTTAAGCTACTTCGACCTCCACAGCACTTCCATGGGGCATTATAACCGTCTTGTTAAGCTTCTGCGACCTCCACCACTCTTCCAAGGTTCATTAGAACTGTCTTGTTAAGCTACTGCGACCTCCACCACTCTTCCAAGGGGCATTGATATTGTCTTTTTTTAATACTGCAGCCTCCACCAATTTTCCAAGGGGCATTAAAACCGTATTGTTAAGCTACTGCGACCTCCACCACTATTCCAAGGGTCATTAAAACCATATTGTTAAGCTATTGCGACCTCCACTGCTCTTCCAAGGGGCATTTAAACCATCTTGTTAAGCTATTGCGACCTCCACCGCTCTTCCAAGGGGCATTAAAACTGTCTTGTTAAGCTACTGCAACCTCCACCGCTCTTCAAAGGGGCATTAAAAGTGTCTTGTTAAGCAACTGCGAACTCCACCGCTCTTTCAAGGGGCATTAAAACCATTTTGTTAAGCTACTGCGACCTCCACCACTACTCCAAGGGGCATTGAATTGTCTTCTTATTCCACTGCGACCTCCACCACTTTTCAAAGGGTTATTAAAACCATCTTGTTAAGCTACTGCGTCCACCACCGCTCTTCCAAGGGGCATTAAAATCGTCTTGTTAAGCTACTGCGACCTCCACCACTCCTCCAATGGGCATTGAATTGTCTTCTTATTCCACTGTGACCTCCACCACTTTTCCAGGGGGCATTAAAACCGTCTTGTTAAGCTACTGCGACATCCACCACTTTTCCAAGGGGCATTAAAACTGTCTTGATTAGCTACTGCAACATCCACCACTCTTCCAAGGGGCATTAAAACCTTTTTAAGCTAATGCGACCTCCACCACTCTTCCAAGGGGCATTAATATTGTCTTATTATTCCACTGCGACATCCATCACTCTTCCAGGGGGCATCAAAACCATCTTGTTAAGCTACTGCGACCTCCACCACTCCTCCGAGGGGCATTAAAACCGTCTTGTTTAGATACTGCCACCTCCACCGCTATTGTAAGGGGCATGAAAACCGTCTTGTTAAGCGACGGCGACCTCCACCACTTTCCCAAGGGGCATTAAAACCATCTTGTTATGCTACTGCAACCTCCACAACTTTTCCAAGGGGCATTAAAACCATCTTGTTAAGCAACTGCGACCTCCACCACTCTTCCATGGTGCATTAAGACCGTCTTGTTAAGCTACTGCGACCTCCACCACTTTTCCAAGGGGCATTAAAACCATCTTGCTAAGCTACTGCGACCTCCACCACTCTTCCAATTGGCGTGAAAATCATCCTGTTATGCTACTGCGACCTCCACTACTCTTCCAAGGAGCATTAAAACCGTCTTGTTAAGCTACTGCGACCTCTACCACTTTTCCAAGGGGCATTAAAACTTTCTTGTTAATCTACTGCGACCTCCACCAGTCTTCCAAGGGGCATTAATGCCATCTTGTTAAGCCACTGCGACATCCACCGCACTTCCAAGGGGCATTAAAACCGTCTTGTTAAGCTACTGCGACCTCCACCACATTCCCAAGGGGCTTTAAAACCGTCTTGTTAAGCTACTGCGACCTCCACAACTTTTCCAAGGGGCATTAAATCCATCTTGTTAAGCTACTGCGATCTCCACCACTGGTCCAAGGGGAATTAAAACCGTCTAGTTAAGCTCCTGCAACGCCCACCACTATTCCAAGGGGCATTAAAACTGTCTTGTTAAGCTACTATGACCTCCATCGCTCTACCAGGGGCATTAAAACCGTCTTGTTAAGCTACTTCTACCTCCACCACTTTTCCAAGGGGCATTAAAAGCATCTTGTTAAGCTACTGTGACCTCCACCGCTCTTCCAAGGGGCTTTAAAACCGTCTTGTTAAGCTAATGCGACCTACACCACTCTTACAAGGGGCATTAAAACCATCTTGTTAAGCTACTGCGACCTCCATCGCTCTTCCAAGGGGAATTAAACCATCTTGTTAAGCTGCTGCGACCTTCACCGCTCTTCCAAGGGGCATTAAAACCATCTTGTTAAGCTACTGCGACCTCCACCACTCTTCCAAGGGTCATTAAAACCATCTTGTTAAGCTACTGCGACCACAACCACTCTTCCAAGGGGCATTAAAACCGTCTTGTTAAGCTAATGCGACCTCCACCACTTTTCCAGGGGGCATTAAAGCCTTCTTGTTAAGCTACTGCAACCTCCACCACTGTTCCAAGGGGCAATAAAATCATCTTGTTAAGCTATTAAGGACCTCCATCGCTCTTCCAAGGGGCATTAAAACCATCTTGTTAAGCTATTGCGACCTCCACCACTCTTCCAAGGTGCATTAAAACCGTATTGTTAAGCTACTGCGACCTCCACCGCTCTTCTAACGGTCATTAAAACCATCTTGTTAAGCTTCTGCGACGTCCAACGCTCTTTCAAGAGGCATTAAAACCGTCTTGTTAAGCTACTGCGACCTCCAACACTTTTCCAAGATGCATTAATACCGTCTTCTTAAGCTACTGTGACCTCCACCACTTTTCCAAGGGGCATTGATATTGTCTTTTTATTCCACTGCGACCTCCACCACTTTTCCAAGGGGCATTAAAACCGTCTTGTTAAGCTACTGCAACCTCCACCACTTTTCCAGGGGGCATTATAACCATCTTGTTAAACTACTGCGACCTCCACTGCTCTTCCAAGGGGCATTAAAACTGTCTTGTTAAGCTACTGCAACCTCCACCACTCTTCCAAGGGGCATTAAGACCGTCTCGTTAAGCTACTGCGACCTCCACTGTTCTTCCAATGGGCATTAAAACCGTCTTGTTAAGCTACTGCGACCTCCACCACTTTTCCAAGAGGCATTAAAACCATGTTGTTAAGCTACCGCGACCTCCACCACTCTTCCAAGCGCCATTAAAACCATCTTGTTATGCTACTGCGACCTCCACCACTCTTAAAGGGGGCATTAAAACCGTCTTGTTTAGCTACTGCGACATCCACCACTTTTCCAAGGGGCATTGACATTGTCTTTTTATTTCACTGCGACCTCCACCACTCTTACAAGAGGCATTAAATCCGTATTGTTAAGCTACTGCGAACTCCACCACTTTTCCAAGGGGCATTAAAACTGTCTTGTTAAGCTACTGCGACCTCCATGTCTCTTCCAATGGGCATTAAAACCGTCTTGTCAAGCTACTGCGAACTCCACCACTTTTCCAAGGGGCATTAAATTTGTTTTATAAAGCTACTGCGACCTCCACCGCTTTCCCAAGGGGCACAAAAACCGTCTTGTTAAGCTACTCCGACCAACACCACTCTTCAAAGGGGCATTAAAACCGTCTTGTAAAGCTACTGCGACCTCCACCCCTCTTCCAAAGGGCATTAAAACCATCTTGTTAAGCAACTGCGAACTCCACCACTTTCCCAAGGGGCTTTAAAAACATTTTGTTAAGCTACTGAGACCTCCACCACTCATCCAAGGGGAATTAAAACCGTCTCGTTAAGCTACTGCGACCTCCACCACTCATCCAAAGGGAATTAAAACCGTCTTGTTAAGCTGTTGCGACCTCCACTGCTCTACCTAGGGATATTAAAACCATCTTGTTAAGCTACTGCGACCTACACCACTTGTCCAAGGGGCATTAAAACCAGCTTGCTTAGCAACTGCGACCTCCACCACTTTTCCAAGGGGCATTAAAACCATCTTGTTAAGCTACTGCGACTTCCACCACTCTTCCAAGGGGCATTAAAACCATCTTGTTAAGCTGCTGCGACCTTAACCACTCTTCCAAGGGGCATTAAAATCATCTTGCAAAGCTATTGCGACCTCCACCGCTCTTCCAAGGGGCATTAAAACCAACTTGTTAAGCTATTGTGACCTCCACCGCTCTTCCAAGGGGCATTTAAACCGTGTTGTTCAGCTACTGCGACCTCCACCAATCTTCCAAGGGGCAATAAAACCTTCTTGTTAAGCTACTGCGACCTCCACCACTCTTCCAAGGGGCATAGATATTGACTTTTTATTCCACTGCGACCTCCACCACTTTTCCAAGGGGCATTAAAACCGTCTTGTTAAGCTACTGCGACCTCCACGACTCTTCCAAGGTGCATTAAAACCGTCTTGTTAAGCTACTGCGACCTCCACCACTCTTCCAAGGGGCATTAAGACCGTCTTGTTAAGCTATTGCGACCTCCACCACTCTTCCAAGGGGCATTAAAACTGTCTTGTTAAGCTACTGCAACCTCCACCACTCTTCCAAGGGGCATTAAGACCGTCTTGTTAAGCTACTGCGACCTCCACTGTTCTTCCAATGGGCATTAAAACCGTCTTGTTAAGCTACTGCGACCTCCACCACTTTTCCAAGGGGCAGTAAAACCGTGTTGTTAAGCTACCGCGACCTCCACCACTCTTCCAAGCGGCATTAAAACCATCTTGTTATGCTACTGCGACCTCCACCACTCTTCCAGGGGGCATTAAAACCGTCTTGTTTAGCTACTGCGACATCCACCACTTTTCCAAGGGGCATTGATATTGTCTTTTTATTTCACTGCGACCTCCACCACTCTTACAAGGGGCATTAAACCGTATTGTTAAGCTACTGCGAACTCCACCACTTTTAAAAGGGGCATTAAAACTGTCTTGTTAAGCTACTGCGACCTCCACGTCTCTTCCAAGGGGCATTAAAACCATCTTGTTAAGCTACTGCGAACTCCACCACTTTTAAAAGGGGCATTAAAACTGTCTTGTCAAGCTACTGCGATCTCCACCACTTTTCCAAGGGGCATTAAATCTGTTTTATTAAGCTACTGCGACTTCCACCGCTCTCCCAAGGGGCACTAAAACCATCTTGTTAAGCTACTGTGACCTCCACCACTCTTCAAAGGGGCATTAAAACCGTCTTGTAAAGCTACGGCGACCTCCACCACTTTTCCAAGGGGAATTTAAACCATCTTTTTAAGCTACTGCGAACTCCACCGCTCTTCCAAGGGGCATTAAATCCATCTTGTTAATATACTGCGAACTCCACCAATTTCCCAAGGGGCTCTAAAAACGTCTTGTTAAGCTATTGCGACCTCCACCACTTTTCCAAGGGGCATTAAATACGTATTGTTAAGCTACTGTGACCTCCACCACTCGTCCAAGGGGCATTAAAACCATGTTGTTAAGATACTGCGACTTCCACCGCTTTTCCAAGGGCCGTTAAAACCATCTTGCTAAGCTACTGCGACCTCCACCACTTTCTCAAGAGGCATTAAAACTGTCTGGTTAAGCTATTGCGACCGCCACCAGTTTTCCAAGGGGCATTAAAACAGTCTTGTTAAGGTCGTCGGACCTCCACCTCTTTTCCAAGGGGCATTAAAACCATCTTGTTAAGCTACTGCGACCTCCACCACTTTTCGAAGGGGCATTAAAACCATGTTGTTAAGCTACTGCGACCTCCACCACTCTTCCAAGGGGCATTAAAACCATATTGTTATGCTACTGCGACCTCAACCACTCTTCCAGGGGGCATTAAAACCGCATTATTAAGCTACTGCGATCTCCACCACTTTTCCAAGGGGCATTAAAACTGTCTTGTTAAGCTACTGCGACCTCCACGTCTCTTCCAAGGGGCATTAAAACCGTCTTGTTAAGCTACTGCGACCTCCACCACTTTTCCAAGGGGCATTAAATCTGTTTTATTAAGCTACTGCGACCTCCACCGCTTTCCCAAGGAGCAGTAAAACCGTCTTGTTAAGCTAATGCGACCTCCACCACTCTTCAAAGGGGAATTAAAACCGTCTTGTAAAGCTACTGCGACCTCCACCACTTTTACAAGGGGAATTTAAACCATCTTGTTAAGCTACTGCGACCTCCACCGCTCTTCCAAGGGGCATTAAATCCATCTTGTTAATATACTGCGAACTCCATCACTTTCCCAAGGGGCTTTAAAAACGTCTTGTTAAGCTTCTGCGACCTCCACCACTTTTCCAAGGGGCATTAAATCCGTCTTGTTAAGCTATTGCGACCTCCACCACTCGTCCAAGGGGCATTAAAACCGTCTTGTTAAGCTAATGCGACCTCCACCACTTTTCCAAGAGGCATTAAAACCATATTGTTAAGCTGTTGCGACCTATACCGCTCTTCCTAGGGGCATTAAAACCGTCTTGCTAAGCTACTGTGACCTCCACCACTTTATCAAGTGGCATTAAAACCATCTTGTTAAGCTACTGCGACCTTCACCACTTTTCCAGGGGGCATTAAAACCATCTTGTTAAGCTACTGTGTTATGCACACGCCCGGACTGACTGGCGTGTGCGGGTGTTGTGGTTCCACTGGACCATGGACCGGAGAGTGCCTGGAGGGGCGTGACTAAGTATCTGGCCGATCCGACCAAGGTGGCACGACGGCATACGACGCCAGTGCACCAGGGAGAAACCGGGCAGAGGGACCAGGTGCTACTCCAGGTCAAACTCCGGACACGGGGGTTGACCCACACTGGGATTACTGGAACAGGCAGGTTAGGCTGGCACAGACTGGTGGATGTAAGCAAACACGGCAGGTATGCAGATGGGTGGATACAGGCGAGTATGCAGGCAGGGAGGTACTGGCCGAAAGGACGGGCTGGAGCACAGAAAGGTTAAGACCCAGTACAGACTGGTCACAGAACCGCAGATGCGGTAGACAACCACAGCAGAGAGGGAATGCCCGAAGCGGTGGGCAAGAACAGAGCAGGACGGGGCTGCAGGAGCAGCGAGCACAAGCAGGGCAGGACAGGACTGCCGGAGCAGCGGGCAGAAGCAGGGCAGGACAGGACTGCCGGAGCAGCAGGCAGAAGCAGGGCAGGACAGGACTGCCGGAGCAGCGGGCAGAAGCAGGGCAGGACAGGACTGCCAGAGCAGCGGGCAGAAGCAGGGCAGGACAGGACTGCCGGAGCAGCGGGCAGAAGCAGGGCAGGACAGGACTGCCGGAGCAGCGGGCAGAAGCAGGGCAGGACAGGACTGCCGGAGCAGTGAGCAAAAGGGTCAGAGCGGAGCAAGGCTGCGGAGCAGTGAGCAAGGAGTCAGAGCAGGCTAGAACCGCCGGAGCGGTAAGCAAAGGAGTCAGAGCAGACTAGAACCGCCGGAGCGGTGAGCAAAGGAGTCAGAGCAGGCTAGAACTTCCGGAGCGGTGAGCAAAGGAGTCAGAGCAGGCTAGAACCACCGGAGCGGTGAGCAAAGGAGTCAGAGCAGACTAGAACCGCCGGAGCAGTGAGCAAAGGAGTCAGAGCAGGCAAGGCTGAGTAGGGGGGACAGGGCTCTGTTCACACGGAACAGACAGGAAGGGAAAGGCAGAGCCAGACACCCACAGGGTACTTGCAGAGAAGTAGCGAGTGGACCACAAACTCACAAACGGGAGTACAGAGACAACAAGCAGGAGTTAGGTACGAGTTCAGACTCTGCAGAAAAAGGAAGGGAACGGACATAGAGGCAAAACAGGTAAAGGATAGGAGAGAGTTCAGACTGGAACTGAGTGTATGGAGGAGACCGACACTGCAGCGGAATACAGGAGCGGGTCTGGGAATACGGCCCCCAGAGAGGCAGGACGAACAGGCAAGGAGCGTGTTCAGACAGGACAGACAAGATACAGGAGCGGGTCTAGGTAATCTGCCCCTAGAAGGCGGGAGGAACAGGCTAGGAGCGTGTTCAGACAGGTCAGACAAGATACAGGAACGGGTCTAGGTAATCGGCCCCTAGAAGGCAGGAGGAACAGGCTAGGAGCGTGTTCAGACAGGCCTGGAAATACAGCCTCCAGGATAGGCAGACAAGAGAACACAGAACGGGACCTGGCACCTTCAGAGTGCAAGCACACACTGAATGAAACACTATGCTCAGGCAGGAATAGATGGGAGCAGCTGAGCTATATACCAGGTGACAGACAGCAATAGGCTGAGGACGCACAAGGGGTGTGACCCACAGCAGGTACAAAAAGCAGGAAGTGATCGGGCGCCACCCTTAAGCAGCAGAAACAGACACAAACAGACAGCATGGAGGGAAGCCAGAGAGACATTCTGGACTGGAGATCAAGTGCGCGCTCTTGCACAGTGGGAGATGGACCACCATGCAAGGACGCCGCCAGGTATGTTACAGTACCCCCCCCCTTACGCCCCCTCTTCTTCAGGCCTGCCAGAATCTTCCGCAGGGAATTCGAGGACCAGTCGTTCACTTCAAGGAGATCACTTCCACTGTCCACAGGAAAAACTGATCTCATCTGGTTAGCTAGGATGCTACCTCCTATCCAGCCATCCTCAGCAACAGACGAAACGGGTGGAGTACCAGGAACAGCACACAAGGAAGTCTCTCTCCACATATTTTCAGGTGGCACCCCAGAGGGTACAGGAGACAACTGGAAGTCCTTCACCGGGTTGGAGGGGGACAGAGACTTGGGGGTAATCTCTGCTTCGAGGTACATCTTGTCAAGCTCACAGGAAGAAATAGACGGGTTATCAGGTACATAATGAGGAAAAGTCACTGTCTCTTTGTTATCTGGTGGTAATTCAGGAAACAACTGGAGGTCCTCCGCCGGGTCAGAAGAGTGCAGAGGCTCAGAGAAAACATCTGCTTCAGAGTACACTAGGTCGGGCTCACTGGAGGAAGCAGGCGAGGTATCGGGTACCGAGTATAGGAAAGTCTCTGTCCATTCACCACCAGGTGGCACCCCGAAGGGTTCTGGAGACAACTGGAGGTCCTCCACCTGGTCAGAGGGGTGTAGAGACTCAAGGGTAACCTCTGCTTCAGAGTACACAAGGTCGGACTCACTGGACGAAGCAAGCGAGGTATCAGATCCAGGATACAGGAAAGTCTCTGTCCATTCACCACCAGGTGGCACCCCGAAGGGTTCTGGAGACAACTGGAGGTCCTCCGCCTGGTCGGAGGGGTGTAGAGACTCGGGATTAACCTCTGCTTCGGAGTACACTAGGTTGGACTCACTGGACGAAGCGAGCGAGGTATCAGGTACAGAGTAAAGGAGAGTCTCTGTCCTTTCGCTACCAGGTAGCACCCCGAAGGGTTCTGGAGACAACTGGAGGTCCTCCGCCTGGTCGGAGGGGTGTAGAGACTTGGGATTAACCTCTGCTTCGGAGTACACTAGGTTGGACTCACTGGACGAAGCGAGCGAGGTATCAGGTACAGAGTAAAGGAGAGTCTCTGTCCTTTCGCTACCAGGTAGCACCCCGAAGGGTTCTGGAGACAACTGGAGGTCCTGCGCCTGGTCGGAGGGGTGTAGAGACTCGGGAGTAACCTCTGCTTCGGAGTACACTAGGTTGGACTCACTGGACGAAGCGAGCGAGGTATCAGGTACAGAGTATAGGAGAGTCTCTGTCCTTTCGCTACCAGGTAGCACCCCGAAGGGTTCTGGAGACAACTGGAGGTCCTCCGCCTGGTCGGAGGGGTGTAGAGACTCGGGGGTAACTACCACTTTGGGGTACCGATTGTCAGGCTCACAGGACGAAGCGGACAAAGTATCGAGTACCGAGTGTAGAGAAGTCTCTCTCCATTTGTCATCGAGTGGTATCCCGGAGGATTCAGGAGGCAACAGGGGGTCCTCCGTCAGGTAGTAGAGGTGCACAGACTCAGAGGTAACCACAGCTTTGGAGCATCCTTGGACATGCACACCGGTTAAAGTGGGTGAAGCATCTGATGCCGGGTGCAGGAAGTTCTCCTGTGTGGAGTCTGGATGGGCAGAAGTCTCTTCGGGCAGGAGAACCGGAGCACTACCCACGCACATTACCCGTTGGGGCTTCTCCGGGATACAGGGAGATGAAGCTTCAGTAGGGACTTCAAGGTTGGGGTGAGGAGGTTTCAGGGAGGACAGACCCTGGCGTGACGGCTTGCCTCTACGTCTAGCACGTCTGGACTGCCTCTTGAGGTTGGGAGATGTATTCCGGAAAGCGTAGTCACCCTGTGAAGATTCTGGGTGGACAGTAGTCTCATTGGGCTGGAGGACTATTGCGCTACCCACACACATTACCCATCGGGGCTGCTCCGGGATATTGGGAGGTGAAGCTTCAGCAGGAGCCTCCGGGTTAGGATAATCGAAGACCATTAGAAAGGCCACCAGGAAGGCCATTAGGTCCAGGAGGTTCGGATCCTGTGTTTCATATAGGGGGTTGATCCATTCCAAGGCATCACCCGCCAGGTAAGACATAATGAATGCCACCTTAACCCGATCGGTGGGAAAACATAGAGGGTAGAACTTGAAGTGTAGCATGCATTGCTCCACAAATGCACGACTTTGTCTTGGATCCCCATAGTAACGTGGCGGATCCGAAGGAACGAGAGCAGATAGATCCATCTGGACGGGTGCGTAATTCGCCTGGAACTCAGCTGAGAAAAAAAAAAAAATTTTATTTATTTATTTTTAATGCATGTATTCGCTGGAAAACTTCTCAGAGAGCGAAGGCCGTGGGGCTCAACGGGAACCATGGCCTGAGCATGCTGTTATGCACACGCCCGGACTGACTGGCGTGTGCGGGTGTTGTGGTTCCACTGGACCATGGACCGGAGAGTGCCTGGAGGGGCGTGACTAAGTATCTGGCCGATCCGACCAAGGTGGCACGACGGCATACGACGCCAGTGCACCAGGGAGAAACCGGGCAGAGGGACCAGGTGCTACTCCAGGTCAAACTCCGGACACGGGGGTTGACCCACACTGGGATTACTGGAACAGGCAGGTTAGGCTGGCACAGACTGGTGGATGTAAGCAAACACGGCAGGTATGCAGATGGGTGGATACAGGCGAGTATGCAGGCAGGGAGGTACTGGCCGAAAGGACGGGCTGGAGCACAGAAAGGTTAAGACCCAGTACAGACTGGGTCACAGAACCGCAGATGCGGTAGACAACCACAGCAGAGAGGGAATGCCCGAAGCGGCGGGCAAGAAGAGAGCAGGACGGGGCTGCAGGAGCAGCGAGCACAAGCAGGGCAGGACAGGACTGCCGGAGCAGCGGGCAGAAGCAGGGCAGGACAGGACTGCCGGAGCAGCAGGCAGAAGCAGGGCAGGACAGGACTGCCGGAGCAGCGGGCAGAAGCAGGGCAGGACAGGACTGCCGGAGCAGCGGGCAGAAGCAGGGCAGGACAGGACTGCCGGAGCAGCGGGCAGAAGCAGGGCAGGACAGGACTGCCGGAGCAGCGGGCAGAAGCAGGGCAGGACAGGACTGCCGGAGCAGTGAGCAAAAGGGTCAGAGCGGAGCAAGGCTGCGGAGCAGTGAGCAAGGAGTCAGAGCAGGCTAGAACCGCCGGAGCGGTAAGCAAAGGAGTCAGAGCAGACTAGAACCGCCGGAGCGGTGAGCAAAGGAGTCAGAGCAGGCTAGAACCGCCGGAGCGGTGAGCAAAGGAGTCAGAGCAGGCTAGAACCGCCGGAGCGGTGAGCAAAGGAGTCAGAGCAGACTAGAACCGCCGGAGCAGTGAGCAAAGGAGTCAGAGCAGGCAAGGCTGAGTAGGGGGGACAGGGCTCTGTTCACACGGAACAGACAGGAAGGGAAAGGCAGAGCCAGACACCCACAGGGTACTTGCAGAGAAGTAGCGAGTGGACCACAAACTCACAAACGGGAGTACAGAGACAACAAGCAGGAGTTAGGTACGAGTTCAGACTCTGCAGAAAAAGGAAGGGAACGGACATAGAGGCAAAACAGGTAAAGGATAGGAGAGAGTTCAGACTGGAACTGAGTGTACGGAGGAGACCGACACTGCAGCGGAATACAGGAGCGGGTCTGGGAATACGGCCCCCAGAGAGGCAGGACGAACAGGCAAGGAGCGTGTTCAGACAGGACAGACAAGATACAGGAGCGGGTCTAGGTAATCTGCCCCTAGAAGGCGGGAGGAACAGGCTAGGAGCGTGTTCAGACAGGTCAGACAAGATACAGGAACGGGTCTAGGTAATCGGCCCCTAGAAGGCAGGAGGAACAGGCTAGGAGCGTGTTCAGACAGGCCTGGAAATACAGCCTCCAGGATAGGCAGACAAGAGAACACAGAACGGGACCTGGCACCTTCAGAGTGCAAGCACACACTGAATGAAACACTATGCTCAGGCAGGAATAGATGGGAGCAGCTGAGCTATATACCAGGTGACAGACAGCAATAGGCTGAGGACGCACAAGGGGTGTGACCCACAGCAGGTACAAAAAGCAGGAAGTGATCGGGCGCCACCCTTAAGCAGCAGAAACAGACACAAACAGACAGCATGGAGGGAAGCCAGAGAGACATTCTGGACTGGAGATCAAGTGCGCGCTCTTGCACAGTGGGAGATGGACCACCATGCAAGGACGCCGCCAGGTATGTTACATACTGCGACCTCCACCACTCTTCGAAGGGGCATTAGAACCATATTCTTAAGCTACTGCGACCTCCACCACTTTTCCAAGGGGCATTAAAAAAGTCTTGGTAAGCTACTGTGACCTCCACCACTTTTCCTTGGGGGAGTAAAACCGTCTTGTTAAGCTACTGCGACAACCAAAACTTTTCTAAGGGGCATTAAAACCTTCTTGTTTAGCTACTGCGACCTCCACCACTCTTCCGAGGGGCATTAAAACCGTCTTTTTAAGCTAATGCAACCTGCACCACTCTTCGAAGTGGCATTGAAATTGTCATTCTATTTCACTGCGACCTCCACCACTCTTTCAAGGGGCATTAAAACCGTCTTGTTAATCTAATGCGACCTCCCCTGCTCTTCCAAGGGGCATTAAAACCATCTTGTTAAGCTACTGCGAACTCCACCACTCTTCCAAGTGGCATTAAAACCGTCTTGTAAATATACTGCGACCTCCACCGCTTTTCCAAGGGCCATTAAAACTGACTTGTTAAGCTACTGAGACCTCCACCACTTTCCCAAGAGGTATTTAATCTGTCTTCTTAAGCTACTGCAACCTCCACCAGTTTTCCAAGGGCATTAAATCAGTCTTGTTCAGCTACTCGGACCTCCACCACTTTTTCAAGGGGCATTAAAACCGTCTTGTTAAGCTACCGCGACCTCCACCACTTTTCCAAGGTGCATTAAAACCGTGTTTTTAAACTACTGCGACCTCCACCACTCTTCCAAGGGGCATTAAAACCATCTTCTTGTGCTACTGCGACCTCCACCACTCTTCTAAGGGGCATTAAAACCGTCTTGTTAAGCTACTGCGACATCCACCACTTTTAGTAGGGGCTTTGATATTGTCTTTTTATTCCACTGCGACTTCCACCACTCTAACAAGGGGCAATAAAACCGTCTTGTTAAGCTACTGCGACCTCCACCACTTTTCCAAGGCCCATTAAAACCGTCTTGTTAAGCTACTGCGACCTCCACGTCTCTTCCAAGGGACATTAAAACCTTCTTGTTAAGCTACTGCGACCTCCACCACTTTTTCAAGGGGCATTAAATCAGTTTTATTAAGCTACTGTGACCTCCACTGCTTTTCCAAGGGGCACTAAAACTGTCTTGTTAAGCTACTGCGACCTCCACCACTCTTCCAAGGGGCATTAAAACCGTCTTGTTAAGCAACTGCGACCTCCACCACTCTTCCAAGGGGCATTAAAACCGTCTTGTTTAGCTACTGCGACCTCCTCCACTCTTCCAATGGGCATTGATATTATCTTTTTATTCCACTGCGACCTCCACCACTTTTCCAAGGGGCAGTAAAACTATCTTGTTAAGCTACTGCGACCTCCACGTCTCTTCCAAGGTGCATTAAAACCATCTTGTTAAGCTACTGCGACCTACACCACTCTTCCAAGTGCATTGATATTATCTTTTTATTCCACTGCGACCTCCACCACGTTTCCATTTGGCATTAAGACCATGTTGTTAAGCTACTGTGACCTCCACCACTTTTCCAGGGGGCATTAGAACCATCTTGTTAAGCTACTGCGACCTCCACCGCTCTTCTAAGGGGCATTAAAACATCTTCTTAAGCTTCTGCGACCTCCACCACTCTTTCAAGAGGCATTAAAACCGTCTTGTTAAGCTACTGCGACCTCCAACACTCTTCCAAGGGGCAATAATATCGTCTTGTTAAGCTACTGCGACCTCCACCACTCTTCCAAGGTGCATTGAATTGTCTTCTTATTCCATTGCGACCTCCACCACTTTTCCTAGGGGCATTAAAAACGTCTTGTTAAGCTACTGCGACCTCCACCACTTTTCCAAGGGGCAATAAAACCGTCTTGTTAAGCTACTGCGACAACCACCACTTTTCCAAGAGGCATTAAAACCATCTTGTTTAGCTACTGCGACCTCCACCACTCTTCCAAGGGCATTGATATTATCTTTTTATTCCACTGCGACCTCCACCACGTTTCCAATTGGCATTAAGACCATCTTGTTAAGCTACTGCGACCTCCACCACTTTTCCATGGGGCATTAGAACCATCTTGTTAAGCTACTGCGACCTCCATTGCTCTTCTAAGGGGCATTAAACCGTCTTCTTAAGCTTCTGCGACCTCCACCGCTCTTTCAAGAGGCATTAAAACCTTCTTGTTAAGCTACTGCGACCTCCAACACTCTTCCAAGAGGCATTAATATCGTCTTGTTAAGCTACTGCGACTTCCACCACTCTTCCAAGGTGCATTGCATTGTCTTCTTATTCCATTGCGACCTCCACCACTTTTCCTAGGGGCATTAAAAACGTCTTGTTAAGCTACTGCGACCTCCACCACTTTTCCAAGGGGCAATAAAACCGTCTTGTTAAGCTACTGCGACAACCACCACTTTTCCAAGGGGCATTAAAACCATCTTGTTTAGCTACTGCGACCTCCACCACTCTTCCAAGGGGCATTAAAACCATCTTTTTAAGCTAATGCAACCTCCACCACTCTTCGAAGTGGCATTGAAATTGTCTTTTTATTTCACTGCGACCTCCACCACTCTTCCAAGGGGAATTAAAACAGTCTTGTCAAGCTACTGCGACCTCCCGTGCTCTTCCAAAGGCATTAAAACCATCTTTTTAAGCTACTGCGACCTCCACAACTCTTCCAAGGGGCATTAAACCCGTCTTGTTAAGATACAGCGACCTCCACCGCTTTTCCCAGGGCCATTAAAACCGTCTTGTTAACCTACTGCGACCTCCACCACTTTCTCAAGAGGCATTAAAATTGTCTTGTTAAGCTACTGAGACCGCCACCAGTTTTCCAAGGGGCATTAAAACCGTCTTGTTAAGCTACTGCGACATCCACCAATTTTCCAAGGGGCATTTAAACCGTGTTGTTAAGCTACCGCGACGTCCACCACTCTTCCAAGCGGCATTAAAACCATCTTGTTATGCTACTGCGACCTCCACCACTCTTCCAGGGGGCATTAAAACCGTCTTGTTTAGCTACTGCGACATCCACCACTTTTCCAAGGGGCATTGATATTGTCTTTTTATTTCACTGCGACCTCCACCACTCTTACAAGGGGCATTAAAACCGTATTGTTAAGCTACTGCGAACTCCACCACTTTTCCAAGGGGCATTAAAACTGTCTTGTTAAGCTACTGCGACCTCCACATCTCTTCCAAGGGGCATTAAAACGATCTTGTCAAGCTACAGCGATCTCCACCACTTTTCCAAGGGGCATTAAATCTGTTTTATTAAGCTACTGTGACCTCCACCGCTCTCCGAAGGTGCACTAAAACCATCTTGTTAAGCTACTGCGACCTCCACCACTCTTCAAAGGGGCATTAAAACCGTCTTGTAAAGCTACTGTGACCTCCACCACTTTTCCAAGGAGAATTTAAACCATCTTGTTAAGCTACTGCGACCTCCACCGCTCTTCCAAGGGGCATTAAATCCATCTTGTTAATATACTGCGAACTCCACCACTTTCCCAAGGTGCTCTAAAAACGTCTTGTTAAGCTACTGCGACCTCCACCACTCTTCAAAGGGGCATTAAAACCGTCTTTTTAATCTACTGCGAACTCCACCACTTTTCCAAGGGGAATTTAAACCATCTTGTTAAGCTACTGCGACCTCCACCGCTCTTCCAAGGGGCATTAAATCCATCTTGTTAATATACTGCGAACTCCATCACTTTCCCAAGGGGCTTTAAAAACGTCTTGTTAAGCTTCTGCGACCTCCACCACTTTTCCAAGGGGCATTAATTCCGTCTTGTTAAGCTATTGCGACCTCCACCACTCGTCCAAGGGGCATTAAAACCGTCTTGTTAAGCTACTGCGACCTCCACCACTTTTCCAAGAGGCATTAAAACCATATTGTTAAGTTGTTGCGACCTCCACCGCTCTTCCTAGGGGCATTAAAACCGTCTTGCTAAGCTACTGTGACCTCCACCAATTTATCAAGTGGCATTAAAACCATCTTGTTGTAACGGGTCTGGGAGGCGGAACCTCTGAGCTACTATACAAGGGTGCAGTCCTTGTAAGGGAGCGGGTGGCGACCAGGCAGGCAGTCACAGCAGGTGACCGGGACAGTCTCTGGAAGAACGGGCAGGAGATCACGACAAGTGACTGGGGCAGTCTCTGGGTGAACGGGCAGAAGGTCACGGCAAGTGACCGGGACAGTCTCTGGAAGAACGCACAGGAGATCACGGCAAGTGACTGGGGCAGTCTCTGGGTGAACGGGCAGGTGGTCACGGCAAGTGACCGGGGCAGTCTCTGGGTAAAGGGTTGGTACGACCTGTGGCGGCTGATGGTAGACTTGAGCTCCCAGGTGAGCAGGCGAGAGTCTCTGGATAAACGGGTGGTCACAGCATGTGACGGCGGAGCCTCCAGGAAGACCAACAGACAGGCGGCAGATGAGCGCTCCCAGGAGAGCGGGCAGAAGTCTCTGGACAGGCGGGTGGTCACAGCACGTGACGGCAGAGCCTCCAGGTAGGCTAGCAGACAGGCAGCAGATGAGCGCTCCCAGGTGAGCGAGCAGGAGTCACTGGACAGGCAGGTGGTCACAGCATGTGACGGCGGAGCCTCCACGTAGACTAGCAGGCAGGTAGCAGGTGAGCGCTCCCAGGTGAGCGGGCAAGCTGTCCATAGACAGACTGACGGGAGTAGGAAGGCAGACCGTCGGACCTCAGGCAAGCAGGCAGGTGGCTGGTGTGCGCTCCCAGGTGAGCGGGCAGGCTGGTCCTTAGACAGACTGACAGGAGTAGCAAGGCAGACCGTCGGACCTCAGACTAGCAGGCAGGTAGCAGATAATCAGGCAGGAATCTGGCAGGTAACTGGCAGGTAACTGGCAGGTAACTGGCAACGGGACCTGAGGGCTGAAGCAGAGTAGTGAACAGTGCAACAACATTGCTCGGGCACCTCCATTTTGGAGGAGGTGCCTTATATATGGTAAAGTCCTCCGGCCATTGGCCGGGGACTCCTTAGGACGGCGCGCGCGGCCCCTTTAAGAGGGAGGGAGAGCGCGCGCGCGCGCCCTAAGCACAGTGGCCGGGAAGGAGCGTGCGCTGCCAGCAGAGCGGGAGAGGGACGCCGGGCACGGAGCAGAGCGGTGAGGGGAACAGCGTCCCTGCCTAGCAGAGGGCAGGGACGCCGGCACTACAGTACCCCCCCCTTTAGGCCCCCCCTTTTTTTAGGCCAGATAGAAATTTAGCTAGGATGAGAGGGGCATGGATGTTCTCCCGGGGCTCCCACGTTCTCTCCTCAGGACCAATCCCCTTCCAATCTACCAGAAAAAAGGTCTTTCCTCTTACCCTTTTGGTGGCAAGAATGTTCTCTACCTCAAACTCGTCCTCAGCAGAAACCGGAGCAGGAGGCGTACCTGTAGACTTGGAAAAAGAGTTAAGCACCACGGGTTTGAGGAGAGATACATGGAAGGAGTTAGGGATCCGTAAGTTGGCCGGGAGTTTCAATTTATAGGCCACGGGGTTGATCTGACTGATGACCTCCAGAGGACCGATGAACCGAGGCCCTAACTTGTAAGAAGGTATCTTGAGTCGAACATATTTAGATGAGAGCCAGACTTTATCTCCTGGACGAAATTGTGGAGGATCCAGGCGTTTTTGTCAGCGTGTCTTTTCATACGCTCGGATGACAGAAGGAGTGCGGACCGGGTACTCTCCCATATGGAGGAAAATTTGCTAACGAGAGATTCCGCAGCCGGGTTGTCCACAGAGGTGGAGACAGGAAAAGGAATCCGAGGATGCTGACCAAAGACTACAAAAAACGGGGATTTGGAGGAGGATTCGCTCTCGTGATTATTATAAGAGAACTCGGCCCATGGTAGGAGATCCACCCAGTCAGAATGGTGGGCATTAACGAAGTGCCGGAGGTAACTGGTCAGGTTCTGATTGATCCGCTCCACTTGACCATTGGACTGTGGGTGGTAAGCGGAAGAGAAGTCCAGGGTGACGTCTAGTAGTTTACAAGTGGCTCTCCAGAAACGTGAGGTGAACTGTACCCCACGATCCGACACGATGTGGAGGGGCAGGCCATGAAGACGGAAGATGTGGCGGATAAAGTCTTTAGCCAGCTCGGGTGCAGACGGAAGGCCTGGCAGGGGAATAAAGTGAGCCATCTTGGAAAAGCGGTCAGCGACCACCCAAATGACCGTACAACCGGCAGAGACGGGAAGATCTGTTATAAAGTCCATTGCTATATGCTGCCAGGGGGCAGCAGGTACAGGAAGCGGAAGGAGGCGTCCGGCTGGCAGATGTCTCGGGACTTTGTTGCGGGCGCAGGACACACAGGCAGAAACAAAGTCTATTATGTCCTTGTGCAGGGTAGGCCACCAATAGTGCCGGGCAATAAGCTGGAGGGTCTTTTTCTGACCGGCGTGGCCAGCTAGTTTAGACGAATGGCCCCAGTGTAGGATCTTCTCCCGATCAGGTACTGAAACAAAATTCTTACCGGGAGGGAGACGATTTAGACTCACGGGAGCCACCTGCATTACTCTGGCGGGATCGATGATATGTTTAGGTTCTTCCTCGAGATCGGACACCAGAAAGGATCGGGACAAGGCGTCTGCTTTGACGTTTTTGTCAGCCGGGCGAAAATGAAGAACAAAATCAAAGCGAGCAAAAAACAAGGACCACCGGGCTTGGCGCGGGTTAAGTCTCTGGGCATGCTGGAGGTAAGCCAAGTTCTTGTGGTCAGTGTAAATTATTACCGGATGAAGAGCCCCCTCGAGTAGGTAACGCCACTCCTCCAACGCCAGCTTGATGGTCAATAACTCTCGGTCTCCTATGGAATAGTTGCGCTCAGAAGAGGAGAAGAGTTTGGAGAAGAAGCCACAAGTTACCATTCTCCCGGAAGATGATTTTTGAGTAAGTACCGCTCCGGCTCCAGAGGAGGAGGCGTCAACTTCCAGGAAGAACTGCTTGTTGCCGACCGGGCGATGCAGCACCGGGGCGGAAGAGAAGGCCTGTTTTAGGGAAAGAAAGGCCTCCTCTGCTTCGGGCGGCCACTCTTTGGGATTAGTACCCTTACGGGTGAGCGCGGAAATTGGGGCAGTCCGGGAAGAGAAGTGCGGGATGAAGAGGCGGTAATAGTTGGCGAAGCCTAGGAACCGTTGAATAGCCTTCAACCCCTCTGGTCGGGGCCATTTCTCGATGGCAGACAGTTTCTCAGGATCCATTTGTAGGCCGGCCTGAGAGATAATGTAGCCCAGAAACGGAAGCGAGGTCTGCTCAAAGAGGCACTTCTCATATTTAGCGTAGAGATGGTTCTGCCTGAGCCTGAGCAGGACCTGACGAACATCCCTCCGGTGAGTCTGGAGATCCGGAGAGAAGACCAAGATGTCGTCCAGGTACACCACTATGCAGGAGTAGAGAAGGTCCCGGAAGATGTCATTGACCAACTCTTGAAAGACGGCAGGAGCGTTACAGAGGCCAAAGGGCATTACCAGATATTCATAGTGGCCGTCCCGGGTGTTGAATGCCGTCTTCCATTCATCCCCCTGACGGATACGAACCAGGTTGTAAGCCCCACGGAGGTCCAGTTTGGTGAAGATTCTAGCCCCTCTCAGACGATCAAATAACTCCGGAATGAGCGGAAGGGGGTACTTATTTTTCACGGTGATCTGGTTAAGGCCTCTATAGTCTATACAGGGACGGAGAGAGCCGTCCTTCTTTTTTACGAAGAAGAAGCCTGCTCCCGCCGGGGAGGTAGACTTCCGGATGAATCCCCTGGCCAGATTCTCCTCAATATATTCGGACATCGACCGGGTTTCAGCAGCGGATAATAGATAAATACGCCCACGGGGAGGAGTAGGACCGGGTAACAAGTCGATAGGGCAGTCGTATGGTCTATGAGGGGGTAGTGTCTCTGCTTCCTTTTTATTAAAGACATCAGCATAAGACCAATAAGGAATCGGAAGTCCAGGTAGATTAGCTGGGGTAGGAGAAGGACGGACGGGATGGACGGGAACCAGACAGGTCTTATGGCAGTCCTGTCCCCAGCGAAGGACTTCTCCGGTCTGCCAGTCAAGCACGGGTGCATGTCTCTGGAGCCAAGGTAGACCTAGCAGGAGGGCGTGAAAGAGTCCAGGCAGAACATGAAAGGAGATACTCTCAGAATGCAGCATTCCCACTTGCAGAGTAATGGATTCGGTGATGAGTTGGATGGGGCGTGGTAAGAGACCCCCATCCACGGCAGCAACAGACAAGGGTACAGCCAGAGGTTTGGTGGGGATGCGGTACTTCTCTACCAGGGACTGTGAAATAAGATTCCCGGCTGCTCCAGAGTCCAGTTGGGCTAGTTCGAAATAACGGTTCTCCCCGCAGACGATTGAAACTGACAGCAGCAGAGATGGAGAGGATTTATTCTTGTCTAGGTCGACCTCTCTGAGCGAACCTAGACACAGGCGTTTCCCGACCTCTCTGGGCAGGCACGGATCCGGTGCTCCTTACTGCCACAGTAGAAGCAGCTCCCCTCGGCACGGCGTAAATCCTGACGGGTTTTGACCATCTTGGTCTGGTCGACCTGCATAGGCTCAGGAGAGTGTACCTGGGGAGAGACGGAGGGAGTGACGGGTTTCTGAAAAGTAGGAGCTAGACGTGGAAACCTCCTCTCACGGGTGACCTCTTTGGCACGCTCCTGGAACCGTAGGTCAATCCGGGTGGCAAGAGTTATTAGGTCATCGAGAGTGGTAGGAACGTCCCGACCGGCAAGTTCATCTTTAATACGGCCGGACAGACCCTCCCAGAAGACGGATACCAGAGCGTCGTTATCCCAGGCCAGCTCCGAGGCAAGGGTATGGAACCGTATGGCATATTGGACCACGGTGAGACTTCCCTGACGGAGGCGTAGCAGAGACGATGCGGATGAGGTCTTCCGTCCGGGTTCATCGAAGACTTTCCGGAAAGCCGTGAGGAAGGCAGGCAGGTCGGACACCAGGGGGTCTCCTCTCTCCCATAGAGGATTTAGCCAGGCCAGGGCCTCCCCGGTGAGATGGGACATGATGAAGGCAATTTTGGCCCGGTCGGAGTTAAACTGGTGGGACAATAGTTCAAAGTGCAGGGTGCACTGATTAATGAAGCCCCGAGCCTGGGCGGGGTCGCCTCCGAAGCGAGAAGGTGCAGAAAGCCGGGGTCCAGGGTAGGATACCATGGTATTGGTGGGCAGCGGAGCTGCCGGGTTGCGAGTCATGGCACTGGCGGTGGTTGCTGGTGGAGCAGTCAGAGTGTCCAGGCGAGAATTGACATTCCGCAGGTGACCCAGGATGGACTCCTGTTGGGACCTCTGACGGGACAGTTCATGACAGAGGTCCGAGAGCGAGGGAGCTTGGGTGCCACCGGGTTCCATGGCCCGAGCAAACTGTAACGGGTCTGGGAGGCGGAACCTCTGAGCTACTATACAAGGGGGCAGTCCTTGTAAGGGAGCGGGTGGCGACCAGGCAGGCAGTCACAGCAGGTGACCGGGACAGTCTCTGGAAGAACGGGCAGGAGATCACGACAAGTGACTGGGGCAGTCTCTGGGTGAACGGGCAGATGGTCACGGCAAGTGACCGGGACAGTCTCTGGAAGAACGGGAAGGAGATCACGGCAAGTGACTGGGGCAGTCTCTGGGTGAACGGGCAGGTGGTCACGGAAAGTGACCGGGGCAGTCTCTGGTTAAAGGGTTGGTACGACCTGTGGCGGCTGATGGTAGACTTGAGCTCCCAGGTGAGCAGGCGAGAGTCTCTGGATAAACGGGTGGTCACAGCATGTGACGGCGGAGCCTCCAGGAAGACCAACAGACAGGCGGCAGATGAGCGCTCCCAGGAGAGCGGGCAGAAGTCTCTGGACAGGCGGGTGGTCACAGCACGTGACGGCAGAGCCTCCAGGTAGGCTAGCAGACAGGCAGCAGATGAGCGCTCCCAGGTGAGCGAGTAGGAGTCACTGGACAGGCAGGTGGTCACAGCATGTGACGGCGGAGCCTCCAGGTAGACTAGCAGGCAGGTAGCAGGTGAGCGCTCCCAGGTGAGCGGGCAAGCTGGTCCATAGACAGACTGACGGGAGTAGGAAGGCAGACCGTCGGACCTCAGGCAAGCAGGCAGGTGGCTGGTGTGCGCTCCCAGGTGAGCGGGCAGGCTGGTCCTTAGACAGACTGACAGGAGTAGCAAGGCAGACCGTCGGACCTCAGACTAGCAGGCAGGTAGCAGATAATCAGGCAGGAATCTGGCAGGTAACTGGCAGGTAACTGGCAACGGGACCTGAGGGCTGAAGCAGAGTAGTGAACAGTGCAACAACATTGCTCGGGCACCTCCATTTTGGAGGAGGTGCCTTATATATGGTAAAGTCCTCCGGCCATTGGCCGGGGACTCCTTAGGACGGCGCGCGCGGCCCGTTTAAGAGGGAGGGAGGGCACGCGCGCGCGCCCTAAGCACAGTGGCCGGGAAGGAGCGCGCGCTGCCAGCAGAGCAGGAGAGGGACGCCGGGCACGGAGCAGAGCGGTGAGGGGAACAGCGTCCCTGCCTAGCAGAGGGCAGGGACGCCGGCACTACACTTGTTAAGCTACTGCGACATTCACCACTTTCCACGGGGCATTAAAACCATCTTGTTAAGCTACTGCGACCTCCACCACTCTTCCAAGGGGCAATAAAAAAGTCTTGTTAAGCTACTGTGACCTCCACCACTTTTCCATGGGGCATTAAAACCGTCTTGTTAAGCTACTGCGACAACCACCACTTTTCTAAGGGGCATTAAAACCTTCTTATTTAGCTACTGCGACCTCCACCACTCTTCCGAGGGGCATTAAAACCGTCTTTTTAAGCTAATGCAACATCCACCACTCTTCGATGCGCATTGAAATTGTCTTTTTATTTCACTGTGACCTCCACCACTCTTCCAAGGGCATTAAAACCGTCTTGTTAAGCTAATGCGACCTCCCCTGCTCTTCCAAGGGGCTTTAAAACAAACTTGTTAAGCTACTGCGAACTCCACCACTCTTCCAAGGGGCATTAAAACCGTCTTGTAAAGATACTGTGACCTCCACCGCTTTTGCAAGGGCCAGTTAAACGGTCTTGTTAAGCTACTGAGACCTCCACCACTTTCCCAAGGGGTATTTAATCTGTCTTGTTAAGCTACTGCAACCTCCACCAGTTTTCCAAGGGCATTAAAACAGTCTTTTTAAGCTACTCGGACCTCCACCACTTTTCCAAGGGGCATTAAAACCGTCTTGTTAAGCTACTGTGACCTCCACCACTTTTCCAAGGTGTATTAAAACCGTGTTTTTAAGCTACTGCAACCTCCACCACTCTTCCAAGGGGCATTAAAACCATCTTCTTGTGCTACTGCGACCTCCACCACTCTTCCAAGGGGCATTAAAACCATCTTGTTAAGCTACTGCGACATCCACCACTTTTTCAAGGGGCTTTGATATTGTCTTTTTATTCCACTGCGACTTCCACCACTCTAACAAGGGGCATTAAAACCGTCTTGTTAAGCTACTGCGACCTCCACCACTTTTCCAAGGCGCATTAAAACCGTCTTGTTAAGCTACTGCGACCTCCACGTCTCTTCCAATGGACATTAAAACCTTCGTGTTGAGCTACTGCGACCTCCACCACTTTTCCAAGGGGCATTAAATCAGTTTTATTAAGCTACTGCGACCTCCACCGCTTTTCCAAGGGGCACTAAAACTGTCTTGTTAAGCTACTGCGACCTCCACCACTCTTCCAAGGGGCATTAAAACCGTCTTGTAAAGCTACTGCGACCTCCACCACTTTTCCAAGGGGCATAAAAACCATCTTGTTAAGCTACTGCAAACTCCACCCCTCTTCCAAGGGGCATTAAAACCATCTGGTTAAGCTACTGCGAACTCCACCACTTTCCCAAGGGGCTTTAAAAACATCTTGTTAAGCTTCTGCGACCTCCACCACTTTTCCAAGGGGCATTAAATCCGTCTTGTTTAGCTATGGCAACCTCCACCACTCATCCAAGGGGAATTAATACCGTTTTGTTAAGCTACTGCGACCTCCACCACTTTTCCAAGGGGCATTAAAACTATCTTGTTAAGCTGTTGCGACCTCCACCGCTCTACCTGGGGGCATTAAAACCGTCTTGTTAAGCTACTGCGACCTCCACCACTTTTCCAAGGGGCATTTAAACCATCTTCTTAAGCTACTGCGACCTCCACCACTCTTCCAAGGGGCATTAAAACCATCTTGTTAAGCTACTGTGACCTCAACCACTCTTCCAAGGGGCATTAAAATCATCTTGTTAAGCTACTGCGACCTCCACCGCTCTTCCAAGGGGCATTAAAACCAGCTTGTTAACCTATTGCGACCTCCACCGCTCTTCCAAGGGGCATTAAAACCATCTTGTTAAGCAACTGCGACCTCCACCTCTCTTCCAAGGGGCATTAAAACCGTCTTGTTTAGCTACTGTGACCTCCACCACTCTTCCAATGGGCATTGATATTGTCTTTTTATTCCACTGCGACCTCCACCACATTTACAAGGGGCATTAAAACCATCTTGTTAAGCAACTGCGACCTCCACCTCTCTTCCAAGGGGCATTAAGACCATCTTGTTAAGCTACTGCGACCTCCACCACTTTTCCAGGGGGCATTAGAACCATCTTGTAAAGCTACTGCGACCTCCACCGCTCTTCTAAGGGGCATTAAAACCGTCTTCTTAAGCTTCTGCGACCTCCACCGCTCTTTTAAGAGGCATTAAAACCGTCTTGTTAAGCTACTGCGACCTCCACCACTCTTCCAAGGGGCATTAATATCATCTTGTTAAGCTACTGCGACCTCCACCACTCTTCCAAGGTGGAATGAATTGTCTTCTTATTCCATTGCGACCTCCACCACTTTTCCAAGGGGCATTAAAACCGTCTTGTTAAGCTACTGCGACCTCCACCACTTTTCCAAGGGGCATTAAAACCGTCTTGTTAAGCTACTGTGACAACCACCACTTTTCCAAGGGGCATTAAAACCATCTTGTTTAGCTACTGCCACCTCCACCACTCTTCAAAGGGGCATTAAAACCATCTTTTTAAGCTAATGCAACCTCCACCACTCTTCGAAGTGGCATTGAAATTGTCTTTTTATTTCTCTGCGACCTCCACCACTCTTCCAAGGGGAATTAAAACAGTCTTGTCAAGCTACTGCGACCTCCCGTGCTCTTCCAAGTGGCATTAAAACCATCTTGTTAAACTACTGCGACCTCCACAACTCTTCCAAGGGGCATTAAAACCGTCTTGTTAAGATACTGCGACTTCCACCGCTTTTCCCAGGGCCATTAAAACCGTCTTGCTAAGCTACTGCGACCTCCACCACTTTCTCAAGAGGCATTAAAACTGTCTTGTTAAGCTACTGCGACCGCCACCAGTTTTCCAAGGGGCATTAAAACAGTCTTATTAAGCCAGTCGGACCTCCACTACTTTTCCAAGGGGCATTAAAACTGTCTTGTTAAGCTACTGTGACCTCCACCACTTTTCCAAGGGGCATTAAAACCGTGTTGTTAAGCTACCGCGACCTCCACCACTCTTCTAAGCGGCATTAAAACCATCTTGTTATGCTACTGCGACCTCCACCACTCTTCCAGGGGGCATTAAAACCGTCTTGTTTAGCTAATGCGTACTCCACCACTTTTCCAAGGGCATTAAAACTGTCTTGTTAAGCTACTGCGACCTCCACGTCTCTTCCAAGGGGCATTAAAACCGTCTTGTCAAGCTACTGCGATCTCCACCACTTTTCCAAGGGGCATTAAATATGTTTTATTAAGCTACTGCGACCTTCACCGCTCTCCCAAGGGGCACTAAAACCGTCTTGTTAAGCTACTGCGACCTCCACCACTCTTCAAAGGGGCATTAAAACCATCTTGTAAAGCTACTGCGAACTCCACCACTTTTCCAAGGGGAATTTAAACCATCTTGTTAAGCTACTGCGACCTCCACCGCTCTTCCAAGGGGCATTAAATTCATCTTGTTAATATACTGCGAACTCCACCACTTTCCCAAGGGGCTCTAAAAACGTCTTGTTAAGCTACTGCAACCTCCACCACTTTTCCAAGGGGCATTAAATACATCTGGTTAAGCTACTGCGACCTCCACCACTCGTCCAAGCGGCATTAAAACCATCTTCTTAAGATACTGCGACGTCCACCGCTTTTCCAAGGGACAATAAAACCGTCTTGCTAAGCTACTGCGACCTCCACCACTTTCTCAAGAGGCATTAAAACTGTCTGGTTAAGCTACTGCGACCGCCAACAGTTTTCGAAGGGGAATTAAAACAGTCTTATTAAGCTAGTCGGACCTCCACATCTTTTCCAAGGGGCACTAAAACCGTCTTGTTAAGCGACTGCGACCTCCACCACTTTTCGAAGGGGCATTAAAACAGTGTTGTTAAGCTACTGCGACCTCCACCACTCTTCCAAGGGGCATTAAAACGATCTTGTTATGCTACTGCGACTTCAACCACACTTCCAGGGGGCATTAAAATCGTCTTGTTTAGCTACTGCGACATCCACCACTTTTCCAAGGAGCATTGATATTGTCTTTTTATTTCACTGCGACCTCCACCACTCTTACAAGGGGCATTAAAACCGTATTGTTAAGCTACTGCGAACTCCACCACTTTTCCAAGGGGCATTAAAACTGTCTTGTTAAGCTACTGCGACCTCCACGTCTCTTCCAAGGGGCATTAAAACCGTCTTGTTAAGCTACTGCGACCTCCACCACTTTTCCAAGGGGCATTAAATCTGTTTTATTAAGCTACTGCGACCTCCACCGCTTTCCCAAGGGGCACTAAAACCGTCTTGTTAAGCTACTGCGACCTCCACCACTCTTCAAAGGGGCATTAAAACCGTCTTGTAAAGCTACTGCGACCTCCACCACTTTTCCAAGGGGAATTTAAACCATCTTGTTAAGCTACTGCGACCGCTCATCCAAGGGGCATTAAATCCATCTTGTTAATATACTGCGAACTCCATCACTTTCCCAAGGGGCTTTAAAAACGTCTTGTTAAGCTTCTGCGACCTCCACCACTTTTCCAAGGGGCATTAAATCCATCTTGTTAAGCTACTTCGACCTCCATCACTCGTCCAAGGGGCATTAAAACCGTCTTGTTAAGCTACTGCGACCTCCACCACTTTGCCAAGAGGCATTAAAACCATATTGTTAAGCTGTTGCGACCTCCACCGCTCTACCTAGGGGCATTAAAACCGTCTTGTTAAGCTACTGTGACCTCCACCACTTTATCAAGTGGCATTAAATCCATCTTGTTAAGCTTCTGCGACCTCCACCACTTTTCCAAGGGGCATTAAAACCATCTTGTTAAGCTACTGCGACCTCCACCACTCTTCCAAGGGGCATTAGAACCATCTTCTTAAGCTACTGCAACCTCCACCACTTTTCCAAGGGGCATTAAAAAAGTCTTGTTAAGCTACTGTGACCTCCACCACTTTTCCATGGGGCATTAAAACCGTCTTGTTAAGCTACTGCGACAACCACCGCTTTTCTAAGGGGCATTAAAACCTTCTTGTTTAACTACTGCGAACTCCACCAGTCTTCCGAGGGGCATTAAAACCATCTTTTTAAGCAAATGCAACCTCCACCACTCTTCGAAGTGGCATTGAAATTGTCTTTTTATTTCACTGCGACCTCCATCACTCTTCCAAGGGGCATTAAAACCGTCTTGTTAAGCTAATACAACCTCCCCTGCTCTTCCAAGGGGCATTAAAATTATCTTGTTAAGCTACTACGAACTCCACCATTCTTCCAAGGGGCACTAAAACCGTCTTGTAAAGATACTGCGACCTCCACTGCTTTTCCAAGGGCCATTAAAACCGTCTTGTTAAGCTACTGCGACCTCCACCACATTCATAAGGGGTATTTAATCTGTCTTGTTAAGCTACTGCGACCTTCACCAGTATTCCAAGGGCATTAAAACAGTCATGTTAAGCTACTCGGACCTCCACCACTTTTCCAAGGGGCATTAAAAACGTGTTTTTAAGCTACTGCGACCTCCACCACTCTTCCAAGGGGCATTAAAACCATCTTCTTATGCTACTGCGACCTCCACCACTCTTTCAAGGGGCATTAAAACCGTCTTGTTAAGCTACTGCGACATTCACCACTTTTCCACGGGGCTTTGATATTGTCTTTTTATTCCACTGCGACTTCCACCACTCTAACAAGGGGCATTAAAAACGTCTTGTTAAGCTACTGCGACCTCCACCACTTTTCCAAGGGGCATTAAATCAGTTTTATTAAGCTACTGTGACCTCCACCGCATTTCCAAGGGGCACTAAAACTGTCTTGTTAAGCTACTGCGACCTCCACCACTCTTCCAAGGGGCATTAAAACCGTCTTGTAAAGCTACTGAGACCTCCACCACTTTTCCAAGGGGCATAAAAACCATCTTGTTAAGCTACTGCGACCTCCACCCCTCTTCCAAGGGGCATTAAAACCATCTTGGTAAGCTCCTGCGAACTCCACCACTTTACCAAGGGGCTTTAAAAATGTCTTGTTAAGCTTCTGCGACCTCCACCACTTTTCCAAGGGGCATTAAATTCGTCTTGTTTAGCTACGGCAACCTCCACCACTCATCCAAGGGGAATTAATACCGTCTTGTTAAGCTACTGCGACCTCCACCACTTTTCCAAGGGGCATTAAAACCATCTTGTTAAGCTGTTGCGACCTCCACCGCTCTACCTGGGGGCATTAAAACCGTCTTGTTAAGCTACTGCAACCTCCACCACTTTTCCAAGGGGCATTTAAACCATCTTGTTAAGCTACTGCGACCTCCACCACTCTTCCAAGGGGCATTAAAACCATCTTGTTAAGCTACTGTGACCTCAACCACTCTTCCAAGGGGCATTAAAATTATCTTGTTAAGCTACTGCGACCTCCACCGCTCTTCCAAGGGGTATTAAAACCAACTTGTTAAGCTATTGCGACCTCCACCGCTTTTCCAAGGGGCATTAAAACCGTCTTGTTAAGCAACTGCGACCTCCACCATTCTTCCAAGGGGCATTAAAATCGTCTTGTTTAGCTACTGCGACCTCCACCACTCTTCCAAGGGGCATTGATATTGTCTTTTTATTCCTCTGCGACCTCCACCACTTTTCCAATGGGCAGTAAAACCATCTTGTTAAGCTACTGCGACCTCCACGTCTCTTCCAAGGTGCATTAAAACCGTCTTGTTAAGCTACTGCGACCTCCACCACTCTTCCAAGGGCATTGATATTATCTTTTTATTCCACTGCGACCTCCACCACGTTTCCAAGGGGCATTAAGACCATCTTGTTAAGCTACTGCGACCTCCACAACTTTTCCAGGGGGCATTAGAACCATCTTGTTAAGCTACTGCGGCCTCCACCGCTCTTCTAAGGAGCATTAAAACCGTCTTCTTAAGCTTCTGCTACCTCCACCGCTCTTTCAAGAGGCATTAAAACCATCTTGTTAAGCTACTGCGACCTCAAACACTCTTCCTAGGAGCATTAATATTGTCTTGTTAAGCTACTGCGACCTCCACCACTCTTCCAAGGTGCATTGAATTGTCTTCTTATTCCATTGCGACCTGCACCACTTTTCCAAGGGGCATAAAAACCATCTTGTTAAGCTACTGCGACCTCCACAACTCTTCCAAGGGGCATTAAAACCGTCTTGTTAAGATACTGCGACTTCCACCGCTTTTCCCAGGGCCATTAAAACCGTCTTGCTAAGCTACTGCGACCTCCACCACTTTCTCAAGAGGCATTAAAATTGTCTTTTTAAGCTACTGCGACCGCCACCAGTTTTCCAAGGGGAATTAAAACAGTCTTATTAAGCTAGTCGGACCTCCACTACTTTTCCAAGGGGCATTAAAACCGTCTTGTTAAGCTACTGCGACCTCCACCACTTTTCCAAGGGGCATTAAAACCATGTTGTTAAGCTACCGCGACCTCCACCACTCTTCCAAGCGGCATTAAATCCATCTTGTTATGCTACTGCGACCTTCACCACTCTTCCAGCGGGCATTAAAACCGTCTTGTTTAGCTACTGCGACATCCACCACTTTTCCAAGGGGCATTGATATTGTCTTTTTATTTCACTGCGACCTCCACCACTCTTACAAGGGGCATTAAAACCGTTTTGTTAAGCTACTGCGAACTCCACCACTTTTCCAAGGGGCATTAAAACTGTCTTCTTAAGCTACTGCGACCTCCACGTCTCTTCCAAGGGGCATTAAAACCATCTTGTCAAGCTACTGCGATCTCCACCACTTTTCCAAGGGGCATTAAATCTGTTTTATTAAGCTACTGCGACCTCCACCGCTCTCCCAAGGGGCACTATAACCGTCTTGTTAAGCTACTGTGACCTCCACCGCTCTTCAAAGGGCCATTAACACCATCTTGTAAAGCTACTGCGACCTCCACCACTTTTCCAAGGGGAATTTAAACCATCTTGTTAAGCTACTGCGAACTCCACCACTTTCCCAAGGGACTCTAAAAAAGTCTTGTTAAGCTACTGCGACCTCCACCACTTTTCCAAGGGGCATTAAATACGTCTTGTTAAGCTACTGCGACCTCCACCACTCGTCTAAGGGGCATTAAAACCATCTTGTTAAGATACTGCGACGTCCACCGCTTTTCCAAGGGCCAATAAAACCGTCTTGCTATGCTACTGCGACTTCCACCACTTTCTCAAGAGGCATTAAAACTGTCTGGTTAAGCAACTGCGACCGCCACCAGTTTTCCAAGGGGCATTAAAACAGTCTTGTTAAGCTAGTCGGCCCTTCACCTCTTTTTCAAGGGGCATTAAATACGTCTTGTTAAGCTACTGCGACCTCCACCACTCGTCTAAGGGGCATTAAAACCATCTTGTTAAGATACTGCGACGTCCACCGCTTTTCCAAGGGCCAATAAAACCGTCTTGCTATGCTACTGCGACTTCCACCACTTTCTCAAGAGGCATTAAAACTGTCTGGTTAAGCAACTGCGACCGCCACCAGTTTTCCAAGGGGCATTAAAACAGTCTTGTTAAGCTAGTCGGCCCTCCACCTCTTTTTCAAGGGGCACTAAAACCGTCTTGTTAAGCTACTGCGACCTCCACCACTTTTCGAAGGGGCATTAAAACCGTGTTGTTAAGCTACTGCGACCTCCACCACTCTTCCAAGGGGCATTAAAACCATCTTGTTATGCTACTGCGACCTCAACCACTCTTCCAGGGGGCATTAAAACCGTCTTGTTTAGCTACTGCGACATCCACCACTTTTCCAAGGAGCATTGATATTGTCTTTTTATTTCACTGCGACCTCCACCACTCTTACAAGGGGCATTAAAACCGTATTGTTTAGCTACTGCGAACTCCACCACTTTTCCAAGGGGCATTAAAACTGTCTTGTTAAGCTATTGCGACCTCCACGTCTCTTCCAAGGGGCATTAAAACCGTCTTGTTAAGCTACTGCGACCTCCACCACTTTTCCAAGGGGCATTAAATCTGTTTTATTAAGCTACTGCGACCTCCACCGCTTTCCCAAGGGGCACTAAAACCGTCTTGTTAAGCTACTGCGACCTCCACCACTCTTCAAAGGGGCATTAAAACTGTCTTGTAAAGCTACTGCGACCTCCACCACTTTTCCAAGGGGAATTTAAACCAACTTGTTAAGCTACTGCGACCTCCACCTCTCTTTCAAGGGGCATTAAATCCATCTTGCTAATATACTGCGAACTCCATCACTTTCCCAAGGGGCTTTAAAAACGTCTTGTTAAGCTTCTGCGACCTCCACCACTTTTCCAAGGGGCATTAAATCCATCTTGTTAAGCTACTTCGACCTCCACCACTCGTCCAAGGGGCATTAAAACCGTCTTTTTAAGCTACTGCGACCTCCACCACTTTTCCAAGAGGCATTAAAACCATATTGTTAAGCTGTTGCGACCTCCACCGCTCTACCTAGGGGCATTAAAACCGTCTTATTAAGCTACTGTGACCTCCACCACTTTATCAAGTGGCATTAAAACCATCTTGTTAAGCTACTTCGACCTCCACCACTTTTCCAAGGGGCATTAAAACCATCTTGTTAAGCTACTGCGACCTCCACCACTCTTCCAAGGGGCATTAGAACCATCATCTTAAGCTACTGCTACCTCCACCACTTTTCCAAGGGGCATTAAAAAAGTCTTGTTAAGCTACTGTGACCTCCACCACTTTTCCATGGGGCATTAAAACCGTCTTGTTAAGCTAGTGCGACAACCACCGCTTTTCTAAGGGCATTAAAACCTTCTTGTTTAACTACTGCGACCTCCACCACTCTTCCGAGGGGCATTAAAAACGTCTTTTTAAGCTAATGCAACCTCCACCACTCTTCGTAGTGGCATTGAAATTGTATTTTTATTTCACTGCGACCTCCACCACTCTTCCAAGGGGCATTAAAACCATCTTGTTAAGCTACTGTGAACTCCACCGCTTTTCCAAGGGCCATTAAAACCGTCTTGTTAAGCTACTACAACCTCCACCACTTTCTCAAGGGGTATTTAATCTGTCTTGTTAAGCTACTGCGTCCTCCATCAGTTTTCCAAGGGCATTAAAACAGTCTTGTTAAGCTACTCGGACCTCCACCACTTTTCCAAGGGGCATTAAAACCGTCTTGTTAAGCTACTGCGACCTCCACCACTTTTCAAAGGTGCATTAAAACCGTGTTTTTAAGCTACTGCGACCTCCACCACTCTTCCAAGGGGCATTAAAACCATCTTCTTATGCTACTGCGACCTACACCACTCTTCCAAGGGGCATTAAAACCATCTTGTTAAGCTACTGCGACATCCACCACTTTTCCAAGGGGCTTTGATATTGTGTTTTTATTCCACTGCGACTTCCACCTCTCTAACAAGGGGCATTAAAACCGTCTTGTTAAGCTACTGCGACCTTCACCACTTTTCCAAGGCGAATTAAAACCGTCTTGTTAAGCTACTGCGACCTCCACGTCACTTCCAAGAGACATTAAAACCGTCTTGTTAAGCTACTGCGACCTCCACCACTTTTCCAAGGGGCATTAAAACCATCTTGTTAAGCTGTTGCGACCTCCATCGCTCTACCTGGGGGAATTAAAACCGTCTTGTTAAGCTACTGCGACCTCCACCACTTTTCCAAGGGGCATTTAAACCATCTTGTTAAGCTACTGCGACCTCCACCACTCTTCCAAGGGGCATTAAAACCATATTGTTAATCTACTGTGACCTCAACCACTCTTCCAAGGGGCATTAAAATCATCTTGTTTTGCTACTGCGACCTCCACCGCTCTTCCAAGGGGCATTAAAACCAACTTGTTAAGCTATTGCGACCTCCACCGCTCTTCCAAGGGGCATAAAAACCATCTTGTTAAGCAACTGCGACCTCCACCACTATTCCAAGGGGCAATAAAACCGTCTTGTTTAGCTACTGCGACCTCCACCACTTTTCCAAGGGGCATTGATATTGTCTTTTTATTCCACTGCGACCTCCACCACTTTTCCAAGGGGCATTAAAACCATCCTGTTAAGCTACTGCGACCTCCACGTCTCTTCCAAGGTGCATTAAAACCGTCTTGTTAAGCTACTGCGACCTCCACCACTCTTCCAAGGGCATTGATATTATCTTTTTATTCCACTGCGACCTCCACCACGTTTCCAAGGGGCATTAAGACCATCTTGTTAAGCTACTGCGACCTCCACCACTTTTTCAGGGGGCATTAGAACCATCTTGTTAAGCTACTGCGACCTCCACCGCTCTTTCAAGGGGCAATAAAACCGTCTTGTTAAGCGACTGCGACCTCCTCCACTCTTCCAAGGGGCATTGATATTGTCTTTTTATTACACTGCGACCTCCATCACTTTTCCAAGGGGCATTAAAACCGGTTTTGTTAAGCTACGGCAACCTTCACCACTCATCCAAGGGGAATTAATACCGTCTTGTTAAGCTACTGCGACCTCCACCACTTTTCCAAGGGACATTAAAACCATCTTGTTAAGCTTTTGCGACCTCCACCGCTCTATCTGGGGGCATTAAAACCGTCTTGTTAAGCTACTGCGACCTCCACCACTTTTCCAAGGGGCATTTAAACCATCTTGTTAAGCTACTGCGACCTCCACCACTCTTCCTAGGGGCATTAAAACCATCTTGTTAAGCTACTGTGACCTCAACCACTCTTCCAAGGGGCATTAAAATCATCTTGATTTGCTACTGCGTCCTCCACCGCTCTTCCAAGGGGCATTAAAACCAACTTGTTAAGCTATTGCGACCTCCACCGCTCTTCCAAGGGGTATAAAAAACCGTCTTGTTAAGCAACTGCGACCTCCACCACTCTTCCAAGGGGCATTAAAACCGTCTTGTTTAGCTACTGCGACCTCCACCACTCTTCCAAGGGGCATTGATATTGTATTTTTATTCCACTGCGACCTCCACCACTTTTCCAAGGGGCATTAAAACCATCTTGTTAAGCTACTGCGACCTCCACGTCTCTTCCAAGGTGCATTAAAACCGTCTTGTTAAGCTACTGCGACTTCCACCACTCTTCCAAGGGCATTGATATTATCTTTTTATTCCACTGCGACCTCCACCACTCTTCCAAGGGCATTGATATTATCTTTTTATTCCACTGCGACCTCCACCACGTTTCCAAGGGGCATTAAGACCATCTTGTTAAGCTACTGCGACCTCCATCACTTTTCCAGGGGGCATTAGAACCATCTTGTTAAGCTACTGCGACCTCCACCGCTCTTTCTAGGGGCATTAAAATCGTCTTGTTAAGCGACTGCGACCTCCTCCACTCTTCCAATGGGCATTGATATTGTCTTTTTATTCCACTGCGACCTCCATCACTTTTCCAAGGGGCATTAAAACCGGTTTTGTTAAGCTACTGCGACCTCCACCACTCTTCCAAGGGGCATTAAAACCGTCTTGTTAAGCTACTGCGACCTCCACCTCTCTTACAAGGGCATTGAAATTGTCTTTTTATTCCACTGCGACCTCCACCACTTTTCCAAGGGGCATTAAAACCGTCTTGTTAAGCTGCTGCGACCTCCACCACTTTTCCAAGGGGCTTTATAACCATCTTGCTAAGCTACTGCAACCTACACCGCTCTTCCAAGCGGCATTAAAACCGTCTTGTTAAGCTACTGCAACCTCCACCACTCTTCCAAGGGGCATTAAGACCGTCTTGTTAAGCTACTGCGACTAGTGTTGAGCCACCCCCGTAGTGTTCGAGTTCGGTTCGGTTCGTCGAACACCCGTGTGTTCGCCGAACTGTTCGTCGAACTGTTCGTCGAACACCTTCGAACACCGTTAAAACCAATGGCAGGCAAACAAAAACAAATAGAAACACATAGAAAACACCTTGTCCAAAAGCTGACAAACTGCTCAGAAGACACAACTAACACATGGAAAAGTGACAAGTACATATAGTCATGCGAAAATAAAAGAGGTGGAGGAGTAAAAGGAGGGGGAGACACAGATATAGGCATGTCATGCCCTTCTAAAATCCAAAAAGTGAGAAGCCGACACGGCCATTCCACTCCTGCCCGTGCCACCTCCGTGTCGCCGGCTTTGTGCCAGAGCCGCGGTGAACCCTGATGGCCAGCCCCCCTCTCCCAATACTGGTGCCTGTCCGCTGGTGGGTCGAGCGAGCCCCCCTGTGGTGGAGGCAGCTCTAAGCTTTTTAATTTAAATTGTCTCTCTAATTTGAATGAATACACTTTAAATCCATTTACAAGGATCTATTGGAGGGCAAGTCTCATGCCAGCAGCCGCGTAATTCCAGCTCCAGTAGCGTCCACTAAAGCTGCTGCAGTTGAAAAGCTTTTATAAGGATCGAGCTCGGCTGTCCACCGCAAGGCATCCTACTGCCAGTCCCAGCCCCTATGCCTTGGGGTGCCTCCTGATGCTCTTCACTGAGTATCCCATGGTCCCGAAGCATTTCCTTTGAAAAAATTAAGTGTCTAAACTACAGGTGGTGTAGCTTGCTTAACAGCCGGGATAATCCGCTGACTAGCAGACACTGCTACTAGGCACAAAGTATTTCCTGGGCTAGATGCAGTTAAAAATTTGTAATTAGATACTCTCGTTGGATGCTGAGAAAGCATTCCATAGAGTCTCCTGGCACGCCATATATGATTCTCTTAAAAAGCTTGGGGTAGGGGTCTAGGGGACCGTTTTATAGCCAAAATCACGGCCCTGTATCGCAATACGTCACCTAGGCTGAAGATAAATGGAACTGTAGCACCCTGAGGGCTCGGTTGCTACAGACGTATTGCACCTCACCCAGAGGTGTGATATCTCACTCTCAGGTAAGGATGGAGTGTGGATCAGAACCCGACACCTGCATGCATTACACCACATTGCCGTGGGGCAGGGCGACCAATATGCCCCTGAGATGGGCACGACAGTCCCTGTCCCTGGCTGGAGTGGGGGGAGGGAACACTGAGGAAGGGGAACCCTGTAGTGCAGGAGCAGGGAGGAAGCAGTTCCTGGGTGCATTGAGAAGGGAGTATAAAAGGTGGGCACCATCGTAGTTCAGTGCAGAGAAGTCTGAGCAGAAGTGGCAGGGAGCAGGGGCTCTGCATGAGCTCTGCTCCGGAGGCGGGCCTAGTAACAGAGGCCCAGGCCTGGAAGAGGGAGAAGGAAGGAAGAGGAGCGGAGAAGGCTCCAGGAACGAGGAATGAAGGGATCCCAGGGGTGCGGACGGGCGAGTCGCCACCGCACGCCCGAATCCACCTGCGTGGAGGGGTCAGGCCAAAGGGGGAGACCGGTCCCCGAACTAGTGGAGGCAGGAAACGACCCTCAGCTAGAAACCGGAGGCTCTGACATTTTATGTGGCGCAGCCCCTCACTACACCCGCTAGGAAGGCACCACATAGGGTCAGGGAAACTGGCGCCAAGTTTACCAAGAGGAGGCCCGAGGCAGCCGGACAGAAGTGTTGGTAAGAAAGGCCAGACAAAGGACACACAAAGGGGGTCCTGTGAAGTGCTCCAAAGTTATCTGGGAGTTGTCTGAGCCCCTCACCTGGTGAGCACAGTACGACGTGGGCAGCCGTTACCTGCAGACGTGGTCTGGATAATAAGAACTGTGAGTAAAGGCCCTGGACTGCATCACTGACTCCGTGTCATTACTGCTGCTGCCCTGCACCATCACCCCCATCCTCCGCATACACTGCCCTGAGGCTATACTCCTCCCGTGGGGAGTTATGCTACGCTCTGCTGCACCCACAACACCAGCCTCAGCGGTCTGCCCTGTAGCGGCGGTTCACTCTGACCGCAATCCACGGGTGGCGTAGTCGGACATTTAAACATCAAAACCACATAAATAGTTCCGCCACTGGTTTGACCACCCTGAGCCACGGAACCGGGTCGCCGCCACGAAGACTACAACCACCAGCATCCACCAAAAAGGTTCCGGCTCCGGGTGTCCCAAGGCCCAGGGGGTGCGTCAGAACATTTTCATCACCTTTCACAATCACCAATGGGACAAGGCAGGGATGTCCTCTGTCCCCTCTCTTATACATCCTAGTGATGGAGCACCTGCTCTCATCAATTCACCATAACCCCAATATTAGGTGGATTGAGGTGGGAGGCACCGAGTACAAGTGCTCTCTATTTGCTGATGATGTCCTAGTATATATCACTCAATCACATATATCCATCCATGCTGTTATGGCTGAAATAGATCACTTTGTTACATGGTAAAATTTTAAAATCAATGCAGCGAATTCTGAGGCCCTCGATGTCTCCCTCCCCAAATCCATATAGGATTCCATCCAGTCCAACTTTCCCTTTGCCTGGCCCTCACAGGGTATCAAATACTTAGGAATTCCTATTCATAGAGACCTCTCCCATCTATGTTATCTTAATTTTGGGCCCTTTATTGAACAATTCCATACAGACCACGGTTGGCAAGTTAGAACTGTAAGATTCACTACGTGAACCGCTGGTGTTTTGTGGAAAAGCACATGTACACCGCGTTCCAAATTATTATGCAAAAAGTGTTTAGGAGTGATAAGGGAAGAATTTGTTTGTCAGTTAAACTCATTGATGGTGACGTGTGTCAGGGCTCTTTATATCACTGTAAGCAATTGCAGACACCTGTGCTAATTAGTTTGGCAGGTGTGTCCAATGAAAGGCAAGACTACTTAAGAAGGCTCTCTCACATTATTAAGCAGCCTACATTTTCTGCCAAAATGGGAAAGAAAAAGGATGTGTCGGCTGCTGAGAAGCAACAAATTGTGGAGTGTTTAGGTCAAGGCATGACTACAATCAACATTGTGCGATGATCAGGATGAAGTGTCATGGCAATCAAGAAGTATGTAGCTGATTCACAGTACACACGTGTGCGTGCTGATAAGGGCAAATTGAGGACTCTTTCCTACAGGCAATTACGTCAGGTTGAAAGAGCAGCGGCAAAAAAGCCTTGTCATAGCAGCAGACAAGTTTTTGAAGCTGCTTGTGCCTCCAACGTCCCCCGAACAACAAGATGCAGGGTCCTTCAGAGGTTTGCAGCTGTGCATACGCCATCCTGTCGACCTCCTCTATCCACTTCACACAAGCAGAAACGGCTCCAGTGGGCCAAACATTACATAAAGACTGATTTCAAAACTGTTTTGTTCACGGATGAGTGCCGTGCAGCGCTCGATGGTCCAGATGGATGGACTGGAGGATGGCTGGTTGATGGACACCCCACGCAAACATGGCTACAGCGTCAACAAGGAGGAGGTGGAGTAATGTTTTGGGCTGGAATCATGGGGAGAGAGATTGTCGGCCCCTTTAGGATCCCTGAAGGCGCTAAAGATGAACTCCATAATGTATGTGGATTTTCTCAAACAGCACTTCCTGCCATGGTTCAAGAAGAAGAACCGTGTATTTAACAGCAAGATCATTTTTCTGCATGATAATGCACCATCTCATGCTGCACATAAAACATCTGCATCTCTGGCTGATATGGGCATAAAAGGGGACAAACTTATGGTGTGACCCCCATGCTCCCCTGACCTCTACCCCATTCAGAACCTTTGGAGCATCATTAAAAGGAGTGTCTATGATGGCGGGAGGCAGTTCACATCTAAGCAACAGCTCTGGGAGGGTATTCTGTCCTCATGCAAAACAATTGAAGCAGAAACCATCCAAAACCTGACAAATTCAATGGACGAGAGAGTTCAGAAGCTCCTTTCGAACAAGGGGTCCTATGTGAAAATGTAACATCACCTAGAATAAAGTTTTGAGTTGAAAACTGTTTGATTTCAGTTTCTAACAACCTGCTAATGCTTATAATTTAAAAAATGACCATTTTTTTGGTCTTTATTAAAATGAAAAGGTTGATCGAAAAGTTTGGGGGATCTAAGAGTGTGGCAACCCAGTAGTCATGATTATTTCGAATTCTGACAATATGAGGGTCATGCTGCAGGTAGTGCAGCAAGAAGGCACTTATGTGTCTTGCGCATCTCGGAGCCCCAAAATTATTTTCCGGGCTAGATGCAGCTAAAAATTATTTTTAATTTTAAATCTGGTGGAGCTTATTATAGATGGCCTAATAGGATCAGTGCTGCACACTGCTACAAAGCCCAAATTATTTTCCAGTCAAGATACAGATAAACATGATTAGTAATTTGAAAGCTTAAAACGTTTGGTAGGGTGATTTTAACCAATCATCAAGCTTTTTCTCTCCCCAGGATGACACAGGGGTAGAAAAGTCGTTTCGGATCCATGATTTGTTCATCTTTATGAACGTGAGTCTGTCTACATTATCAGTGGAGAGCCGCGTGCGCTTATCTGTCAGCACACCACCAGCAGCGCTGAACACGCGTTCAGACAGAACGCTGGCTGCGGGGCATGACAAGATCTCCAAGGCGTAAGTGGCTAGCTCCGGACATTTATCCAGATTGGAAGCCCAAAAAGAGCAAGGGTCCAGTGACACAGTCGTGGCTTCAATGTTTACTTGGAGATACTCCTGTACCATCGTCTCTAGGCGTTGACTATGTGTCAGACTTTTTGTCTCCTGTGGCCTTGCAAAGGATGGGCTAAAAAAGTGGTGAAATGATTCCGCAAAATTGATGTTACCAGCAGATACTGTGGTTCTGTTACGGTTTGAGTGCTGAACACTTGACGGTCCCACGGTTGGCAAGTTGGAACTGTGAGATTCACTACGTGCACCACTGGTATTTTGTGGAAAAGCACATGTAAGATTCTGCAACAGTCTCTGCTGATACTCCTGCATGCGTGCATCCCTTTCTATGGCAGGAATAATTTCTGCAAATTTACTTTTGTACCGGAGATCTAACAGTGTGGCAACCCAGTAGTCAGGATTATTTCTAATTCTCACAATTCGAGGGTCATGTTGCAGGTAGTGCAGCAAGAAGGCACTCATGTGTGTTGCGCATCCAGGAGCACCAAGTCCCTGTTGTGTTGGTGGCGAGGTAACAATCATGCTTCCTTCCTCTGTCCTCTCCCCCCAACCTCGCACAACAGAAATGTGATCAAGGTCTCCCTCATCTGATGAGTCTTTCATCAGTTCGTCCTCCACTTCTTCCTGGGCTCCTGCACCTTCCTCACTAGTTTGGCTGCTACCATGCGCCCTGGTAAAACCATCTCCCCCACCCTCACATGCCTGCCGCCTTGGTGCTGCCGACCTTCTGGACCTTGCAGATGTTAGCCCTTCCGCATACAACTCCTCCTCCTCTACTTCCTCCACCTCCTCTTGTGCCACCACCTGACTCCGAATTCTGTTTAACATGTGCTCCAGCATGTAAGTCACCGGAATAGTCATGCTGATAATGGCATCGTCAGCACTAAACATCTTCGTCGCCATTTCAAAACTGTGCAGAAGGGTGCATAGGTCCCTGATCTGAGACCACTCCTCCAGCGTGATTTGCCCCACCTCTGAATCTCGTTGTCCCAGGCTATACGTCAGAAAGTATTGCACCAGGGCTTGTCGGTGCTGCCACAGTCGCTGCAACATGTGCAGAGTTGAATTCCACCGGGTAGGCACATCGCATTTTAGCCGGTGAAGTGGCAGGCCCAACGACTTCTGTAGAGATGTAAGTCGCTGAGCTGCGGGATGAGAACGGCGGAAGTGAGCACACAGCGACTGTGCCCTCTGCAGAAGGCCATCTAGTCTGGGATAGTGGGCTAAAAATTGCTGGACAACCAGGTTCAACACGTGAGCCATACAAGGCACGTGTGTGACATTGCCCCGGCGAAGGGCCGCACCCAGGTTTGCAGCATTGTCGCACACGGCCTTCCCTGGTTTCAGGTCCAGTGGAGACAACCATTCATGAAATTGGTTCTCCAGAGCTGACCACAACTCCTCAGCTGTGTGACTCACATTTCCCAGACATTTCAATGTAAAAACCGCCTGATGACGTTGAGCCCTACTGCCAGCATAGTAAGGAGGTGTGCAGGATCCCTTCTGCGCAGTTAGAAAGCTTGTGGCATGACCAGACAGGCTTTGGGTGCAGGTGGAAGACCGAGAGGAGGTTGAGGAGGCAGAAGCAGTGGAGGAACTTTGACATAAAGAGGATTGACGCACAACTCGTGGGGACGGCAAGACTTGGACAGCAGCCCCTTGTCCTGCTGTCACCATAGTTACCCAGTGCCCAGTCAGCGACATGTAACGCCCCTGTCCATGCCTACTCGTCCAAGTGTCTGTGGTGAAATGCACCCTGTCACACACAGAGTTTCTCAAAGAAGCGGTGATGTTGTGTGCGACATGCTGGTGGAGCGCAGGCACACCTTTCTTTGAGAAGTAGTGCCGACTGGGCATCTGGTACTGGGGCACTGCGACGGACATAAGGTCTCGAAAATCCTCTGTGTCCACCAGGCGGAAAGGCAGCATTTCTGTAGCCAAGAGCTTGCAGATGGTGAAATTCAACCTCTTAGCTTTCTCATGGCAAGGAGGAAATGGTCTTTTACTTGTCCACATCTGAGGGACCGAGGGCTGGCTATTGTGCTTAGACGGGGTTGATAAGGTTGTCCCCGGCAAACTGCCGGTCTGTGAGGAAGATGCAGGCGGACATGTTAGGTTGCCTTCATCCAAAGGTGGTGCTATCGATGTCGGACAGCGCTCAACACCAGCTGGTGTTACCACCTCCAAAGAAAATGATGACCTGCCAATCACGCTGGCTGTTGCGGGTAAAGAGGTGGCAGGTCTGCGCCCCAAAACAGGTGTGACTGCTGTCCCCCCAGTCACAGAGGATTAAGAGGCCGCGGATGCACAAGATATGGCAGACGGTGGTTGGCCCGGCCGGCTAGGCCGCATTGTAGCACACTGAGCTTCCCACTGCAACTTATGCTTCATGTCCATGTGCCGGTTCATGCATGAAGTACTCAAACTATGTATTTTTTGGCCTCTACTTAGCTTTTGCTGACAAATGTTACAGATAACACGAGTTGGGTCATCTTTATCGATCTGAAAAAATGCCCAGGCTATGCAAGGCTTAGCACCCATGCGACCTGAAGAGCCACCACGACTTGTGGTGAGAGGCAGAGTTGTGTTTGAGGATGCAGTTGTTGACGTGCTTCCAGTACTATGTCTCTGTCCAGGAAGGCGCAACCTGACCTCGTCGTCAATAGCATCTTCCTCCACCTCCTCTGCTGACCTCATCTCTTGGCTGACTGTGGGTTGACAGTAAGTGGGATCTCCGACCTCATCATCATCACCCTGTGCGTTATCACACCCGTCGTCCTCAGAGCCAACCTGTTCCTGCCCTGACAAAAAACTAAAGTTGTCGCTCCAATCAGGTATTTGAGTCTTATCATCGTCTTCCTCATTGTCTCCACCAACAGGAGTTACAGTTTGGGAATGAGGGTCTACATTATGGTCAGAACCTTCTGCGTCTGGTCCTGGATCCGACTCATAAAGATTCTGGGCATCAGTGCAGATCATTTCCTCGTCTGGATTCACAGAAGCGCTGGAGTCGACCTCTGATTCCCAGGCTATAGTATGAGTAAACAGCTCTGCAGACTCAACCATCTGTTCTACCTCATACTCAGACGGGCAGCTGGAGATTTGGGAGCTGTGAGGAAGCAAGTGCGATTTGGGTGACACCTTTGAGGACTGGAGTATTTGTGATGTTGAAGTTGATGTGGAGGAGAGCCCACTTAAAGGAGCACTTGATATCCGTTGAAGCACCTGCTGTTTTTGTGCCTCATCTGGAATTTGTAGCGATTGGCGTGGCCGTAAGAAAGGGATCTTATCACATTGTCCGCTAAAAGAAGTAGACATTTTAGTTTGGCTGGAAGATGGTCTTTCTTCTGCAGATGTTACTGTTGCTTTAACACCTACCCCACGGACACAACCTTTTTTCCCCTTCCCAACACGCCTATTCCCCTTTCCACCAGCAGCAGGCCTTTTTCCACTCATTTTGGTGGTTAACTAATTCACAACTCTGGAGTTGTTTGCACAAAAAAACAATGGATGGTAACCGAGCAGAGCTGAGTGGCCAAACTGTGGTATTAGGCCAAAACTATTGGCTGGGTTAGATGCAGAAAAAAATTATTTTGAATTTGCAACCTGATGGAGGTCAGTATAGATGGACTAATAGAGAAAGTCCGACACACTACTAGAAGGCCAAATATTTTTTCAGAGGTAGATGCAGAAAAAAATATATTCAGTTTGCAACCTGATGGAGGTCAGTATAGATGGATTAATAGAACAAGACCCACACACAGCTAGAAGCCCAATATTTTTTCATAGGTAGATGCAAACTGAATATATTTTTTTCTGCATCTACCTCTGAAAAAATATTTGGCCTTCTAGTAGTGTGTCGGACTTTCTCTATTAGTCCATCTATACTGACCTCCATCAGGTTGCAAATTAAAACTATATTCAGTTTGCAACCTGATGGAGATCAGTATAGATGGACTAATAGAACAAGTCCCACACACTGCTAGAAGCCCAAATATTTTTTCAGAGGTACTGTAGATGCAGATAAAAATGTGTTTTAATTTGCAACCTGATGGAGGTCAGTATAGATGGACTAATAGAGAAAGTCCGACACACTACTAGAAGGCCAAATATTTTTTCAGAGGTAGATGCAGAAAAAAATATATTCAGTTTGCAACCTGATGGAGGTCAGTATAGATGGATTAATAGAACAAGACCCACACACAGCTAGAAGCCCAATATTTTTTCAGAGGTAGATGCAGAAAAAAATATATTCAGTTTGCAACCTGATGGAGGTCAGTATAGATGGACTAATAGAACAAGTCCCACACACTGCTAGAAGCCCAAATATTTTTTCAGAGGTACTGTAGATTCAGATAAAAATTAGTTTTAATTTGCAACCTGATGGAGGTCAGTATAGATGGACTAATAGAGAAAGTCCGACACACTACTAGAAGGCCAAATATTTTTTCAGAGGTAGATGCAGAAAAAAATATATTCAGTTTGCAACCTGATGGAGGTCAGTATAGATGGACTAATACAACAAGTCCCGCACACAGTTAGAAGCCCAAATATTTTTTCAGAGGTACTGTAGATGCAGATAAAAATTATTTTTAATTTGCAACCTGATGGAGGTCAGTATAGATGGACTAATAGAGAAAGTCCGACACACTGCTAGAAGGCCAAATATTTTTTCAGAGGTAGATGCAGAAAAAAATATATTCAGTTTGCAAGCTGATGGAGGTCAGTATAGATGGACTAATACAACAAGTCCCACACACAGCTAGAAGCCCAAATATTTTTTCAGAGGTACTGTAGATGCAGATAAAAATTAGTTTTAATTTGCAACCTGATGGAGGTCAGTATAGATGGACTAATAGAGAAAGTCCGACACACTACTAGAAGGCCAAATATTTTTTTGAGAGCTAGATGCAGAAAAAAATTATATTCAGTTTGCAACCTGATGGAGGTCAGTATAGATGGATTAATAGAACAAGACCCACACACAGCTAGAAGCCCAATATTTTTTCATAGGTAGATGCAGAAAAAAATATATTCAGTTTGCAACCTGATGGAGGTCAGTATAGATGGACTAATACAACAAGTCCCACACACTGCTAGAAGCCCAAATATTTTTTCAGAGGTACTGTAGATCCAGATAAAAATTAGTTTTAATTTGCAACCTGATGGAGGTCAGTATAGATGGACTAATAGAGAAAGTCCGACACACTACTAGAAGGCCAAATATTTTTTCAGAGCTAGATGCAGAAAAAAATATATTCAGTTTGCAACCTGATGGAGGTCAGTATAGATGGACTAATACAACAAGTCCCGCACACAGCTAGAAGCCCAAATATTTTTTCAGAGGTACTGTAGATGCAGATAAAAATTATTTTTAATTTGCAACCTGATGGAGGTCAGTATAGATGGACTAATAGAGAAAGTCCGACACACTACTAGAAGGCCAAATATTTTTTCAGAGGTAGATGCAGAAAAAAACATATTCAGTTTGCAACCTGATGGAGGTCAGTATAGATGGACTAATACAACAAGTCCCACACACTGCTAGAAGCCCAAATATTTTTTCAGAGGTACTGTAGATGCAGATAAAAATTTATTTTAATTTGCAACCTGATGGAGGTCAGTATAGATGGACTAATAGAGAAAGTCCGACACACTACTAGAAGGCCAAATATTTTTTCAGAGCTAGATGCAGAAAAAAATATATTCAGTTTGCAACCTGATGGAGGTCAGTATAGATGGACTAATACAACAAGTCCCGCACACAGCTAGAAGCCCAAATATTTTTTCAGAGGTACTGTAGATGCAGATAAAAATTATTTTTAATTTGCAACCTGATGGAGGTCAGTATAGATGGACTAATAGAGAAAGTCCGACACACTACTAGAAGGCCAAATATTTTTTCATAGGTAGATGCAGAAAAAAATATATTCAGTTTGCAACCTGATGGAGGTCAGTATAGATGGACTAATACAACAAGTCCCACACACAGCTAGAATCCCAAATATTTTTTCAGAGGTACTGTAGATGCAGATAAAAATTAGTTTTAATTTGCAACCTGATGGAGGTCAGTATAGATGGACTAATAGAGAAAGTCCGACACACTACTAGAAGGCCAAATATTTTTTCAGAGCTAGATGCAGAAAAAAATTATATTCAGTTTGCAACCTGATGGAGGTCAGTATAGATGGACTAATAGAGAAAGTCCGACACACTACTAGAAGGCCAAATATTTTTTCAGAGGTAGATGCAGAAAAAAATATATTCAGTTTGCAACCTGATGGAGGTCAGTATAGATGGATTAATAGAACAAGACCCACACACAGCTAGGAGCCCAATATTTTTTCAGAGGTAGATGCAGAAAAAAATATATTCAGTTTGCAACCTGATGGAGGTCAGTATAGATGGACTAATAGAACAAGTCCCACACACTGCTAGAAGCCCAAATATTTTTTCAGAGGTACTGTAGATTAGAGATGAGCGTTGTTCTACTCGAACTGTTCGCCAATCTCAAATTCGAGCTGTTTTGGGCGGTGTTCGAGCCGGTCGGCGAACACGAACAATTTGAGAAAAATTCGGCTGTTCGAGGTTATGTTCGATAACTGTTCGTGCACCAAAATCATAACTGGATTTTTTCTCAGTTATGATGAAAATTAATGTTAATACGCAGTTTGAGTGTACAGCGGGGCGGGGGGAGGGGCAGGGGATGGATCTCTGCAGGAACAATGAAGATCTCCATTTTTTTTTCTCTTTCCCGCTTTTGCAGTGGGGAGGTGCAATCTGTCAGCCTATCAGCAGCGCACACACGGAGCGAAGTGCTTTTTTTCACACAAGCAAGGGCATGTGTGATTGGCAGTGTATGTCACATGTCCTTGCCCTATAAGACCAAGCCATTTTCCCCGTCGCCACCATTTTCTCACTGCTGCAGCTGCGTGTTAGACGGCACCGCTGTTGCTGTGTGCGCTATACCTTGTTAATTTCAAGCCAATTTTCGCACAAATATACAGATAGCTTGGGAGTAGGGAATAGTTGTGATTGCAGTCCTTTTAAGGACTAGGTTACAGCATTTCCTACGACTTTTATCAGGCAGGTCTGTGCTCTTAAATAGATAGATTGTGGGAGTAAAGACTAATTGTAATTGGAGTCCTTTTCAGGACTAGGTTACATCAGTTCCTATCAGTTTTTGCCAGGCAGGTCTGTGCCAGTGCTGTGCAAGTTTTTTTCACAGCATTTGGCTGAATCTAGCAAAGCTAATCCTTTTTGGCCTATTGCAGAGTGTGTTAGTCAGTGGAGTAGCCTATCTGTGTTGCAAGATATACCACCTGTGTATAGAATACCAATTTTTTTACTGCACCTAGTGAAGTAAAATCTTTTGGGCATAGCATCATTCTATTAGTCCATCTATACTGACCTCCATCAGGTTGCAAATTAAAAATAATTTTTTTCTGCATCTAGCTCTGAAAAAATATTTGGGCTTCTAGCAGTGTGTGGGACTTGGTCTATTAGTCCATCTATACTGACCTCCATCAGGTTGCAAATTAAAAATAATTTTTTTCTGCATCTAGCTCTGAAAAAATATTTGGGCTTCTAGCAGTGTGTGGGACTTGGTCTATTAGTCCATCTATACTGACTTCCATCAGGTTGCAAACTAAAAATAATTTTTTTCTGCATCTAGCTCTGAAAAAATATTTGGGCTTCTAGCAGTGTGTGGGACTTGGTCTATTAGTCCATCTATACTGACCTCCATCAGGTTGCAAATTAAAAATAATTTTTTTCTTCATTTATCTCTGAAAAAATATTTGGGCTTCTAGCAGCGTGTGGGACTTGTTCTATTAGTCCATCTATACTGACCTCCATCAGGTTGCAAATTAAAAATAATTTTTTTCTGCATCTAGCTCTGAAAAAATATTTGGGCTTCTAGCAGTGTGTGGGACTTGGTCTATTAGTCCATCTATACTGACCTCCATCAGGTTGCAAATTAAAAATAATTTTTTTCTGCATCTAGCTCTGAAAAAATATTTGGGCTTCTAGCAGTGTGTGGGACTTGGTCTATTAGTCCATCTATACTGACCTCCATCAGGTTGCAAATTAAAAATAATTTTTTTCTTCATTTAGCTCTGAAAAAATATTTGGGCTTCTAGCAGTGTGTGGGACTTGTTCTATTAGTCCTTCTATACTGACGTCCAGCAGGTTGCAAATTGAATATAATTTTTTTCTGCATCTAGCTCTGAAAAAATATTTGGGCTTCTAGCGGTGTGTGGGACTTGGTCTATTAGTCCATCTATACTGACCTCCATCAGGTTGCAAATTAAAAATAATTTTTTTCTGCATCTAACCCAGCCAATAGTTTTGGCCTAATACCACAGTTTGGCCACTCAGCTCTGCTCGGTTACCATCCATTGTTTTTTTGTGCAAACAACTCCAGAGTTGTGAATTAGTTAACCACCAAAATGAGTGGAAAAAGGCCTGCTGCTGGTGGAAAGGGGAATAGGCGTGTTGGGAAGGGGAAAAAAGGTTGTGTCCGTGGGGTAGGTGCAGAAGAAAGACCATCTTCCAGCCAAACTAAAATGTCTACTTCTTTTAGCGGACAATGTGATAAGATCCCTTTCTTACGGCCACGCCAATCGCTACAAATTCCAGATGAGGCACAAAAACAGCAGGTGCTTCAACGGATATCAAGTGCTCCTTTAAGTGGGCTCTCCTCCACATCAACTTCAACATCACAAATACTCCAGTCCTCAAAGGTGTCACCCAAATCGCACTTGCTTCCTCACAGCTCCCAAATCTCCAGCTGCCCGTCTGAGTATGAGGTAGAACAGATGGTTGAGTCTGCAGAGCTGTTTACTCATACTATAGCCTGGGAATCAGAGGTCGACTCCAGCGCTTCTGTGAATCCAGACGAGGAAATGATCTGCACTGATGCCCAGAATCTTTATGAGTCGGATCCAGGACCAGACGCAGAAGGTTCTGACCATAATGTAGACCCTCATTCCCAAACTGTAACTCCTGTTGGTGGAGACAATGAGGAAGACGATGATAAGACTCAAATACCTGATTGGAGCGACAACTTTAGTTTTTTGTCAGGGCAGGAACAGGTTGGCTCTGAGGACGACGGGTGTGATAACGCACAGGGTGATGATGATGAGGTCGGAGATCCCACTTACTGTCAACCCACAGTCAGCCAAGAGATGAGGTCAGCAGAGGAGGTGGAGGAAGATGCTAGTGACGACGAGGTCAGGTTGCGCCTTCCTGGACAGAGACGTAGTACTGGAAGCACGTCAACAACTGCATCCTCAAACACAACTCTGCCTCTCACCACAAGTCGTGGTGGCTCTTCAGGTCGCATGGGTGCTAAGCCTTGCATAGCCTGGGCATTTTTTCAGATCGATAAAGATGACCCAACTCGTGTTATCTGTAACATTTGTCAGCAAAAGCTAAGTAGAGGCCAAAAAATACATAGTTTGAGTACTTCATGCATGAACCGGCACATGGACATGAAGCATAAGTTGCAGTGGGAAGCTCAGTGTGCTACAATGCGGCCTAGCCGGCCGGGCCAATCGCCGTCTGCCATATCTTGTGCATCCGCGGCCTCTTCATCCTCTGTGACTGGGGGGACAGCAGTCACACCTGTTTTGGGGCGCAGACCTGCCACCTCTTTACCCGCAACAGCCAGCGTGATTGGCAGGTCATCATTTTCTTTGGAGGTGGTAACACCAGCTGGTGTTGAGCGCTGTCCGACATCGATAGCACCACCTTTGGATCAAGGCAACCTAACATGTCCGCCTGCATCTTCCTCACAGACCGGCAGTTTGCCGGGGACACCCTTATCAACCCCGTCTAAGCACAATAGCCAGCCCTCGGTCCCTCAGATGTGGACAAGTAAAAGACCATTTCCTCCTAGCCATGAGAAAGCTAAGAGGTTGAATTTCACCATCTGCAAGCTCTTGGCTACAGAAATGCTGCCTTTCCGCCTGGTGGACACAGAGGATTTTCGAGACCTTATGTCCGTCGCAGTGCCCCAGTACCAGATGCCCAGTCGGCACTACTTCTCAAAGAAAGGTGTGCCTGCGCTCCACCAGCATGTCGCACACAACATCACCGCTTCTTTGAGAAACTCTGTGTGTGACAGGGTGCATTTCACCACAGACACTTGGACGAGTAGGCATGGACAGGGGCGTTACATGTCGCTGACTGGGCACTGGGTAACTATGGTGACAGCAGGACAAGGGGCTGCTGTCCAAGTCTTGCCGTCCCCACGAGTTGTGCGTCAATCCTCTTTATGTCAAAGTTCCTCCACTGCTTCTGCCTCCTCAACCTCCTCTCGGTCTTCCACCTGCACCCAAAGCCTGTCTGGTCATGCCACAAGCTTTCTAACTGCGCAGAAGGGATCCTGCACACCTCCTTACTATGCTGGCAGTAGGGCTCAACGTCATCAGGCGGTTTTTACATTGAAATGTCTGGGAAATGTGAGTCACACAGCTGAGGAGTTGTGGTCAGCTCTGGAGAACCAATTTCATGAATGGTTGTCTCCACTGGACCTGAAACCAGGGAAGGCCGTGTGCGACAATGCTGCAAACCTGGGTGCGGCCCTTCGCCGGGGCAATGTCACACACGTGCCTTGTATGGCTCACGTGTTGAACCTGGTTGTCCAGCAATTTTTAGCCCACTATCCCAGACTAGATGGCCTTCTGCAGAGGGCACAGTCGCTGTGTGCTCACTTCCGCCGTTCGCATCCCACAGCTCAGCGACTTACATCTCTACAGAAGTCGTTGGGCCTGCCACTTCACCGGCTAAAATGCGATGTGCCTACCCGGTGGAATTCAACTCTGCACATGTTGCAGCGACTGTGGCAGCACCGACAAGCCCTGGTGCAATACGTTCTGACATATAGCCTGGGCCAACGAGATTCAGAGGTGGGGCAAATCACGCTGGAGGAGTGGTCTCAGATCAGGAACCTATGCACCCTTCTGCACAGTTTTGAAATGGCGACGAAGATGTTTAGTGCTGACGATGCCATTATCAGCATGACTATTCCGGTGATTTACATGCTGGAGCACATGTTAAACAGAATTCGGAGTCAGGTGGTGGCACAAGAGGAGGTGGAGGAAGTAGAGGAGGAGGAGTTGTATGCGGAAGGGCTAACATCTGCAAGGTCCAGACGGTCGGCAGCACCAAGGCGGCAGGCATGTGAGGGTGGGGGAGATGGTTTTACCAGGGCGCATGGTAGCAGCCAAACTAGTGAGGAAGGTGCAGGAGCCCAGGAAGAAGTGGAGGACGAACTGATGGAAGACTCATCAGATGAGGGAGACCTTGATCACATTTCTGTTGTGCGAGGTTGGGGGGAGAGGACAGAGGAAGGAAGCATGATTGTTACCTCGCCACCAACACAACAGGGACTTGGTGCTCCTGGATGCGCAACACACATGAGTGCCTTCTTGCTGCACTACCTGCAACATGACCCTCGAATTGTGAGAGTTAGAAATAATCCTGACTACTGGGTTGCCACACTGTTAGATCCCCTGTACAAAAGTAAATTTGCAGAAATTATTCCTGCCATAGAAAGGGATGCACGCATGCAGGAGTATCAGCAGAGACTGTTGCAGAATCTTACATGTGCTTTTCCACAAAATACCAGTGGTGCACGTAGTGAATCTCACAGTTCCAACTTGCCAACCGTGGGACCGTCAAGTGTTCAGCACTCAAACCGTAACAGAACCACAGTATCTGCTGGTAACATCAATTTTGCGGAATCATTTCACCACTTTTTTAGCCCATCCTTTGCAAGGCCACAGGAGACAAGAAGTCTGACACATAGTCAACGCCTAGAGATGATGGTACAGGAGTATCTCCAAGTAAACATTGAAGCCACGACTGTGTCACTGGACCCTTGCTCTTTTTGGGCTTCCAATCTGGATAAATGGCCGGAGCTAGCCACTTACGCCTTGGAGATCTTGTCATGCCCCGCAGCCAGCGTTCTGTCTGAACGTGTGTTCAGCGCTGCTGGTGGTGTGCTGACAGATAAGCGCACGCGGCTCTCCACTGATAATGTAGACAGACTCACGTTCATAAAGATGAACAAATCATGGATCCGAAACGACTTTTCTACCCCTGTGTCATCCTGGGGAGAGTAAAAGCTTGATGATTGGTTAAAATCACCCTACCAACCGTTTTAAGCTTTCAAATTACTAATCATGTTTATCTGTATCTTGACTGGAAAATAATTTGGGCTTTGTAGCAGTGTGCAGCACTGATCCTATTAGGCCATCTATAATAAGCTTCACCAGATTTAAAATTAAAAATAATTTTTAGCTGCATCTAGCCCGGAAAATAATTTTGGGGCTCCGAGATGCGCAAGACACATAAGTGCCTTCTTGCTGCACTACCTGCAGCATGACCCTCATATTGTCAGAATTCGAAGTAATCATGACTACTGGGTTGCCACACTCTTAGATCCCCCAAACTTTTCGATCAACCTTTTCATTTTAATAAAGACCAAAAAAATGGTCATTTTTGAAATTATAAGCATTAGCAGGTTGTTAGAAACTGAAATCAAACAGTTTTCAACTCAAAACTTTATTCTAGGTGATGTTACATTTTCACATAGGACCCCTTGTTCGAAAGGAGCTTCTGAACTCTCTCGTCCATTGAATTTGTCAGGTTTTGGATGGTTTCTGCTTCAATTGTTTTGCATGAGGACAGAATACCCTCCCAGAGCTGTTGCTTAGATGTGAACTGCCTCCCGCCATCATAGACACTCCTTTTAATGATGCTCCAAAGGTTCTGAATGGGGTAGAGGTCAGGGGAGCATGGGGGTCACACCATAAGTTTGTCCCGTTTTATGCCCATATCAGCCAGAGATGCAGATGTTTTATGTGCAGCATGAGATGGTGCATTATCATGCAGAAAAATGATCTTGCTGTGAAATACACGGTTCTTCTTCTTGAACCATGGCAGGAAGTGCTGTTTGAGAAAATCCACATACATTATGGAGTTCATGTTTAGCGCCTTCAGGGATCCTAAAGGGGCCGACAATCTCTCTCCCCATGATTCCAGCCCAAAACATTACTCCACCTCCTCCTTGTTGGCGCTGTAGCCGTGTTTGCGTGGGGTGTCCATCAACCAGCCATCCTCCACTCCATTCATCTGGACCATCGAGCGCTGCACGGCACTCATCCGTGATCAAAACAGTTTTGAAATCAGTCTTCATGTAATGTTTGGCCCACTGGAGCCGTTTCTGCTTGTGTGAAGTGGATAGAGGAGGTCGACAGGATGGCATATGCACAGCTGCAAACCTCTGAAGGACCCTGCATCTTGTTGTTCGGGGGACGTTGGAGGCACAAGCAGCTTCAAAAACTTGTCTGCTGCTATGACAAGGCTTTTTTGCCGCTGCTGTTTCAACCTGACGTAATTGCCTGTAGGAAAGAGTCCTCAATTTGCCCTTATCAGCACGCACACGTGTGTACTGTGAATCAGCTACATACTTCTTGATTGCCAAGACACTTCATCCTGATCATCGCACAATGTTGATTGTAGTCATGCCTTGACCTAAACACTCCACAATTTGTTGCTTCTCAGCAGCCGACACATCCTTTTTCTTTCCCATTTTGGCAGAAAATGTAGGCTGCTTAATAATGTGAGAGAGCCTTCTTAAGTAGTCTTGCCTTTCATTGGACACACCTGCCAAACTAATTAGCACAGGTGTCTGCAATTGCTTACAGTGATATAAAGAGCCCTGACACACATCACCATCAATGAGTTTAACTGACAAACAAACAAATTCTTCCCTTATCACTCCTAAACACTTTTTGCATAATAATTTGGAACGCGGTGTACATGTGCTTTTCCACAAAACACCAGTGGTTCACATAGTGAATCTTACAGTTCTAACTTGCCAACCGTGGTCTGTATGGAATTGTTCAATAAAGGGCCCAAAATTAAGATAACATAGATGGGAGAGGTCTCTATGAATAGGAATTCCTAAGTATTTGATACCCTGTGAGGGCCAGGCAAAGGGAAAGTTGGACTGGATGGAATCCTATATGGATTTAGGGAGGGAGACATCGAGGGCCTCAGACTTCGCTGCATTGATTTTAAAATTTTACCATGTAACAAAGTGATCTATTTCAGCCATAACAGCAGGGATGGATATACAGTTATATGAAAAAGTTTGGGCACCCCTATTAATCTTAAGCTTATTGTTTTATAAAAATTGGTGTTTTTGCAACAGCTATTTCAGTTTGATATATGTAATAACTGTTGGACACAGTAATGTTTCTGCCTTGAAATGAGGTTTATTGTACTAACAGAAAATGTGCAATCTGCATTCAAACAAAATTTGACAGGTGCATAAGTATGGGCACCTCACCAGAAAAGTGACATTAATATTTAGTAGATCCTCCTTTTGCAAAAATAACAGCCTCTAGTCACGTCCTGTAGCTTTTAATGAGTTCCTGGATCCTGGATGAAGGTATTTTTGACCATTCCTCTTTACAAAACAATTCCAGTTCAGTTAAGTTTGATGGTCGCCGAGCATGGACAGCCCTCTTCAAATGATCCCACAGATGTTCAATGATATTCAGGTCTGGGGACTGGGATGGCCATTCCAGAACATTGTAATTGTTCCTCTGCATGAATGCCTGAGTAGATTTGGAGCGGTGTTTAGGATCATTGTCTTGCTGAAAGATCCATCCCCTGCGTAACTTCAACTTTATCACTGATTCTTGAACATTATTGTCAAGAATCTGCTGATACTGAGTGGAATCCATGCGTCCCTCAACTTTAACAAGATTCCCGGTGCCGGCATTGGCCACACAGCCCCAAAGCATGATGGAACCTCCACCAAATTTTACTGTGGATAGCAAGTGTTTTTCTTGGAATGCTGTGTTTTTTTGCCGCCATGCATAACGCCTTTTTGTATGACCAAACAACTCAATCTTGGTTTCATCAGTCCACAGGACCTTCTTCTAAAAAGAAATTGACTTCTCCAAATGTGCTTTTGCATACCTCAGCCGACTCTGTTTGTGGCGTGCTTCTTTCGCATCACTCTCCCATACAGCTTCTCCTTGTGCAAAGTGCGTTGTATAGTTGACCGATGCACAGTGACACCATCTGCAGCAAGTTGATGCTGCAGCTCTCTGGAGGTGGTCTGAGGATTGTCCTTGACTGATCTCACCATTCTTCTTCTCTGCCTTTCTGATGTTTTTCTTGGCCTGTCACTTCTGGCCTTAACAAGAACTGTCCCTGTGTTCTTCCATTTCCTTACTATGTTCCTCACAGTGGAAACTGACAGGTTAAATCTCTGAGACAGCTTTTTGTATCCTTCCCCTGAACAACTATGTTGAATAATTTTTGTTTTCAGATCATTTGACAGTTGTTTTGAGGAGCCCATGATGCCACTCTTCAGAGGAGATTCAAACAGGAGAACAACTTGCATGTGGCCACTTTAAGTAGCTTTTCTCATGATTGCATATACCTGGCTATGAAGTTCAAAGCTCAATGAGGTTACAAAACAAAAAAAAACTCAGTAAAAAGTAGGTAGGAGTGTTTAAAACAAGAAAATGATAAGGGTGCCCATACTTATGCACCTGTCAAATTTTGTTTGAATGCAGATTGCACATTTTCTGTTAGTACAATAAACCTCATTTCAAGGCAGAAACATTACAGTGTCCAACAGTTATTACATATATCAAACTGAAATAGCTGTTGCAAAAACACCAATTTTTATAAAACATTAAGCTTAAGATTAATAGGGGTGCCCAAACTTTTTCATATAACTGTATGTGATTGAGTGATATATACTAGGACATCATCAGCAAATAGAGAGCACTTGTACTCGGTGCCTCCCACCTCAATCCACCTAATATTGGGGTTATGGCGAATTGATGAGAGCAGGTGCTCCGTCACTAGGATGTATAAGAGAGGGGACAGAGGACATCCCTGCCTTGTCCCATTGGTGATTGTGAAAGGTGATGAAAATGTTCTGACGCACCCCCTGGGCCTTGGGACACCCGGAGCCGGACACTTTTTGGTGGATGCTGGTGGTTGTAGTCTTCGTGGCGGCGATCCGGTTCCGTGGCTCAGGGCGGTCAAACCAGTGGCGGAACTATTTATGTGGTTTTGATGTTTAAATGTCCGACTACGCCACCCGTGGATTGCGGTCAGAGTGAACCGCCGCTACAGGGCAGACCGCTAAGGCTGGTGTTGTGGGTGCAGCAGAGCGTAGCATAACTCCCCACGGGAGGAGTATAGCCTCAGGGCAGTGTATGCGGAGGATGGGGGTGATGGTGCAGGGCAGCAGCAGTAACGACACGGAGTCAGTGATGCAGTTCAGGGCCTTTACTCACAGTTCTTATTATCCAGACCACGTCTGCAGGTAACGGCTGCCCACGTCGTACTGTGCTCACCAGGTGAGGGGCTCAGACAACTCCCAGATAACTTTGGAGCGCTTCACAGGACCCCCTTTGTGTGTCCTTTGTCTGGCCTTTCTTACCAACACTTCTGTCCGGCTGCCTCGGGCCTCCTCTTGGTAAACTTGGCGCCAGTTTCCCTGACCCTATGTGGTGCCTTCCTAGCGGGTGGAGCAAGGGGCTGTGCCACATAAAATGTCAGAGCCTCCGGTTTCTAGCTGAGGGTCGTTTCCTGCCTCCACTAGTTCGGGGACCGGTCTCCCCCTTTGGCCTGACCCCTCCACGCAGGTGGATTCGGGCGTGCGGTGGCGACTCGCCCGTCCGCACCCCTGGGATCCCTTCATTCCTCGTTCCTGGAGCCTTCTCCGCTCCTCTTCCTTCCTTCTCCCTCTTGCAGGCCTGGGCCTCTGTTACTAGGCCCGCCTCCGGAGCAGAGCTCATGCAGAGCCCCTGCTCCCTGCCACTTCTGCTCAGACTTCTCTGCACTGAACTAAGATGGTGCCCACCTTTTCTACTCCCTTCTCAATACACCCAGGAACTGCTTCCTCCCTGCTCCTGCACTGCAGGGTTCCCCTTCCTCAGTGTTCCCTCCCCCCACTCCAGCCAGGGACAGGGACTGTCGTGCCCATCTCAGGGGCATATTGGTCGCCCTGCCCCACGGCAATGTGGTGTAATGCATGCAGGTGTCGGGTCCTGATCCACACTCCATCCTTATCTGAGAGTGAGATATCACACCTCTGGGTGAGGTGCAATACGTCTGTAGCAACCGAGCCCTCGGTGCTACAGTTCCATTAATCTTCAGCCTAGGTGACGTATTGTGATACAGGGCCGTGATTTTGGCTATAAAAGGGTCCCCTAGACCCCTACCCCATGCTTTTTAAGAGAATCATATATGGCGTGCCAGGAGACTCTATGGAATGCTTTCTCAGCATCCAACGAGAGTATCTACTTACAAATTTTTAACTGCATCTAGCCCAGGAAATACTTTGTGCCTAGTAGCAGTGTCTGCTAGTCAGCGGATTATCCCGGCTGTTAAGCAAGCTACACCACCTGTAGTTTGGACACTTAATTTTTTCAAAGGAAATGCTTCGGGACCACGGGATACTTAGTGAAGAGCATCAGGAGGCACCCCAAGGCATAGGGGCTGGGACTGGCACTAGGATGCCTTGCGGTGGACAGCCGAGCTCGATCCTTATAAAAGCTTTTTAACTGCAGCAGCTTTAGTGGACGCTACTGGAGCTGGAATTACACGGCTGCTGGCATGAGACTTGCCCTCCAATAGATCCTTGTAAATGGATTTAAAGTGTATTCATTCAAATTAGAGGGACAATTTAAATTAAAAAGCTTAGAGCTGCCTCCACCACAGGGGGGCTCTCTCGACCCACCAGCGGACAGGCACCAGTATTGGGAGAGGGGGGCTGGCCGTCAGGGTTCACCGCGGCTCTGGCACAAACCCGGCGACACGGAGGTGGCACGGGCAGGAGCGGACTGGCCGTCTCGGCTTCTCACTTTTTGGATTTTAGAAGGGCATGACATGCCTATATCTGTGTCTCCCCCTCCTTTTACTCCTCCACCTCTTTTCTTTTCGCATGACTATATGTACTTGTCACTTTTCCATGTGTTAGTTGTGTCTTCTGAGCAGTTTGTCAGCTTTTGGACACCTTTGAAGGTGTTTTCTATGTGTTTTTGTTTGCCTGCCATTGGTTTTAACGGTGTTCGAAGGTGTTCGACGAACAGTTCGACGAACAGTTCGGCGAACACACGGGTGTTCGACGAACCGAACCGAACTCGAACACTACGGGGGTGGCTCAACACTACTGTAGATGCAGATAAAAATTAGTTTTAATTTGCAACCTGATGGAGGTCAGTATAGATGGACTAATAGAGAAAGTCCGACACACTACTAGAAGGCCAAATATTTTTTCAGAGGTAGATGCAGAAAAAAATATATTCAGTTTGCAACCTGATGGAGGTCAGTATAGATGGATTAATAGAACAAGACCCACACACAGCTAGAAGCCCAATATTTTTTCAGAGGTAGATGCAGAAAAAAATATATTCAGTTTGCAACCTGATGGAGGTCAGTATAGATGGACTAATGTAGCACCCTGAGGATTCGGCTGCTACAGGAGTATTGCACCTCAACCCAGAGGTGTGATATTCCACTCCCGGGTAAGGAAGGAGTGTGGAACTGAGCTCAGATAGACTGCATGCACTACATACATCCCATTCCAGAGGAGCAGGCCGACGGCACTCCCACTTAGAAATGTGCAGGTGCGACCGAGCCTGTTCCTGGCTGGAGTGGGAGGGGGGAGGAACATCCCATGTAGTGTAGGGGCAGATAGGGGGAGCAGTCTGGGTAGTGGTAGGAGCTCATTGGGTGCTGGTCACCTGAGCTCACACATAGAGGGATATATAAGGTGGGCACCAACTAGGATCAGGGTCAGACGCAGAGAGGAAGTCAGATGCAGAGGACAAGCCTGCAGCAAGAGAGAGAGAAAGAAACAACAGCCCTGGAGAGAGAGTGGAGTGCAGAAAGACCCAGAGGGGGACAAAGAAGGGACCCAAGAACCCAAATAAGAACACCGGGTGAGGAGTCAGCAGAAGGGTACCGGAACCCAAGCTGGTGGGGGCAAAGACATTCCCCAGCCAGAGACCGGAGACCGTGGGCAGAGTCTGTCACGGTCACCCACTACATTCACCCTGAAGGCACACCACATGGAGGGTCAGGGAACCTGAGGCCAAAGGTTGCCCAACAGAAGGCCCGAGGGAGCTGGATTTAGGTGAATCACTGGTGGGGACGGCTGAAGGAAGGACAGAGGGAGAGCTCAGGGCCACGCTCCGGACTTGTTTGGGGGTTGGCCGGATCCAGGACCTGGTGGACGCAGCACGGCTCGGGAGGTCACTTGGAGCTAGAGTGACCAGGAACATCTGCAGTAAGTAAAGACCCTTAACTGCACTACCCGAGTCTGTAATCATTACCGGCTGCACCGCACCACCACAACCCCCATCCTCTGCGCCTGTCCCCTCTGAGGCTATACCCCTCCCGTTGGGGGTTATCCCACCAAGCTGCGCATCCACCATCAGCCTCAGCGGACCCTGCAGCAGCGGCGGCCACAGTGACCGCATCACAACGGGTGGCGTAGTCGACACAACGAACTTTAATAACATCAGTAAAGACTGCCACATAACCCTGAGCTTGACGCCCTGGGCACGGGACCGGGTCACAGCCGCTCGGAGACTACAACCCCCCATCTGATCCGGTGCCGGGTATTCCCCTCACAAAGGAATATGTCCCAGGGGGCGCGTCAGCCTTGGCGTAGTCGGCAGGATTACGTGCCCGCAACACCCGGGTACTGCGTGCCTGAAGAAAAGTGCAAGTTTACCTCAGAAAGAAGTCTCCCGCCGGTTCCGGAGGGTCCACGCCATCGGACTCCATCACCAGTCGTTTCCCGCCGATTGTCCGCCATTTCCAGCTTGTTCCCGCCATCTGCAGAGTTTCCCGCCACTGGGCGACGATTCCCGCCAAAACCGCAGATTTCCCGCCTTGGAAGAGCAGCGGACGCCATTATGGGCGTACCAAAGGAGGGCAAGAGGCCACCTCCCATCGTGGGCCAGGACAGAAAATGGCGCCAAAAGTGGAAACCGCCCCCACCAACAGAGACTGTGATGCTGGAGGTGTCTGTCAGCGTGAAAGAACTACCCCTGGAGCTGACAGTCACCGAGTTGCCCCGGGACCGCCCTCGAAGTGGGAGGAGACGAAAGAAAAGAGCAAAGATGGGTGTCGCTTGGAGCAGTGTAGAACGAGCGCACCCGGAGGCAAGAGGTCTAATGAGGAGTAGCGGAGAAGCTCACCCGGAGTCGAGGAGAGAAAGAGTGGACCCGGGAATGGAGCGGCAGCAGAGCAGCACCGGCCCGCTGGCCAGGAGCCTGCTGGAGGAAGAAGGAGGAGAGCAGAGCAGCACCGGCCCGCTGGCCAGGAGCCTGCCGGAAGCAGAGCAGAGCAGCACCGACCCGATGGTCAGGAGCCTGCTGGAGTCAACAACCCCGCTAGGCTTAGCGGAGATCCTGGCGCAGCTTCCCCGAGATCGGGAGTGCGCGCGGAGTGCCCTGGAGGGCCTCGCGGGAAGGATGGCCCGAGTGCAGAGGGAGATCCTGGCGGAGTGGGGCCGGGAGATGGCCCAGCAAGCTGGAACCCGTCCACTTAACCCGCTCCCTTGGAAGAAGACATCGACTGCCTCTGCGGATGACGCGGGAGGACCCAAGGCCGGAGACGGCGCAGAAGAGGGAGCGAGACGCATGGCAGCAGGTAAGGGGGATGCCTATACCCCATACCGGAAGACCGCCTACCTGCCCCAGCTCCCCGTCGCAGAGCCCGAAGGTCCCCCGGCCGCACCCGAGACCGCCATGACATCGCCACCGACTAGGCCCCGACCGGAAGCCGCCGTCGCGACCCCGATGACGTCACGCATCGTGACCCGGAGCGTGGCGCCGGAAGAGGAGCCTCCGGCCTGGTCACAGGGCCTAGCATTTCCGGGCGCCGCATCCAAAGCAGAGCCATCTACCTCCGCGGAGCCTCCGGCCTGGTCGCAAGGCCAGGTAACCCAGGGCGCCGCCGTCCTAACGGTGCCCTTCACCTTCCAGGTGCCCCAGGCCTGGCCGCAAGGCCTGGGCAACCCGGGCGCCATCACCACCGCGCCCGCGCCCGTAATACCAAGGGTGCCACACCTGGGGGAGGACCTCTTCGGCCAGCTCACATGGCCGGACGGGCGGCCCTTCATCTGGCCCGAAGGGTACCCTGAGCTAGAGCGGCAGCAAAGACTAGGGCCCTTGTGTGAGCCCCTGATCCCGGCTCCAAAGCCCGTGACTCGGGTCTCGCCTCCACTCGAGGAAGCCCAGTTCGTGTGGGACCCCACGGGAGAAGATTTGATGGGGTTCACCGGAGAGACTCGGGCAGCTGCAGCAGAGCGTACCGAGTGTTGCCGTCAACAGCTGGCAGAGTTCAAGAGAGAGCGGGAGGAGAGGCGGGCCAGAGAGCAATGGGCCCGGACCCGCAGCGCGGAGCAAAAGAGTCGGACCAGAAGGGACCCCCGTGCAGCAGATCGTCCCCGTACCATCGGGACGGTAATAAAGTTTAATGCGCAGCATGGGTGGGGCTTCATAAAGGACCAGAACACCATGGGTGACGTCTTCGTTACACGACGGGACGTCGAGTCCCACCTGCCAGAGGGTCACAAAGGCCGTGACCTCTACGTCGGTGATGAGGTAACGTTCACCCGGCACAAGTGTGCCAAGGGACCTTACGCCCTCCACGTGCATCGCTTGACGGAGGAGGAGTTGCGGTGCGAGGAGGAGGAGCAAGAGGACCCGGACGGGTCTGAAGAAACCACCAGCCATAAGATAAGAGCAGGAGGCAGACGCCGTTGAGTGTGGCAGAGCAGGAGACTGTATATAGTTGCCTGTCGGGGCACAGTGAATCGGAACTGAAACTGAAACTGGAACTGTTGTTGCTGCTAAAATAGTCCCCGTTGGGACCAGCGAACTGTTACCTGTAACCCTTTCCATACCAGGCTGAGGACTGTGAGCAGCCATTCCTTTCCCTTTACCTGGCCGGGGACTGAGAACGGCCAAAATATCCCCTGTATATAGTTGCGCGTCCTAAAGCGCCCCCTACCGGTTTTATTGGAAAAACCATTTTTCTAAAAGACTGTCGCACTCTACCTGGTCACGAGTTGCACGGTGACCAGAGGAACAGAAGAGAGAAAGAGACGACGAGAATGTTGTTTACCTGAAAAAGTTTATATATATATTTATATAGTATTTCGTATAATATTTAATATGTTTTACATGTTTATAAAATGTTGTATGTTTTGGTGTTTTTTGTCTTTGCAGCCCGAGGACGTGCTGTGATTTACCAGGGGGGAATGTAGCACCCTGAGGATTCGGCTGCTACAGGAGTATTGCACCTCAACCCAGAGGTGTGATATTCCACTCCCGGGTAAGGAAGGAGTGTGGAACTGAGCTCAGATAGACTGCATGCACTACATACATCCCATTCCAGAGGAGCAGGCCGACGGCACTCCCACTTAGAAATGTGCAGGTGCGACCGAGCCTGTTCCTGGCTGGAGTGGGAGGGGGGAGGAACATCCCATGTAGTGTAGGGGCAGATAGGGGGAGCAGTCTGGGTAGTGGTAGGAGCTCATTGGGTGCTGGTCACCTGAGCTCACACATAGAGGGATATATAAGGTGGGCACCAACTAGGATCAGGGTCAGACGCAGAGAGGAAGTCAGATGCAGAGGACAAGCCTGCAGCAAGAGAGAGAGAAAGAAACAACAGCCCTGGAGAGAGAGTGGAGTGCAGAAAGACCCAGAGGGGGACAAAGAAGGGACCCAAGAACCCAAATAAGAACACCGGGTGAGGAGTCAGCAGAAGGGTACCGGAACCCAAGCTGGTGGGGGCAAAGACATTCCCCAGCCAGAGACCGGAGACCGTGGGCAGAGTCTGTCACGGTCACCCACTACATTCACCCTGAAGGCACACCACATGGAGGGTCAGGGAACCTGAGGCCAAAGGTTGCCCAACAGAAGGCCCGAGGGAGCTGGATTTAGGTGAATCACTGGTGGGGACGGCTGAAGGAAGGACAGAGGGAGAGCTCAGGGCCACGCTCCGGACTTGTTTGGGGGTTGGCCGGATCCAGGACCTGGTGGACGCAGCACGGCTCGGGAGGTCACTTGGAGCTAGAGTGACCAGGAACATCTGCAGTAAGTAAAGACCCTTAACTGCACTACCCGAGTCTGTAATCATTACCGGCTGCACCGCACCACCACAACCCCCATCCTCTGCGCCTGTCCCCTCTGAGGCTATACCCCTCCCGTTGGGGGTTATCCCACCAAGCTGCGCATCCACCATCAGCCTCAGCGGACCCTGCAGCAGCGGCGGCCACAGTGACCGCATCACAACGGGTGGCGTAGTCGACACAACGAACTTTAATAACATCAGTAAAGACTGCCACATAACCCTGAGCTTGACGCCCTGGGCACGGGACCGGGTCACAGCCGCTCGGAGACTACAACCCCCCATCTGATCCGGTGCCGGGTATTCCCCTCACAAAGGAATATGTCCCAGGGGGCGCGTCACTAATAGAACAAGTCCCACACACTGCTAGAAGCCCAAATATTTTTTCAGAGGTCCTGTAGATGCAGATAAAAATTAGTTTTAATTTGCAACCTGATGGAGGTCAGTATAGATGGACTAATAGAATGATGCTATGCCCAAAAGATTTTACTTCACTAGGTGCAGTAAAAAAATTGGTATTCTATACACAGGTGGTATATCTTGCAACACAGATAGGCTACTCCACTGACTAACACACTCTGCAATAGGCCAAAAAGGATTAGCTTTGCTAGATTCAGCCAAATGCTGTGAAAAAAACTTGCACAGCACTGGCACAGACCTGCCTGGCAAAAACTGATAGGAACTCATGTAACCTAGTCCTGAAAAGGACTGCAATTACAATTAGTCTTTACTCCCACAACCGATCTATTTAAGAGCACAGACCTCCCTGATAAAAGTCGTAGGAAATGCTGTAACCTAGTCCTTAAAAGGACTGCAATCACAACTATTCCCTACTCCCAAGCTATCTGTATATTTGTGCGAAAATTGGCTTGAAATTAACAAGGTATAGCGCACACAGCAACAGCGGTGCCGTCTAACACGCAGCTGCAGCAGTGAGAAAATGGTGGCGACGGGGAAAATGGCTTGGTCTTATAGGGCAAGGACATGTGACATACACTGCCAATGACACATGCCCTTGCTTGTGTGAAAAAAAGCACTTCGCTCCGTGTGTGCACTGCTGATAGGCTGACAGATTGCACCTCCCCACTGTAAATGCGGGAAAGAGAAAAAAAAATGGAGATCTTCATTGTTCCTGCAGAGATCCATCCCCTGCCCCTCTCCCCACCCCGCTGTACACTCAAACTGCGTATTAACATTAATTTTCATCATTACTGAGAAAAAATCCAGTTATGATTTTGGTGCACGAACAGTTATCGAACATAACCTCGAACAGCCGAATTTTTCTCAAATTGTTCGTGTTCGCCGAACGGCTCGAACACCGCCCAAAACAGCTCGAATTTGAGATTGGCGAACAGTTCGAGTAGAACAACGCTCATCTCTAACTGCGACCACCACTGCTCTTCCAATGGGCATTAAAACCGTCTTGTTAAGCTTCTACGACCTCCACCACTCTTCCAAGGGGAATTAAAACCGTCTTGTTAAGATACTGCGACCACCACCGCTTTTCTAAGGGGCATTAAAACCGTCTTGTTAAGCTACTGCTACCTCCACCACTTTCCCAAGGGACATTAAAACCGTCTTGTTAAGCTACTGCGACCTCCAGCACTCTTCCAAGGGCATTGATATTGTCTTTTTATTCCACTGCGACCTTCACCACATTTCCAAGGGGCATTAAAACCGTCTTGTTAAGCTGCTGCGACCTCCCCCACTTTTCCAGGGGGCATTATAACCATCTTGTTAAGCTACTGCGACCTCCACCGCTCTTCCAAGGGGCATTAAAACTGTCTTGTTAAGCTACTGCAACCTCCACCACTCTTCCAATTGGCATTAAGACCGTCTTGTTAAGCTACTGTGACCTCCACTGCTCTTCCAATGGGCATTAAAACCATCTTGATAAGCTACTGCGACCTCCACCACTCTTCCAAGGGGAATTAAATCCGTCTTGTTAAGATACTGCGACCACCACCGCTTTTCTAAGGGGCATTAAAACCATCTTGTTAAGCTACTGCTACCTCCACCACTTTCCCAAGGGGCATTAAAACCATCTTGTTAAGCTACTGCAACCTCCACCACTCTTCCAAAGGGCATTGAATTGTATTCTTATTCCACTGCGACCTCCACCACTTTTCCAAGGGGCATTAAAACCATCTTGTTAAGCTACTGCGACCTCCACCACTTTTCCAAGGGGCATTAAAACCGTCTTTTTAAGCAACTGCGACCTCCACCACTATTCCAAGGGGCATTAAAACCATCTTGTTTAGCTACTACGACCTCCACCACTCTTCAAAGGGGCATTAAAACCATCTTTTTAAGCTACTGCGACCTCCACCACTCTTCCAAGGGGCAATTGATATTGTCTTTTTATTCCACTGCGACCTCCACCACTCTTCCAAGGGGCATTTAAACTGTCTTGTTAAGCTACTGCGACCTCCACCACTTTTCCAAGGGGCATTCAAACCGTCTTTTTAAGGAACTGCGTCCTCCACCGCTCTTACAATGGGCATTAAAACCGTCTTGTTAAGCTACTGCGACCTCCACCACTCTTCCAAGGGGCATTAAAACCATCTTGTTATGCTACTGGGATCTCCACCACTAATCCATGGGGCATTAAAACTGTCTTGTTAAGCTACTGCGACCTCCACTGCTCTTCCAAGGGGCATTAAAACAGTCTTGTTAAGCTACTGCGACCTCCACCACTTTTCCATGGGGCATTAAAACCATCTTTTTAAGCTACTGCGACCTCCACTGCTCTTCCAAGGGGCATTAAAACCGTCTTGTTAAACCACTCTGAACTCCACAGCTTTTCCAACGGGCATTGAAATGTTGTTTTTAATTAACTCTAACCTCCACGACTCTTCCAACGGGCTTTGCATTTCCTTCTAATTTTAGTCAGCTTTTGCTTTTCAATGAATAGGCGGACACAAAGGGAGACCCACTCCCCAATAATGGGTAGAAGGTATTCAGTACGCCCTAATCCACGTCTGTTTCAAGGGGCATTGCAGTTTCTCCTAATTTTTGGAAAGCCTTCCATTAACTGCTTAGACCAACAGTGTACAGGAGACCCAGTTGCTATAAATGAAAAAAACGGTTTAGTTAAGGCCCTCTGACCTCCATGTCACTTCCAAGGGGCATTGGAGTGCCTCGAAATTTTTGGTAGGCATTGCACTCACTGTATGCCCTATAACTGTGTAGCCGAACCGCTCCTTTTGGTACAGAAACATATCCTACAAGACATGTGTGGTTGACTGGCCTGATATTAATGTGAATGTTCCCTGTACCTCCTACTCTTTCTCCTTTGCCACCACCTCATCCATCATTCATCACCTGAAGCTTTGTTTAAACGGGAGTCATAGAACTGAGATAGTAGCAGGAAAACATCCAGCAATCCTCAGAGGAGGTAGGATATGTGCCAAAACGCTGATGACCTCAGGCCTAGCCGCTACTACATACATGCGCTTGCATTCCAAGAAACAGAAAGCTAAGGAGATGGATGGTCTCATGATCATGAATACTTTACTCGTTGTGTAGGAGGCCGACCACTGCTGCTGTCTACCTTCTGAACTTTGTGTTGAAGCCTGATTGACCCAGGACCCGTAATCCTCTATGTCTGGAGGATGTGTTGCATCCCAGTGTACAACTGTGTCCCGGCTTCCACAATATTAACCCAGTTTGAAGGTGTCAGTGAGATGGACCATCCCTGGCCACATTCACTTGTCCACGTGTTTGTGGTTAGGCTGTCCTTCAAATAGGGGCGGCTGGGGACCATTTATGGACACCCGGCCGCCCCCTGGTGGCTGGGGACCAAGCGTGGACAACCGGCCCCCTGGTGGCTGGGAACCGAGTGTGGACACCAGGCCACGGGGCGGCTGGGGACCGAGTATGGACACCCGGCCGCCCACTGGTGGCTGGGGACCAAGCGTGGACAACCGGCCGCCTGGCGGCTAGGGACTGAGTATGGATTCCTGGCCGCCGATGCAGCCATGACGTAGTGGCCAGATTCCGCCTCCACATGCCTAAAAGGCCCAATTTCAAGTTCAAGCAAGCTAGCAATATGGTATTGCAGCCTGACGGTGGGTGGGTGGCAGGCTGCACACTTACGCTGGCGTTCCAAGAAAACAAAGCAGATGCTAACTTCTATCATCATCATGCTCCTCACCTTGGCACTCTCAACTCCTTTGATGGATAAGCCAGGGCCCACCGGAGGAGTCTGGTTGTCTGGTGGGCTCGGCCAATGCTGCCCTAAAGCAGGCAAGGCTAAGAAAAGTGTGGGGAAGGTTACCGGGACAAATAGGGGTGGCTCGGGACCATTTATGGACAACTGGCCGCCCCCTGGCGGCTGGGGACCAAGCGTTGACACCCGGCCGCCGGGCGGCTGGGGACTGAGTATGGATACCAGGCCGCTGACGCAGCCATGACGTGGTAGCCAGATTCTGCCTCCACATGCCTAAAAGGCCCAATTTCAAGTGCAAGCAAGCTAACAGTTTGGTATTGCAGCCTGGGGGTGGGTGGCAGGCTGCACACTTACGCTTGCATTCCAAGAAAGCAAATCAGATGCTAACTTCTATCATCATCATGCTCCTCACCTTGGCACTCTCAACTCCCCTGATCGATAAGCCAGGGCCCACCGGAGGAGTCTGGTTGTCTGGTGGGCTCAGCCAATGCTGCCATAAAGCAGGCCAGGCTAAGAAAAGTGTGGGGAAGGTTACCGGGACAAATAGGGGCGGCTAGGGACCGTTTATGGACACCCAGCCACCCCCTGGTAGCTGGGAACCAAGCGTGGACACCCGGCCGCCTGGCGGCTGGGGACTGAGTATGGATATCAGGCCGCCGACGCAGCCATGACGTGGCGGCCAGATTCCGCCTCCACATGCCTAAAAGGCCCAATTTCAAGTGCAAGCAAGCAGTATGGTATTGCAGCCTGGCGGTGGGTGGGTGGCAGGCTGCATACTTGCGCTTGCATTGCAAGGAATGGGGGAGGTACAATTGAACACTGCCCTGGGACAAGGACTTGAACGGGGATAGTTGCAAGTCTGCATCTTCGGATGCGGCAAGGATCACTTCTGATGGGCACACTTTTGAGCAGTGACCTGGGTGTCAGAGATACTTCCAGGGGTCTTCCCCATGCTGTTCCCATGTGCTTTCAGCACTGTATGCATGTGTCACACAGCACATGGCCAGATAAGGTTGTAAAATGTTAAAATGACATTTCCTGGTGAATGCATTTGTCACGGTTGAATCAATACAAAAGTGCAAAAACGCATAAAAAATGCTACTTGTGAACATAGCCCAAGGTGTGGAGGAGTATTTTTGTTTTTGGTTATTTATTTTACCTTATACACAAGTCTTTACCCTGGAAAGAATGTTCCTTAACATATTTCACAGGAAAGCAGTTTCAGTTTCGTTTTTGAACGTTTTATTGTGAGCCCGTAAAAGTGGCTTAATACCTCTGACCAAGTTGTCGACAGCAGTGACCTGGGGGTCAGAAATGCTTCCTGGGGCGATCCCCATGCTGTCCCCATATAATTTGAGCACTGTCACCATCTTTTTGTGCACCTTTTAGGCTTTCTACAGTCTGCTGGGGGTGCCGCCGCAAAAATGCTCGGGTCTCCCATAGACTAACATTGGGCTCGTTGCTCGGGTCGAGCACCCGACTATCATGGTGAGCTCGGCCCGAGCTTTAAGCACCCAAGCATTTTAATGCTCGCTCAACACTGATTTCTAGCCTTAAAATTCAGGTTTTCCTCCTTGTCTTTTCCTGACTTCCAGGATTGGCTACATTTATTATTTTTTGATGGCTTGGCCTAGTCATCACAATTTAAATATCAAATATTACATGTTCACATGCTATAGAACTACAGAGTGCAACTTTGTTAGTTATGTATAGAGATGGTTACTCTTAGTATGTACTTGTACACACCAGTTTTCTGTTTGGAAGTGACGGTCAGTTTTTTATTATTTATTTACAGGCTTTCAGACTGAGCACTCCACCCCGTGGCATTTTTAATTACAGCAGGATCCTACCTATCCATATAAATGTAGGCTTCAGCCTAGGAGAGGATTCACATTAGGCTAGGTCCCCAGCAAAAGGAGATCGCCTTCTCGTTGGCTTCTGGGCATGCATGAATTGGCCAAATTATGTGCCAAGTATCTTCATTTTTTACTAGTTTCTAGAGCAGTAATGCAATTCAAATTTCATATATTTCATGTTTACATTCTATAGCACTACCTATTGCAACTTTATTTATTAGTTATGTATAGAGATGGCAAGGTTACTCTTAGTATACTCTTGTGCACGCCAGTTTTCTGTTTAAAGTTGACGGTCAGTCTTTGTTATTTTTAATTCCATTATACACTGTATGGTGAGCACGCAGCTCCCCTATACACAGTATGGTGGGCCCAGGGCTCCCCTATACACAGTATTTTGGGCCCACAGCTTGCCTATACACAGTATCTGGAGCCCACAGCTCCTCTATCCACAGTATGGTGGACCCACAGCTCACCTACACACAGTATGATATGTACACAGTAGTCCTCACACTGTAAAATATGCCCGCAGCTCCCGTGTGCACAGTATAGTGTCTACAGCTCCCTTATGCACAGTATGATGTCTTCACTGCTCCATTAAACATAGTATAATGATGCCCATAGTAGTCCTCAGGCTGTAAAATGATCTCTACATTACCTCCCTCAATACATAATGGTCCCAATATTAGCTGCAACACTATATAATGGTCTCCACATTAGCTGGCACACTATTTAATGGCCCCCACATTAACTACAGCACTATATAATTGTCCCCTCATTAGCTTCCACACTTTATAATGGTCCTACATTAGCTGCAGCACTATATATTGACCCCCACATTAGCTGCCACACTATATAATGGCCCCATATTAGCTACAGCACCATATAATTGCCCCCGCATTAGCTTCCACACTATATAATGGTCCCCACATTAGCTGCAGCACTACATAATTGTCCTCACATTAGCTTCCACACTTTATAATGGCCCACATACTAATTGCAGCAGTATATAATGGCACCCACATTAGTTGCATCACAATATAATGGCCTCCACATTAGCTGCAGCACTATATAATGGTGCCCACATTAGCCGCCGCAATATATAATGGTATTCAAATTAGCTGCAAACTTTATAATGGCACCCACATTAGCTGCAGCACTATATAATGGCTTCCATATTAGCTGCAGCACTATATAATGGCCCACATATTAGCTACAGCACTATATAATGCCCCTTCCATTATCTGCAGCACTATATAATGGCCCCATATTAGCTGCAGCACTATATAATGGCCCCATATTAGCTGCAGCACTATATAATATCCCCCACATTAGCTGCAGAACTCTATAATTGCCCCCACATTAGCTGTGACACTATACAATGGACCCTACATTAGCTGCCATACTATATAATGGCCCCACATTAGCTGCCACGTGTTATAATGGTCTCACATTAGCTGTCACACTTTATAATGGTCCCACATTAGCTACAGCACTATATAATGGTTCACACATTAGTTGCAGCACTATATAATGACCCCCACATTAGCTGCAGCACTATATACACTGTGTTCCAAATTATTATGCAAATAATATTTTCTCAGATTTTCCCAAATTACCTATATGAATTGCAGTCATTGTAATTTTCCAGTCAAATAACTATTAGAGTACAATTGAAAGGTTTTTGTACAAACTGCCTATGATAACAGTATATTTTTAAAAAAATAAAACACTCAAACTGCACTCAAAATGCATGTTCCAAATTATTATGCACAGCAGAGTTTTCAACCTTTTCATTTTAATAAAGAACAAAAAAATGGTCATTTTTGAAATTATAAGCATTAGCAGGTTATTACAAACTGAAATCAAACAGTTTTCAACTCAAAACTTTATTCTAGGTGATGTAACATTTGCACATAGGACCCCTTGTTCGAAAGGAGCTTCTGAACTCTCTCATTCATTGAATTTGTCAGGTTTTGGATGGTTTCTGCTTTAATTGTTTTGCATGAGGACATAATACCCTCCCAGAGCTGTTGCTTAGCTGTGAACTGCCTCCCGCCATCATAGACACTCCTTTTGATGATGCTCCAGAGGTTCTCAATGGGGTTGAGGTCATGGGATCATGGGTGCCACACCATAAGTTTGTCCCCTTTTATGCCCATAGCAGCCAGAGATGCCGATGTGTTATGTGCAGCATGAGACGGGGCATTATCATGCAAAACTCAAGGGCAGTAGGCGGGAAGAAACTGCCATGAACCCGCCTGTCTGTCTCCCATGCGATTCGGTCCCCATCAGCTATAAAACTATGTTTTTCTTTCACTGCTTGCGCTCTGCAGTGTCTCTGAAGGATGACATGCTGGATGGAAGCGTTCTGCTACCATCCAGCCTGCCATCTCAATGCCGTCCCATCGTGGGAGAATTCTCCTGCTCAAGCGGTGATGTCATTTGCCGGCACCGCATGCGCAGGAGAATTCTCCCACGCTGTCAGTGACGTGCATGAGGTGAGCTGAGTTCATTGGACATGAACTCGGATCATCTAGATGCCATCACAGCGAGACACTGAGGAGCTTCACTGAGGAGCTTCTCAGTGTCTGCGGCATGGCAAGCTGGATGGCAGCGTTCTACTGCGATCCAGCCTGTCATGTCAATGTAGCAGAGCTGAACCTGTCCTGGGAACCATGGAAAGGTAAGGATGAGGTTGGTTTGTTATTTTACTTTTATTGCAGGAGATCGTTGGCTTCAGCTGGAATGGGAGTGACCGTAAGTATGGTTTAATTTAGAACTTTAAAGAATTGTGTCTAATTAAAGGACTTTATTCTGGGTGTTTGTGGTTTTTTTAACTTTCACTATGGGGTTAGTAATAGGGGTGTCTTGTAGACGCCTCTCCATTTCTAACCTGGGCTTGATGTCAGCTGGCATTATAAGCTGACATCAACCCCAGCCCTATTACCCCACTGCCACCGCTACAGGGCAGTGGGAAGAGTGAGGCTAAGTGCCAGAATTGGCGCATCCTATGGATGTGCCATTTCTGGGGCGGCTGATGGCTGGTGTTTCTAGCCTAGGAGGGGGCTAATATTCATGGCACCCTTCCTGGGCTATTAATATCAGCCCCCAGCTTCCTCCCTAGCCTTTGCTAGCTATTAAAGTAGGGGGGACCCCATGTCATTTTTTTTTGGGGGTCCCCCATTTTAAAAGCTAGTAAATGCAAAGGTATTCAGCTGGGGGCTGATATTAGTTGCCTGGGAAATTCCATGGGTATTATCCGCTTCCCAGGCTTCAAACATCTGACCCAGCTGTCTGCTTAACCTCCGCTAGAGACTAAAATTACGGGGAACCCCACGCCAATTTTTTTTTTAATAAATCCTTTATTTTAACACTAAATAACAAGTACAGTAACCAACACTGTCACTGTACTTATTATATATGTGACTGACATGTTTCTATCTATCTAATCTATGTGTGATGTTCTGTTCTTTATGTTCTAAATTGTTGGGTACCGGTGTATGCCGCTGATGAATTGCCGGCCGGCTTTTTTAAAGAGACGGGTGCATGAAAATCGGAGGGCACTAGTGTGTTCCAAGTGCCCTGCTATGTTTTTCATGCACCCTCCTATATACCCTGCCTGCCTGTCTGCCTATATATTCTAGCTGCCTGACGTTTAATTGAGCACTGTTCCCATCGATTTGGGCAATTTTTGACCTTCTGCAGACCGCCGCAGGGGACCGCCAGAAAAATGCTCGAGTTTCCCATAGACTTACATTGGGCTAGTTGCTCGGGTCGAGCACCCGAGTATTCCAATGTTCTCGACCCGAGCTTCGAGCACCCGAGCATTTTAGTGCTCGCTCATCACTATCCACCATGTCTTTGCTGCCTCTGTGAGACTGCAGTGACACTAGCAGCATGTTGAGGTGACCTCATCTTGCTGCAGTGACATTGATATACAGTTCCCCGTCCTTAAATATTACCTTTAGTTAATGATATATATTAGTGATGGCGAACCTTTTACGGACCGAGTGCCAAAACTGCAATCCAAAACCCACTTATTATGCTCTACCCCAAGAAATTAGGATGAACCACAACTCGCACAGTTTTAGGCGCTCCCTAAAAACACATCTGTTTAGGGCAGCCTATCACGTTCCCTAATCAAAGTCCTTTTATATTCTTATAGCCCATTCCTTATTTCTCCAAACATAAATCTCCACCGAACCAAAAAGCACTACAGATACTGGCTGGTGATAAGCTCATGCTGCCTTTATCTATCCCTCATCCCCTCAAGATGGCTGGACCATCCTTGTAAATAAGCCATTGTACTTTGTGTCACCCCCACGTCATTGTAGATTGTAAGCTCTTAGGAGCAGGGTCGTCATTATTTTTGCTGAAATTATTGTATTATCTTTAGCTATGTTACTTATGACTGTTGTACATGAACCTGTGAATTGTTAAGCGCTGCGGAATATGTTGGCGCTATATAAATAAAGATTATTTTTATTATTATTATCTATCGCCAAGTGCCAACATGGCAAATTAACCTGAATAATGAGGTTATAGTTTAGAAAAAACAACTCATACAGAGAGCAGACAAGGGTAGCATATAGCAGCCACAGAAAGGAGCAGGAGTATGAGTCTGCAGAAATAAAGAATGTGCTCATCCCCATCTTGTTATATGCCCCCATCTATGTATTTATGCCGCCCTCCCCCAATCCATGTATATATATGACTGCCCTCCCCAATCCATGTATATATGGCTGCCCTCCCCAATCCATACATTTATGCTGTTTCCCCCCCATTCCATGTATATATGCTGTTTCCCCCCATTCCATGTATATATGCTGTTTCTCCCACATGCGTTAGAATCGGGCCACCATCTAGTATATATATATATATATATATATATATATATATATATATATATATATATATATATATATATATATATATATATATATATATATATATGCAGTGCTGGCCAAAAGTATTGGCACCCCTGCAATTCTGTCAGATAATACTCAGTTTCTTCCTGAAAATGATTGCAATCACAAATTCTTTAATATTATTCTCTTCATTTAATTTGTCTTCAATGAAAAAACACAAAAAGAATTGTCCTAAAGCCAAATTGGATATAATTCCACACCAAACCTAAAAAAGGGGGTGGACAAAAGTATTGGCACCGTTTGAAAAATCATGTGATGCTTCTCTAATTCGTGTAATTAACAGCACCTGTAACTTACCTTTGGAACCTAACAGGTGTTGGCAATAACTAAATCACAGCCAGTTAACATGGATTAAAGTTGACTCAACCTCTGTCCTGTGTCCTTGTGTGTACCACATTGAGCATGGAGAAAAGAAAGAAGACCAAAGAACTATCTGAGGACTTGAGAAACCAAATTGTGAGGAAGCATGAGCAATCTCAAGGCTACAAGTCCATCTCCAAAGACCTGAATGTTCCTGTGTCTTCCGTGCGCAGTGTCATCAAGAAGTTTAAAGCCCATGGCACTGTGGCTAACCTCCCTAGATGTGGACGGAAAAGAAAAATTGACGAGAGATTTCAACGCAAGATTGTGCGGATGGTGGATAAAGAACCTCGACTAACATCCAAACAAGTTCAAGCTGCCCTGCAGTCCGAGGGTACAACAGTGTCAACCCGTACTATCCGTCGGGGTCTGAATGAAAAGGGACTGTATGGTAGGATACCCAGGAAGACCCCACTTCTTACCCCGAGACATAAAAAAGCCAGGCTGGAGTTTGCCAAAACTTACCTGAGAAAGCCTAAAACGTTTTGGAAGAATGTTCTCTGGTCAGATGAGACAAAAGTAGAGCTTTTTGGGAAAAAGCATCAACATAGAGTGTACAGGAAAAAAAAAGAGGCATTCAAAGAAAAGAACACGGTCCGTACAGTCAAACATGGCGGAGGTTCCCTGATGTTTTGGGGTTGCTTTGCTGCCTCTGGCACTGGACTGCTTGACCGTGTGCATGGCATTATAAAGTCTGAAGACTACCAACAAATTTTGCAGCATAATGTAGGGCCAAGTGTGAGAAAGCTGGGTCTCCCTCAGAGGTCATGGGTCTTCCAGCAGGACAATGACCTAAAACACACTTCCAAAAGCACTATAAAATGGTTTGAGAGAAAGCACTGGAGACTTCTAAGGTTGCCAGCAATGAGTCCAGACCTGAATCCCATAGAACACCTGTGGAGAGATCTCAAAATGGCAGTTTGGAGAAGGCACCCTTCAAAAATCAGGGACCTGGAGCAGTTTGCTAAATAAGAATGGTCTACAATTCCAGCAGAGCATTGTAAGAAACTCATTGATGGTTACCGGAAGCGGTTGTTCGCAGTTATTTTGGCTAAAGGTTGTGCAACCAAGCATTAGGCTTAGGGTGCCAATACTTTTGTCCGGCCCTTTTTTGGAGTTTTGTGTGAAATGATCAATGATTTGATTTTTTCTTCATTCTCTTTTGTGTTTTTTCCTTGAAAGCAAATTAAATGAAGATAATAATACCAAAGAATTTGTGATTGCAATCATTTTCAGGAAGAAACTGAGTATTATCTGACAGAATTGCAGGGGTGCCAATACTTTTGGCCAGCACTGTATATGCTGCCCCCCGATTCCATGTATATATGCTGCCCCCCCATTCCATGTATATATGCTGTTCCCTCCCCCATTCAATATATATATGCTGTTTCCCCCCATTCCATGTATATATGCTCTTTCCCCCATTCCATATATATATATATATATATATATATATATATATATATGCTGCCCCCATTCCATATATATATACTGCCCCCCATTCCAAGTATTTATGATGTTCTCTCCCCCATTCCATGTACGTATATATGCTGTTTCCCCCCCATTTCATGCATATATGCTGTTTCCTTCCCCCTTCCCATTCCATGTATATATGCTCTTTCCCTCCCATTCCATGTATATATGCTCTTTCCCTCCCCCCTCCCATTCCATATATATATGCTCTTTCCCTCCCCCCTCCCATTCCAAGTATATATGCTCTTTCCCTCCCCCTTCCCATTCCATATACAGTGCATTGTGAAAGTATTTGGCCCCCTTGAACTTTTTTACCTTTTGCCACATTTCTGGCTTCAAACATAAAGATATAAAATTCTAATTTTTTGGGAAGAATCAATAAGAAATGGGACACAATTGTGAAGTGGAACAAAATTTATTGGATATTTTAAACTTTTTTAACAAATTAAAAACTGAAAAGTGGGGCGTGCAATATTATTCGGCCGCTTTACTTTCAGTGCAGCAAACTCACTCCAAAAGTTCAGTGAGGATCTCTGAATGATCCAATGTTGTCCTAAAGGACTGGTAATGATAAATAGAATCCACCTGTCTGTAATCAAATCTCCATATAAATGCACCCACCTGCTCTGTGATAGTCTCACTACCTCTTGAAGCTCATCCAGAGAATGCCAAGAGTGTGCAAAGCAGTCATCAAAGCAAAAGGTGGCTACTTTGAAGAACCTAGAATATAAGACAAATTTTCAGTTGTTTCACACTTTTTTGTTAAGTATATAATTCCACATGTGTTAATTCATAGTTTTGATGAATTCAGTGTGAATGTACAAATGTATATATATTGCAAGGCAGCGCTTGTCATCATCCTGGGGGATACTCGCTGCAGCGCATCAACAAAAGCACACCAGCCATGACTTTGCGGTGTTTCACAGTCCAACAGTTTATTGTCTCATCATAAACTGCTGATCACACAGTCCATCTTAGTGCTCACTGGCATATTACACGCATAATGTCCACGAGCCCAAGTGGCAGACCGGCCCACTTGGCTCTAATTACAGCCTTCCGCAAGGTAATACTAACACAATGTCCAGGTAAGTGTCCATAACACAAGAGTATTACCTTTGCTGGCTTACGGCTGCTTCAGTCCATTTGGTTCCGCCCGATAGGGGTTTCTAGCCTTCTGGCCCTCTAAGGCTTACTGGCATCTAGTTACACTCAGATCCAGGCTTCACCCTCCAGGAGTCCACCAGGCCTCACACGAGCAGTGTTCCCTCACACACAGGGAACAGCCTCATGTCTCTCACACGGTGTCCGCACACGGGTAACAGGAAACACGCCTTTCAAACCCCTTGCACCTCTACACACTTGTCTCAAATCACCAGGGTTTTTATATCCTGTAGAAACAGCCACAGGACCTGTGCTTATCTCACAGTCACGTGTCCATACCTTCTGTGAGTAAAAAGGACCTGTGTGATGTCACAGTCATGTGACCAGTCAGCTGAGGGGGAGGAAATAGCCTAAACAGACATACTAGATCATTATAGCAATGCCGCTGCACCACATATCCCCCCCCTCTGTTCAAACCTGTGGGGTTCAACACATAATATACACAACAGTTTATAACCCACAGTTCACACAGAGACCATGCACTTGACCCTTACGTTGTCCAGCCCCTGGAACATTATTCATTGACATTAGCCCATTCCTTAGGGACCTCCCATCTGTCAATGTCACTGACTTTGTCAGGTCACCATTCCGGGTCGTAACCTTGTCAGGTCTCCCCTGCTCCCAGCGGTCAGTCGAAACCCTGTCAGGTCTCCCCCGCTCCCAGCGGTCAATACGGCAGTGCGACTCACATGTCCTTGAACCTAAGGTCCGGTTTGACTCCATATTGTCCAGTCCTCTATTGGGTCGTTTGTATGGGCCACCCAAACCTGAGTTACTGGAGGTCTCACTACCTCTAAACCCACGCCCACTACTCTCAGGACATCTTGAAGGGTCCCTAACTTCAGGTGTTCTGTTATCTAGGGGCCCCCTTCTCTGTCGGGTCCCACCATTTCCAGACGGCTGCCATCCACTACTGCTCAGATGATGGTGTCCATCTACTCGCAGTCTAGCGAGATTCAATTGTTCCACCTCTCGCAGGTAGGTTACTCGGTACTCCACCAGCATGCTCATATATTCAAGTCTTTCTTCCGTTCCTATAGCGTAGAATGAGACCATGCCGTCTTCATCCGGTATCCAGTTCTGACGATCACGTGGACTGCTTACTTTCACCACACCAGACTTCTTGACCATCATCTGCATGGCTCGACCATTTCTCCCAACGAGCTTGCTCACCAGAACATGAGGCACCCGGATGACCTCTTCCCGCAGACTGTGAGCTTTTCTCATCAGCTCCAGTTGTCTGGCGGCTTGTTCCGTCTTCAACCGGAGAAACCGCTTCGTGCAAATACATCGCCAATGTATGTCATTCAGGACGCCACCCTCTTCACCGTGACTTCGGTTGTGGACAGGACCACCAGCTGTTTAGCTTCTGAGGTCGAGTACACCTTACAGGCTCCCACTGCCTTCTTAAACTGGTCATGCACGGACTCACTGGTGTATTCTTCCGTCAAATCCTCAGGTACATCTATGAGGCATTTGTACCGAGCTGTTTTGGTCTCACCAGTGGTCTCCAAACGATCATTTGTTGACACTCTCTTAACTCTCCTCAGGTCTACCTTCTCCTGGTCTAAGGGAATGAGTGTCCCTTGTTTGTCTTTTCCCTTCTCCTAGGAGGCCTCATTCACTGAGTGACACTCTATCAGGCGACCATTGAGCCCGGAACCTTCTTCCTCTAGTTCCACCACTCTCCTCTCAGTGGCCCGTCTCTGAAGCTCTTCCTGCTTCAACTGCTCCTTCAACAGTAGAGTTCCCTCAGACCTCTCTGTCTCCAATGCGCCCACTCGGCTCTCTACAGCCAGTCTCTCAAGCTTCTCTTGCTTCCACTGGGCTTGTAGCAACTCCTTGAGCTCCTTGATCTCGGCTCCGACATCCACCGAATCCTCCGAGCCCACATCACTCGAGGAGGTATCTGCTTCATACCTCCCATCACCAGTGGTCAACTCCTGGCCCTGGTCTGTGGCTTTTCCGATGGACTCCTCCATCTTCTCTCGCTCAGCTTCCATCTTGCTGACTGTTTCCTTAAGGTACGTCTCCACCTTCTGGAGAGTATCACAGGACATCTGTAGCTCCTTCACCTGAGCTTCCAGATCTAGGGTCTTTCCCCGGAGATCATCATTCTCCTCACGGATATCTTGAAGAGTGGTCTCAACCACTTGGCGCACTTGCTCTGCATCCGCCTTATCCTCCTCTAGTTTTTCTTTAACTTTGAGGAGATCCTCATAATCTCTCTTAATCCGTTGCAGTTCCTCATTGAACTTTCCATACCTCTTTTCTGCCTCATGGTCATGAGCAGACACTTCAACTTTTATTGCCTCTTTCAGGGTGGATAGCTCCTGGTCTCGCTGATACAGAGAGTCCTCGAGCCGCTCCTTCTCCTGCATTAGAGGCTTTACTTGGTCCTGGAACTGCTGCAGCTCCCTCATGAGTTCATCATAATCCTTTTTAGATTTACACAGTTCCTGGTTGAACTGTTTGCCCAGTCGTTCTAGTTCCTGATCACGTCCAGAAACTCCATCCTGCCTCGCCTCCTTCTCAAGCTTCAACTGCAAAACCTCTTCCTTGATTTTGCGGCGGTCCTCCTTAATTGCATGGAACATCTCCTTCCACTGGACAACTTCCTCGTTGCTTCCCTTTAGATCTTGCTATAAGTTCTTCACAACCTGGTATACCCTCTGCCGTTCAGACTCCAGGCTCCGCTGGTCTGAGGACATGTTCTCCAGGTCCGTCACCTCCTCTTCTGCCTCTGAAGGAGGATCCACCCTTGTAACAGCACACAGCATTACATCTCCTTTATTTTCATTTTCAGCCAAGACTACCGGAGCAACCTTTTTGTGGCCCATGCGCTGTCTACGAGATGAGGACTTTCTCCCCTCGTCTAGCCCCTCCTGACTGACCTCTCCTTCTACTTGCGTAGTGTCACCATCAGCTATGGGGTCTGTGTCACTCCCCATAGTGTCGTGGTCCAATAAGTCACCTCCCACCGTGACGTCAACCCCCTTCACTGGAGTCACCCCGTTATCAACGGTCACATGGTCATTTTTAAGAGGTGCCAACCCACAATCATCAACAATTTACAGTTTTCTAAACTCTACGCTCTTGTGAAAATCAGCCCCTTTTTAGACTCCGCCCCCTTTTTAACAACCACACCGGCAGGGTAATTTTTGTAAGAAAAATTAACAGTAGTCTTAGGACTCAGTTCACCACAGCTCTTACCACCTCCCCGGGCACTCTGGGACAACACTGGCACCCCCGGAGAGTTCACAGAATGGTCCACTGCCGCCATTCCACATGGTGCCCCCAGCTCCTGTGATTCCCGCACCATGCCCTGCAAAAGTCTCTCAAATACCTGATCCGGTCCCAACCGGTCCCTCAATCGCTCAACAGCTCCAAACACATCTGCTGCTTTGCTCACAGCCATCACGGTACACTGTTCACACTTGAACTTCACCGCTGTCCCCGAAAAATTTTCGTGGCCCCGCCGAGCCACCGCAAAATAGGTGTGAGAGCGATGCCGATCTTCGCAACCCTGCCGAGTTGCAGCCAGATGCTTTAACTTTGTGAGCCCCGCTGAGCCACAGCAAAACAGGTTTGAGTTCGACGACAACCTTCGCAACCCCGCCGAGTTGCAGCAAGATGCTTTGACTTTCGTGAGCCCCGCCGAGCCACAGCAAACCAGGTTTGAGTGCGACGACGACCTTCACAACCCCGCCGAGTTGCAGCCAGATGCTCCACCACACTTGTCGACCTGTACAGTTGCTCCAAGCAACCAGACTGCAGAGTGCCCCTAGCAACCAGACTGCAGCTGCCCGCACTCTCAAACCACATGTAAGGCAGCGCTTGTCATCATCCTTGGGGATAATCGCTGCAGATCATCAACAAAAGCACACCAGCCACGACTTTGCGGTGTTTCACAGTCCAACAGTTTATTGTCTCATCATAAACTGCTGATCACACAGTCCATCTTAGTGCTCACTGGCATATTACACGCATAATGTCCACGAGCCCAAGTGGCAGACCGGCCCACTTGGCTCTAATTACAGCCTTCCGCAAGGTAATACTAACACAATGTCCAGGTAAGTGTCCATAACACAAGAGTATTACCTTTGCTGGCTTACGGCTGCTTCAGTCCATTTGGTTCCGCCCGATAGGGGTTTCTAGCCTTCTGGCCCTCCAAGGCTTACTGGCATCTAGTTACACTCAGATCCAGGCTTCACCCTCCAGGAGTCCTCTTAGCCTCTGGCCCTCTAAGGCTTACTGGCATCTCTCTCACTCAGATCCAGGCTTCACCCTCCAGGAGTCCACCAGGCCTCACACGAGCGGTGTTCCCTCACACACAGGGAACAGCCTCATGTCTCTCACACGGTGTCCGCACACGGGTAAAAGGAAACACGCCTTTCACACCCCTTGCACCTCTACACACTTGTCTCAAATCACCAGGGTTTTTATATCCTGTAGAAACAGCCACAGGACCTGTGCTTATCTCACAGTCACGTGTCCATACCTTCTGTGAGCAAAAAGGACCTGTGTGATGTCACAGTCATGTGACCAGTCAGCTGAGGGGGAGAAAATAGCCTAAACAGACATACTAGATCATTATAGCAATGCCGCTGCACCACAATATATATACTGTATATACACTCACATTTCTCATTCAAAGTTTGTTAACATGTTTATCCCATTTAATATCTGTTCACGCATATAGGCATTTTATTTTATTGGTCTATTAATAAAGAGTTTCTCCTAACACTTTTAGAGGCAGCACATAATTTTCGTTCCCTTTTTTATGCTATACTTTTACCTATGTTATATCTATGGCTAATCTTAACACTTGCACATATTTTTTTCATACCTAAAAATGTTAATGTTAGTTATCTAAAAATACACTGAAAAAAATCAGCTGTCAGTGGAGAGTGCTTGAATACATGTTTTAGTTACAAAAGGAATCAAGAAAAAAAATGAATGAAGTTATTTATCTTTCACATAGCACATTAACATATTTTTTCCCTGATGGAACAGCACTATCGCTGAGGAAGCTTATGTAGTTCTCTCGTTCATTTGAAATTACATGGTGTGTAATTTTAAGAAATGAAACAATTTGATTGGCATTTTTCACCTCATTTGAATATTTAATCTCATCATTACTCTCTCTTATGCAGAATTCAAAAACAAATAAATGGAATTTAAATGTTGGAAAGGATTACAGCAGTCTTTAGAATCATGCTTTTTATTATTTAGAATTTGAAGCTGGTGGCTTGAGATACAATGTTTTTCTTGACTCCTGAATGAAATGGATATTTGAAATATGTCTTTTCACGATCTTCATGGCTTGCAAGAGGAAAGATTTGAAATCTATAGCATTTGAGAGCATAAACATATGACATAAGGAATATGCTAATTGATTTGTTTTATTTTCTGCATACTGTCTTCATACTTTATCTACATTCTGCATTCTGAACTAACCTGCATTACTTACAATGTAAAAGTGTATTAAAACAGGCTGCTATGGTTTCATCTTAAATAAAGGACATTACCAAGGTCTCCAAACATCTGGTCCAACTAATAAATTACAACGCTGCTTGTAAGTTGATATTTTAAACGTATGCTCTGATTGGGCTGTGAACATTTTTCACAAAGTGGTATTTAAACCTCAAAACCTTTAGCTAACTACATATGTCATTGATATTTTATTGTTTAATTTTCTTTTTATGGAGCCAAATTGCAATTCTCCCACATGCAGCCGGTCTTTGCCTAATTTGTCGACATGTTCTGTAATGATAATTTCATTGATTTAGAAAGTGCCATTACAAGCAGCATATGTTCCATTTAGCTCTAGATCTTGTTAGCACAGTTTCCCAAGTATTTATTGTAAATTCATCTTGTTTCTTAACTATGCAGAACAATAGTTCGGCTTCTTATGTATTTATTTTTTTATTTAAAATCATTGTTACAGTACTTTTTGCCATTTAGGATGATGAATTTATGAAATTCCTAATTATTCAGTTTATGCAATGCAATTCACATCACAAAGTAAGTATTTCACTGTATTAGTTGTAAAAATCTATTTATTTGTAAGGTTAAGGTGAAATTCAGATTTGTCCATTGTTCATTAAAGGTACACAAGAAAATGGAGTGTTCTTTCAAACACATAATGAAAGTTCACCAAAGGATATACTATACGATAACCTATTCCTTCTCAATCCTTCAAACACAAACCAGCCAACCTTCACCTGTTAAAGGATATATAAATTTTGGGGACAATTTACTTTATCATACTTAGGCTTTGTCAGAGCTGTGACAAAGAACGACAGATCTTTCGAAATGCGTAGCAAGCTCTGTCCACCTACCCCCCATATCCTTTCCTCACGGATGTAATTTTTAACATGGACTAATTAAACGCATGTTTTTACTTGGAGCTGAATACCACATTTTCTTTGGCTATTCATCACGTTTTAATCAGAACGTTCTCCCGTGCTCCATTCATGAACCACACAGGTGAGTTGGCTTTACTTTTTTCTTATAGGCAGTCCAGTTAAATTGTGTAACAGTGCCACAGCACTGATTGGCAGCTTGATGACAATGCACAGTGTACACAGGAAGCTGCCAATCAATGGTGTGGGCAGAGTTATAAACACCTCAACATTCTGACCATTGCTACATCTACAGTGTTTTATTTTTTGTTTGTGAACCGCAAATCAAGTGTAAAAATGTTTGAATTTGTGTGAACCACAAATTTCATGAAACTCAACTCGATTTGCAGATTTCTTTGTTCTTCTTCAGTGTTGAGAGGGCACTAAAATGCTTGGGTACTCATTACTCGGGTCGAGCTAATTGTAATGCTCAAGTGCTTGACCCGAGTATCAAGTATAATGTAAGTCAATGGGGTGGAGGATGAGGAGAAGCAGAAGGATGACATAAAATAGACTAAATCCTGACGCGTATACCCATGTCTCGGTGTGAAGGAGTGCATGGGAATAGATCAGAAAAAAAAATGAATTTGAGTTTATTTTCTCCTGCTGGTGTTGAGAAGTCTGAGCCAATTCAGCCCTTGTTCATTTTGATATATGTGAGCTTGTCAGCATTTTCAGTTGACAGGCGGATGCACCTATGAGTTACAAGACCCCCAGCTGCACTAAAACCTGCTCTGACAAAATGCTAGCAGTAGGGCAGGCCAGGATCTCCAAGGTGTAGAGAGACAGTTCATGTCACATGTCCTGTTTGGATGCCCAATAGTTGCAAGGCACAGAATAATCACATAGGCCGCTGGTACAGTCGCCAAGGTACTCATTCAACATCTTCCAAAACTTTTCCCTCCTTGTCAGAATACCCCGCGCTTCAAGACCTGGGCACTGGGAGGGTAAAAAAAAACTATCCCAGACCTTTGACAGTGTTCCCCTGCCTCTGCTGTATCTGGTTTGTGTCTCCCTCACCTATACTCCTTATTTGTCCAATGTACTGTGACCTCTGCCACCAGCGTTGTCGGATGGGAATTTTTTAAATAATTCTTCAACAAGGACCTTCTGGCATTGCAACATTTTATTAGACCTATCCGCCATGGGAAGAAAAGATAGAAGGTTCTCCTTGTAGAGTGTAGAAGGGTGACTAATCAGAAATTAGTGTTGGCCAATATGCGTACAACACGAGTTTCACAGGAAAGGTAGCGGTACATAAACTCAGTCAAGTGTGCCAAACTGCTTATAGCCAAGACTTCCCTGTCCCCACCAAGAGGACGACTGTGCAGGTACTCCTCCTTGCCCTCCTCTTTGTCCTCCTCCTCTTCCTCCCTCTCCTCCTCCTCTTCAGGCCATCTACTCTGAACAGTCAAGATGAATGTGATGTGGGTAGTACTGTCTGTAGCACAGGAAACCAGCTCCTGTTCCTCCTCCTCCTCATTATCACACAATCCACGTTGAGAAGATGAGATGAGGCTGGGCTCTGTAGCATCACCCTGTATACTTTCTTGCTCCATCTCAACTTGCTTTGCCTGCAAAGCCTCCTCTTTAATTGTGAGCAGCGAGTGTTTCAATAGACTGAGAAGTGGAATGGTGACGCTGATTTTGGTGCCATCGCCACTCACCATTTTGGTGGAGTCCTCAAAGTTTTAGAGAACCGACAGATGTCAGACATCCATGCCCACTCATCAGCTCTTATGTGTGGAGGCTGACTGGAATAGCGACGTTGCATGTGGTGACATTTGCAACATTGAGTTCCAACACGTGGTGACATCGCACACCAGTCAGTTAGCTGAAAGCTGCAAACACTTCTAAAGCACTGCCAGGGTGGTGGAAGCTGCAGCTGACTTTCAGAAAGGGCACACATGCAACATACTTTCACAAGCAGCTCAGGAAGATCAGGGTAGGTTTTTAGAAATTGCAGAACCACTAAGTAAAGCATGTGGACCACACATGGTATGTGTGCGAGGTTGCCAAGCTGCCACCCGGTTACAGCCATTGTCACACATGACCATTACTGGTTCTACATTGGTGAGAGCCACTGATCTGTCTCCTCTGTTACAACTTTCAACAACTCTGCAGCGGTGTGCAGTTTGTCACCTAAGCAGATTAGCTTCAGCAGAGCCTGTTGCCACTTGGCCAAGACAGTGCTGCAGTGCTTCTAGCTTGCAAATGATGTCAATGTTCCAGAGATGGAGGGTGCAGGAACTGCTGTAGAATGTGAGGGCACCCCTGATTGATCCAGGGCCCACAATCCTTGGCTTCGATAGCACATTTTCCATCCCAGGGTACGACTGGGTCCCAGCTTTGATCTCTAAGGAAAGATAAAATCCCAATAAAAAATATTGTGTCAATCTCCAACTTCTAAGACCCTCCAGAGAGGAGTTATCTCATAGATTGGGGATTTCATAAAATCATGAAGGGCTGACACCAGCCCACAAACTGGCCCATGTGAGGTCATCACAGGGGAGTGTGTGGGTGGGACCGAATTTGGCATAAAAGATCAAGCCGAATTATTATCTGGGTTCATGCCTGAGAGATACATTTTTCGTGTATGCAGAGCCCCCTTCCTCGTAAAGGCCAATCAAAGTGCTCTCCTTCTGCTAATCTGAATCGTCGCTAAAATCGGTATTGTGAGGAGCTGCCCACTTACTAAAGACTATGATACTTTTCCAGCAGCGGACCACCATTTTTGTTAATATTATTATTGTGTTTTATTAGTGATTTACTTGTTATGTTTTATATAGTTCTGTTAACTTGTCAGTATGTGCACTAGATTCACTTGTAAAATGTCCAGCATTCCACTAATCTGTATCTCAGGAGTATCTAGCCATTGTTCCAATAGCCAATAATCTCGTTATGTGTGTGTAGATTTTAGACACAGTGGAGCCGTCACCACACGGGGTCTTACATGTAGTCTCAGATGAAGTCTTCTAGAATATTCTTCATTGTTTAGTGACCAGTGAATGTTTAAGGGGGAGGGTGTGATCACTTCTGACCTGGGAGGGGACTGAGCCCAGTGGAAGAAAGGACAGACATGTTTTAGGAGAGTTGGGTGGAAGGATTGAAGGAAGAGGATCATGGACTGTGGCTACAGACTATACTGGCTAGAGATACAAAATCTGTGGGCCAACCAAAAGTTGGGAGACAGTGAGTATGGCCTTATACAAAGCCAGTGGAACTACTGAACCCAGATTGGGAATTTGAGGACTAAGAGAACTGTTTTTGGCCATTTACCTGGAATTGCTTATTACCATGGCTGTGATCAATAAAATATTGTTGCATCCTTAATCTGCCTAGGTGATTACTTACAACCCACAACCTCGGATCTTTACCAGTGGTGGCAGCGGTGGGATCACCTATCTCTGGAGAGCAAACCAAGGAAAGTTACAGAGCGGTGACTTGGCAGAAGAGATGACGGAGGATGGACCGACTGAGTTGAGGAGGATGTTGGACACACTAGGAGAGCGGGCCACGAGATGGAGCGGGCGGCAGTGTTAAACAAATTTCTGGGTGTCCATGTAGCGATACCCCCACCTGCCCCAGTGCAGAGGACAATGGATAACAGGAGAGAGGGGCCTACATCTTTAAGGTACCGGGATATACCACTGTTCAATGAGGACACCTCGGATATTGATGAACATCTCTGGCTATTTGAGAACCTCTGCCTACTGCATGAGGTGTCAGTCAGTGACTGGCCCAGATATTTGAGTGTTGGCCTGACCAGAAAAGCAAGAGAAGCTTTTAATAACTTGTCTTTGGTGGATCAGAGATGTTACTCTACCATTCGCAGTGCATTGCTAGAGAGGTATGTCGTCACTCCGGAAACCTACCGGAGGAAGTTTCGGGAGACTGACAAGCGCTCTGGACACACACATCGGGAGTTTGCCAACACACTATGTACGGCATGTACTCGGTGGATAGAAGGACTGAGGGCTCGGGAAGCAGAACATGTATTGGATATAATCATGCTGGAACAATTGATGTCAAAGCTCCCAGGTAATTTAAAAGAATGGGTGGCAGATAGAAAACCACTCAGCCTGGATGAGGCTGCAAGATTGGCTGATAAATGGTCTGCTAATCGACCAGGGAGACACTATTACAGTTTTTTTTACGGCAAAAAATGCCAGATAAATAGAACTGTGGTTTAGCAGTTCCACGGTTCAAATCTCTGTATTATCCTGCTTTTGGCATTTTTTGCCGTAAAAAAAACAAAACTGTAATAGTGTCTCCCTGACTGGTCAGACACCAAAATATCTTTTAAAAAGAGTCTGGGGAAGGTCAGAGAAATAGAACTGTGGTTTTGCAGTTCCACGTGTCAAATCTCTGTATTATCCTGCTTTTGGCATTTTTTGCCGTAAAAAACTGTAATAGTGTCTCCCTGACTGGTCAGACACCGATATATCTGTTTAAAAGAGTCTGGTGTAGGCCAGATAAATAGAACTGTGGTTTTGCAGTTCCACGGGTCAAATCTCTGTATTATCCTACTTTTGCCATTTTTTGCCGTAAAAAATAACTGTAATAGTGTCTCTCTGACTGGTCAGACACCAATATATCTGTTTAAAAAAGTCTGGTGTAGGCCAGATAAATAGAACTGTGGCTTTGAAGTTCCACGGGTGAAATTTCTGTATTATCCTGCTTTCGGCATTTTTTCCATAAAAAAAACTGTAATAGTGCCTCCCTGACTGGTCAGACACCAATATATCTGTTTAAAAGAGTCTGGTGTAGGCCAGAGAAATAGAACTGTGGTTTTGCAGTTCTACGCATCAAATCTCTGTACTATCCTGCTTTTGGCATTTTTTGCCGTAAAAAAACTGTAATAGTGTCTTACTGACTGGTCAGACACCAATATATCTGTTTAAAAGAGTCTGGTGTAGGCCAGAGAAATAGAACTGTTTTGTTTGCAGTTCCACGGTTCAAATCTCTGTATTATCCTGCTTTTGGCATTTTTGGCCATAAAAAAACTGTAATAGTGTCTCCCTGACTGGTCAGACACCAATATATCTGTTTAACTGGATCTGGTGTAGGCCAGAGAAATAGAACTGTGGTTTTGCAGTTCCACGGGTCAATTCTTTGTATTATACTGCTTTGGGCATTTTTTGCCGTAAAAAAAAACAGTAAAAGTGTCTCCCTCACTGTTCAGACACCAATATATCTGTTTAAATAGTCTGGTGTAGGCAAGAGAAATAGAACTGTGGTATTCCTCTTCCACGGTTCTAATCTCCTTTTTATTACCCTTTTTCCATTGATAGTGCAAGTGTAAGCTATTTTACTTCATTTACAATGGGCAAGGCGCGTGGCAAGGGACGTGGAACTGGACGTTCTGGTGATGGTGCGTGTAGAGGTTGGGGTCGTGGCCAAGGTGAAAATGTGCCACAACCAACAGCCACATCTTCTCACTCCCACTTCTTGACCGAATTACTAGGGAAGCACACTACAACACCAGTATTGCAAACTGATCAGTGTGAACAGGTTATTAATTGAATAGTAGATAATACTTTCAGTTACATGGGCACCACCACCTCCGATCTGTCTTCCACACGGTCAAGTTTTAGTAGCTGTGAGTCTCAACCTCATACTCCTCCTCACCCTGATGCTCCTTCCTCCCACCATGCCGAGTGTCGTCAGACAGCAACTGATCCCACAGTTGGACTCTCTGAAGAGCTGTTCACTGGTCCATTCCATATTTGTGCCCCTCGCCTGCTCCGCTTGAAGTGGTGGAAGAGGAGATACCATGTAGCGATGCCCAAATATTTGAACAGCCACGGCCACAGGAAGTCGACGCTGGCAATTTATCACAAGAGGTGGACGATGAAGAGACACAATTGCCAGGAAGTGAGGAGGAGGATCATGGTGCGCAAGTGGAAGAGGAGGAGGTGGTGGATGATCTAGTAACTGACCCAACGTGGCAGGAGGACACGCAGAGCGAGGCCAGCAGCACACAGGGGGAGGGAGGCAGAGTACCCCAACAGGCAGGAAGAAGCAGTGTGGTGGCCGCACACAGAAGGCGGGCAACAGTTCAACGTAACACCAACACGAGGGACGTTGCCAGTACAACCTGTAGGTCTTCCAGAGTCTGGAATTCTTTTAAAGACTCTGCTGATAACCCCAAAAAGGCCATTTGTACAACCTGCCATGCCAGCATCAGCAGGGGTGACAAAACTACCAGCCTGACCACCACGAGCATGATCAGGCACATGTCATCAAAGCACCCGACTTTGTGGGGCGAACCCCAGGGTCCACGACCAGTGTCAGCGGGTGCCACCACTGCCACTTCCGCTGTTGTGCATGTAATAGAACCCCCTGTTGTGTGTGCAAGGCAATCCCCTGTCCATACTGCATGCAAAGATGACCCCTCTTCTCTGTCTTCACTTGTTATGGCAGTTTCTCAAGAAACAGCATCAACGTCCACGTCCCACCGTAGAGTTCAATTGTCCATATCCCAGAGCTTTGAACGAAAGTGCAAATTCGCAGCCAACGCCCCACAGTCCTAAATTCACACATTTCAAGACTGCTTGCGTTGGAAATGCTGCCTTTTAGGCTAGTGGAGACGGAATCCTTCTGCAACCTTATGGCGGTGGCCGTCCCTCGGTACTCAGTCCCCAGCCGACACTATTTTGCCCGGTGTGCCATCCCTGCACTATACAAGCACGTGTCCCAAAACATCTGCCGTGACCTCAACAACGCAGTTACTGGGAGAGTCCACCTGACAATGGACACGTGGACAAGTGCTTGTGGCCAGGGATGGTACATCTCCCTGACGGCACACTGGGTAAACATAGTGGAAGCCGGGATCCAGTCAGACATTGGGACGGAACACATCCTCCCCACACCGAGGATTGCGGGTACTATGTCAGTCAGAGTTGCCCCCACAGTGTACAGCTCCTGTGCATCATCATCCTCCTTCTCCTCATGTTCAGCCTCCATCTCAGATATCACCACATCAGTTACAAACTGGAAGCACTACAGTACTGCCTCAGCCAAGCGACAACAGGCTGTGCTGAAACTCATAAGCTTAGGTGATAAACCTCACACTGCTTGTGAGTTGTGGACAGCTGTGAAAGAGCAGGCAGATCTGTGGCTGAGACCGCTGAACCTACATCCAGGCATGGTCGTGTGTGACAATGGTCGTAGCCTGGTGGCGGCTCTGAGGCGAGGCAAGATGACACACGTACCATACCTGGCTCATGTGCTTAACCTCGTGGTTCAGCGGTTTCTTAAATCATACCCCGAGTTGCCAGATCTGCTCATCAAAGTACTCCACCTATCAGCTCATTTCAAGATGTCGGCTACAGCTGCCGCTTTTGCTGTGTTTCAGCAGCGTTTGCAGCTTCCGGCACACCGACTGGTGTGTGATGTCCCCACACATTCTTACTCTACCCTCCACATGTTGCAAAGGATTTGTGAGCAGAAGAGAGCAGTTGTGGAGTACCAGCTGCAACAAGGCCATCGATATTCAGGTCAGACTCCACACATAAGACCTCAGGAGTGGACCTGGATGTCTGACATATGTACCATCTTGACAAACTTTGAGGAGTCCACCAAGATGGTGAGTGGCGATGACGCCATCATTAGCGTCAGCATTCCACTTGTCTGTCTTTTGCAGCGCTCTCTGCAGAGAATTAAAGAGGATGCATTGCAGCCAGAGTATGATGAGATGGATCAAGAAGCCGTAATGGGCGATTACACACAGCCCAGCCTCATTTCATCCCAATGTGCATTGGGGAACAAAGAGGGAGAGGAGGAGGAGGAGGAGGAGGAGGAAGAACAGGAGCTGGTATCATGCGCTGTAGACGGTAGTACCTGTACAACTGTCATACAGTCGGTTCAGCGTGGGTGGCCTGAGGACAGGGGGGAGGAGGAGGAGGAGGAGAGCATGGTCAGTCGTCATCTTGGTGAGGACACGGAAGTCTTGCCTGTTACCAGTCTGGCTAACTTTATATTACGCTGCCTTAACTGTGACCCTCGCGTTGTCAAAATGTTGGGTGACAGTCATTACTGGTTGGTGACACTTTTAGACCCCCGCTACAAGGAAAACTTTCACTCTCTTATTTCTGAGGTGGAGAGGTCTACAAAAATGTGGCAGTACCAAAAGGCCCTTGCTGCAGAACTGTTAAAAAAATTCCCATCTGAACACGCTAGCGGCAGAGGTCACAGTTCGTTTACCAACCAAGGCGTACAGGCGAGAGAGACGCAACTCCAATCCAGCAGAGGCAGGGGAACACTGTCAACATTTTGGGATAGTTTTCTGAGACCCGCCCAGCTTACAGGCCCTGAGGCGCGGGGTACTCTCACAAGGAGTGGAAAGTTTTAAAAGATGGTGAGGGAGTACCTTGCCGACCATACCAGCATCCTCCGTGATTCCTCTGTGCCTTTTAATTATTTGGTATCCAAGCTGGACACTTGGAATGAACTCGCTATGTACGCCGTGGAGGTCCTGGCCTGCCCTGCCACTAGCGTGTTATCGGAGCGTGTTTTTAGTGCCTCTGGGGGAATTATAACTGATAAGCGCTCTCGCCTGTCAACTGACAATGGTGACAAGCTGACCCTTATCAAAATGAACAAGGCCTGGATTGGGCCAGACTTCTCATCACAACCAAATGACAGCAGAGTAACATAAAGTCAAATCCACTGTGTTATTTTGGGAGGTGAATTCCCATGCACCGCTTCACACCCACACATGGGTATACGCTTCCTCATTTCGGCTGTATTTTGCTCTTCTCCTTATCCTCAGCCTCCACCACCACTATACTACAAGGGTGACCATGGTACGTGTTACCAGCATTGCAAGTTCCTCCGTCCTAATTTTTGGCAGCTTTTGCTTGGAAGGCATAGGCAAAGACTATGGGAGACCCACTCCCAAATAATGGGAATAATGATTTTAATATGCTGTACTGAATGGCTCTTGTAAGGGGCATGAAAACCATCTTGTTAAGCTACTGCAAAGTCCACCATTTTTCAAAGGGGCATTGATACTGTCTTTTTATTCCACTGCAACCTCCACCATTCTTCCAAGGGGCATTAAAACCGTCTTGTTAAGACACTGCAACCTCCACGTCTCTTCCAAGGGGCATTAAAACCGTCTTGTTAAGCTACTGCGACCTCCACCACTTTTCCAAGGGGCATTGATATTGTCTTTTTATTCCACTGCGACCTCCACCATTCTTCCAAGGGGCATTAAAACCGTCTTGTTAAGCTACTGCGACCTCAACCACTTTTCCAAGGGGCATTGATTTTGTCTTTTTATTCCACTGCGACCTCCACCATTCTTACAAGGGGCTATAAAACCGTCTTGTTAAGATACTGTGACCTCCACGTCTCTTCCAAGGGGCATTAAAACCGTCTAGTTAAGCTACTGCAACCTCCACGTCTCTTCCAAGGGTCATTAAAACCGTCTTGTTAAGCTACTGCAACCTCCATGTCTCATCCAAGGGGCATTAAAACCATCTTGTTAAGCTACTGCGACCTCCACCACTTTTCCAAGGGGCATTAAAACAGTCTTGTTAAGATACTGTGACCTCCACGTCTCTTCCAAGGGGCATTAAAACCGTCTAGTTAAGCTACTGTGACCTCCACATCTCTTCCAAGGGTCATTAAAACCGTCTTGTTAAGCTACTGCAACTAGTGTTGAGCCACCCCATAGTGTTCGAGTTCGGTTCGGTCCGTCGAACATCCGTGTGTTCGCCGAACTGTTCGTTGAACTGTTCGTCGAACACCTTCGAACACCATTAAAACCAATGGCAGGCAAACAAAAACACATAGAAACACATAGAAAACACCTTCAAAGGTGTCCAAAAGCTGACAAACTGCTCAGAAAACATAACTAACACATGGAAAAGTGACAAGTACATATAGTCATGCGAAAAGAAAAGAGGTGGAGGAGTAAAAGGAGGGGGAGACACAGATATAGGCATGTCATGCCCTTCTAAAATCCAAAAAGTGAGAAGCCGACACGGCCAGTCCGCTCCTGCCCGTGCCACCTCCGTGTCGCCGGGTTTGTGCCAGAGCCACGGTGAACCCTGACGGCGAGCCCCCCTCTCCCAATACTGGTGCCTGTCCGATGGTGGGTCGAGCGAGCCCCCCTGTGGTGGAGGCAGCTCTAAGCTTTTTAATTTAAATTGTCTCTCTAATTTGAATGAATACACTTTAAATCCATTTACAAGGATCTATTGGAGGGCAAGTCTCATGCCAGCAGCCGCGTAATTCCAGCTCCAGTAGCGTCCACTAAAGCTGCTGCAGTTAAAAAGCTTTTATAAGGATCGAGCTCGGCTGTCCACCGCAAGGCATCCTACTGCCAGTCCCAGCCCCTATGCCTTGGGGTGCCTCCTGATGCTCTTCACTGAGTATCCCGTGGTCCCGAAGCATTTCCTTTGAAAAAATTAAGTGTCCAAACTACAGGTGGTGTAGCTTGCTTAACAGCCGGGATAATCCGCTTACTAGCAGACACTGCTACTAGGCACAAAGTATTTCCAGGGCTAGATGCAGTTTAAAATTTGTAATTAGATACTCTCGTTGGATGCTGAGAAAGCATTCCATAGAGTCTCCTGGCACGCCATATATTATTCTCTTAAAAAGTTTGGGGTAGGGGTCTAGGGGACCCTTTTATAGCCAAAATCACGGCCCTGTATCGCAATACGTCACCTAGGCTGAAGATAAATGGAACTGTAGCACCCTGAGGGCTCGGTTGCTACAGAGCTATTGCACCTCACCAAGACGTGTGATATCTCACTCTCAGGTAAGGATGGAGTGTGGATCAGGACCCGACACCTGCATGCATTACACCACATTGCCGTGGGGCAGGGCGATCAATATGGGCACGACAGTCCCTGTCCCTGGCTGGAGTGGGGGGAGGGAACACTGAGGAAGGGGAACCCTGTAGTGCAGGAGCAGGGAGGAAGCAGTTCCTGGGTGCATTGAGAAGGGAGTATAAAAGGTGGGCACCATCTTAGTTCAGTGCAGAGAAGTCTGAGCAGAAGTGACAGGGAGCAGGGGCTCTGCATGAGCTCTGCTCCGGAAGCGGGCCTAGTAACAGAGGCCCAGGCCTGGAAGAGGGAGAAGGAAGGAAGAGGAGCGGAGAAGGCTCCAGGAACGAGGAATGAAGGGATCCCAGGGGTGCGGATGGGCGAGTCACCACCGCACGCCCGAATCCACCTGCGTGGAGGGGTCAGGCCAAAGGGGGACACCGGTCCCCGAAACTAATGGAGGCGGGAAACGACCCTCAGCTAGAAACTGGAGGCTGTGACATTTTATGTGGCGTAGCCCCTCGCTACACCCGCTAGGAATGCACCACATAGGGTCAGGGAAACTGGCGCCAAGTTTACCAAGAGGAGGCCCGAGGCAGCCGGACAGAAGAGTTGGTAAGAAAGGCCAGACAAAGGTCACACAAAGGGGGTCCTGTGAAGCGCTCCAAAGTTATCTGGGAGTTGTCTGAGCCCCTCACCTGGTGAGCACAGTACGACTTGGGCAGCCGTTTCCTGCAGACGTGGTCTGGATAATAAGAACTGTGAGTAAAGGCCCTGGACTGCATCACTGACTCCGTGTCGTTACTGCTGCTGCCCTGCACCATCACCCCCATCATCCGCATACACTGCCCTGAGGCTATACTCCTCCCGTGGGGAGTTATGCTACGCTCTGCTGCACCTACAACACCAGCCTCAGCGGTCTTCCCTGCAGCGGCGGTTCACTCTGACCGCAATCCATGGGTGGCGTAGTCGGACATATAAACATCAAAACCACTTAAATAGTTCCGCCACTGGTTTGACCGCCCTGAGCCACGGAACCGGGTCGCCGCCATGGAGACTACAACCACCAGCATCCACCAAAAAGGGTACGGCTCTGGGTGTCCCAAGGCCCAGGGGGCGCGTCAGAACATTTTCATCACCTTTCATAATCACCAATGGGACAAGGCAGGGATATCCTCTGTCCCCTCTCTTATACATCCTAGTGACGGAGCACCTGCTCTCATCAATTCGCCATAACCCCAATATTAGGTGGATCGAGGTGGGAGGCACCGAGTACAAGTGCTCTCTATTTGCTGATGATGTCCTAGTATATATCACTCAATCACATATATCCATCCCTGCTGTTATGGCTGAAATAGATCACTTTGTTACATGGTCAAATTTTAAAATCAATGCAGCGAAGTCTGAGGCCCTCGATGTCTCCCTCCTGAAATCCATACAGGATTCCATCCAGTCCAGTTTTCCCTTTGCCTGGCCCTCACAGGGTATCAAATACTTAGGAATTCCTATTCATAGAGACCTCTCCCATCTATATTATCTTAATTTTGGGCCCTTTATTGAACAACTCCATACAGACCACGGTTGGCAAGTTAGATCTGTAAGATTCACTACGTCAACCACTGGTGTTTTGTGGAAAAGCAAAAGCCTTGTCATAGCACATGTACACTGTGTTCCAAATTATTATGCAAAAAGTGTTTAGGAGTGATAAGGGAAGAATTTGTTTGTTTGTCAGTTAAACTCATTGATGGTGATGTGTGTCAGGGCTCTTTATATCAGTGTAAGCAATTGCAGACACTTGTGCTAATTAGTTTGGCAGGTGTGTCCAATAAAAGGCAAGACTACTTAAGAAGGCTGTCCCACATTATTAAGCAGCCTACATTTTCTGCCAAAATGGGAAAAAAAAAGGATGTGTCGGCTGCTGAGAAGCAACAAATTGTGGAGTGTTTAGGTCAAGGCATGACTACAATCAACATTGTGCGATGATCAGGATTAAGTGTCTTGGCAATCAAGAAGTATGTAGCTGATTCACAGTACACACGTGTGCGTGCTGATAAGGGCAAATTGAGGACTCTTTACTACAGGCAATTACGTCAAGTTAAAAGAGCAGCGGCAAAAAAGCCTTGTCATAGCAGCAGACAAGTTTTTGAAGCTGCTGGTGCCTCCAACGTCCCCCAAACAACAAGATTCAGGGTCCTTCAGAGGTTTGCAGCTGTGCATACGCCATCCTGTCGACCTCCTCTATCCACTTCACACAAGCAGAAATGGCTCCAGTGGGCCAAACATTACATGAAGACTGATTTCAAAACTGTTTTGTTCACCGATGAGTGCCGTGCAACGCTCAATGGTCCAGATGGATGGAGTGGAGGATGGCTGGTTGATGGACACCCCATGCAAACACGGCTAAAGTGCCAACAAGTAATATTTTGGGCTGGAATCATGGGGAGAGAGATTGACGGCCCCTTTAGGATCCCTGAAGGGGTAAAGATGAACTCCATAATGTATGTGGAGTTTCTCAAACAGCACTTCCTGCCATGGTTCAAGAAGAAGAACCGTGTATTCCACAGCAATATCATTTTTATGCATGATAATGCACCGTCTCATGCTTCACATAACACATCTGCATCTCTGGCTGATATGGGCATAAAAGGGGACAAACTTATGGTGTGACCCCCATGCTCCCCTGACCTCTACCCCATTCATAACCTCTGGAGCATCATCAAAAGGAGTGTCTATGATGGCGGGAGGCAGTTCACATCTAAGCAACAGCTCTGGGAGGGTATTCTGTCCTCATGCAAAACAATTGAAGCAGAAACCATCCAAAACCTGACAAATTCAATGGACGAGAGAGTTCAGAAGCTCCTTTCGAACAAGGGGTCCTATGTGCAAATGTAACATCACCTAGAATAAAGTTTTGAGTTGAAAACTGTTTGATTTCAGTTTCTAATAACCTGCTAATGCTTATAATTTAAAAAATGATCATTTTTTTTGTCTTTATTAAAATTAAAAGGTTGATCGAAGAGTGTGGGGGATCTAAGAGTGTGGCAACCCAGTAGTCAGGATTACTTCGAATTCTGACAATCTGAGGGTCATGTTGCAGGTAGTGCAGCAAGAAGGCACTTATGTGTCTTGCGCATCTCGGAGCCCCAAAATTATTTTCCGGGCTAGATGCAGCTAAAAGTTATTATTAATTTTAAATCTGGTGGAACTTAGTATAGATGGCCTAATAGAATCAGTACTGCACACTGCTACAAAGCCCAAATTATTTTCCAGCCAAGATACAGATAAACATGATTAATAATTTTAAATCTGGTGGAGCTTAGCATAGATGGCCTAATATAATCAGTATTGCACACTGCTACAAAGCCCAAATAATTTTCCAGCCAAGATACAGATAAACATGATTAGTAATTTGAAAGCTTAAAACGGTTGGTGAGGTGATTTTAACCAATCATCAAGCTTTTACTCTCCCCAGGATGACACAGGGGTAGAAAAGTCATTTCGGATCCATGATTTGTTCATCTTTATAAACGTGAGTCTGTCTACATTATCAGTGGAGAGCCGCGTGCGCTTATCTGTCAGCACACCACCAGCAGCGCTGAACACAAGTTCAGACAGAACGCTGGCTGCGGGGCATGACAAGATCTCCAAGGCGTAAGTGGCTAGCTCCGGCCATTTATCCAGATAGGAAGCCCAAAAAGAGCAAGGGTCCAGTGACACAGTCATGGCTTCAATGTTTACTTGGAGATACTCCTGTACCATCGTCTCTAGGCGTTGACTATGCGTCAGACTTCTTGTCTCCTGTGGCCTTGCAAAGGATGGGCTAAAAAAGTGGTGAAATGATTCCGCAAAATTGATGTTACCAGCAGATACTGTGTTTCTGTTACGGTTTGAGTGCTGAACACTCGACGGTCCCACGGTTTGCAAGTTGTAACTGTGAGATTCAGTACGTGCCCCACTGGTGTTTTGTGGAAAAGCACTTGTAAGATTCTGCAACAGTCTCTGCTGATACTCCTGCATGCGTGCATCTCTTTCTATGGCAGGAATAATTTCTGCAAATTTACTTTTGTACCGGGGATCTAACAGTGTGGCAACCCAGTAGTCAGGATTATTTCTAATTATCACAATTCGAGGGTCATGTTGCAGGTAGTGCAGCAAGAAGGCACTCATGTGTGTTGCGCATCCAGGAGCACCAAGTCCCTGTTGTGTTGGTGGTGAGGTAACAATCATGCTTCCTTCCTCTGTCCTCTCCCCCCAACCTCGCACAACAGAAATGTGATCAAGGTCTCCCTCATCTGGTGAGTCTTCCATCAGTTCGTCCTCCACTTCTTCCTGGGCTCCTGCACCTTCCTCACTAGTTTGGCTGCTACCATGCGCCCTGGTAAAACCATCTCCCCCACCCTCACATGCCTGCCGCCTTGGTGCTGCCGACCGTCTGGACCTTGCAGATGTTAGCCCTTCCGCATACAACTCCTCCTCCTCTACTTCCTCCAACTCCTCTTGTGCCACCACCTGACTCCAAATTCTGTTTAACATGTGCTCCAGCATGTAAATCACCGGAATAGTCATGCTGATAATGGCATCGTCAGCACTAAACATCTTCGTCGCCATTTCAAAACTGTGCAGAAGGGTGCATAGGTCCCTGATCTGAGACCACTCCTCCAGCGTGATTTGCCCCACCTCTGGATCTCGTTGGCCCAGGCTATACGTCAGAACGTATTGCACCAGGGCTTGTCGGTGCTGCCACAGTCACTGCAACATGTGCAGATTTGAATTCCACCGGGTAGGCACATCGCATTTTAGCCGGTGAAGTGGCAGGCCCAACGACTTCTGTAGAGATGTAAGTCGCTGAGCTGCGGGATGCGAACGGCGGAAGTGAGCACACAGCGACCGTGCCCTCTGCAGAAGACCATCTAGTCCAGGATAGTGGGCTAAAAATTGCTGGACAACCAGGTTCAACACGTGAGCCATACAAGGCACGTGTGTGACATTGCCCCGGCGAAGGGCCGCACCCAGGTTTGCAGCATTGTCGCACACGGCCTTCCCTGGTTTCAGGTCCAGTGGAGACAACCATTCATGAAATTGGTTCTCCAGAGCTGACAACAACTCCTCAGCTGTGTGACTCACATTTTCCAGACATTTCAAAGTAAAAACCGCCTGATGACGTTGAGCCCTACTGCCAGCATAGTAAGGAGGTGTGCAGGATCCCTTCTGCGCAGTTAGAAAGCTTGTGGCATGACCAGACAGGCTTTGGGTGCAGGTGGAGGACCGAGAGGAGGTTGAGGAGGCAGAAGCAGTGGAGGAACTTTGAGATAAAGAGGATTGACTCACAACTCGTGGGGGCGGCAAGACTTGGACAGCAGCCCCTTGTCCTGCTGTCACCATAGTTACCCAGTGCCCAGTCAGCGACATATAACGCCCCTGTCCATGCCTACTCGTCCAAGTGTCTGTGGTGAAATGCACCCTGTCACACACAGAGAAGCGGTGATGTTGTGTGCGACATGCTGGTGGAGCGAAGGCACACCTTTCTTTGAGAAGTAGTGCCGACTGGGCATCTGGTACTGTGGCACTGCGACGGACATAAGGTCTCGAAAATCCTCTGTGTCCACCAGGCGGAAAGGCAGCATTTCTGTAGCCAAGAGCTTGCAGATGGTGAAATTCAACCTCTTAGCTTTCTCATGGCTAGGAGGAAATGGTCTTTTACTTGTCCACATCTGAGGGACCGAGGGCTGGCTATTGTGCTTAGACGGGGTTGATAAAGTTGTCCCCGGCAAACTGCCGGTCTGTGAGGAAGATGTAGGTGGACATGTTAGGTTGCCTTGATCCAAAGGTGGTGCTATCGATGTCGGACAGCGCTCAACACCAGCTGGTGTTACCACCTCCAAAGAAAATGATGACCTGCCAATCACGCTGGCTGTTGCGGGTAAAGAGGTGGCAGGTCTGCGCCGCAAAACAGGTGTGACTGCTGTCCCCCCAGTCACAGAGGATGAAGAGGCCGCGGATGCACAAGATATGGCAGACGGTGGTTGGCCTGGCCGGCTAGGCCGCATTGTAGCACAGTGAGCTTCCCACTGCAACTTATGCTTCATGTCCATGTGCCGGTTCATGCATGAAGAACTCAAACTATGTATTTTTTGGCCTCTACTTAGCTGTTGCTGACAAATGTTACAGATAACACGAGTTGGGTCATCTTTATCGATCTGAAAAAATGCCCAGGTATGCAAGGCTTAGCACCCATGTGACCTGAAGAGCCACTACGACTTGTGGTGAGAGGCAGAGTTGTGTTTGAGGATGAAGTTGTTGACGTGCTTCCAGTACTACGTCTCTGTCCAGGAAGGCGCAACCTGACCTCGTCGTCACTAGCATTCTCCTCCACCTCCTCTGCTGACCTCATCTCTTGGCTGACTGTGGGTTGACAGTAAGTGGGATCTCCAACCTCATCATCTTCACCCTGTGCGTTATCACACCCGTCGTCCTCAGAGCCAACCTGTTCCTGCCCTGACAAAAAACTAAAGTTGTCGCTCCAATCAGGTATTTGAGTCTCATCATCGTCTTCCTCATTGTCTCCACCAACAGGAGTTACAGTTTGGGAATGAGGGTCTACATTATGGTCAGAACCTTCAGCGTCTGTTCCTGGATTCGACTCATAAAGATTCTGGGCATCAGTGCAGATCATTTCCTCATCTGGATTCACAGAAGCGCTGGAGCCGACCACTGATTCCCAGGCTATAGTATGAGTAAACAGCTCTGCAGACTCAACCATCTGTTCTACCTCATACTCAGACGGGCAGCTGGAGATTTGGGAGCTGTGAGGAAGCAAGTGCGATTGGGGTGACACCTTTGAGGACTGGAGTATTTGTGATGTTGAAGTTGATGTGGAGGAGAGCCCACTTAAAGGAACACTTGATATCCGTTGAAGCACCTGCTATTTTTGTGCCTCATCTGGAATTTGTAGCGATTGGTGTGGCCGTAAGAAAGGGATCGTATCACATTGTCCGCTAAAAGAAGTAGACATTTTAGTTTGGCTGGAAGATGGTCTTTCTTCTGCAGATGTTACTGTTGCTTTAACACCTACCCCACAGACACAACCTTTTTTCCCCTTCCCAACATGCCTATTCCCCTTTCCACCAGCAGCAGGCCTTTGTCCACTCATTTTGGTGGTTAACTAATTCACAACTCTGGAGTTGTTTGCACAAAAAAACAATGGATGGGAACCGAGCAGAGCTGAGTGGCCAAACTGTGGTATTAGGCCAAAACTATTGGCTGGGCTAGATGCAAAAAAAAATGATATTCAATTTGCAACCTGATGGAGGTCAGTATAGATGGACTAGTAGAACAAGTCCCACACACTGCTAGAAGGACAAATATTTTTTCAGAGCTAGATGCAGAAAAAAATTATATTCAATTTGCAACCTGATGGAGGTCAGTATAGATGGACTAATAGAACAAGTCCCACACACTGCTAGAAGGCCAAATATTTTTTCAGAGCTAGCTGCAGATAAAAATTATTTTTAATTTGCAACCTGATGGAGGTCAGTATAGATGGACTAATAAAACAAGTCCCACACACTGCTTGAAGCCCAAATATTTTTTCAGAGGTAGATGCAGAAAAAAATTATATTCAGTTTGCAACCTGATGGAGGTCAGTATAGATGGACTAGTAGAACAAGTCCCACACACTGCTAGAAGGCCAAATATTTTTTCAGAGCTAGATGCAGACAAAAAATTATTTTTAATTTGCAACCTGATGGAGGTCAGTATAGATGGACTAATAGAACAAGTCCCACACACTGCTAGAAGCCCAAATATTTTTTCAGAGCTAGATGCAGATAAAAATTATTATTAATTTGCAACCTGATGGAGGTCAGTATAGATGGACTAATAGAACAAGTCCCACACACTGCTAGAAGCCCAAATATTTTTTCAGAGCTAGATGCAGATAAAAATTATTTTTAATTTGCAACCTGATGGAGGTCAGTATAGATGAACTAATAGAACAAGTCCCACACACTGATAGAAGGCCAAATATTTTTTCAGAGCTAGATGCAGATAAAAATTATTTTTAATTTGCAACCTGATGGAGGTCAGTATGGATGGACTAATAAAACAAGTCCCACACACTGCTAGAAGCCCAAATATTTTTTCAGAGGTAGATGCAGAAAAAAATTATATTCCGTTTGCAACCTGATGGAGGTCAGTATAGATGGACTAGTAGAACAAGTCCCACACACTGCTAGAAGTACAAATATTTTTTCAGAGCTAGATGCAGATAAAAATTATTTTTAATTTGCAACCTGATGGAGGTCAGTATAGATGGACTAGTAGAACAAGTCCCACACACTGCTAGAAGGACAAATATTTTTTCAGAGCTAGATTCAGAAAAAAATTATATTCAATTTGCAACCTGATGGAGGTCAGTATAGATGGACTAATAGAACAAGTCCCACACACTGCTAGAAGGCCAAATATTTTTTCAGAGCTAGATGCAGACAAAAAAATATTTTTAATTTGCAACCTGATGGAGGTCAGTATAGATGAACTAATAGACCAAGTCCCACACACTGCTAGAAGGCCAAATATTTTTTCAGAGCTAGATGCAGACAAAAAAATATTTTTAATTTGCTACCTGATGGAGGTCAGTATAGATGGACTAATAGAACAAGTCCCACACACTGCTAGAAGGACAAATATTTTTTCAGAGCTAGATGCAGAAAAAAATTATATTCAATTTGCAACCTGATGGAGGTCAGTATAGATGGACTAATAGAACAAGTCCCACACACTGCTAGAAGGACAAATATTTTTTCAGAGCTATATGCAGAAAAAAATTATATTCAATTTGCAACCTGATGGAGGTCAGTATAGATGGACTAATAGAACAAGTCCCACACACTGCTACAAGGCCAAATATTTTTTCAGAGCTAGATGCAGACAAAAAATTATTTTAATTTGCAACCTGATGGAGGTCAGTATAGATGGACTAATAGAACAAGTCCCACACACTGCTAGATGGCCAAATATTTTTTCAGAGCTAGATGCAGATAAAAATTATTTTTAATTTGCAACCTGATGGAGGTCAGTATAGATGGACAAATAGAACAAGTCCCACACACTGCTAGAAGCCCAAATATTTTTTCAGAGCTAGATGCAGATAAAAATTATTTTTAATTTGCAACCTGATGGAGGTCAGTATAGATGGACTAATAGAACAAGTCCCACACACTGTTAGAAGGCAAAATATTTTTTAAGAGCTAGATGCAGACAAAAAAATATTTTTAATTTGCAACCTGATGGAGGTCAGTATAGATGAACTAATAGACCAAGTCCCACACACTGCTAGAAGGCAAAATATTTTTTCAGAGCTAGATGCAGACAAAAAAATATTTTTAATTTGCAACCTGATGGAGGTCAGTATAGATGGACTAATAGAACAAGTCCCACACACTGCTAGAAGGCCAAATATTTTTTCAGAGCTAGATGCAGACAAAAAATTATTCTGAATTTGCAACCTGATCGAGGTCAGTATAGATGGACTAATAGAACAAGTCCCACACACTGCTAGAAGGCCAAACATTTTTTCAGAGCTAGATGCAGATAAAAATTATTTTTAATTTGCAACCTGATGGAGGTCAGTATAGATGGACTAGAAGAACAAGTCCCACACACTGCTAGAAGGCCAAATATTTTTTCAGAGCTAGATGCAGATAAAAATTATTTTTAATTTGCAACCTGATGGAGGTCAGTATAGATGGACTAACAGAACAAGTCCCACACACTGCTATAAGGCCAAATATTTTTTCAGAGCTAGATGCAGACAAAAAATTATATTCAGTTTGCAACCTGATGGAGGTCAGTATAGATGGACTAGTAGAACAAGTCCCACACACTGCTAGAAGGACAAATATTTTTTCAGAGCTAGATGCAGATAAAAATATTTTTAATTTGCAACCTGATGGAGGTCAGTATAGATGGACTAGTAGAACAAGTCCCACACACTGCTAGAAGGACAAATATTTTTTCAGAGCTAGATGCAGAAAAAAATTATATTCAATTTGCAACCTGATGGAGGTCAGTATAGATGGACTAATAGAACAAGTCCCACACACTGCTAGAAGGCCAAATATTTTTTCAGAGCTAGATGCAGATAAAAATTATTTTTAATTTGCAACCTGATGGAGGTCAGTATAGATGGACAAATAAAACAAGTCCCACACACTGCTTGAAGCCCAAATATTTTTTCAGAGGTAGATGCAGGAAATAATTATATTCAGTTTGCAACCTGATGGAGGTCAGTATAGATGGACTAGTAGAACAAGTCCCACACACTGCTAGAAGTACAAATATTTTTTCAGAGCTAGATGCAGATAAAAATTATTTTTAATTTGCAACCTGATGGAGGTCAGTATAGATGGACTAGTAGAACAAGTCCCACACACTGCTAGAAGGACAAATATTTTTTCAGAGCTAGATGCAGAAAGAAATTATATTCAATTTGCAACCTGATGGAGGTCAGTATAGATGGACTAATAGAACAAGTCCCACACACTGCTAGAAGGACAAATATTTTTTCAGAGCTATATGCAGAAAAAAATTATATTCAATTTGCAACCTGATGGAGGTCAGTATAGATGGACTAATAGAACAAGTCCCACACACTGCTACAAGGCCAAATATTTTTTCAGAGCTAGATGCAGACAAAAAATTATTTTAATTTGCAACCTGATGGAGGTCAGTATAGATGGACTAATAGAACAAGTCCCACACACTGCTAGATGGCCAAATATTTTTTCAGAGCTAGATGCAAACAAAAAAATATTTTTAATTTGCAACCTGATGGAGGTCAGTATAGATGAACTAATAGACCAAGTCCCACACACTGCTAGAAGGCAAAATATTTTTTCAGAGCTAGATGCAGACAAAAAAATATTTTTAATTTGCAACCTGATGGAGGTCAGTATAGATGGACTAATAGAACAAGTCCCACACACTGCTAGAAGGCCAAATATTTTTTCAGAGCTAGATGCAGACAAAAAATTATTTTGAATATGCAACCTGATCGAGGTCAGTATAGATGGACTAATAGAACAAGTCCCACACACTGCTAGAAGCCCAAATATTTTTTCAGAGCTAGATGCAGATAAAAATTATTTTTAATTTGCAACCTGATGGAGGTCAGTATAGATGGACTAGTAGAACAAGTCCCACACACTGCTAGAAGCCCAAATATTTTTTCAGAGCTAGATGCAGATAAAAATTATTTTTAATTTGCAACCTGATGGAGGTCAGTATAGATGGACTAGTAGAACAAGTCCCACACACTGCTAGAAGGACAAATATTTTTTCAGAGCTAGATGCAGAAAAAAATTATATTCAATTTGCAACCTGATGGAGGTCAGTATAGATGGACTAATAGAACAAGTCCCACACACTGCTAGAAGGCCAAATATTTTTTCAGAGCTAGATGCAGACAAAAAAATATTTTTAATTTGCAACCTGATGGAGGTCAGTATAGATGGACTATTAGAACAAGTCCCACACACTGCTAGAAGGACAAATATTTTTTCAGAGCTAGATGCAGATAAAAATTATTTTTAATTTGCAACCTGATGGAGGTCAGTATAGATGGACTAATAGAACAAGTACCACACACTGCTAGAAGGCCAAATATTTTTTCAGAGCTAGATGCAGATAAAAATTATTTTTAATTTGCAACCTGATGGAGGTCAGTATAGATGGACTAACAGAACAAGTCCCACACACTGCTAGAAGGCCAAATATTTTTTCAGAGCTAGATGCAGACAAAAAATTATATTCAGTTTGCAACCTGATGGAGGTCAGTATAGATGGACTAGTAGAACAAGTCCCACACACTGCTAGAAGGACAAATATTTTTTCAGAGCTAGATGCAGATAAAAATATTTTTAATTTGCAACCTGATGGAGGTCAGTATAGATGGACTAGTAGAACAAGTCCCACACACTGCTAGAAGGACAAATATTTTTTCAGAGCTAGATGCAGAAAAAAATTATATTCAATTTGCAACCTGATGGAGGTCAGTATAGATGGACTAATAGAACAAGTCCCACACACTGCTAGAAGGCCAAATATTTTTTCAGAGCTAGATGCAGACAAAAAAATATTTTTAATTTGCAACCTGATGGAGGTCAGTATAGATGGACTATTAGAACAAGTCCCACACACTGCTAGAAGGCCAAATATTTTTTCAGAGCTAGATGCAGATAAAAATTATTTTTAATTTGCAACCTGATGGAGGTCAGTATAGATGGACTAATAGAACAAGTCCCACACACTGCTAGAAGGCCAAATATTTTTTCAGAGCTAGATGCAGATAAAAATTATTTTTAATTTGCAACCTGATGGAGGTCAGTATAGATGGACTAACAGAACAAGTCCCACACACTGCTAGAAGGCCAAATATTTTTTCAGAGCTAGATGCAGACAAAAAATTATTTTGAATTTGCAACCTGATGGAGGTCAGTATAGATGGACTAGTAGAACAAGTCCCACACACTCCTAGAAGGACAAATATTTTTTCAGAGCTAGATGCAGATAAAAATTATTTTTAATTTGCAACCTCATGGATGTCAGTATAGATGGACTAATAGAACAAGTCCCACACACTGCTAGAAGGCAAAATATTTTTTCAGAGCTAGATGCAGACAAAAAAATATTTTTAATTTGCAACCTGATGGAGGTCAGTATAGATGAACTAATAGACCAAGTCTCACACACTGCTAGAAGGCAAAATATTTTTTCAGAGCTAGATGCAGACAAAAAAATATTTTTAATTTGCAACCTGATGAAGGTCAGTATAGATGGACTAATAGAACAAGTCCCACACACTGCTAGAAGGCCAAATATTTTTTCAGAGCTAGATGCAGACAAAAAATTATTTTGAATTTGCAACATGATCGAGGTCAGTATAGATGGACTAATAGAACAAGTCCCACACACTGCTAGAAGGCCAAATATTTTTTCAGAGCTAGATGCAGATAAAAATTATTTTTAATTTGCAACCTGATGGAGGTCAATATAGATGGACTAATAAAACAAGTCCCACACACTGCTAGAAGCCCAAATATTTTTTCAGAGGTAGATGCAGAAAAAAATTATATTCAGTTTGCAACCTGATGGAGGTCAGTATAGATGGACTAGTAGAACAAGTCCCACACACTGCTAGAAGGACAAATATTTTTTCAGAGCTAGATGCAGATAAAAATATTTTTAATTTGCAACCTGATGGAGGTCAGTATAGATGGACTAGTAGAACAAGTCCCACACACTCCTAGAAGGACAAATATTTTTTCAGAGCTAGATGCAGATAAAAATTATTTTTAATTTGCAACCTGATGGAGGTCAGTATAGATGGACTAATAGAACAAGTCCCACACACTGCTAGAAGGCAAAATATTTTTTCAGAGCTAGATGCAGACAAAAAAATATTTTTAATTTGCAACCTGATGGAGGTCAGTATAGATGAACTAATAGACCAAGTCTCACACACTGCTAGAAGCCCAAATATTTTTTCAGAGGAAGATGCAGAAAAAAATTATATTCAGTTTGCAACCTGATGGAGGTCAGTATAGATGGACTAGTAGAACAAGTCCCACACACTGCTAGAAGGACAAATATTTTTTCAGAGCTAGATGCAGATAAAAATATTTTTAATTTGCAACCTGATGGAGGTCAGTATAGATGGACTAGTAGAACAAGTCCCACACACTGCTAGAAGGACAAATATTTTTTCAGAGCTAGATGCAGAAAAAAATTATATTCAATTTGCAACCTGATCGAGGTCAGTATAGATGGACTAATAGAACAAGTCCCACACACTGCTAGAAGGCCAAATATTTTTTCAGAGCTAGATGCAGATAAAAAATATTTTTAATTTGCAACCTGATGGAGGTCAGTTTAGATGGACTAGAAGAACAAGTCACACACACTGCTAGAAGGACAAATATTTTTTCACAGCTAGATGCAGAAAAAAATTATATTCAATTTGCAACCTGATGGAGGTCAGTATAGATGGACTAATAGAACAAGTCCCACACACTGCTAGAAGGCCAAATATTTTTTCAGAGCTAGATGCAGATAAAAATTATTTTTAATTTGCAACCTGATGGAGGTCAGTATAGATGGACTAGTAGAACAAGTCCCACACACTGCTAGAAGGACAAATATTTTTTCGGAGCTAGATGCAGATTAAAAATATTTTTAATTTGCAACCTGATGGAGGTCAGTTTAGATGTGCTAGAAGAACAAGTCCCACACACTGCTAGAAGGACAAATATTTTTTCACAGCTAGATGCAGAAAAAAATTATATTCAATTTGCAACCTGATGGAGGTCAGTATAGATGGACTAATAGAACAAGTCCCAAACACTGCTAGAAGGCCAAATATTTTTTCAGAGCTAGATGCAGACAAAAAAATATTTTTACTTTGCAACCTGATGGAGGTCAGTATAGATGGACTATTAGAACAAGTCCCACACACTGCTAGAAGGCCAAATATTTTTTCAGAGCTAGATGCAGATAAAAATTATTTTTAATTTGCAACCTGATGGAGGTCAGTATAGATGGACTAATAGAACAAGTCCCACACACTGCTAGAAGGCCAAATATTTTTTCAGAGCTAGATGCAGATAAAAATTATTTTTAATTTGCAACCTGATGGAGGTCAGTATAGATGGACTAACAGAACAAGTCCCACACACTGCTAGAAGGCCAAATATTTTTTCAGAGCTAGATGCAGACAAAAAATTATTTTGAATTTGCAACCTGAAGGAGGTCAGTATAGATGGACTAGTAGAACAAGTCCCACACACTCCTAGAAGGACAAATATTTTTTCAGAGCTAGATGCAGATAAAAATTATTTTTAATTTGCAACCTCATGGATGTCAGTATAGATGGACTAATAGAACAAGTCCCACACACTGCTAGAAGGCAAAATATTTTTTCAGAGCTAGATGCAGACAAAAAAATATTTTTAATTTGCAACCTGATGGAGGTCAGTATAGATGAACTAATAGACCAAGTCTCACACACTGCTAGAAGGCAAAATATTTTTTCAGAGCTAGATGCAGACAAAAAAATATTTTTAATTTGCAACCTGATGAAGGTCAGTATAGATGGACTAATAGAACAAGTCCCACACACTGCTAGAAGGCCAAATATTTTTTCAGAGCTAGATGCAGACAAAAAATTATTTTGAATTTGCAACCTGATCGAGGTCAGTATAGATGGACTAATAGAACAAGTCCCACACACTGCTAGAAGGCCAAATATTTTTTCAGAGCTAGATGCAGATAAAAATTATTTTTAATTTGCAACCTGATGGAGGTCAATATAGATGGACTAATAAAACAAGTCCCACACACTGCTAGAAGCCCAAATATTTTTTCAGAGGTAGATGCAGAAAAAAATTATATTCAGTTTGCAACGTGATGGAGGTCAGTATAGATGGACTAGTAGAACAAGTCCCACACACTGCTAGAAGGACAAATATTTTTTCAGAGCTACATGCAGATAAAAATATTTTTAATTTGCAACCTGATGGAGGTCAGTATAGATGGACTAGTAGAACAAGTCCCACACACTCCTAGAAGGACAAATATTTTTTCAGAGCTAGATGCAGATAAAAATTATTTTTAATTTGCAACCTGATGGAGGTCAGTATAGATGGACTAATAGAACAAGTCCCACACACTGCTAGAAGGCAAAATATTTTTTCAGAGCTAGATGCAGACAAAAAAATATTTTTAATTTGCAACCTGATGGAGGTCAGTATAGATGAACTAATAGACCAAGTCTCACACACTGCTAGAAGCCCAAATATTTTTTCAGAGGTAGATGCAGAAAAAAATTATATTCAGTTTGCAACCTGATGGAGGTCAGTATAGATGGACTAGTAGAACAAGTCCCACACACTGCTAGAAGGACAAATATTTTTTCAGAGCTAGATGCAGATAAAAATATTTTTAATTTGCAACCTGATGGAGGTCAGTATAGATGGACTAGTAGAACAAGTCCCACACACTGCTAGAAGGACAAATATTTTTTCAGAGCTAGATGCAGAAAAAAATTATATTCAATTTGCAACCTGATGGAGGTCAGTATAGATGGACTAATAGAACAAGTCCCACACACTGCTAGAAGGCCAAATATTTTTTCAGAGCTAGATGCAGACAAAAAAATATTTTTAATTTGCAACCTGATGGAGGTCAGTATAGATGGACTATTAGAACAAGTCCCACACACTGCTAGAAGGCCAAATATTTTTTCAGAGCTAGATGCAGATAAAAATTATTTTTAATTTGCAACCTGATGGAGATCAGTATATATGGACTAATAGAACAAGTCCCACACACTGCTAGAAGCCCAAATATTTTTTCAGAGCTAGATGCAGATAAAAATTATTTTTAATTTGCAACCTGATGGAGGTCAGTATAGATGGACTAATAGAACAAGTCCCACACACTGCTAGAAGGCCAAATATTTTTTCAGAGCTAGATGCAGACAAAAAATTATTTTGAATTTGCAACCTGATGGAGGTCAGTATAGATGGACTAGTAGAACAAGTCCCACACACTGCTAGAAGGACAAATATTTTTTCAGAGCTAGATGCAGAAAAAAATTATATTCAATTTACAACCTTATAGAGGTCAGTATAGATGGACTAATAGAATGATGCTAAGCCCAAAAGGTTTTACTTCACTAGGTGCAGTAAAAAAATTGGTATTCTATACACAGGTGGTGTATCTTGCAACACAGATAGGCTACTCCACTGACTAACACACTCTGCAATAGGCCAAAAAGGATTAGCTTTGCTAGATTCAGCCAAATGCTGTGAAAAAAACTTGCACAGCACTGGCACAGAACTGCTTGGCAAAAACTGATAGGAACTGATGTAACTTAGTCCTGAAAAGGACTGCAATTACAATTAGTCTTTACTCCCACAACCTATCTATTTAAGAGCACAGACCAGCCTAATAAAAGTCGTAGGAAATGCTGTAACCTAGTCCTTAAAAGGACTGCAATCACAACTATTCCCTACTCCCAAGCTATCTGTAGATTTGTGCGATAATTGGCTTGAAATTAACAAGGTATAGCACACACAGCAACAGCGGTGCCGTCTAGCACGCAGCTGCAGCAGTGAGAAAATGGTGGCGACGGGGAAAATGGCTGGGTCTTATAGGGCAAGGACATGTGACATACACTGCCAATGACACATGCCCTTGCTTGTGTGAAAAAAAGCACTTCGCTCCGTGTGTGCGCTGCTGATAGGCTGACAGATTGCATCTCCCCACTGTAAATGCGGGAAAGAGAAAAAAAAATGGAGATCTTCATTATTCCTGCAGAGATCCATCCCCTGCCCCTCCCCCCGCCCCGCTGTACACTCAAACTGCGTATTAACATTAATTTTCATCATTACTGAGAAAAAATCCAGTTATGATTTTGGTGCACGAACAGTTATCGAACATAATCTCGAACAGCCGAATTTTTCTCAAATCGTTCGTGTTCGCCGAACGGCTCGAACACCGCCCAAAACAGCTTGAATTTGAGATTGGCGAACAGTTCGAGTCGAACAACGCTCATCTCTAACTGCAACCTCCACGTCTCTTCCAAGGGGCATTAAAACCATTTTGTTAAGCTACTGCGACCTCCACCTATTTTCCAAGGGGTATTGATATTGTCTTTTTATTCCAATGCGACCTCCACCATTCTTCCAAGGGGCATTAAAACAGTCTTGTTAAGCTACTGCGACCTCTACCACTTTTCCAAGGGGCATTGATATTGTCCTTTTATTCCACTGCGACCTCCACCATTCTTCCATGGGGCATTAAAACCATCTTGTTAAGCTGCTGCGACCTCCACCATTCTTCCAAGGGGCATTAAAACCGTCTTGCTAAGCTGCTGTGACCTCCACCCCTTTTCCAAGGGGCATTAAAACCATCTTGTTAAGCTGCTGCGACCTCCACCACTTTTCCAAGGGGCATTGATATTGTGTTTTTATTCCACTGCTACCTCCACCATTCTTCCAAGGGGCATTAAAACCGTCCTGTTAAGCTACTGCGACCTCCACGTCTCTTCCAAGAGGCATTAAAACTGTCTTGTTAAGCTACTGCGACCTCCACCAGTTTTCCAAGGGGCATTGATATTGTCTTTTTATTCCACTGCGACCTCCACCATTCTTCCAAGGGGCATTAAAACCATCTTGTTAAGCTAATACGACCTCCACCACTTTTCCAATGGGCATTGATATTGTCTTTTTAATCCACTGTGACCTCCACCATTCTTCCAACGGGCATTGCATTTCCTCCTAATTTTAGTCAGCTTTTGATTTTCAATGCATAGGAGAACACTAAGGGAGACCCACTCCCCAATAATGGGTAGAAGGTTTTAGTATGCTGTAATCCACATCTGTTTCAAGGGGAATTGCCGGTCCTCATAATTTTTGGGAAGCTTTCCATTCACTGCTTAGGCCAACAGTGCACAGGAGACTCAGTAGCTATAAATGGAAAAAACGGTTTAGTTAAGGCCCTCTGACCTCCATGTCACTTCCAAGGGGCATTGGAGTGCCTCGAAATTTATGGTAGGCATTGCACTCACTGCATGCCCTATAACTGTGTAGCCGAACTGCTCCTTTTGGTACAGAAACATATCCTACAAGACATGTGTGGTTGACTGGCCTGATATTGATGTGAATGGTCCTTGTTCCTCCTGCTCTTTCTCCTTTGCCACCACCTCATACATCATTCATCACCTGAAGCTTTGTTGTAACGGGAGTCATAGAACTGGGATAGTAGCAGGAAAACATCCAGCAATCCTCGGAGGAGGTAGGATATGCGCCGAAACGCTGACCACCTCAGGCCTAGCCGCTACTACATACATGCGCTTGCATTTCAAGAAAACAAAGCAGATGCTAACTTCTATCATCATCATCATTCTCCTCACCTTGGCACTCTCAACTCCCCTGATGGATAAGCTAGGGCCCACCAGAGGAGTCTGGTTCTCTGGTGGGCTCGTCCAATGCTGCCCTAAAGCAGGCCAGGCTAAGGAAAATGTGGGGGATGTACCCAGGAGTAATAGGGGGCGGCTGGGGACCGTTTATGCACACCCGTCCGCTCCCACGCGGCTGGGGACCGTGTGTGGACACCCGGCCGCGGGGCGACTGGGGTCTGAGTATGGATACCTCGCTGCCGAAGCAGCCATGAGGTAGTGGCCAGCTTCGGCCTCCTCCAAACTAAAAGGCCCCATTTCAAGTTCAAGCTAGCAGTATGGTATTGCAGCCTGGGAGGTGGGTGGGTGGCAGGTTGCACTCTTACGCTTGCATTCCAAGAAAACAAAGCAGATGTTAACTTCTATCAACATCATCATGCTCCTCACATTGGCACTCTCAACTCCATGATGCAGAAGACAGGGCCCACTGGAGGAGTCTGGTTCTCTGGTGGGCTCGTCCAATGCTGCCCTAAAGCAGGCCAGGCTAAGTAAAGTGTTGGGCAATCTGTGCCTCTAATTGATCACCCTAACTGTCAAAAAGTTTTTTCTTATATCTAATCTGTGTCTCCTCCCATTCAGTTTCATCCCATTGCTTCTAGTCTTTCCTTGTGCAAATGAGAATAAAGATGATACTTCTTCAATATGACAGCCGTAGAGATATTTGTAGACAGCTATTAAGTCTCCTCTTAGTCTTCTTTTTAGCAAGCTAAACATTCCCAAATCCTGAAATTGTTCCTCATAGTACATGGTTTGCAAACCAGTCACCATTTTGTCGCTCTTCTCTGAACTTGCTCCAGTTTGTCAATGTCTTTTTTAAAATGTGGTGCCCAAAACTGGACGCAGTATTCCAGATGAGGTCTGACCAAAGAGGAGTAAAGTCCGATAATGACTTCACGTGATCTCGACTGTATGCTTCTGTTAATACATCTCAGAATTGTATTTGCCTTTTTTGCTGCTGCATCACACTCTTGACTCATGTTCAGTCTATGATCTTTTAGTATACCTAAGTCTTTTTCACATGTACTGTTGCTTAGCTCTATTCCTCCCATTTTGTATATGCTTTTTTCATTTTTATTGCCAAGATGTAGTACTTTGCATTTTTCCCTGTTAAAAAACATTCTGTTAGTTACTGCCCACTGCTCCAGTTTATTTAGGTCTTCTCTTCTCTAGTATTAACTATGCCTCCTAACGTTGTGTCATCAGCAAATTTAATCAGTTTACCCTCAATTCCTTCATCTAAATCATTGATAAAGATGTTGAACAATACAGGTCCCAGGACAGAGCCCTGTGGTACCCCACTTGAGACATTCATCCAACTGGATGTGAAGCCATTTTCGACCACTCTTTGAGTCCGATCACTAAGCCAGTTATGAATCCACCTAACAGTTGCCTTTTCCATTCCATACTTGGTCATTTTTTCAATAAGGATGGTGTGAGATACTTTGTCAAATGCTTTGCTGAAGTCAAGATATACTATATCTACAGCATTTCCCTGATCCACCCAGTCAGTGATTCTGTCATAGAAGGAAATTAAGTTAGTCTGACATGACTTGTTAGTTACAAACCCATGCTGACTCTGGTTAATCAGTTCATTCTTATCCAGGTACTTACATACATGTTGTTTAATAATTTTTTCAAAGATCTTTCCTGGTATAGAAGTCAGACTCACCGGCCTATAGTTCCCTGGGTCCACCTTCTTCCCCTTTTTGAAGATAGGAACAACATTTGCTCTTCTCCAGTCTTCTGGGACTTCTCCTGTTCTCCAAGAATTTTCAAAGATTATGGAGAGTGGTTCTAAAATTTCTTCTACGATCTCCTTCAATACTCTGCGGTGTAATTCATCTTGACCTGGAGACTTGAACTCAGTTATGTTAGCTAAATATTCCCTCTCAATCTCTCTATTTACAGATAACTTGGATTCTTCTATTCCTTTAATAGGACAGTGAAGATCAGTTGATGTTACATTTTCTTTCTGAGAGAAAACAGATGCAAAATAGGAATTAAAAAGTTCGGCCTTTTCAACATCCTTTCTTACCATTTCACCATTTTCATCCTGCAAAAATCCTATAGCATCTTTGACTTTTCTTTTACTTTTGAAATACCCCCAAAATCCTTTTTTATTGCTTTTGACATCTCTTGCAAGCCTTAATTCATTGTCAGCTTTAGCTAACCTGATACGTGCCCTGCAGGATCTGCAGACTGCATTATAATCTTCTTTAGATATGCCTCCCTCTTTCCATTTGATAAACATTTCTTTGTTTCTTTTTAGCATGTGTTTAAGTTCTGTGTTCATCCATCTTGGTTTCGTTAAATGTTTCCCATTCTTCCTACTTTTCGGGATTGTTAATGATTGTGCTTTGAGAATCTCATTTTTAAAAATTCCCCATCCTTCCTGGACATTTTTGTTCTTAAGGACATCCAGCCATTGGATCCCTCCTATTCTCTTTCTGAGTCGCTTAAAATCAGCCTTTCTGAAATCTAACCTTGAAGTTTGAGTCTTCACATGTCTTCCTCCTCTAGTTATCCAAAATTCTATAATAGCATGATCGCTGCCTCCTAGGGTTCCAGACACTTTTACCTCCTCAACCATTTCCTCACTGTTTATAAGGATTAGATCCAAAGTAGCAGATCCCCTTGTTTTCTCTCCTACCTTTTGGAAGATAAAGTTGTCAGCAAGAGAGGATAAGAATTTGCTTGACCTGTTTGTTTTACTTGAGAGAGATTCCCAACAAATGTCTGGATAGTTGAAATCTCCCATGACCACTACGTCATATTTTTTGGAGAACTTGGTCATTTGATACATAAAGAGTTCATCCATATCTTAAGCTTGCCCAGGTGGCCTGTAGTAAATGCCTACAATGGTGTCCTTTCCGTTGTCCTCTCCTTGTATTCTTACCCAAACAGTTTCCACAGAACTCCCAGTCTCTGCTTCAATCTCTGTGCAGATATACGCTTTTCTAACATACAATGCGACACCTCCTCCTCGTTTATCAAGTCTGTTTCTTGCAAATAAATTGTATCCTTTTAGCCTTGTATTCCAATCATGTGTATCGTCCCACCAAGTTTCAGTGATTCCAATGACATCATATTCCTTTTCCTCCGTTAATAGTTCCAATTCTCCTTGTTTGTTGCCCATGCTTTGTGCATTTGTATAAAAACATTGTAGTTTGTGATTGGTTTCTCTTGCTCCCATATTTTTATTATTTACATTTTTTTGTCTTTGTTCTTCCTTTCCACTTCCAGTAGCAGAGATCTCAATAGTATTTGTCAGCTGTATATCTTTTTCTGGCCTTTTGCTTCCCTTCCCATATTGTTCTAGTTTAAAACTCTCCTGATGAGTGTAGCAAGGCGACTTCCAAATACACATTTTCCAGTCTTTGTAAGGTGCACCCCATCTCTAGCAAGTTGTCCATAATAAAGGTAATTCATTCCGTGATCCAGAAATCCAAATCCTTGTTGACGGCACCATCGACGTAGCCAGTTGTTCACCTGTAGAATCTTATTCCACCTCATTGTTCCATGTCTATCCACTGGGAGGATGGATGAGAAGACCACCTGTGCTCCCAATTCTTTCACTTTCTTGCCTAAGTCTTCAAAGTCACTGCAGATTGCTTCCAGGTCCTTTCTTGCGATGTCATTTGTCCCCACATGTATTAGCAGGAATGGGTAGTGATCTGTAGGTCTGAAGAGTCTTGATATCCTGTCAGACACATCTTTAATTTTTGCTCCTGGAATACAGCATATTTCTCTTGAGGTTATGTCTGGTCTGCAGATAGCGGCCTCTCTTCCTTTCAACAGGGAATCCCCCATGACCACCACTCTCCGTTTTTTCTTCACAACATTTTTCTTTCTCCATCCAGGAGCATTCTGAGGGCTTACAAGGTTATTCATTGTGGGCAAAGTCTTATCTTGCTGTATTTCTTCATGGTTCTCCTGCGTGAGAGCCTGGTACTGGTTCCTGAGCAGTATAGGTGCTAACTGTCTCTCGATCCTCCTGCTTCTCTGGGTCACATGCTTCCATTCCTCTGTTTTGTCAGGTGCAGTTCGAATTTCTTCTCTTTCTGTATCATGAAGAGATAATTCTGCTCTGTCTAAGAACTCTTCACCTTCCTTAATGATTGTCAAGGTAGTTAACCTCTCTTCTAGATTTCGCAACTTTTCCTCCAACAGGGACACAAGCTTTCATTTCTGGCATGTGAAGTTTGGCTTTTCCACTGGCCAGTCTGTGAACATGTAGCAGGATATGCAGCTCACCAAATGGCTCCTGGACTCTTCCATGTTCTTATTGTTGATATGTTATGAAAACAGTGAAAAACGCTCCAAAATTCGCGCAGTGAGAATATGCAAATTTTCTCCTCAGGACTCCTCCCCTGGTTCACCGATGTCCTCCTTTCAGCTCCAAAGGCCAAAATCCAGTGTTCTTTGAGCTCGCGGAGACTATTCACTTATCCCAAAATGCAGTGAGAATATGCAAATTGTCTCCTCAGGACTCCTCCCCTGGTTTAACGATGTCCTCCTTTCAGCTCCAACGGCCAAAATCCAGTGTTCTTTGAGCTCGCAGACACTCTTCACTTATCCCAAAATGCAGTGAGAATATGCAAAATGTCACCTCAGGACTCCTCCCCTGGAAGTTCCCAGGAGAAATAGGGGCGGCTGGGGACCAGCTTCGGCCTCCTGCAAACGAAAAGGCTCCATTTCAAGTGGAAGCTAGCAGTATGGTATTGCAGCCTGGGGGTGGGTGGGTGGTAGGCTGCACACTTACGCTTGCATTAAAAGAAAACAAAGCAGATGCTAACTTCTATCATCATCATCATGCTCCTCACCTTGGTACTCTCAACTCCCCTGATGGAGAAGTTAGGGCCCACCGGAGGAGTCTGGTTCTCTGGTGGGCTCGTCCAATGCTACCCTAAAGCAGTCCAGGCTAAGAAAAGTGTGGGGAAGTTCCCAGGAGAAATAGGGGCAGCTGGGGACCGTTTATGGACAACCGGCCGCCCCCAGGCGGCTGAGGACCGTGTGTGGACACCCGGCCGCGGGGCGGCTGGGGACCGAGTATGGACACCCGGCCGCCCCCTGGCGACTGGGGAGCGAGCGTGGACACCCGGCCGCCGGGCGGCTGGGGACTGAGTATGGACACCTCACTGCCGAAGCAGCCATGAGGTAGTGTCCAGCTTCAGCCTCCTCCAAACTAAAAGGCCCCATTTCAAGTGCAAGCTAGCAGTATGGTATTGCAGCCTGGGGGTGGGTGGGTGGCAGGTTGCACACTTACGCTTGCCTTCCAAGGAATGGAGTAGGTACAATTGAACACTGACCTGGGACAAGGACTTGCACGGGGATAGTTGCAAGTCTGCATCTTCTGATGCGGCAAGGATCACTTCTGATGGGCACACTTTTAGGCAGTGACCTGGGTGTCAGAGATGCTTCCAGGGGTCTTCCCCATGCTGTTCCCATGTGTTTTCAGCACTGTATGCATGTGTCACACAGCACATGGCCAGATAAGGCTGTAAAATGTTAAAATGACATTTCCTGGTGAATGCATTTGTCACGGTTGAAAGCAATTCAAAAGTGCAAAAACGCATAAAAAATGCTACTTGTGAACATAGCCCAAGGTGTGGAGGAGTATTTTTGTTTTTGGTTATTTATTTTACCTTATACACAAGTCTTTACCCTGGAAAGGAAGTTCCTTAACATATTTCACAGGAAAACCGTTTCAGTTTCGTTTTTGAACGTTTTATTGTGAGCCCGTAAAAGTGGCTTAATACCTCTGACCACATTGTTGACAGCAGTGACCAGGGGGTCAGAAATGCTTCCTGGGGCGATGCCCATGCTGTCTCCATGTCTTTTGAGCACTGTCACTATCATTTTGGGCACTTTTTAGGATTTCTACAGACTGCCGGGGGTGCCGCCGCAAAAATGCTCCGGTCTCCCATAGACTAACATTGGGCTCGTTGCTCGGTTCGAGCACCCGAGCATTTTAGTGCTCGCTCAACACTAGTCGTAACCCAAAGCCAAGGACCGGTTCACACTGCATCAGCCAATAGGGAAAGGAGCAATATCAACATGTCAGCGGTGAGTGATACACAAAATGCAATGACTGTCACAATGAAGGAATGTAATCTGGGGGAGGTAAATTACATCAGGGAGGAGGCCCAGGGACTTCGGGACACTGGATCTACCCTCACCCTGGTCAGCCCAGATACTGTACCCCCAGAGCTCCCTTTACCAGGCCGCCAAGAGACCATCCCCCTAACTGGGTGTCAGCACTGTGGGGTTGGTCGCAATGTATACAAGTTTGGTTCTCATTGGGCACGTGTGGAGTTTCCCAGGACAAACAGGGGATAAGTGGGGGGATATGGAGGATCCCATGGAAAGGACAGACCCTTGTTCCAGCGAACTAAATGCAGAGTCCTTGTCTCAGGGTTTCCCTCATCGGGAAGTTGGCAGGATCTGAAAGACCATATGAGAGAAGCTTGAGATGTCTATTACACTGACGTATACCAGGGTGGAATGGGGACTGTGGAGTATATTTGCAAGGACGACATGGAATATACTTTGAGGAAACTGGATGATACAAAGTTTCGTTCACATAAAGGCGAGACCTCTTACATTCGTGTCCGTGCTGAAAAAATGGGGGAGGTATGTGAGGAGCTGCCCACTTACTAAAGACTATGATACTTTTCCATCAACGGACCACCATTTTTGTTAATATTATTATTGTATCTTATTAGTGATTTACTTGTTATGTTTTATATAGTTCTGCTAACTTGTCAATATGTGCACTAGATTCACTTGTAAAATGTCCAGCATTCCACTAATCTGTATCTCAGGAGTATCTAACCATTGTTCCAATAGCCAATAATCTCGTTATGTGTGTGTAGATTGTAGACACAGTGGAGCCATCACCACAGGGGGTCTTACATGCAGTCTCAGATGAAGGCTTCTAGAATATTCTTCATTGTTTAGCGAACAGTGAATGTTTAAGGGGGAGGGTGTGATCACTTCTGACCTGGGAGGGGACTGAGCCCAGTGGAAGAAAGGACAGACATGTTTTAGGAGAGTTGGGTGGAAAGATTGAAGGAAGAGTATCATGGACTGTGGCTACAGACTACACTGGCTGTAGATACAAAATCTGTGGGCCAACCAAAAGTTGGGAGACAGTGAGTATGGCCTTATACAAAGCCAGTGGAACTACTGAACCCAGATTGGGAATTTGAGGACTGAGAGAACTGTTTTTGGCCATTTACCTGGAATTGCTTATTACCGTGGCTGTGATCAATAAAATATTGTTGCATCGTTAATTTGCCTAGGTGATTACTTACAACCCACAACCTCGGATCTTTAAAGGTATATTATGTTCTTCTTTTAATCCCTTTTATTTTCTGTGATTGTACATCCTGTATGGTTTTGTCCCTTTTGTAAAATCTTTTGTTTATTTTTCATAAACACTGCCTCCCTTTGGATTAAACATAAAATTTAATAGTTCAATTTCTTTTGTTCTGTAATCATGCCTCCCCCGAGGCCATGTATGCCACCAGAAAGCAGGCGTCCAATCTTTCTTGGGTTATTCTGAAGTTAGCAGTAATCGTAAGGGGGTATATACATTTATGCCATACGCTCACTGTTAGCTTTCCTAAAACGAATTAGTGAGAGCAGCCTGTGGTCTGAATGATAAGGGGCAGCTGTTCACTCCCAAGATCACAGTGGGTGGTCTCTGTGATTATTAGGGATCCTAAATCCCTGACAAATTGGTGGTAGCGGTGGGATATTACAGAACATCAGTGCCTAAATTTAGCAATCATTCCTGTCACTGTAAACTCGCATGATTCTTGCAAGAATTCTGTGCAAAGTTTTAAAGAATCAGATTCAGTGCTTTAATATTTTTTTTTATCTGGGAAATTACTGTACATTTATCAGTTGCATCCCTCCTTCTCTTGTTTTTCTACTCTATCTTTTATTTGGCAAGTAACTGCTAAGATGACAGCTGCTTATAAAACCATGAGAAGTGGTGCTGATCAGGCTGTGTGAACAGCGTGGTCTCAATGGATCTGACAAGACAAAGAAGATGTTAAACCATGCCTTGGTGGAGGATGATGCCAGAGACTAACACAATGTGGTCCCAGAGCCGTAGACCAGTGGAGCACCAGGAGACCTAGCTACAGCTCCGGCTCCAGAGCTGGCAGACTCAGAGGGGGCTAGCAGCCACCACAGCTCCCAAGATGTAATGAACTATAGTGTGCCCCTCCTTCTGCAGCACACGATTAATTGTGACCCTCAAGCATGCCTGCAACTGTTGTTACAAGAACGCAAAGCGTGAGTTTGCAGAGCGGTAGGTCCAGGCTGAGAGATTCGAGTGAGAGGCTGAGAGCGTGGAGCGTCAAGCTGAGTGACAGGTGCAGGCATAGCGGAAGTGGGAGGAATGATAGTAGCAGCTGGAGTTAGCCTGATTCCTGATGCAGAGATCTTCCCCACAGAACCATGAGTCCAATAATGCCAACAGTTTTAAACCCCGTCCAGAGCATTTTCATGTGCTGGACAAGGATGGTGACTTGGACATATTTGTGCGGGGTTTTTAAAAGACCTGCAGGCAGTACCAGCTGCCTGAGGACCAGTGGGCCAGATATTTAACTTTAGGGCTCCGAGGAGGTGTGTTTTCATCTCTCTTTCGAGACCAAGATGGAGTCTTTGAGGCCATTAAGCAGGCCCTGATAAAAATGGACCAGCTTACTCCTGAGGTTCAGAGCCCTCCAGTGTGGACAGCAAGACAGCTATGGTGATGTGGTGGATAGGCTCAGAACCAACTTTGAGCAGTGGGTCCAAGGACTGTTAGTCACCACCTTCGAGAAACTGAATGGTTTGATGGTGAAAGACCAGTTCCTTCATCTTTACCCTGTGGAGGTGCGACAGTTTGTGCTAGAACGGGATCCAAAGAAGCCACCAAATCAGCCCAGATCGCCGATGCATATGAGGCTAACTACAAACCAGAGGTGCGGAAGTCAGCCATCGCCAACTGGAAAGGGGGGTAAGACGACAACCACCCCCAGTGCTCCGGCCAGCCCTCGGGGAGTCCTGCCCCATTTTCCAACACCCGGCCGGCATTTGACTCCCGGAGGTGTTATACTTATGGCCAAATGGGTCACATCGGCCTCGTCTGCCCAGAGAGGCAGAAGATGAACTCCACACATGAGACCCCTGGACCTAGTGCAGCCATACTTTTTGTGGGTGGGGTGGTTGGGAGGGCCCACGAGAATTTACAACCAGTTACTGTTGGCAAAACCATTACTGTTGGGCTTAAGGACACTGGCGCAGAACATACCCTCATCTATCCTGAGTTTGTGTTACTGGAAGAACTCATTGCAGGTAAGATTCTGACTGTCCCCGGGTTTGGACTTTTTCGCTGTCTCATACCAATAGCCCGAGTTTCCTGAAATGAGGTCCAGGGGGGGTTATGGGAAGTGGGGGTGTCCAAGAATCTCCGCCACTAATGTGCTGTTGGGAACGGATCTGGGACGGTTGGTTGCCCGATACATTCCTGATTACCCCCACAGATCTGATATGTCATGTGATGCCACTGTCAATACTGTCAATGTTATACCTAATAAAAATGTGTGTTGTGTTAAAGGGGAACACAGCCACCTCATGCTGTGGAGTGATGTTGCTGAGGATCTCCTAAAAGGAGCCAGCATAAGTGCTAAAGGCAATGGGAGCTGGCACGGAGACCATGAAGGAATTTGTCCTGTGCAGCTAACCAGTGTCATGCCAGACAGTGACATGGTTGGTAGTAGCTGCCTCATGATTAGCATGGCTCCAGAGGTAATGGGAAAGAATGGGAAGAAGCACAGGGATCATAAGGAAGGTTTTCCTGTGCAGCTGACGAGTGCCCCGATGGACAGTGACATGACCAGTGGTAGCTGCCCCATAGTTAGCACAGCTCCCAAGATAATAATGAGAGCAGGGAAGGTCTTTTTCCAGCCTGTCCAGGGGTTGGGAAGGTGGGTCCCACAACCAGGCAAGATGAGGGAAATTTGAGTCCCACTGTCTGTCAGGAGGACGGGAAAAGGGTAACCATAGACTGTTACAGTGGTGGGAAAAATGTACCCCAAGCCAGTTGGGGTGGGGGGCAGAGGTTTCCCACAGCCTATCAGAGTGCAGGAACATAGCATTCACAGTCTGTCAGGGTGGTGGGCGAGTTGGGTCCACAGTATGTCAGACTAATAGGAAAATGTTATCCCCCAGGGAGACAGCCTATCTAGCTCCTTTCACCTGTGGCTAGGGAGCCATGAACACTAGTGCCCTGCCTTCGTGACCCTCATCATGCAGTGGGATAACAATGCCAGTTACTGGCCCGAGACAGGTCCCAGAGAGTTCTTTTGAGGTTGGGGTCTTGGCGTAATTTCTGGCTACCTCTAGCCAGGAGTTCAAAACCTGTTTGGTTATTCTGAATAGCCCCCAGAGAAGCCCATCTGCGAATCCCCAAATGAGAGAGTATAATGGGATCCAGGAAGGGTGGGCTGTAAGGTAGGCTTAAGGGGCGATCAGCCCTTATGCTACCTCAAAAAGGGGGAGGTGCCATAGAAATTTTTGTCATGGAAGATATTAACATCTCTATGCTACATGAAATTGCAGGGGCAAAGATGGCTGACAGTCCCAGGGACACAGGTCCCTCTCCCTCCTCCCTCCTCCCTTATCCCATTTACAGTAAGGAAGCAGGAACTAGCAATCTAAAAGCTGCCTTTATCTAAAATGGCAGCGTACAAATAGAAGTGACAATCTTAGTCAGCCATATTAATAAACATTCAAGAGCTGTACAATTGACAGGTAATTGGAGTATAGACTTATGTTGAAACATAAACACAGAAGTGGGAGAAATTTTTTGTCTGCAGGAAGTACATTGTCAGTTCAAGGGAAATATTTGACATTTACACTGGACACCTTTTTGTCTATGTAAGAGAAGTGGCACACGTGCAGCAAAAATACGTCTCTTAGGGAAAATATAGAATAGGGAAATTTCTATAAATCATATTGGGATGAGACATATATTTTTAGCGGCAGGGCTAATTGTGGAGCAACAAGCATATTTTTCCATATCTGTGAGCCCTGCAGATGAGCCATAAATCAATAATACAAAGATAACTGATGGCAGCTGGGAAAGATAAAATACCAATAAAATATATGGCGTCAATCTCCAACTTCTAAGACCCTCCAGAGAGGAGTTATCGCATAAATTGGGGATTTCATAAAATCATGAAGGGCTGAGACCAGCCCACAACCCGGCCCATGTGAGGTCATCACAGGGGAGTGTGTGGGTGGGACCCAATTTGGCATAAAAGATCAAGCTAAATTATGATCTGGGTTCGTGCCTGAGAGATACATTTTTCGTGTATGCAGGGACCCCGTTCACGTAACAGTCAATCGAAATGCTCACCTTCAGCTAAACTGAATCACCTCTGTGATGGGTATAGTAAGTTCTTCTGTTAATCCCTTTTATTTTCTGTGACTGTGTTGTTTGGTCCTCTTTGTAAAATCTTTTGTATATTTTTCACAAACACTTCCTCCCTTTGGATTAAACATAAAATTTAATAGTTTGGTTTCTTTTGTTCTCTAATCGTGCCTCCCATGACCTGTATTGTATTTAAAAAAAAAAAGAAATGGATTGGTGGTGGCAGCTAATAATCTTTCTTGGGTTATCGTGAAATTAGCAGTGATCGGCATATACATATATGTGTTGGAAGCAAATAAACCTGTATAAATGGTGTATTATATTGCTTTCTACAAAAATTATCAGGATTAAGAGCAAAAAGAATATTATTAGCCCTGATATCTAGTGCTATTAAAATGAGGTCCAGCAGCAGAAAGAACATGCAATGAACCCTATTCTGTGCTATACTAGCTCAACTCATACTCTGCTTAACTACTGCTAACAGCAGTATTAATATTCATCAGAATGAGCCCTTACAAAGACTGTTTGTGCAGATGAAATAAATAATAGTGGTGTGGAGTACCTGCCTAAAATAAGTGTCAATTCTCTCCCTTGGTCATCTGCTGCTCTCCCTACTCTGCCTGTTTGAGTGGTAGACTGTCATGAGCATATGGTCTTATGTAATGCCACTACCAACATGGCTACAGCATTACAGTGAATGGCAGGCAATCCCTGCATGTTAATTAGCTGCCTAACAAGTGCCAAAAATGTGATGCAGGGACTCCAGCACCCGCCCGAAAATTAAAAAAATACTCGCAGGGTAACGAGCATCCTGAGCATTGTGATGCTTGGACGAGTAACGAGAAGCGAAGAGCATTCTCGCTCATCACTAATATTCTTTAATTTTAACACATATTTGGCCAAATTTTCAGACAACTGAAATATTATTATTTTTTTTAAATACTTTAACCTTCCAAACACATTTGAAACTTTGGAGGTAGTATTAATTAAAAACATAGAAAAGTAAATTGTTGAGTAAGAGAAACAACATTATACACAATTTATATTCAGTTTGTTAAATCTGTGTTGTAAAATGTGTTCTCCTGATTGTATTGAACCTCCTTAGCTTTATTTATTTTGTGAAATGAGTCCCCAACGTATTTGTTTTTACCTGCTGTCATGCTGGTGCAGATTTACTCAAGTGTCTAATAACTTAGCTAGCTTTTAGTGATCTTTTTTTACAAGTCTTGTCAAACAGGGAAAGGTCTTCCCAAGCTGAATTTATTAAGGACTCAAAATGTAAATATCCACATGTACTGGAGGACTCCACTGACAAAACTGCTAGGATATTAACTGACACAAATCACTATGCTACTTAATTGTATGAAATAAGATTGAAGTATGATAGAGGATGATGACTAAATAATAATTTGTGTTAGCATTATTGTAGCTAACATGCTGATCGCTAATTACAATTATAACTAACAATGTACAGTCCATAGATTAATAAGGAGAATAATGTAGCAATACATATTATATATTCTGCATCAATAACATGGGGCTGCCTGAGCTGTTTCACTGTTCATCATGTTGACATTGATTCTGAGCTTTATTACACTCACATGGACACATCAATGATATTTGATATATCAGTAACCAAATCAAGTAGCCTAATGTGTCATTTAAATAGGGTTCTTCAGTGCATTGGGATACATATCCAATATTTTTCAATGAGGGGTAGGCCGTTACTACCAAGACAATTCTGATCATAGAACGCTTAAAGTGAATCCATTGTTAGATCATTGCTTAGTGGTTAAATAAATGTTCTAGTTTGATATGCAGTGGGTACGGAAAGTATTCAGACCACTTTAAATTTTTCACTCTTTGTTTCATTGCAGCCATTTGGTAAATTCTAAAAAGTTCTTTTTTTTCTCATTAAAGTACACTCTGCCCCCCATCTTGACTGAAAAAACTGAAATGTAGAAATTTTTGCAAATTTATTAAAAAAGAAAAACTGAAATATCACATGGTCATAAGTATTCTGACCCTTTTCTCAGTATTGAGTAGAAGCACCCTTTTGAGCTAGTACAGCCATGAGTCTTCTTGGGAATGATGCAACAAGTTTTTCACACCTGGATTAGGGGATCCTCTGCCATTCTTCCTTGCAGATCCTTTCCAATTCCATCAGGTTGATGGTGAACCTTGGTGGACAGACATTTTCAGGTCTCTCCAGAGATGCTCAACTGGGTTTAGGTCAGGGCTCTGGCTGGGCCAGTCAAGAATGGTCACTGAGTTGTTCTGAAGCAACTCCTTTGTTATTTTAGCTGTGTGCTTAGTGTGATTGTCTTGTTGGAAGGTGAATCTTTGGCCAAGTCTGAGGTCCAGAGCACTCTGGAAGAGGTTTTCATCCAGGATATCACTGTTCTTGGCCGCATTAATGTTTCCTTCAATTGCAACCAGTTGTCTTGTCCCTGGAGCTGAAAAACACCCCCATAGCATGATGCTGCCCCCACCATGTTTTACTGTTGGGATTGTATTGGGCAGGTGATGAGCAGTGCCTGGTTTTCTCCACACATACCACTTAGAATTATCACCAAAAAGTTCTATCTTTGTCTCATCAGACCAGAAAATCTTATTTCTCATAGTCTGGGAGTCCTTCATGTATTTTTGATCAAACTCTATGCAGGCTTTCATATGTCTTGCACTGAGGAGAGGCTTCCATCGGGCCACTCTGCCATAAAGGCCCGACTGGTGGAGGGCTGCAGTGATACCTGACTTTTTGAACTTTCTCCCATCTCCCTACTGCATCTCTGGAGCTCAGCCACAGTGATCTTGGGGTTCTTCTTTACCTCTCTCACCAAGGCTCTTCTCCCACAATTGCTCAGTTTGGCTGGACGGTAAGGTCTAGGAAGACTTCTGGTGGTCCCAAACTTCTTCCATTTAAGCATTATGGAGGCCACTGTGCTCTTAGGAGCCTTGAGTAATGTAGAAATTCTTTGGAACATTGGCCAAATCTGTGCCTTGCCACAATTCTGTCTCTGAGGTCCTTGGGCAGTTCCTTTGAGCTCATGTTTCTCAATTGGTCTGACATGCACTGTGAGCTGTGAGGTTATATAGACATGTGTGTGCCTTTCCAAATCAAGTCCTATCAGTTTAATTAACCCCTTTACAACCCAAGGTGGTTTGCACGTTAATTTTTACAATTCTGACCACTGTCAATTTGTGAGGTAATTACTCTGGAACGCTTCAACAAATACCCCTGATTCTGATATTGTTTTTTCATCACATATTGTACTTCATGACTTTGGTAAAATTTCTTCGATATCACTTGCGTTTATTTGTGAAAAAAATGAAAATTTGGCGAAAATTTTGAAAATTTTGCAATTTTCAAAATTTGAATTTTTGTGCCCTTAAATCAGAGAGATATGTCACAAAAAATAGTTAATAAAGAACATTTCCCACATGTATACTTTACATCAGCACAATTTTTGAACAATTTTTTTTTATTAGGGAGCTAAAAGGGTTAAAAGTTGACCAGCGATTTCTCATTTTTCCAACAAAATTTACAAAACAATTTTTTTAGGGACCACATCACATTTGAAGTCACTTTGAGGGGTCTTTATGACATAAAATACCCAAAAGTGACACCATTCTAAAAACTGCACCCCTCAAGGCACTCAAAACCACATTCAAGAACTTTATTAACCCTTCAGGTGCTTCACAGGAATTTTTGGAATGTGGAAGAAAAAAATTAACATTTAACTTTTTTCACAAAAATATTACTTTAGATCCAAATTTTTTTTATTTTCGCAGGGGTAAAAGGAAAAATAGACCCCAAAATTTGTTGTGCAATTTCCTCTGAGCACGCAGATACCCCATAAGTGGGGAAAAACCACTGTTTGGGCGCACGGCAGGGTTCGGAAGGGAAGGAGCGCCATTTGACTTTTTGATTGTAAAATTTGCTTGAATAATTAGCGGATGCCATGTTGCGTTTGGAGAGCCCCTCATGTGCCTAAACAGTGGAAAACCCCCACAAGTGACACCATTTTCGAAACTTGTCCCCACATGGAACTTATCTAGATGTGTGGTGAGAACCCTGAACCCCCAAGTGCATTACAGAAGTTTATAACATGTAGCCGTGAAAATAAAAAATCTAACTTTTTCAACAAAAATGATGTTTTAGCCTCAATTTTTTTATTTTCCAACGGTAAGAGGAGAAAATGGACTCCAAAAACTTTTGTGCAATTTCTCCTGAGTATGCCAATACCCCATATGTGGGGAAAATACAGTGTTTGGGCACACGGCAGAGTTCAGAAGGTAAGGAGCACTGTGTGACTTTTTTAAAGCAAAATTGGCTGGAATTGAGAGCGGATACCATGTCGCGTTTGGAGAGCCACTGATGTGCCTAAATAGTGGAAACCCCCCACAAGTGAACCCATTTTGGAAGCTACACCCCTCAAGGATTTCATTAAGGGGTATAGTGAACATTTTAAACCCAGAGGTACGACACAGAATTTGATAACGTTAGGTCATCACATTGAATAAATTGTCATTAGTTTTGAGCGCAAGTGCTCGCTACTTGAGTTTGCATCGGGTACTCAGGTATGCACCATGTATTGCGCATGCTCGAGTGACATGCTCGAGTCCTCGCCCGCATGTTTCACTGTTATTAGACACCCAAAAAAAAACTCGCGGGGATCGCTCATGCATGGCAGGCAATCCACGTGAGGTTTTTTGGCCGCAAAGCACATGGGGTGGAGACTCGAGCATGTCACTCAAGCACCCGCGATGCTCAGTGCATACCCGAGCACCCGATGCAGACTCAAGTAGCGAGCACTTCCACTCAACACTAGTCACCATATCGTCATCTTTTTTTTTTTACTTTTGAAAAAAATCCCAACCCTAATACCACCCCAACCCTAACCCTAGCCCAACCCTAACCCCAACCCCAACCCTACAGCTAGCCCAACCCTAACCCTTGCCCAACCCTAACCCTAACCCCAACCCCAACCCTAACCCTAGCCTAACCCTAACCCTAGACCAACCCTAGCCCAAGCCTAACCCTAACCCCAACCCCAACCCTAACCCTAGTCCAATCCTAGCCCAACCCTAACCCTAGCCCAACCTTAATCATAAGCTCAACCACAACCCTAGCCCAACCCAAACCCTAACCCCAACCCTAACCATATCACAACCCTAACCCTAGAGTTTATTTTTTACGTCGTTCCTCGTGCTGTATAAGTGATTAGATGACATTATTCTTCGGGTCGGTGCAATTACAGCAATACCAGAATCATATCGCGTTTTTATGATTGACAGCTGTCACACACTAAAAAACGCATTTTTTTGTAAAATCTAGTTTTTGCATCGCCATATTTTCAGAGCTATAATTTTTCCATATTTTGGCCGACAGAGAAATGTGATGGCTTGTTTTTTGCGGAATGAGTTGACGTTTTTATTGGCACCATTTTCAGGCACGTGACATTTTTTGATCGCTTTCTATTCCTATTTTTGGGAGGCAGAATAAACAAAAACCAACAATTCAAGAATTTTTTTTTCATTTTTTTATGCTATTCCACATGTGGTAAAATTGATAAGGTAGCTTTATTCTTCGGGTCTGTACGTTTACAGCGGTACCACATTGATATTGTTTTTCTATGTTTTGGCGCTTTTACACAATAAAAGCTATTTTATAGAAAAAAAAATTTTGCATCGCTTTATTCTAAGAGCTATAACTTTTTTATTTTTCTGCTGATGGAGCTGTATGGCAGCTTGCTTTTTGCAAGACAAGATGACGTTTTTAGCGGTACCATTTTCATTTATATTTGTCTTTTTGATCGCGTGTTATTCCATTTTTTGTTTGGCTTTATGATGATAAAGCGTTGTTTTTTGCTTTGATTATTTTTTTTTACCGTGTTCACTAAAGGGGTTAACTAGTGGGACAGTTTTATAGGTCAGGTTGTTTCAGACGCGGCGATACCAAAGATGTGTGCTTTTATTGTTTTGTTTTTTTTTCATAATAATATTTATTGATGGGTACATTATATTTTTATTTTTGGTGGATTATTTTTTGGATTTTTTAAAAATATTTTTACAATTTTTTTTTTTCATTTTTTAACATTTTTTTTACTTTTATACTTTTGTCCCACTATGGGACTTTCACTTTTTTTACTCTGATCGCCTGTATAGCATAGGGATGGAGCACCATCCATGTGCTATACAGGCTGTCAGCGCTGCAGATGCAGAAGATACTTTGGTCATGCACTGCGCATGACCAAAGTATCTTCCTGCTGTCTGGTGACCCGGATGTTGTCATGACGACATCGGGTCATCATGGCAACAGTCGGGAAGCTGCAGCAGACTGCGTTGGATGCTGGCAGGAGAGGTGAGTATCGCGATCACCTCCCCCTGCCCCCGCAATGATGCGATCGACTTCGATCGTAGCATTGCAGGGGTCAATGTGCCGGGAGTGGTGTGACAATCAGCTGACACCCGGTGGCTATCGCACCCGCACAGCCTGTGTGCAGGCGAAATCAACTGGGCTTACTAATATGTACCTGGCTCTTAAAACCCAGGGCGCAGGTACATATTAGTACACCTTGGGCTTTTAAGGGGTTAAACATAGCTGGACTTCAATGAAGAAGTAGAACCATCTCAAGAAGGATCACAAGGAAATGGACAGCATGTGACTTAAATATGATTGTCTGAGCAAAGGGTCTGAATACTTATGACCATGTGATATTTTAGTTTTTCTTTTTTAATAAGTTTGCAAAAATTTCTACATTTCTGGTTTGAAAAATTTAAAGGGGTCTGAATACTTTCCGTACCCACTGTATCTCATTCTAATTATTTTTTACCCACGATACTATTGTTATGAGAAAATCTAGACATCTTGCAATTTTCACACTAGTCACTGACAATTGGCTGAAAATTCCTGTTTTGCAGGAATCACTTTTCAGCAGCATTTTTTAACAGCTATATCACAACAGGTTATTCACATCTTCTTAATTTGTCTTGTTTAAAGGGGTTGTCCACTACTTGCACACCCCCTTTTTAATCCATATGTTTCCCTCTTGGAAAATAATAACACTTATACTCACCTTCGGTGCGGTGATATTCCAGTGGTGTTGGCACCGGCACCAGAGGTGAGTATGAATATTATTTTACAAGGGTGAATTATTTTATAGGGATTGAGAAGGGGTTGTCAGAGTAGTGGACAACCTTCTTAAGCAGACATTGCAAAATAGGCATCTTTGTAATTATCTTTTTGTTTCATTTTCTCTTTATTCTCCCAATATCTCCTATTCTTTTTTTATTATTTAGAGCTCATTGCCAAATGGACTGGCTACCCTTGTCTGTCTTGGAGTAGTAGCCAAACATTCAAAGCTCCTTTCTAGGAGGCTGGTAAAAATCTGTAAATCCTACCCATCTCCACCAGCCCTATAGAATTATTCATGAACAGGTTGTTGGAATGAACAGTTGCCCAGAAGTAGTTCTGCACAGCCCACAACTTCTCACTGTCAGCTTGTTATCCAGAGCAGTTCTCGCCTTTTCTGCTAGCAGCTGAGTTAGAGTAAGTCCATTCACTGCTACTCACTAAGACCCATATGATCTGTGCTAAAATGGCAAAGAATTACTGTATCCTGGCTGTTTACTCTGCTACTCTGCATTGCATGATATTATACTAGTTAAAACTAGCACTAAATTCATTCATTCAGTAGGATTTCAATCAAGACGTAGCGGGTATGCTAACAGCCAGGGTAATGTGACTCTTCACCACCATCGCACTTTTTATTGATTAAACATAGATTAATACCGGGCCTTTTGCATTCTTACTGTTATGAGAGAACAGTCCTATTTATTTCCATGAGGCTAATCACTCTGATGTAATGTAAATTATGAATGATGAAATATGCTGTTTCCTTTTCTTTTTTGCCAAAAAGAGAACTCATTGACACAACACTCCAATAATAGAAAAATAAATATCAGGACAATTATCTTGAGACTGGACGTGACTATCATCTCTTATTCACTTATTCATGCTAGAGTTTCCTAATTGCACAGTAATATATCAGTAGCAATGTTATCTGTCAATAATTCTTTCAAAATGTCTTAGGAACATACTTTAGAAGAAATTATTGTGACTCTTTTAAATGATTGCTACTTCCTAGTAGCTATCAGCCTTTAATTAAAATTAGAATTAGTCCTTGTTCTACATGGCATGTAAATTGTGAAATCATAGATCAGTCATTATAAATGATCAATTTATGAGATGTGCATTTACTTTTTTCTATTACCAGAGGGCTACAGACTAATAGAATCATGCTGAAAATACTTCCAAGCAAAAGTTTGTATGAGTTATGTACTTCTTATTGCACCGACTTACCTACAGTATAGATACGACACAATTTGTGAACAAATGTTCCATTACTGCAGAGTCATGCTTTTATTGACTGATATAAAAACCCCATTTGTATCTTTTTTATCCTGCTGTGTTTCTATTTTATTGGAAATGTTCTGTAACAGGTATAACATCCGCTCAGATTACTAAGAAATCTATAAAATAGCTTCCTGCTATTACCTTTGGTGCAGATTGAAAGAATACATTATGATCCCACTGAGTCTCTGATAAAAACTGTTATTCACACAGGCAAACATTATTTATACTTTCTTGCTAGATGTTCCAGATTCAGGCAGACTTTTATTCAATTACGCTTGTGGTTTGCTCTAGTTGATCTACATCTAAAAACATTACAAAAGAGGTAACAATTCGGTGAAAGGTTGACAGTAAAAGCTAACTGCTCCTTAAATGTTAGCTATTCATCTTATTGTGGTAGGGCTACAACCAGTTTGGAATATTACACCTTAGGCAACAATAATCTTTCCATTAAAAAAGCAGTCTACATAAAAAGCAGTCTACATTATTCCATCTTATTTTTAGGTCTCCCTGAATTATGTTGAGGATTGTTGCAATAAAAAATATATATATATCCATAACATTTTTACTTTCTCGCTAGGAAAGTATATAGGAAAATTGATGTTTTGTTTTTTTATTTCATAAATATTTTGTGTTACAAATTGCTCAAATAGCATACTATTGAGATGCTTTTAACACAGTGAAAATAAGAAACCTGTATGCTTTGCATAAAGTTGCATGAAATTTATGAATGAAAGCTAAAATAGATGCTTTTTTGACATGATTTTCAAACTAATGTGATTGACTTTTCAAAAGTTTTAGGCAGGTGTGGCAAAAATGCTGTAAGGTAACAATACTTTAAAAAATATAAATATTGACTTATTTTTATCAATCAACAAAATGCAAAGTGAATGAACAAAACAGAAATCTAAATTAAATCAATATTTGATGTGACCGCCCTTTGCCTTCGAAACAGCATCAAAACATCGGTTCTTCGGCATACTTGAACACAGTTTTTGAAGAAATTTGTCAGGGAGATTCCAAATATGTTGAAGAATTAACCAAAGATCTTCTGTAGATGTAGGCTTTTGCAAATCTTTCTATCTTTTCGTAAAATCCCTCATACAGTTATATGAAAAAGTTTGGGCACCCCTATTAATCTTAAGCTTAATGTTTTATAAAAATTGGTGTTTTTGCAACAGCTATTTCAGTTTGATATATGTAATAACTGTTGGACACAGTAATGTTTCTGCCTTGAAATGAGGTTTATTGTACTAACAGAAAATGTGCAATCTGCATTCAAACAAAATTTGACAGGTGCATAAGTATGGGCACCCTTATAATTTTCTTGTTTTAAATACTCCTACCTACTTTTTACTGACTTGCTAAAGCACTTTTTTGGGTTTTGTAACCTCATTGAGCTTTGAACTTCATAGTCAGGTGTATGCAATCATAAGAAAAGCTACTTAAAGTGGCCACTTGCAAGTTGTTCTCCTGTTTGAATCTCCTCTGAAGAGTGGCATCATGGGCTCCTCAAAACAACTGTCAAATGATCTGAAAACAAAGATTTTTCAACATAGTTGTTCAGGGGAAGGATACAAAAAGCTGTCCCAGAGATTTAACCTGTCAGTTTCCACTGTGAGGAACATAGTAAGGAAATGGAAGAACACAGGGACAGTTCTTGTTAAGGCCAGAAGTGGCAGGCCAAGAAAAACATCAGAAAGGCAGAGAAGAAGAATGGTGAGATCAGTCAAGGACAATCCTCAGACCACCTCCAGAGAGCTGCAGCATCAACTTGCTGCAGATGGTGTCACTGTGCATCGGTCAACTATACAACGCACTTTGCACAAGGAGAAGCTGTATGGGAGAGTGATGCAAAAGAAGCCGTTTCTGCAAGCACGCCACAAACAGAGTCGGCTGAGGTATGCAAAAGCACATTTGGAGAAGCCAATTTCTTTTTGGAAGAAGGTCCTGTGGACTGATGAAACCAAGATTGAGTTGTTTGGTCATACAAAAAGGCGTTATGCATGGCGGCAAAAAAACACAGCATTCCAAGAAAAACACTTGCTACCCACAGTAAAATTTGGTGGAGGTTCCATCATGCTTTGGGGCTGTGTGGCCCATGCCGGCACCGGGAATCTTGTTAAAGTTGAGGGATGCATGGATTCCTCTCAGTATCAGCAGATTCTTGACAATAATGTTCAAGAATCAGTGATAAAGTTGAAGTTACACACGGGATGGATCTTTCAGCAAGACAATGATCCAAAACACCGCTCCAAATCTACTCAGGCATTCATGCAGAGGAACAATTACAATGTTTTGGAATGGCCATCCCAGTCCCCAGACCTGAATATCATTGAACATCTGTGGGATCATTTGAAGAGGGCTGTCCATGCTCGGCGACCATCAAACTTTACTGAACTGGAATTGTTTTGTAAAGAGGAATGGTCAAAAATACCTTCATCCAGGATCCAGGAACTCATTAAAAGCTACAGGAAGCGACTAGAGGCTGTTATTTTTGCAAAAGGAGGATCTACTAAATATTAATGTCACTTTTCTGGTGAGGTGCCCATACTTATGCACCTGTCAAATTTTGTTTGAATGCAGATTGCACATTTTCTGTTAGTACAATGAACCTCATTTCAAGACAGAAACATTACTGTGTCCAACAGTTATTACATATATCAAACTGAAATAGCTGTTGCAAAAACACCAATTTTTATAAAACATTAAGCTTAAGATTAATAGGGGTGCCCAAACTTTTTCATATAACTGTAGACTAGGTGACATTAAGATCAGTGATCTGTGTGGGCCATATCATTACTTTCAGGACTCCTTGCTCTTTTTTTGTGCTGAAGATAGTTCTAAATAAAATTGTCTGTTTGTTTGAGGTATTATATGATGGATAAGTATTTCTGTCTTTATTTATCAACATTGAAGACACCAGGAAAAGGGCAACTCTGAACAGCATAGATTCAGTGTTCGGCCAAGGAAACTTAGCACCAGAGTTGAAAGACATATCATGCTTTCATCCCTTCAAAATTAGAAGATGTCAAGCAGTGCTATCAGCTCAGAACTGGCTGAAACCATTGGGACCCAGCTAAATTCATCTAGTGTTCAGAAAATTCTGTCCAGAAGTAGTTCTCATGAAAGAATTGTGGTGAAGATCCTTACCTTTGACATGGAAACAAGGCCAAGTGACTCAACTAAGCATATAAACATCATAACTCGGTGCATAAATATGGCAGCAGGTGCACAGGATTTAGGAAACAAAATTTGAAATATTTAGCTCTAATAGAAGGCAGTTTGTACACTGAAGGGTTTGAGAGGTGTAAAATAACAAATGTCTGCAGGCAACAATGAAACATGGTAGAAATTGCTTGCAAGTTTGGGGCTGCATTTCAGCAAGAAGTGGAGTTGGGTATTTGGACAAGATTATAATCTTCTCATGCTGGAAAATGCAGGCAGATACTTGTCCATTATGCAATATCATGAATGAGGCATCTCACTGGCTCCAAATTTATTCTGCAGTATGGAACAACACTAAACATACAGCCTATGTCTTTGAGAACCATGTGCACTGTAAAGAACAACAGGGTATAGTGGAAATGATGAAATGTTCTCCACAGAGATTTTAATGAAAGAATGGAAGATAGAAATTTTTTCAGTCATTGAAATCTAGGGGATTTCCTCAAATGCTTTATTACCTCATTTTTAAATTTCCAATAGAAAGTTGAAGCCTAGAGATCAAATCCTGTGGCTATACCATGGTGGAAAAACTTCCACCATGGCATAGTAAAGTAAGTGTAAGTAAACTGTTTTATTTCATAAATTGGTACAAGCAAATTTAAGAAACATGTTTTAACTTATTAGACAAAAATGCGTCATTTCAGCCTTTTCTTTAGCCTTCAGCACTGATCTTTTTCACTGAATTAATAGATAAATCCTATACACAAATGTCCATGTATTGAGAGATCTGATTAAAACTGCAGGCCATAGAGAGCCATGGAGAGCTGCTGGAGAGAGACAGAGACAAAGAGAAGATAAAAAATTAAAAAGGTAAATGATAACACTGCTGAAATAAAGACATAACCCAGGGTACTGTTCAACACTTTTATTAGAACATACTGTAAATACTGTACATGGCAACATGTATCACTATCAGCCTGATGCTTTCCTGAGGTCAGGTTAAAAGCAGTGAAGATACCAAAAAAGCATTGAATTGAAAGAAATGATGGGAAATTACAATGACATAATCAGGTGAAAGTTCATTATTACAATAGTAAACAAAACGAGCACATTTAGCATAAAATCGTATAAAAATAAGTAAAATGTCAAATGCATATAGCCATAGTTCTACCAAGTACACATGATCATCTCTGAAACTAAGTATGATAAATAAAATAGATAAAAATCCACAGGGATAAGTAGGAGGAATGTCCAGCCGCTATAGGTGCATCCCCCTAGGAAAAGCATGAGGAAGCAAACAGGATCAGATTAGAAGCAGCATGAGGTAAGTTTAGATAACATGAAGGGCACAATGTTAAGTGAGAACTGACCTCTGATATCTTCAGGAGTTTGAGTGCAGGTGCACAACATCCTGCCCTGAAGATATGACTGGACATAGTAAATTAAATGTCAATCATGCAGAGTTACACCCAAAGCCAGAACTAGTCTAAGGGGATTGGCTGCCTGTCATCCCACCCCTGGCTACTTATATCATGAGCTGTGAACAAAATTTCTTTTTGCCCCTCTTAGCTCCAGAGTTTTGTCACATCACAAACTTTATTAAACACAGGAATAAAGCTCTATATGATGTTAGTGGCACTTTGGGGGAGCTTAGGATACCTAACAGGCTACCTTTATAAACCCAATTTTATTGGATACAACAAGAAAGAAAGAAGGTTCCAAAAAAAAGTTTTTGGTTTCTCTTTGTACGTAGCTTACTGTGGGCTAGAAAATTGTATAAAGTGGATTACTTTCTGTATGTAATTTTATGTTTCTTTTATAATCTGTTTTTTCAGTATAGGAACACTGTACAAGATGCGCAAGTGCTGTGACAGTATGGATCTAATGATGGTATGTTCTATGTTCTTAAATAAGGTACATGTATTTAGCTCTTTGTTTGGACTGATAGAAATCAGCACATCTGGAATCAGTGTTAACTTACCAGAGTGAGGATTATTTTTTCAAAGAGTTCAGAGTACCTTCAAAAAATAAAAAAGCTGTATCCCCCCATACCCTCCTGTCTTGCCCCCTATCCCGTTGCACTAGTTCCAACACTTGACGGGACTCCACTTGATTTCTATTTTCGGTTCCAACATACAGGAAATTACAAAAAATATCTCTCAGTCTGCCACAGTGCAGTGATCACAAAGTGATCCTATTTATATTATTATTTCAATAATATTGTAAGATATCATCAAGAAAGATATAAGTATCATCAAACATGCTGGCTGAACTATAAGTTAATGTTTGAACTATGTATTGGCTAGATGCATGTATTTTATTAGTTTTAGATGTATTTTTATATCTAAAAAATATTCTTTATAATATTAAGATTTTCCATTGAAAGGCTCTAGCATTCAGAGTGTTGGAGAATTTAAGTTTATTGCTTGTTTGATTATTTTAGGTTTGGACATACTGTATAATACACACAATAAATATTGTGACTTGTACATGGGTATTTCTTTTATAACTTACTATCTCTCTTACACTGTCTCCTGCATTAAACGTCAAATCTTGTTTTGCGCTTCTACAATATGTTGTGAAAAACATCACAGAAAAAGATAAAGCCTTACCAACACCAGATCAGATTACCAATGCACTAGCAGGACATGTGCTGCCCCCGCCTTTGTCATGGGGGCCTGCCGCATTCTGCTAGTGCATTGGTAATCTGCTAGTGCATTGGTATAATGCACTGCAGAAATCCAATCACATGATGTAGCAAAGCCAATCATGGGGGCTATCAGAGACCATATAAAACATAGGGGCCAGCAAAGTAATGCCATTGTATGATTGTATTGTGTTGGGATAGGAGTGCACAGAACACATAGCATAGCGATAGAAAAATGCCTAATGTGATTGTGGTCTACTAATTCAGTGCTGATGTACCAGATTGAAAATGGGAGTGATAATCTCAGTCTGTGAATAAAAATCAAACATTCAAGAGATATATAGTGAACTATTGTAGCAGTCTCATCATCACCAATCAGATTTTGACTGTGAATTAATACATCTGTAATACACAGCAGAAACTACACCTTAATATCTGCTTTTTTATTTTCACACAGTGGCAGAAAGCAAGGGTAGTATTAAACTACTTATTGTAGATTTTTCAACTAAATCCAAAGTTTGAATTCAAGACTTGTTTTTGTTTGTAAATGAAAGTGCAATCCCAATGAACACATTTTATAAGAGAAATCTTCCTAATTCTGAAATGTAAGCACAAGTGTTTACCTGCTAAAGTTTGTGTAGTGTTTAAAATAAGTTATTGAGTCCACTTCATTGCTCCAGTAGTTTAATATTAGACATATAAATACACCACCTGAATACAGTGACTAGTTGCATGTGCTTGTTATTGGAACGAGATTCTACCTAGATTATCTATCTCTATCTCTATCTCCGTCCTATCTTGTATCACAGACAATATTATCTACTCTAAATACTGTACACACATGACCTTACTGCCATTATTACTAGTTGTGAGCCTACATGTAGCAGTTACCGTATTTTCAGGACTATAAGACGCACTTTTTTTTCTCCAAACTTTAGGTGAAAAGTGGAAAAGTGGGGGGTGCATCTTATAGTCTGAATGTACTATATACTACATACTGTATACTGTGGGTGGTGAGTGTGTGGGGGGAGCAACAGCGGCGGAGGAGCGGGGCACAGGAGGCAGCAGCTGCCTGATGCAGCCTACACTTTCCCTACTGCTAAAGAAAATTAATATTCACTGCTCTCCATGCCATTGGGTGTGTGGAGCACTGTATATTCACTCACCTTAATTGTGCACGTAGTGTCAGCAGCTGCGGCGGCTCCTGCAGCTGCTCGGCGGCCATGCGTGCTCGCTATTAAAGAGCATGAATATTCACCCCATGGGCATGGAGAGGGGTGAATATTCATGCTCTTTAATAGCGGGCACACGCAATCACTTAGCAGCAGCTGGAACCGCTGCTGGGCTGACACTGCACGCGCTATTAAGGTGAGTGAAGTTACTGCTACCCATGCACACAGTCCCAGCGTGGTGAGCAGTGACTATTCCGGCAGTTCACCTCTCACCATGTGAGGGCGCATGGCAGTGACTAGTGTTGAGCAAATTTGTTCGGCATTTCAAATTCATGTTCGTGTTCGGGGTTCCGGCTTGTTCGCACCAAAAAAATCGGCTCCGCCCATGAACATCCCTGATTTGCCATGCTGTCACACAGATAACATGCGCGGCTCACACAGTGAGATGAGTGCTGGCAGCAGAACAGGACGCAGCGCTGGAGCAGAAGGGAGGAAGTTGAGTTGTGGCGTTTAATTTTTGTGTGTAGTGTGATGGGTATGAGTGGTGACAAGCATACCAGGATGAGTAGGGCTATGCATACCAGGAAGAAGGATGAGGGGGTCATGCATACCAGGAAGAAGGATGCGGGGGCCATGCATACCAGGAAGAGGAATGAGGGGTGCCAAGCATACTAGGAAGATAGATGAGGGATGCCATGCATACCAGGAAGAGGGATGAGGGGTGACAAGCATACCAGGAAGATGAGTGAGGGTTGCCAAGCATATCAGGAAGATGAATGAGAGGTGCCATGCTTACCATGATGATGGATGAGGTGTGCAATGCTTACCAGGATGGTGGGTGCCATGGATACCAGGATGAGGGATGAAGGGTGCCATGCATACCAGGATGAGGGGTGCCATGCATACAAGGATGAGGAGTACCATGCATACCTGGTTAAAGGATGAGGGGTGCCATGCATACAAGGATAAGGGGTGCCATGCTTACCAGGATGAGGGGTGCCATGCATACCAGGATGAGGGATGAAGGGTGCCATGCATACCAGGGTGAGGAGTGCCATGCATACAATGATGAGGGGTGCCATGCATACTAGGATAAGGGGTGCCATGCATACCAGGATGAGGGGTGTCATGCATACCAGGATGAAGGGTGTCATGCATACCAGGATGAGGGGTACCATGCATGCAAGGATGGGGGATTGAGATGCCATGCATACCAGGATGGGGATGAGAAGTGCCATGAATACCAGGATGGGGATGAGGGCCACATATAACAGGAGGGGGGGCCTTATATACCAGGATGGGGGATATTAGTACAGAATTGGGGGACATTACCCCTATAACAGTATTAGCAGCAGACCCCCTCCCTCATAACAGTGCATCATGACTACATTTTTTGTTTACATTTTTTTTCCATTGTCCTCCTCTAAATCCTAGGTGTATCTTATGGCCGGTATGTCTTATAGTCCGAAAAATACGATAATTAAAGTTTTAAATAAAACAAAAAAAAAACAATAAAAGTTTAATCATTTTGTGATTAGCACACCAGTTGCAAACTCAAAAAAAGGGATCATTTTTTCATTTCTAGTTTAGAGGCCATTACTTTTTCACAGTCAAAACAGTACAGTACAACTGCTTTGTTTACCTATTAAAGTGATATTTTTTAATGGCTTATAAATATGGTATTACTTCTTATTTAGCAAAGTAAAAGGTAATCAAGCTACTGGACACACACTAGGTCAGTTGAATCCCTCCCTCATTTTCAAAATACAAGCATATGAAGTTGTGCACCAGTTGCACAACATACCGAGGTGAGAGGCTTCTCTTCTAATTACACTATTGATCTCCAACTTACTGCGCTCAGAACATGTGTAATGCACACGCCCGGGCTGAGCGGCGTGTGCGTGTGATTCAACTGGACCGTGCCGGAGAGTGAATGCCTGGAGGGGTGTAACTAGGTATTCACCCGATCCGACCAGGGTCGCACGATGGCATACGATGCCAGTGCACCAAGGAGGAACCAAGCAGAGGGACCAGGTGCTACTCCAGGACAGACCTCGAACACGGCTGTTGACCCTCACAGGGGAATACAGGAACAGACAGGTTAGGCTGGCACACAGACTGGTGGGTATAGGCAGGCACGACTGGTATGCAGGCAGGCGGGTATGCAGGCAGGGGGGTACAGGCAAGCACGGCTAGAGTGCAGACAGGGAGGCACTAGCAGGTAGGAACACAGGCGGGATAGGACTCAGTACACACTGGGACTCAGGAACAGAACCACAGATGTGGCGGACAAACACATCAGAGTAAGGCCACCCAGAGTGGTGAGCGAGAGCAGGGCAAGACGAGACCGCCTAGAGCGGTGAGCGAGAGTAGAGCAGGACGAGGCCGCCTGGAGCGGTGAGCGAGAGTAGAGCAGGACGAGGCCGCCTGGAGCGGTGAGCAAGAGTAGAGCAGGACGAGGCCGCCTGGAGCGGTCAGCAAGAGTAGAGCAGGACAAGGCCGCCTGGAGCGGTGAGCAAAGGGTCAGAGCTGAGCGAGACTGCCGGAGCAGTGAGCAAGGAGTCAGAGCAGAGCGAGACTGCCGGAGCAGTGAGCAAAGGAGTCAGTGCAGAGCGAGACTGCCGGAGCAGTGAGCAAAGGAGTCAGAGCAGAGCGAGACTGCCGGAGCAGTGAGCAAAGGAGTCAGAGCAGAGCGAGACTACCGGAGCAGTGAGCAAAGGAGTCAGAGCAGAGCGAGACTGCCGGAGCAGTGAGCAAAGGAGTCAGAGCAGAGCGAGACTGCTGGAGCAGTGAGCAAAGGAGTCAGAACAGGCCAGAACCGCCGGAGCGGTGAGCAAAGGCAGAGCAGGCTAGAACCGCCGGAGCGGAGAGCAAGGCAGAGCAGGCTAGAACCGCCGGAGCGGAGAGCGAGGCAGGGCAGAGGGGACAGGGCTCTGTTCACACGGAACAGACAGGAAGGGAAAGGCAGAACCAGATACCCACAGGGTACTTGCAGTGAAGTAGCGAGTGGACCACAAACTCACTAACGGAAGTACAGTGACAACGAGCAGGAGTTAGGTACGAGTACAGACTCTGCAGAAAAAGGAAAGGTACGGACATAGAGAAAAACAGGAAGCAGGCTAGAAGAGTATTCAGACAAGAACAGACACAGTAGCAAGATACAGGAGTGGGTCTAGGTATGCAGCCCCTAGAAGGCAGAAGGAACAGGCTAGGAGCGTGCTCTGACAGGACAGAGGAGATACAGGAGCGGGTCTAGGTATGCAGCCACTAGAAGGCGGAAGGAACAGGCTAGGAGCGAGTTCAGACAGGCCTGGAAATAGAGCCTCCAGGAAAGGCAGGCAAGCAAACACAGAAAGGGACCTGGCACATTCAGAGTGAAAGAGCACGCTGAAAGAAACACAATGCTCAGGCAGGGATTCATTGGAGCAGCTGGGTTAAATACCAGGTGACAGACAGCAATAGGCTGAGGACGCACAAGGGGTGTGCCCGCAGCAGGTACAAGAAACAGGAAGTGATCGGGCGCCGCCCTTAAACAGCAGAAACAGAGGCAAGCAGACAGCATGGAGGGAAGCCAGGCTAGCAGACTGGACTGGAGATCAAGTGCGCGCTCTTACACAGTGGGAGATGGACCACTATGCAAGGACGCCGCCAGGTATGTTACAACATGCAACCTTCTCTCCCTTTCTTATAGGGATAATCTATATTATTCATTTAGCAAAGTGCAAAGCTCTCTATAGTTCCCAAACGGGGATAATTGTTACACACACCCATGTGAAAATTCTTTGGCTTCTTTCGTCTGTACAACCTGTCTATAAAAACAGCACTGTAAGCATCTGCCTCCCCCCAAAGGGATAATTGTAAGACTGTTTATATAATTTAGGTAGCCTTAAAAATCTAGTACTGTAATTTGCTGTTAAATATGCTGCTTTCCTCTGTTTACCACCCATTTTCCCAAAGTCAGAAAGGTTCAAGTCATTTAGACATTAAAAAGATGTGCTTGCATTATCGAGCTTAAAATCTGATCAGTTGGATTCAAGGGTGTTCTACACATTGTAAGGTAGCGCTATTCATCACACTGGGGGATACTCGCTTCACTGGATCAATCAAAGCACACATGCAACGTTTTTCTGTTAATTCACAGTATAGCAGTTTATTACATCTCATAAACTGCTCATAACATAGTCCATCTCAGTGGCTCGCCGACATGTTACACATATAATATCCCAGAACCTTTCTAGTGACAGACATGCCCACTTGGCTCCAGATAGAGCCTTCAGCAATGTAACAATATCAATGTCCACATCAAGCAGCGTTTTTACCTTTGCCGGGTCATAGCTGCTTCAGTCAGTTCGGTTCTGTCACCGCTGTGGCTTTAAGGCTTCCCAGATGGGGCCTCCAGGCCTCTCGCCCTCCAAGGCTACTGGTATCCTAAACACAGGGGGATCCAGCCTCCTTCTTCCAGGCTTCACCAGGCCTCTCTTTCTAGGCCTCACCAGGCCACTCTTTCTCTTCCAGCCTCACCAGGCTAACGGTGTCCCACACACAGGGATCAGGCCTCACGCCTCTCACACCCTGTTTCAAAACCACCACGATTTATATATCCTTCAGTGCACACAGGACCTGTGATGATGTCACTGTCATGTGATCAGTCCTTCTGTGGGCACAGGACCTGTGATGATGTCACAGTCATGTGATAAGTCACCTGAGGGAGAGGTACATGGTCAGCCAGAACACACCCCCTGGACCATTACAGTAATGCCGCAAGCCGCTGCATTACAACATATTTTCCAGAGGATTTTAGAGGATTTTTAATTATGCAACTCTCACAAATCTATTCGCCACAAAGCAAATCTTCATGGAAAATTCGGTGAAGCTGGCAAATTAAAATTTTCAAAAGATCCTCTCATCTATACTAATAAGTTTCAAATGCAATTGTGCTCCCATAGTCTGAATATAAATATTTTTTACTCAAACTTTTGACTCATGTAAGGTATAACATTTATGAATAATGTCTACATATGTAACAAAGCATTTCCACAATTTTTTATGATTTGTTTTATCTTTAAATCTGCAAAGAAATTCAATGCTCATTGTGCAAGGAAATTCAAGCAGAAATTATCCAAAAACTCACAAGTTCAATGGATGCAAAAATTGTGAAGGTGATATCAAGAAGGGGTCCTATGTTATCATGCAACATGGCCTGTTAAGATATTTTTGACTGAAAAAGCTTTTGATTTCAGTAAATGTGACCTCTAAACGCTGCTAATTCAATAAATGACCATTTTCAGTTCTTTACAACCTACAAAATGTTTGGAAACTCTGTTGTGCATAATAATTTGGAAGAGTGCATTTTGAGTTTTTTTAGCTTTGAAAATATTATTATCATTGAGAAGTTTGTCCAGTAAAATTTGATTTACACTCTAACAGTTGATGACTTGAACATTATTCTAACTCATTTCCATAAGCCATTTAAGAAAAATAGCATTGACATAATAATTTTGGAACGTGGTGTACAAGTTTGATATTACTTGATACATTTTTAGTTGCTTATAACACCATTAAAGAATTATACTCAAGTTGTCTCTCGAGTAGCTCACAGCTTTCCTGTCTTTTTCAGTTCCTGGTTTCTGGCATGGTGGGAACTCCTTGAGTGACAGCTCTGGTAAGTAGCAGAACTATAGTATTAGTAAAAATATAAAGCTCAACTCAAGTTCTGCATTTAGTGGTTTACTTTGAGTCTATACATATTTATACATAAAGATAACAGGGCATTTAAACTGAGTTATGACTAGAAGGCTTGCTCTGAAAGCTACCTATGGTAGAGGCTAGTGATTTTGCAATATTTGTAACAGCAGCTTGTCAAGAGCTGGGAGGTAGGTAAATAGATAACTGATGTATAAAAATCAATGGGATTGAGAAAACTGACTGGCATGTTGGGAGTTAACTTTTCTCCTGTAATGAAAATTTGGGGCACACTCAGTGAGGGTCTGGGCAGGCACAAATGGCCGTGTTCCAAGGAAACCAGCTGTATACTATGTAAGATAAAATTTCTCATTGTAGGAGAATGACAACAGATAGAAAAACAAGTCAATTAAAACCATGCTTATAGAAATGAATAGAAGCTACTGAAATGGAATAGCACAGAGGGCTACTTGTTTCTGTAACTCAGAAGTTACTATTGTTTCCATTATTTTTTTTAAATGACTCAAAACGAAATGATTATTCATCTTCATGCAGTCATTTGCTAATTAAAAATGCCTGAGTCTATAGAGTGGATACAATTAATGCCCAGATTGTTGAACCACATTCAAGGGGAAAGGAAAAGTCACATGTATAGTTTAATTCATTGATGCTACATAACACTGCTATATTTTGCATTTGTCTGGAAAGGAAATGCAGTTAGAAACTTTTAAACATCTACTTTGCTTAATTTTCAAGAGCTGACTGTGAGAGACAATTTTAATTTAAGGAATGGTAATATTGTCTTATACAAGTGAGCAAAAGTTTGAGCAATGTCAACATGTCAAAATGAATTGGTCACAATAGCTGCAAACTTTCCAATAAAACATTGTCATTTCTTAATATATATTTATGACTTTTAAACAGTAATGAAGAAAAAACATCACTAATAAGGATGCTGTTTAATTTTATTGTACACTATTCACAACTAGAAGTGTTGAAATACAATATTATGAACCAGTCATTCTAATATCTAGGCTGTCACCTAATATATAAGTTCAAATATAAATTAAATATGCAAAGAATTTGAGAAAAAATGTCATGATAACATGTCAACCATATGACAGTTGTGTACATTTTAAGAATTCTACTATGTAACATTCATCCCTGAGCTCCATAAACCATCTGTATGTGTCATTGCATACATCATTCAATGATGGATACTTAACGTGATAAACTAAAAAAGTAACTGAGAAAAAGTCAAGCCAGTTAATGCACTTTTGTACATTATTTAATTGTGCAACAACTCATTTTAAAGTCTATGTCTACCTAGCAAAAAATATTTTTATTTTCATTGATCCAATGTACCCTTTTCCTCTCCCTCTCCTTCTCCCTCTCCATCTCTCCTTCTTCCTCTCCCTCTCCCTGTCTCTCCCTCTTCCACTCACTCTTATTCTCTCTCTTCCTCTCCATCTCTCCATGATAGTCCCTTCTGATTGGTTTCTCTATACAATGTGATGTAATAGCTGCAAGGCATTACAAGGAAGCTTGCTCAGTCATGTCTGAGTCTTCTGTGACAAATGCAAGCTTCTGCAATGTGTAAAAAGGCAAAGGGTATTTTTTTTAGATTTGTTCAAATCAGATAGAAAATTAATTGACCTGCAAATTTTATAAAATTGAACAAGAATTAGATTTGCATCAAATCAATTGGTTCATATCTTGCAATGAAGCAATTTCTGTGTGCTGTTATGTGTAAGGGAGTCATCATAGCAGCTAGTCTCCCACTAGCTCAAAGTCAATTGCAAATTAAGAGAGAGAGCCAGCAGAAGGTACAACTGGTAAAAAATGCAGGACATATGACATATAATGGTCAAAATTTGTGTCATTCATCATGTACTTGTAACACAAGACAGCTTATTTTGAAAATTTACTTGAAATAGCATACACTCTTGACACGCCCCTGGAAGAAGCTGGTGGCGAAACGCACATCGGGGTGATGGGATGCAGTGGTGACACTCACTCTTCTCCTGCCTGAACTCTTACTCATTACAGGTATTTCCTATGCCATTTTTATTGCTAACCCATATTATACCAGCTGCATCTATCTTATGGTATTTACTACTCCTCTTTCACTTCCATTTGGACACAGATCCTTAATATTTTTACCATATTCTGTTACTCACAACTTACCCAATACTCTTAGGGATATTTAGACATACATATATATTTTTTTCACATATCATATTGATGTACATACAGTATATATGTGTGTTCCATTTCAGAACAGCTTATGGCATACCTGATACCATGTGCCTAATTGGCCTTTTTGGTCCTGCAGTGTGGATATATCACTCTCGTGTTTTCATAGAAATATTCTACCTGCATTCTATTTTATTCATTGTCACCATTGTGTCCCTTGTAGGACATTTCTGTTTTTTAACTTGTTTTTATTATTATGATATAATAAATAAAAAATATAATAATAAATAAAATTTTGTCTTTTATCATGGATCGCTTTTGGGTATGGACTTATTTGGGTCTGTGTTTTGGAGTCAATTAATGATGGAGTGCCATTTGTTTGCATTATTAGATGTGTAATTGTCATACTCTTTAAATAGTTTGTTTGATTATTTAATAAAAAAAATGACAAATAATTTGCTACACTGGTCATGCACCATGGGAAAGCTAGAAGACGAGAGAGAGAGATCTAGACAGTAGTACAATGGCTAATTGAAAGTTGAGCTTATATTTTTTACTTTTAGACCATTCCTGGGTCCAGGTTTCAAAGGAAAAAAAGGATTGGACAATCCATTTAATGAAGTTTTAAATGCAAAAATAATGTTTTAACATGTAAAGAGAGATTGTGTGAGCGAGGATCTTTAAAGTTTTTTCTCCTTTTGTGATAGCATTGACCTATTTTTTAATATTATGCCTATTTGCATATCAGAAATTAGCATAATTAAATAAAGCAGTATTATTATACATATAATCTATAATTTAATTTGTTATTTTTTATTATATATCTTCTGCTGTGCATTACATTGTAATAATATTTAAATATCTTTATAAAATCTATTGATGTGATTGCCAACTAATAGCTTTATAGCTTGCTGGAAGTAAGAGTTCAGGTTGACTGACAAGTAGTAAATTATAAAATAAATCTGTAAAGAAAAATACAGTATATTTATATATCAAATGAGGCAATGGTGAACAGTGACACCAGAAGGCCTTTGTGCAAAAAGTATATTTGGGACCCCTAATGTTTTAAAACTTGAGCTACAAAGAGCCATAATTTACTTTTATTTACAGAGACACCAATTGTTATAGGTGTTGCCCCCTTTCACCTACTGTAGCCCTTAGGCTCAGCGACCTAGAAAATAACAACCTGAGCTTTATGCTTATCCTCAGGTCTAGCAATTCCTCTCATCTTTGTTGATCAACTGCATCAGTAACGTCACATTAACAGGTCTGCAGTCAATCACCAAAATCAATGGCTCATCCATTGTAGACTGCATGAGTCTCTGGGCTCATTGATTGCTACACACAGGAGCCAATGATGAGTGCCCACTTTGACACTGTGTGGGTGGTGCGAGGCTGAGCTTCTGCAGTAGTGTTCAGCCACCCCCGTAGTGTTCGAGTTCGGTTCGGTTCGTCAAACACCCATATGTTCGCCGAACTGTTCGTCGAACACCTTCGAACACCGTTAAAACCAATGGCAGGCAAACAAAAACACATAGAAAACACATAGAAAACACTTCAAAGGAGTTCAAAGGCTGAAAAACTGCTCAGAAGACACAACTAACACATGGAAAAGTGACAAGTACATATAGTCATGCGAAAAGAAAAGAGGTGGAGGAGTAAAAGGAGGGGGAGACACAGATATAGGCATGTCATGCTCTTCTAAAATCAAGAAAGGCTGGAGTAAAAATCTAAAATCAGAATACCAACACCCAGACGTCGTGACAAGAAAATTAAAAAAAGAAATATCTTTAGGTAGAATGGCGGTTCCATTCAGAACACTTTCCTTACAAGACGTAGTGCTATCCCCATTGTGAGTTGTGCCAAAAACGGAACCCAATACATTCGGACTAATCCACCATTTGTCATATCCAAGGGGCAGGTCAGTAAACGACAACATCGACGCGGAACCAAGTACAGTAGTTTATACTGTACATCCTTTGACAAGGCAATCAGGCGGATCAAGAAGTTGGGAAGGGTCACCCTAATGGCCAAAACAGACATTGATGCGGCATTCCGGTTACTTACTACCTGTGCCTCCGAATAGTGTCCACCTATTAGGCTGCTTCTGGGAAGGAGCATACTATATAGATCACTGTTTGCCCATGGGGTGCTCCAGATCCTGCTCACTATTTGAGGCGTTTAGTTGCTTCCTCGAATGGGTTGTAATGGAGGTTTCTAAGGGGGCACATATTATCCATTACCTCGACAACTTCTTATACCTGGGCCCAAAAGATTTGCCACAGTGTGAATACACGCGGCAGTCCACCTGTGAGAAGGAGAGAGCTGGAGGGAGAGCGGACACCACAGAGCTGAGGGGTTAGATGGAGAACAGAAGGAAAGAGGGGGAGGGGGGTAAGAGAGTACAGTGGAAGGCCGACCTGAGCTCCCCCACGTTCCTGCTAGGCGGGGAACAGCCCTGGGAAGAAAAGCCGCTTGCTCATCCCTTTGAGGTTACGGGCGCGAGCGGGCAGAGGGACTACGCTGGAGTGCGAAGCCGACATGGCCAGTCCGTTCCTGCCCGTGCGACCTCCGTGTCGCCGGGTTTGTGCCAGAGCCACGGTGGACCCTGACGGCCAGCCCCCCTCTCCCAATACTGGTGCCTGTCCGCTGGTGGGTCGAGCCCCCCCACGTTGGGGGGGGGGTAACATCTGCAGAAGAAAGACCAACTTCCAGCCAAACTAAGATGTCTACTCCTTTTCGTGGACAATGTGATATGATCCCTTTCTTACGGACACTCCCATCGCTGCAAATTCCAGATGAGGCACAAAACAGCAGGTTCTTCAATGGATATCAAATGCTCCTTCAAGTGGGCTCTCCTCCACCTCAACTTCAACATCACAAATACTCCAGTCCTCAGAGGTGTCACCCCAATCGCACTTGCTTCCTCACAGCTCCCAAGTCTCCAGCGCCCGTCTGAGTATGGGGTAACACAGATGGTTGAGTCTGCACAGCTGTTTACTCATACTATAGCCTGGGAAACGGAGGTCTGCTCCAGAGCTCCTGTTAATCCAGACGAGGAAATGATCTGCACTGATGCCCAGAATCTTTATGAGTCGGATCCAGGACCAGATGAAGAAGGTTCTGAGCATAATGTAGACCCTCATTCAAAAACTGTAACTCCTGTTGGTGGAGACAATGATGAAGATGATGATGAGACTCAAATACCTGATTGGAGCGACAACTTGACTTTTCGGTCAGGGCAGGAAGAGGTTGGCTCTGAGGATGACGGGTGTGAGAACACACAGGGTGATGATAACGAGGTTGGAGATCCCACTTACTGTCAACCCACAGTCAGCCAGTCGATGAGGTCAGCAGAGGAGGTGGAGGAGGATGTGACTAGCCCAGGGGATGGGGATGACTTGGTTCCCGGGCCTTTGCCTGGCCTTTGGGATGTCGCGGTGGTCGGCTCCCGAGCCCATACCCTGGGGTCACTCTTTAAAAGGGTGGAAAATTGTTAATTTTATAAGAGTTCGTGGCACCACCTGTGGTATCTGGTGAGAAGCACCAGCGCTGCAGCAGTCCACTGAGGCTGGTGATAAGGCAGCTCGATGGTATAGCTCCCCACAGGTGGAGCTAGGCCTCAGAAAAGCGTATGCATGGGGAATGCAGGACAGGCGCGACCCAGCTGGGTCAGAGTAAGAATGGAAACGTACACGGTAGTCACTTCAGTACATTTTACTGGTGGAAATTCAGGCACATCCCGGAGCACTGTAGTGTGAAGGGTGCATATCAGGATCCTCCCCAATGAGTGGGTGTAGGGCCTCCTGTTTCTTGCCTCTCCATAGTAAGTTTCTGACCTGCCTGGAGCTAGGCTTAACTTTGTCTCTGTCCTGCGCTGGCTGACCTTGTGGTAGGGCCTTGTCTTGGCGTTCACGCTCCCAGTATGCGAGGCCTAAGCATCTCCTGGCTCTGTTACGTATCAGCACCTTAGCGATCCTGGGACTTGTAGTTCTCCAGGGATTCCGGTCATGCCTTACTGGGTGATAGAGATCCCGGTAAGCTTGGATCCGGAGTCCGGTAAATGCTTTGGGGTGAGCTGGTTAAGCTCCTCTGGCCCCTATGTACTAACTCTCCACTTGCCTTCGGCCTACTCGGGCCCACACTAGGTTATACACACTAACGGCAGCTTGCCGCGCTTCACCGATCTTATAGCGCCGGCACACCTTAAGCTCTAACTGGGCTCCCTAAATCTAGCTAGCAGGAGCCTCGTGCTCCACTGCTGAACTATTAACTGAGTTCTCTAGACTAGGCTGAGCTCCTCTGCAGACTGACCTCTCTTAGGCTTCTCTACTGCAGGAACTCTTCAGAGGAACTGAACTGCCTAGCTCCACCTTCCCTATTTATATCCCTAACGGGCTCCCTCTGCTGGTCTGAGGTGGAAGGTGGAGATGTGTGAATGTTTATGGGGGCCTCTGGTGGAGGATTCCATCAATGCACTCTTCTAGGATCTGTGATACCTAGCGCAGCTGGGCGTCACAGATGCTATTGATGATGAGGTTAGGTTGCGCCTTCCTGGACACAGATGGAGTACTGGAAGCACGTCAACAACTGCATCCTCAACCACAACTCTGCCTCTGACCACAAGTCGTAGTGGCTCTTCAGGTCGCATGGGCTCTAAGCCTTGCATAGCCTGGGCATTTATTCAGAATGATAAGGATGACCCAACTCGTGTTATCTGTAATATTTGTAATAAAACATAAGTAGAGGCCAAAAAATCCATAGTTTGAGTACTTCATACATGGATATGAAGCATAAGTTGCAGTGGGAAGCTCACTGTGCTACAATGCGGCCTAGCAGGCTGGGCCAACCACAGTCTGCCCCATCTTGTGCATCCGTGGCCTTTTCATCCTCTATGACTGGGGGGACAGCAGTCACACATGTTTTTGGATGCAGACCTGCCACCTCTTTACCCGCAACAGCCAGTGTGATTGGCAGGTCCTCATTTCATTTGGAAGTGGAAACACCTGCTGGTGTTGAGCGCTCTCCGACATCGAGAGCACCACCTTTGGATCAAGGCAACCTAACTTTTCCAACTGCATCTTCCTCACAGACCGGCAAGTTTGCCGGGGACACCCTACTCAACACCGTCTAAGCACAACAGCCAGCCCTCGGTCCCTCTGATGTGGACAAGTAAAAGACCAATTCCTCCTAGCCATGACAAAGCTAAGAGGTTGAATTTCACCATCTGCAAGCTGTTGGCTACAGAAATTCTGTCTTTCTTCCTGGTGGACACAGAGGATTTTCGAGACCTTATGTCCGTCGCATTGCCCCAGTACCAGATGCCCAGTTGGCACTACTTCTCAAAGAAAGGTGTGCCTGCGCTACACCAGCATGTCGCACACAACATCACCGCTTCTTTGAGAAACTCTGTGTGTCACAGGGTGCATTTCACCACAGACACTTGGACGAGTAGGCATGGACAGGGGCGTTACATTTCCCTGACTGGGCACTGGGTAACTATGGTGACAGGAGGACAAGGGGCTGCTGTCCAAGTCTTGCCGTCCCCACGAGTTGTGCGTCAATCCTCTTTATCTAGAAGTTCCTCCACTGCTTCTGCCTCCTCAACCTCCTCTCGGTCCTCCACCTACACCCAAAGCCTGTCTGGTAATGCCACACGCTTTCTAACTGCGCAGAAGGAATCCTGCACACCTCCTTACTATGCTGGCTGCAGGGCTCAACGGCATCAGGCGGTGTTTACTTTGAAATGTCTGGGAAATGTGAGTCACACAGCTGAGGAGTTGTGGTCAGCTCTGGAGACCCAGTTTCATGAATGGTTGTCTCCACTGGACCTGCAACCAGGGAAGGCCGAGTGAGACAATGCTGCAAACCTGGGTGCGGCCCTTCGCCGGGGCAATGTCACGCACGTGCCTTGTATGGCTCATGTGTTGAACCTGGTAGTCCAGCAATTTTTAGCCCACTATCCTGAACTAGATGGCCTTCTGCAGAGGGCACGGTCGCTGTGTGCTCACTTCCGCCATTCGCATCCCGCAGCTCAACGACTTAAAACTCTACAGAAGTCGTTGGGCATGCCAGTTCACTGGCTGAAATGCGATGTGCCGACACGGTGGAATTCAACTCTGCACATGTTTCAGCGACTGTGGCAGCACCGACAAGCCCTGGTGCAATACGTTCTGACGTATAGCCTGGGCCAACGAGATCCAAAGGTAGGGCAAATCACGCTGCAGGAGTGGTCTCAGATCAGGGACCTATGAAGTTGACACGCCCCCTGGGCCGTGGGGTACCCGGAGCCGGGCCGGTAGAAGCTGGGGGTTGTAGTCACTGTGGCGGTGACCCGGTCCGTGACCCAGGGCGGTCAATCCAAATGTAATTTGTATATATGGGTTTTATAATGTCCGACTGCGCCACCTGTGGAGTGCGGCCAAAGGGGCCGCAGCTGCGGAACAGTCCTCTGAAGCTGGTGGTTTTGCAGCAATGGTATTATTACTCCCCACAGGAAGAGTGTAGCTTCAGGGCAGTGTGGGTGGATGATGGTGGTTGTAGTGCAGGGAGTCAGTAATGAACACAGAGTCCGTGTGATGCAGTCCCAAGATCTTTACTCACAGTTCTTGCAGTCCAGATTACAGGTTACAGAGCAATCTCCCCCATCGTGCTGTGCGTACTCAGTAAGGGGCTCAGTCCACCCCCAAATAGCTCCGGAGTACTTAGCAGGACCCCCTTCTGTGTGTCCTTTCTCTGGCCTTCTCCCTGCACCTCACACCCAGTGACACTTCTCTCCGGTATCCTCGGGCCTTGGTGGGAGACGTGTGTTCCGTCCCCTGGGTCCTATGTGGCTACCTTCTTAGTGAGACTGGTGTGGTCTTTGGCCTGCAGTACATGAAATGCTGCAGCTTCCGGTTTCTAGTTGAGCCTTGCTGTTTCTCCGCTAGTTGAGGGGCCGGTTCTCCTTATCTGGCCTGACCCCTCTACCTCCGGGTGGCCTTCTTCACGGCCTGTAACCCTAGGGTCCCTTCGGTTCCTGGAGCCTTGCTGCTCCCACTCCTCTTTTCTCTCCTTCAGTCCTGGGCCTCCCAGGCTAGGCTCGCCTCCGTAGCAGAGCTCATGCAGAGCCTCTGCTCCTGTCACTTTTCCTCCTCTGACTGGCTTGCTGTTTCTAAGATGGCTTCCTATTTATACTCTCCCTGTCATGTGCTCCCCTAAGCTGCTTTCTCCACCCACACCCACTACATAGGACCCTCCCGCCAGCTAGGGACCTGGGACTGTGCTCTACCTTAGGAGCATTCTTGCCCTACCTCCACTGCGGGTATGTGTTGGATGCAGGTGTTAGGGTCCCAAGCCATACTCCTTCCTTACCTGAGGCTGAGATACCACACCTCCGGGTGAGATTCAGTACCTTTGTGGCGACTGAACCCTCTGGGGCGCCACACACCATTCTGCACACTTTTGAAATGGCGACGAAGATGTTTAGTGCTGACGACGATGCCATTATCAGCATGACTATTCCAGTGATTTACATGCTGGAGCACACGTTAAACAGAATTCAGAGTCAGGTGGTGGGACAAGAGGAGGTGGAGGAAGTAGAGGAGGAGTCGTATGCGGAAAGGATAACATCTCCAAGGTCCAGACGGTCGGCAGCACCAAGGCGTGGGAGGGTGGGGGAGAGGGATTAACCTGGGCGCATGGTAGCAGCCAAACTGTTGAGGAAGGTGCAGGAGCCGAGGAAGAAGTGGAGGACGAACTGGCGATGGGCATGGAAGACTGATCAGATGAGTGAGACCTTGATCACATTTCTGTTGTGTGAGGTTGGAAGGAAGAATGATTCTTACCTCACTACCAACACAACAAGGACTTGGTCCTCCTGGATGCGCAAGACACATGAGTGCCTTCTTGCTGCACTACCTGCAACATGACCCTTAGGTTGTCAGAATTCGAAGTAATCCCGACTACTGGGTTGCCACACTCTTTGATCCCCGGTAAAAAAGTAAATTTGCCGAAATAATTCCTGCCACAGAAAGGGATTCCCGCATGCAGGAGTATCAGCAGAGGCTGTTGCAGATTCTTACATGTGCTTTTCCACAAAACACCAGTGGTGCACGTAGTGAATCTCACAGTTCTAACTTGCCAACGGTGGGACTGTCGAGTCTTCATCACTGAAACCGTAACAGTAACACAGTATCTGCTGGTAACAGCAATTTTGTGGAATCGTTTCACCACTTTTTTAGACCATCTTTTGCAAGGCCACAGGAGACAAGAAGTCTGACACATAGTCAACGCCTAGAGAGGATGGTACAGGAGTATCTCCAAGTGAACATCGAAGCCATGACTGTGTCACTGGACCCTTGCTCATTTTGGGATTCCAATCTGGAAAAATGTCCGGAGCTCGCCACTCACGCCTTGGAGATCTTGTCATGCCCTGCAGCCAGCGTTCTCTCTGAACGTGTGTTCAGCGCTGCTGGTGGTGTGCTGACAGATAAGCACACGCGGCTCTCCACTGAGAATGTAGACAGACTCACGTTCATAAAGATGAACAAATCATGGATCTGCAAGGACTTTTCTACACCTGTGTCATCCTGGGGATACTAAAAGCTTGAGGATTTGGTAAAATCACCTCACCAACCATTTTAAGCAACTCTGGGGCAATTTATGCCACTTAAGTGGTGTCTGTGCCACAATTTTTGGAAAAAATGGAGACTGTTTTTGGAGTCCCCTTGCTGTGTTTTACGTGACGTTGGCATCGTCAATTCCAGATGGGTTTGGTCGGCCCCCCCCCCCTTTAACTGTAAGAAAATACATACACTATGGCTTGGGGTAACACAGATTTTTGAGTCTGAAGAGCTGTTTACTCAGAGGTCTGCTCCAAAGCTTCAGTGTCCGCTAGTCAGCGTAGAATTTTTAACTGCATCTAGCCTAGGCAATACTTTGGGCGTAGTAGCCCAGCTGCGAAGCAAGCTGCATCGCCTGTGTATCTAATAAGAATTTTTAAATGCGTCTAGCCTAGGCAGACTGTGGGGACCCCCAACCAAACCCAGACGCTCAGCCCCCCTACCGTCCCCCTTTCCTTGACAATACAATAATGTAACTCTTACAACTGGATGGGTGAGGATCGGTCACAGCTTTATTAACTCTTTATACTCATTCCATTAGAAAGGCATTTTATTTCTAAAATAATTCAGCTTGTTGCAGCATGCCCTGGGTCTCCACACCGGCAAGTTGGCCAACAAGTTTAACTCTCCAACACATACTTTCTATTTCCAGGCCACGGAGGATCCTGCGTACTCGTATGCAGGACTCTGACCCCCATCCATCACTCTTAACGCTTGTTCCACTCCGTCCTGGAGTCCTGACTAGTGTTGAGCCACCCCCGTAGTGTTCGAGTTCGGTTCGGTTCGTCGAACACCCGTGTGTTCGCCGAACTGTTCGTCGAACTGTTCGTCGAACACCTTCGAACACCGTTAAAACCAATGGCAGGCAAACAAAAACACATAGAAACACATAGAAAACACCTTCAAAGGTGTCCAAAAGCTGACAAACTGCTCAGAAGACATAACTAACACATGGAAAAGTGACAAGTACATATAGTCATGCAAAAAGAAAAGAGGTGGAGGAGTAAAAGGAGGGGGAGACACAGATATAGGCACGTCATGCCCTTCTAAAATCCAAAAAGTGAGAAGCCGACACGGCCAGTTCGTTCCTGCCTGTGCCACCTCCGTGTCGCCGGGTTTGTGCCAGAGCCGCGGTGGACCCTGACGGCCAGCCCCCCTCTCCCAATACTGGTGCCTGTCCGCTGGTGGGTCGAGCCCCACCGCAGTGGGGGGGGGTAACATCTGCAGAAGAAAGACCATCTTCCAGCCAAGCTAAGATGTCGACTTCTTTTCGTGGACAATGTGATACGATCCCTTTCTTACGGACACGCCCATCGCTACAAATTCCAGATGAGGCACAAAAACAGCAGGTGCTTCAGCGGATATCAAGTGCTCCTTCAAGTGGGCTCTCCTCCACCTCAATTTCAACATCACAAATATTCCAGTCCTCAGAGGTGTCACCCCAATCGCATTTGCTTCCTCACAGCTCCCAAGTCTCCAGCTGCCCGTCTGAGTATGGGGTAACACAGATGGTTGAGTCTGCAGAGCTGTTTACTCATACTATAGCCTGGGAAACGTAAGTCTGCTCCAGAGCTTCTGTGAATCCAGACGAGGAAATGATCTGCACTGATGCCCAGAATCTTTATAAGTCGGATCCAGGACCAGATGAAGAAGGTTCTGAGCATAATGTAGACCCTCGTTCCCAAACTGTCACTCCTGTTGGTGGAGACAATGATGAAGACGATGATGAGACCCAAATACCTGATTGGAGCGACAACTTGACTTTTCGGTCAGGGCAGGAAGAGGTTGGCTTTGAGGACGACGGATGTGATAACACACAGGGTGATGATGACGAGGTTGGAGATCCCACTTACTGTCAACCCACAGTCAGCCAGTCGATGAGGTCAACGGAGGAGGTGGAGGAGGATGTGACTAGCCCAGGGGATGGGGATGACTCGGTACCCGGGCCTTTGCCTGGCCTTGGGGATGTCGCGGTGGTCGGCTCCCTGGCCCGTACCCTGGGGTCACTCTTTAAAAGAGTGGATAATTGTTAATTTTATAAGAGTTTGTGACGCCACCTGTGGTATCTGGTGAGAAGCACCAGCGCTGCAGCAGTCCACTGAGACCCGTGATAAGGCTGCTCGATGGTATAGCTCCCCACAGGTGGAGCTAGGTCTCAGGGCAGCGTATGCAGGGGGAATGCAGGACAGGCGAGACCCAGCTGGGTCAGAGCAAGAACGGGAATGGACACGGTAGTCACTTCAGTACCTTTTACTGGAGGAAATTCAGGCACATCTCGGAGCACTGTAGGGTGAAGGGTGAATATCAGGATCCTCCCCAATGAGCGGGTGTAGGGCCTCCTGTTTCTTACCTCTGCGTAGTAAGTTTCTGACCTGCCTGGAGCTAGGCCTAACTTTGTCTCTGTCCTGCGCTGGCTGACCTTGTGGTAGGGCCTTCTCTTGGAGTTCACGCTCCCACTATGCGGGGCCTAAGCGTCTCCTGGCTCTGTTACGTATCAGCACCTTAGCCATCCTGGGACTTGTAGTTCTCCAGGGATTCCGGTTATGCCTTACTGAATCTAGTTAGCAGGAGCCTCGTGCTCCACTGCTGAACTATTAACTGAGTTCTCTAGACTAGACTGAGCTCCACTGCAGACTGACCTCTCTTAGGCTTCTCTACTGCAGGAACTCTTCAGATGAACTAAACTGCCTAGCTCCACCTTCCCTATTTATATCCCTAACGGGCTCCCTCTGCTGGTCTGAGGTGGAAGGTGGAGATGTGTGAATGTTTATGGGGGCCTCTTGTGGAGGATTCCATCAATACACTCTTCTAGGATATGTGATACCAAGCACAGCGGGGCGTCACAGATGCTATTGACGACGAGGTTAGGTTGCGCCCTCCTGGACACAGATGGAGTACTGGAAGCACGTCAACAACTGCATCCTCAACCACAACTCTGCCTCTGACCACAAGTCGTAGTGGCTCTTCAGGTCGCATGGGCTCTAAGCCTTGCATAGCCTGGGCATTTATTCAGAATGATAAGGATGACCCAACTCGTGTTATCTGTAATATTTGTAACCAAAACATAAGTAGAGGCCAAAAAATCCATAGTTTGAATACTTCATGCATGAACCGGCACATGGATATGAAGCATAAGTTGCAGTGGGAAGCTCACTGTGCTACAATGCGGCCTAGCAGGCTGGGCCAACCACCGTCTGCCCCATCTTGTGCATCCGCGGCCTCTTCATCCTCTGTGACTGGGGGGACAGCAGTCACACATGTTTTTGGACGCAGACCTGCCACCTCTTTACCTGCAACAGCCAGTGTGATTGGCAGGTCATCAGTTCATTGGGAAGTGGAAACACCTGCTGGTGTTGAGCGCTCTCTGACATCGAGAGCACCAGCTTTGGATCAAGGCAATCTAACATGTCCGCCTGCATCTTCCTCATAGACCGGCAGTTTGCCGGGGACATCCTACTCAACCCCGTCTAAGCACAACAGCCAGCCCTCGGTCCCTCAGATGTGGAAAAGTAAAAGACCATTTCCTCCTAGCCATGAGAAAGCCAAGAGGTTGAATTTCACCATCTGCAAGCTCTTGGCTACAGAAATGCTGCCTTTCCGCCTGGAGGACAAAGTGGATTTTCGAGACCTTATGTCCGTCTCAGTGCCCCAGTACCAGATGCTCAGTCGGCACTACTTCTCAAAGAAAGGTGTGCCTGCGCTCCACCAGCATGTCGCACACAACATCACCGCTTCTTTGAGAAACTCTGTGTGTGACAGGGTGCATTTCACCACAGACACTTGGACGAGTAGGCATGGACAGGGGCGTTACATGTCGCTGACTGGGCACTGGGTAACTATGGTGACAGCAGGACAAGGGGCTGCTGTCCAAGTCTTACCGTCCCCACGAGTTGTGCGTCAATCCTCTTTATGTCAAAGTTCCTCCACTGCTTCTGCCTCCTCAACCTCCTCTCGGTCCTCCACCTGCACCCAAAGCCTGTCTGGTAATGCCACCTGCATTCTAACTGCGCATAAGGAATCCTGCACACCTCCTTACTATGCTGGCAGCAGGGCTCAAGGCATCAGTGTTTACTTTGAAATGTCTGGGAAATGTGAGTCACACAGCTGAGGAGTTGTGGTCAGCTCTGGAGACCCAGTTTCATGAATGGTTGTCTCCACTGGACCTGAAACCAGGGAAGGCCGTGTGCGACAATGCTGCATCGCCGGGGCAATGTCACACACGTGCCTTGTATGGCTCACGTGTTGAACCTGGTTGTCCATAAATTGTTAGCCCACTATCCCGGACTAGATGGCCTTCTGCAGGGGGCACGGTCGCTGTGTGCTCACTTCCGCCGTTCGCATCCCGCAACTCAATGACTTACATCTCTACAGAAGTCGTTGGGCCTGCCAGTTCACCGGCTGAAATGCGATGTGCCGACACGGTGGAATTCAACTCTGACCATGTTGCAGCGACTGTGGCAGCACCGACAAGCCCTGGTGCAATACGTTATGACGTATAGCCTGGGCCAACGAGATCCAGAGGTGGGGCAAATCACGCTGCAGGAGTGGTCTCAGATCAGGGACCTATGAAGTTGACGCGCCCCCTGGGCCGTGGGGTACCCTGAGCCGGGCCTGTAGACGCTGGGGGTTGTAGTCACTGTGGCGGTGACCCGGTCCGTGATCCAGGGCGGTCAATCCAAGGGTAATTTGTATATATGGGTTTTATAATGTCCGACTACGCCACCTCTGGAGTGGGGCAAAAGGGGCCGCCGCTGCGGAACAGTCCTCTGAAGCTGGTGGTTTTGCAGCAATGGTATTATTACTCACCACAGGAAGAGTGTAGCTTGAGGGCAGTGTGGGTGGATGATGGTGGTTGTAGTGCAGGGAGTCAGTAATAAACACAGAGTCCGAGTGGGGCAGTCCCAAGATCTTTACTCACAGTTGTTGCAGTCCAGATTACAGGTACCAGAGCAATCTCACCCGTCGTACTGTGCGTACTCAGTGAGGGGCTCAGTCCACCCCCAGATAGCTCCGGAGTACTTAGCAGGACCCCCTTCTGTGTGTCCTTTCTCTGGCCTTCTACCTGCACCTCACACCCAGTGACACTTCTATCCGGTATCCTCGGGCCTTGGCGGGCGACTTGTGTTCCGTCCCCTGGGTCCTATGTGGCTACCTTCTTAGTGAGACTGGTGTGGACTTTTAACTGCAGTACATGAAATGCTGCAGCCTCCGGTTTCTAGTTGAGCCTTGCTGTTTCTCCGCTAGTTGAGGGACCGGTTCCCCTTATCTGGTCTGACCCCTCTACCTCCTGGTAGCAGCAGGAGTACGGGTGGCCTTCTGCACGGCCCATAGCCCTAGGGTCCCTTCGGTTCCTGGAGCCTTCCTGCTCCCACTCCTCTCTTCTCTCCTTCAGTCCTGGGCCTCCCAGGCTAGGCCCGCCTCTGGAGCAGAGCTCATGCCGAGCCTCTGCTCCTGTCACTTTTCCTCCTCTGACTGGCTTGCTCTTTCTAAGATAGCTTCCTATTTATACTCTCCCTGTCATGTGCTCCGCTAAGCTTCTCCCCTAAGCACCCACTACATAGGACCCTTCCACCAGCTAGGGACCTGGGACTGTGCTCTCCCTTAGGAGCAATCTTGCCCTACCCCCACTGCGGGTATGTGTTGGATGCAGGTGTTAGGGTCCCGAGCCATATGCCTTCCTTACCTGAGGGTGAGATACCACACCTCTGGGTGAGATGCAGTAACTCTGTGGCGACTGAACCCTCAGGGGCGCCACACACCCTTCTGCACAGTTTTGAAATAGCGACGAAGATGTTTAGTGCTGACGACGATGCCATTATCAGCATGACTATTCCGGTGATTTACATGCTGGAGCACACACTAAACAGAATTCAGAGTCAGGTGGTGGGACAAGAGGAGGTGGAGGAAGTAGAGGAGGAGTCGTATGCAGAAGGGATAACATCTCCAAGGTCCAGACGGTTGGCAGCACCAAGGCGGCAGGCATGGGAGGGTGGGGGAGAGGGATTAACCAGGGCGCATGGTAGCAGCCAAACTGTTGAGGAAGGTGCAGGAGCCGAGGAAGAAGTGGAGGACGAACTGGCGATGGGCATGGAAGACTCATCAGATGAGGGAGACCTTGATCACATTTCTGTTGTGCGAGGTTGAGGGGAGAGGGCAGAGGAAGGAAGCATGATTCTTACCTCGCTACCAACACAACAAGGACTTGGTCCTCCTGGATGCGCAAGACTCATGAGTGCCTTCTTGCTGCACTACCTGCAACATGACCCTCAGATTGTCAGAATTCGAAGTAATCCCGGCTACTGGGTTGCCACACTCTTAGATCCCCGGTACAAAAGTAAATTTGCCGAAATAATTCCTGCCATAAAAAGGGATTGACGCATGCAGGAGTATCTGCAGACGCTGTTGCAGAATCTTACATGTGCTTTTCCACAAAACACCAGTGGTGCACGTAGTGAATCTCACAGTTCTAACTTGCCAACCGTGGGACTGTCGAGTCTTCATCACTCAAACCGTAACAGTAACACAGTATCTGCTGGTAACAGCAATTTTGTGGAATCGTTTCACCACTTTTTTAGACCATCCTTTGCAAGACCACAGGAGACAAGAAGTCTAACACATAGTCAACGCCTAGAGAGGATGGTGCAGGAGTATCTCCAAGTGAACATCGAAGCCATGACTTTGTCACTGGACCCTTGCTCATTTTGGTATTCCAATCTGGAAAAATGGCCGGAACTCGCCACTCACGCCTTGGAGATCTTGTCATGCCCTGCAGCCAGCGTTCTCTCTGAACGTGTGTTCAGCGCTGCTGGTGGTGTGCTGACAGATAAGCGCACGCGTCTGTCCACTGAGAATGTAGACAGACTCACGTTCATAAAGATGAACAAATCATGGATTCGCAAGGACTTTTCTACCCCTGTGTTATCCTTGGGAGACTAAAACCTTGAGGATTTGGTAAAATCACCTCACCAACCATTTTAAGCAACTGTGGGGCAATAGAACGCATGACCATAAAAATCTACACTTTCATATACCTGGGGCCTTTTAGGCTCGTGTGCAAATAACATGGAATAACTCAAACTCAAATGATAAACAACTATATACATGAAGAATACCTAGAGTTTCAAAATTCTAACTAAAGTAATCTTGCAGAAAATAGAAAACAATTAACAGGGCGGGCCTGCGAGGCCCCAGGTATGCGTTCTAGGGTTAAGTGGTGTCTGTGCCACAATTTTGGGAAAAAATGGAGACTCTTTTTGGAGTCCCCTTGCTGTGTCTTACGTGACATTGGCATCGTCAATTCCAGGTGGGTTGGGTCGCCCCCCCCCCTTTTTAACTGTAAGAAACTAGATACACTATGGCTTGGGGTAACACAGATGGTTGAGTCTGAAGAGCTCAGAGGTCTGCTCCAAATCTTCAGTGTCTGCTAGTCAGCGTAGAATTTTTAACTGCATCTAGCCTAGGCAGACTTTGGGCGTAGTAGCCCAGCTGCGAAGCAAGCTGCACCGCCTGTGTATCTAATAAGAATTTTTAAATGCATCTAGCCTTGGCAGACTGTGGGGACCCCCAACCAAACCCAGACGCTCAGCCCCCCTACCGCCCCCCTTTCCTTGACAATACAATAATGTAACTCTTACAACTGGATGGGTGAGGATCGGTCACAGCTTTATTAACTCTTTATACTCATTCCATTAGAAAGGCATTTTATTTCTAAAATAATTCAGCTTGTTGCAGCATGCCCTGGGTCTCCACTCCGGCAAGTTGGCCAACAAGTGTAACTCTCCAACATGTCCTTTCTATTTCCAGGCCACGGAGGATCCTGCGTACTCGTATGCAGGACTCTGACCCCCACCCATCACTCTTAACGCTTGTTCCACTCCGTCCTGGAGTCCTGACAGGAATATGTCCAGTTCAATATTCATTAAGTGAACAACGTCGGGCCGTATGAGGCCTGCTTCATCTCCTTCCAGTTGTCGGTGTCGTACCACTACACCGCCTCTGTCTCTTCTAAATTTTGCCATCCGAATATTTATTACCCGCCTTGTCCGTTCGATGGCCGTGATGTCTCGCGCACCTTGCCATACCGCTATCGGCACAATCTCTGACCATACTATCGCTAGTTTTGTGAAAAATTCTCTGAAGCGCTCAGTGTCTAGTTTCATTATTGCCATTAGTTATGCGCTGTTATGATGACCTAGGTTGTTTCCCCCGGCCTGTATAACTAAGATGACCGGACATCTTGCCTCTCTCCCTACCTTGATTACCTCCATTAGTACCTGTGGCCATAGCAGGCCTCTAATACCTCTCTAGTTGAAATATGTGTTATGAAACTCTAATTTCCTCCCGCCTGGGCAGACTTTCGCCCTTTTTTCTGCCCAATACATATACGAGTGGCCTATCACCCACACTGTTGGCTTAGCGTCACCTGTAAAAGAAGCAAACCACGTTAGGATAACAAGTCCGGTCTTATGTATCTTGCCAAACACGTGGATCGCCATCTCCCTATCCTCTGAACTTCCGTTTCTGACAGTCCTGCTCTTGCTGCTTCCGTGGCCGCGCCAATGCGGAATGAGTGTGTCCCGTAATCTTTGGGGTGGTTCCCTGCCAATGTTATGCATTTATTAAATATAGCTTGGAACTGGTATCCTGATAATGGCATTCCATCAATGTGTGATAGGAAGAAATTACTTTGTGATCTGATGGTTAGATATGTTTTTACTATTGTTACCCAACTCAGTGTACCGTTTGTGGGTTGTAGAAGTACCCAAGTGCCCCTGCCTGCTGGAACCGTTTTCGATTGGCGTATGCGTAGACGTATTGCATTATTGGCTATGACTACGTCCTGGTGTAATAAGCCTCCACTGGTGGTAATTTTGGATTGAGGGACTAATTTGCTTATGCATAGCGCCCCGAAGAAGGCGATCGCAAATGCAGTAGACAGTAGTGTTGCTTCAAATTGTGAGTGTCATGTTAATGGCGTTAGGGATATGATGTGAGAAATCAGTTTTAGTGACACAGGACGGGACGTCTACACTCCTGACTTGGCTGACCCCTTTTCCACCCTTTTATAGATTGTCTGATGATGAATCTCTTTGTCACATCTCCCCAATTCAGTAGTTGGAAGTGAAATGCTACTCCGATCAAACACCGCTGCGCTGACGCCCCTGATATGCCCCTCATAATTAGCTGGTGGAGAAATTATATGGTGACTTGTGATCTGGCTTGTTCACATTGTTCAACCCGTCTGCCTGCTACTAGTCGTGTCCACTCTTCCCATGCCTTACCGTATGCTTGCCACGTCGACGGGGCAACTGATGCTCTAATTAATGGCATCAACTATTCAACACTAGATCCCATAGAGACGGTGGGCAACTGTTGCCCAATGGGTGGGCGTTGGGGAGGAGCTCTGTGAAAATCTGCCAATTGAATTGTTATAAAGCGTTAGCAGCAGCTTTAGACCCCTCAGCATAGTGGCTAGCGCGGACCCATACATTGTGTTTTAGGCACAGGAATGCTAGCCTGGGTAGTAGGCCTAGCACTGGGGGAGACGATGATGCCATCTTATTAATGCAGTACGCTAGGCTGGTGTTTTTTGTTATGAAGCGTATATTTTTGTCAGCCAGGCGCGCGGCGCGCGCCCCATATTTCTATTGCTACCACTATTGGGAAGAAAAATTATTTTCTGGGCTAGATGCAGCTAAAAATTATTAGTAATTTGAAAGCTGGTGGAGCTTAGTATAGATGGCCTAATACAATGAGTACCACACACTGCTAATATGCCCAAAATTATTTTTCAGGCAAGATGCAGCTAAATATTATTATTAATTTCAAAGCTGGTGGAGCTTGGTATAGATGGCCTAATACAATGAGTACCACACACTGCTAATAAGCACAAAATTATTTTCTGGGCTAGATGCAGCTAAAAATTATTATTAATTTCTAAGCTGGTGGAGATTGGTATAGATGGCCTAATACAATGAGTACCACACACTACTACGATGCCCAAAATTATTTTCCAGGCAAGATGCAGCTAAAAATTATTAGTAATTTGAAAGCTGGTGGAGCTTGGTATAGATGGCCTAATACAATCAGTACCACATACTACTACTATGCCCAAAATTATTTTCCAGGCAAGATGCAGCTAAAAATTATTAGTAATTTGAAAGCTGGTGGAGCTTAGTATAGATGGTCTAATAGAATGAGTACCACACACTGCTAATATGCCCAAAATTATTTTCCAGGCAAGATGCAGCTAAAAATTATTAGTAATTTGAAAGCTGTTAGAGCTTAGTATAGATGGCCTAATACAATGAGTACCAAACACTGCTACTAAGCCCAAAATTATTTTCCGGGCTAGATGCAGATAAAATTTTTTATTAATTTCAAAGCTCGTGGAGCTTGGTATAGATGGCCTAATACAATGAGTACCACACACTACTACTATGCCCAAAATTATTTTACAGGCAAGATGCAGCTAAAAATTATTAGTAATTTGAAAGCTGGTGGAGCTTAGTATAGATGGTCTAATAGAATGAGTACCACACACTGCTAATATGCCCAAAATTATTTTCCAGGCAAGATGCAGCTAAAAATTATTAGTAATTTGAAAGCTGGTGGAGCTTAGTAAAGAAGGCCTAATACAATGAGTACCACACACTGCTAATATGCCCAAAATTATGTTACAGGCAAGATGCAGCTAAAAATTATTATTAATTTCAAAGCTGGTGGAGCTTGGTATAGATGGCCTAATACAATGAGTACCACACCTACTACTAAGCCCAAAATTATTTTCAGGGCTAGATGCAGCTAAAAATTATTATTAATTTCAAAGCTGGTGGAGCTTGGTATAGATGGCCTAATACAATGAGTACCACACACTACTACTATGCCCAAAATTATTTTACAGGCAAGATGCAGCTAAAAATTATTAGTAATTTGAAAGCTGGTGGAGCTTAGTATAGATGGTCTAATAGAATGAGTACCACACACTGCTAATATGCCCAAAATTATTTTCCAGGCAAGATGCAGCTAAAAATTATTAGTAATTTGAAAGCTGGTGGAGCTTAGTAAAGAAGGCCTAATACAATGAGTACCACACACTGCTAATATGCCCAAAATTATGTTACAGGCAAGATGCAGCTAAAAATTATTATTAATTTCAAAGCTGGTGGAGCTTGGTATAGATGGCCTAATACAATGAGTACCACACCTACTACTAAGCCCAAAATTATTTTCAGGGCTAGATGCAGCTAAAAATTATTATTAATTTCAAAGCTGGTAGAGCTTGGTATAGATGGCCTAATACAATGAGTACCACACACTACTACTATGCCCAAAAATTATTTTCCAGGCAAGATGCAGCTAAAAATTATTAGTAATTTGAAAGCTGGTGGAGCTTAGTATAGATGGCCTAATTGAATGAATATCACACACTGCTAATATGCCCAAAATTATTTTACAGAAAAATTATTATTAATTTCAAAGCTGGTGGAGCTTGGTATAGATGGCCTAATACAATGAGTAACACACACTGCTACTATGCCCAAAATTATTTTCCAAGCAAGATGCAGCTAAAAATTATTAGTAATTTGAAAGCTGGTGGAGCTTAGTATAGATGGCCTAATACAATGAGTACCACACACTACTACGATGCCCAAAATTATTTTCCAGGCAAGATACAGCTAAAAATTACTAGTAATTTGAAAGCTGGTGGAGCTTGGTATAGGTGGCCTTATACAAGAGTACCACACACTGCTAATAAGCCCATAATTATTTTCCGGGCAAGATGCAGCTAAAAATTATTATTAATTTCAAAGCTGGTGGAGCTTTGTATTGATGTCCTAATACAATGAGTACCACACACTACTACTATGCCCAAAATTATTTTCCAGGCAAGATGCAGCTAAAAATTATTAGTAATTTGAAAGCTGGTGGAGTTTAGTATAGATGGCCTAACAGAATGAGTACCACACACTGCTAATATGCCCAAAATTATTTTACAGGCAAGATGCAGCTAAAAATTATTATTAATTTCAAAGCTGGTGGAGCTTGGTATAGATGGCCTAGTACAATGAGTACCACACACTACTAGTATGCCCAAAATTATTTTTCAGGCAAGATGCAGCTAAAAATTATTAGTAATTTTGAAAGCTGGTGGAGCTTAGTATAGATGGCCTAATACAATGAGTACCACACACTGCTAATATGCCCAAAATTATGTTACAGGCAAGATGCAGCTAAAAATTATTATTAATTTCAAAGCTGGTGGAGCTTGGTATAGATGGCCTAATACAATGAGTACCACACCTACTACTAAGCCCAAAATTATTTTCAGGGCTAGATGCAGCTAAAAATTATTAGTAATTTCAAAGCTGGTGGAGCTTAGTATAGATGGCCTAATAGAATGAATATCACACACTGCTAATATGCCCAAAATTATTTTACCGAAAAATTATTATTAATTTCAAAGCTGGTGGAGCTTGGTATAGATGGCCTAATACAATGAGTACCACACACTGCTACTATGCCCAAAATTATTTTCCAGGCAAGATGTAGCTAAAAATTATTAGTAATTTGAAAGCTGGTGGAGCTTAGTATAGATGGCCTAATAGAATGAGTACCACACACTGTTAATATGCCCAAAATTATTTTACAGGCAAGATGCAGCTAAAAATTATTATTAATTTCAAAGCTGGTGGAGCTTGGTATAGATGGCCTAATACAATGAGTACCAAACACTGCTACTAAGCCCAAAATTATTTTCCGGGCTAGATGCAGCTAAAAATTATTATTAATTTCAAAGCTGGTGGAGCTTGGTATAGATGGCCTAATACAATGAGTACCTCACACTACTACTATGCCCAAAATTATTTTCTAGACAAGATGCAGCTAAAAATTATTAGTAATTTGAATGCTGGTGGAGCTTAGTATAGATGGCCTAATAGAATGAGTACCACACACTGCTAATATGCCCAAAATTATTTTACAGGCAAGATGCAACTAATTATTATTATTAATTTCAAAGCTGGTGGAGCTTGGTATAGATCGCCTTATAGAATGAGTACCACACACTGCTACTAAGCCCAAAATTATTTTCCGGGCTAGATGCCGCTAAAAATTATTATTAATTTCAAAGCTGGTGGAACTTGGTATAGATGGCCTGATAGATTGAGTACCACACACTGCTACAGGCCCAAAAGGTTTTACTTGGCTAGGTGCAGTAAAAAATTTGTATTACATACACAGGTGGTGTAGCTTGCAACACAGATAGGCTATTCCACTGACTAACACACACTGCAAGAGGCCCAAAAGGATTTGCTTAGCTAGATTTAGCCAAATTCTGTGAAAAACACTTGCACAGCACTAAAACAGACCTGCCTGGCAAAAAGTGATAGGAACTGATGTAATCTAGCCCTCAAAAGGGCTGGAATTACAACTAGTCACTACTCCCAACCTATCTGTCGATTTAAGAGCACAGACCTGCCTGCTAAAAGTGCTAGGAACTGCTGTAACCTAGCCCTCAAAAGGGCTGCAATTACAAACTAGTCCCTACTCCCTAAACCTTTCTGTCTATTTAAGAGAAAATTCGCTTGCAATTCAGTTACTCAATATAGCGCTAACAGCAGCAGCAGTGCCGTCTAACACTCAGCTGCAGCAGTGAGAAAATGGTGGCGACGGGGAAAATTGCTGGGTCTTATAGGGCAAGGATATGTGTGAAAAAAAGCACTTCGCTCCTTGTGTGCGCTGCTGATACGCTGACAGACTCCACCTCCCCACTGTAAATGCAGGAAAGAGAAAAAAAAATGGAGATATTCATTATTTCTGCAGAGATCCATCCCCTGCCCCTACCCCCACCCCGCTGTACACTCAAACTGTGTATTAACATTGATTATCAGCACTACTGTGAAAAAATCCAGTTACGATTTTGGTGCACAAACAGTTATCGAACATAACCGCGAACTGCCGGATTTTTTTCAAATCGTTCGGGTTCGTCAAACGGCTCGAACACCGCCCAAAACAGCTCGAATTTGAAATTGGCGAACAGTTCGATTTGAACACCGCTCATCTCTATTCTGCAGTGTCAGTTTCAACAATCATCTCTGGTTCCTGTCTGTGGCCGCCACTCAGTAGTGTACTGCAAACACCCAGCAGTAATGAGAATGCATATTGAGAATGAGTAAAGCTAGGTTCAGGCAATGTCACTGAGGAGGTGCAGAGCTTGCGAATGAGTTCAAGAAGCACTCACTTGAGAGATATCAATCAAGATTTGACAAAGTGCTCAGTATGAAGGGGGTGTAACAGTGCACTAAAGCCCCTCATTTGCACAAAAAAAAATATATATATATATATATATATATATATATATATATATATATATATATACATTTTTGGGCAACTGATCTACTTAAATATATACCACAGGTATGATTTTTATAAGGGCTAAGATACCCAGTTTAATTCTGTTATATGGATCTTGGAACATATCATAGCATAAATGTTTCCAGCATATTGTGCTAAAAAATCACGGTTTTATTATCTTACTATTGCCTATTTTTAATAACTGCTTCAGGTAATAAAAGACCTGCAAGCACCCTGAAGTCAAATTATTCTATTATTTTTTTTTTATTCAGAGGCAGAGCTCTAAGGACATAGTTTAAAATATGTGCCTATTTTTTCATGTCTTCCATGCTAAATAAAGAAAGATTTGGCTTTAATATTCATAGCATATTGGATGCAAAACAGATTCAAGTGAGTCAGTGCAAAATGACAGATTCACTGTCATGCTTCAATCAATCTGACATCTCTTTGTTTTGTTACATTGCAAGACTTCCAACACATCAGATGGTGGGAAATGTGGTCATATGGTGTATAGTTAGTATGAATGTGTTTACCAGAAGTCTGAAACTAGTCGTCAGATTTTGGGGTCAAAATTTGTGCAATCACGCATATTTTAAAATCTGTTTAAGTAATTTAATGTTATAATAGTTATTAAAGTGAACAAGAAAACAGAGATTGGATTTAATGCAAATAATATAAAAACAAGATACATGCAGTATTCGTACTTACATAGCATATACTGAAAACTGTGTTTAGAGATTTCTTTGATTGAAAATATAAAAATTACTTTCAAATAAAATATTGAACCTGCAAAATATTGTTTAGGGAACCGGATATTTATCACATAACATGTTAAATAATAAAATAATTTTAAAGGAAATCTGGGAAATGTACAGTGACTTGCGAAAGTATTAACCCCCCACCCCCTTTGCTTTTTACCTATTTTTAAGTGAGAAAATATAGGCAAAAAATAATTTTATGGGATAAAATATATTAAAATTGGCATGTGCATATGTATTCACCACTTTTGCTATAAAGTCCCTAAAAGTTTCTGGTGTAAGCAATTACCTTCATAAGTTACATGCTTAGTGAAAAGAAGTCTACCTGTGTGCAATCTAAATGTGACATGGTCTGTCAGTATATACACACCTTTTCTGAAAGGCCACAAAAGCTGCAACACCTATAAGCAAGCAACACCATTAACCAAACAACACCATGAGTTCCAAGGAGATATCCAAATAAGTCAGAGACAAAGTTGTTGAGAAGTACAAGTCAGGGTTGGGTTCTAAAAAAATTCCAATCTCTGATGATTCCCTGGAGCACCATCAAATCCATTATCACCACATGAAAGAATATGGTACCACAATAAACCTGCCAAGAAAGGGCCGCCCACCAAAACAGGCAACCCGGGTAAGGAGGGCATTAATCAGAGAGGCAGCACATTGACCAAAGTAAATCCTGAAGGAGCTGCAGAGTTCCCAAGCAGAGACTGGAGTATCTGTCCATATGACCACAATAAGCCATACACTCTATAGATATAGAGGCGACCTTTATGGAAGAGTGGGCAGAAAAAAATGCCCTTATTACACACAAAAAATGTAAGGCTGATTTTGAGTTTGCCAAAAGACAAGTGGAGGAGTCAACAAATGTATGGAGGAAGGTGCTGTGGTCAGATGAGACAGAGATTGAACTTTTTGGCCACCAAGATGAATGCTACGTCTGGCGCCAAACCAACACAGCTCATCACTCCAAGAACACCATCCCCACAGTGAAACATGGTGGTGGCAGCAATATGCTGTGAGGATGCTTTTAGCAGCAGGAACAGGGAAAATGGTCTGAGTTGAGGGTAAGATGGATGGTGAAAAATACAGGGATATTCTTGAGCAAAACCTGTTTCAGTCTGTCAGTGATCTGAAACTGGGAAGGAGGTTCACCTTCCAGCAAGGCAATGACCCAAAGCATACTGGAAGCATAGAGGAAATGTGTAAATATTTTGGAATGGCCTAGTCAAAGCCCAGACCCAAATCCAATTGAGAATGCATGGTCAGACTTGAAGATTGCTGGTTCATAAGAAGAAACCATCTAACTTGAAGGAGCTGGAACAGTTTTGAGGAATGGGCAAAAATCCCAGTGGAAAAATGTGCAAAGCTCATAGAGACTTATTCAAAGTGACATTCAACTGTAATTACCACAAAAGGAGACTCTACAAGGTGCTGACATTAGGGCGGTGAATACTTATGCACATGGATGTTTTCAGTAATTTTGTCATATCTGTTGTTTGCTTCACAATAAAAAGAAAACCAAATGTTCACAGTTGTAGGCATATCCTTTACATGAACTGATACAAACTCTCAAAAAAGAGTCAAATTCCAGGTTGTGAGGTAGCAAAACATGAAAAATGCCAAGGGGGTGAATACTTTTGCAAGTCACTGTATATGTCTGCTCACTGCTAAAAATTTTGGTTTGGTGATCTGAAGAAAATATTAATCAACAGATTGAAAATACTTCGGCACTTAAAAGATGAAAAATGAGATGCTTGAGTTGAACCGTTTTAATTTTTATTATAACTTAGACCGACACATGAAAGCAGAAAAAACAACAATTTGGCTATATTCAGCCTTTTTCAAGGTGCATTTTAATTTTGAAAGTGCATATTCCCTCATCTGAGAGAATCAGGTCGATAATGCAAATCACACTCTGATCAAACACTGATCAGAGTTTGATCAGAGTGTGATCCAATTCTCTCAGATGAGAAGATAGAGAAAAAATGTCTCCATCTTCTCCATTCTGTGAGGCTGGGGAAATTCGACTGTACTCAGATGACATCTAAGTGCAGTCCGATGGTTTCCACGGACTCACTGACTTATGGCTGAGTGTGATACAAATATTGGATTGAATTTGGTCATGCTGCGACTTTTTCCTCGGATAGACTCTGTCCGAGGGAAAAATCGAACATGTGCACGGCCTCCTTGAATAACATTGGTCTGAGTGCGATCCAGTGTTTTGTCAGATCGCACTCTGACTGAAGATACGGCTATGTGTCCGAGCCCTAAGGGTAAGAGTATTTACAGCAGATTTTTCTGCAGCAAGAACCAAAGTGTTGCCAGGAAAAACACTGCTCAAAATATGTGCATTTCTGATGTATTTTTTTCTATTTTTGTGGAGGTTTTTATTAGTTTTTACTTGCATGTTTTTCCCACTCACTTGAACAGTTGAAAAACACTGCAAAAATGCTGGACAAATTGACATGCTGCAAATTTGAAAAAATGCTTCGATGATTGAAATCCACAAGGAAAAAATAAGCAGCAAGTGCATTCGATTTCAGAGATCTCATTCCCTTTGCTGGTACTGTAAAATTCTGCATTTTTTTGTGGCAAAAATGTGGAAAAATTGCAGCGTGTAAGAAACCCTAAGATAGTGGAAAGTATTTCTCCCTTTTAATTTGAGGGACATAAAAAACATAGTAACATAGTAACATAGTTTTTAAGGTTGAAGGAAGACTAAGTCCATCTAGTTCAACCCATAGCCTAACTTGTTGATCCAGAGGAAGGCAAAAAAAACCATGTGGCAAACACTAAGCTCCACATTGGGGAAAAAAATTCCTTCCCGACTCCATACGACAATCAGACTAGTTCCCTGGATCAACGCCCTATCAAGGAATCTAGTATTTATAACCTGTAATATTATACTTTTCAAGAAAGGCATCCATGCCCTTCTTAAATTTTAACAGTGAATCACTCATTACAACATCATGCGGCAGAGAGTTCCATAGTCTCACTGCTCTTACAGTAAAGAATCCCCGTCTGTGATTATGATTAAACCTTCTTTTCTCCAGACGTAGAAGATGCCCCCTTGTCCCCGTCTCAGGCTTCAGAGTAAAAAGATCAGTAGAAAGGTCTTTGTACTGATGAAGTGACCGCGGGCAAGGCCGCGCATTGGTATCTATGATCTGGCCCAGCAAGATCCCCACACACAGACTCTATCTTGATAACCGTATCTTTACTCGTATACATTTTTAACACAGCAAAGAAAAAAAACAATAAATGACAACAGTAAATATGCACAGTAATAACGTGTACTGATAAGTAGTGTTGAGCCACCCCCGTAGTGTTCGGGTTCGGTTCGGTTCGTCGAACACCGGGATGTTCGAGGAACTGTTCGTCGAACTGTTCGTCGAACACCTTAGAACACCGTCGAACACCGTTAAAACCAATGGCAGGCAAACAAAAACACATAGAAACACATAGAAAACACCTGCAAAGGTGTCCAAAAGCTGACAAACTGCTCAGAAGACACTCTCTTTAAAAAAGCCGGCCGGCAAATTCAGCAGCGGCATACACCGGTACCCGACAATTTAGACAAGAAGGAATAGAGCATCACACATAGATTAGATAGATAGAAACATGTCAGTCACACATATAAGAAGCACAGTGACAGTGTTGGTTACTGCACTTGTCATTTAGTGCAAAGGATTTATTAAAAAAAATATTAGTGTTTTCATGCACCGTCTCTTTAAAAAAGCCGGCCGGCAATTCAGCATCTGTACCCGACAATTTAGAACAGAAAGAATAGAGCTTCACACATAGATTAGATAGATAGAAACATGTCAGTCACATATATAATAAGTACAGTGATAGTGTTGCTTACTGTACTTGTCATTTAGTGTAAAGGATTTATTTAAAAAAATAATAGTGTTTTCATGCACTGTCTCTTTAAAAAAGCCGGCCGGCAATTCAGCAGCGGTACCCGACAATTTAGAACAGAAAGATAGAGCATCACACATAGATTAGATAGATAGAAACATGTCAGTCACATATATATGAAGTACAGTGATAGTGTTGGTTACTGTACTTGTCATTTAGTATTAAAATAAAGGATTTATTATTAAAAAAATTGGCGTGGGGTTCCCCTTAATTTTAGGCTCTAGCGGAGGTTAAGCAGACGGCTGGGGCAGATGTTTGAAGCCTGGGAAGGGGGTAATACCCACGGAGCTTCCCAGGCTACTAATATCAGCCCCCAGCTGAATACATAGCCTTTACTAGCTATTAAAATGGGGGACCCCCCAAAAAAAATGACGTGGGGTCCCCCCTAATTTAATAGCTAGCAAAGGCTAGGCAGACAGCTGGGGGCTGATATTAATAGCCCAGGAAGGGAGCCATGAATATTGGCCCCCTCCCAGGCTAGAAACACCAGCCGTCAGCCGCCCCAGAAATGGCGCATTCATAGGATGCGCCAATTCTGGCACTTAGCCTCGCTCTTCCACGCTGCCCTGGTGCGGTGGCAGGGGGTAATAGGGTTGGGGTTGATGTCAGCTTATAATGCCAGCTGACATCAAGCCCAGGTTAGTAATGGAGAGGCGTCTATAAGACACCCCCATTACTAACCCCATAGTCAAAGTTAAAAAAAACACAAACACCCAGAATAAAGTCCTTTAATTGAAATAAAGACACAATTCTTTATTGTTCTAAATTAAACCATACTTACCGTCACGCCCATTCCAGCTGAAGCCAACGATCTCCTGCAATAAAAGAAAAATAATAAAGCAACCTCATCCTTACCTTTCCATGGTTCCCAGGACAGCTCCAGCTCTGCTACATCGAGATGAAAGGCTGGACCGCAGCAGAACGCTGCCATCCAGCCTGTCATCCCGCAGACACTGAGAAGCGCAGGCTTGCTTGCGCTGCTCAGCGTCTCTCTGTGACGACATCCAGATGAGCCGAGTTCATGTCCAATGAACTCGGCTCACCTCATTCACGTCACTGACAGCGTGGGAAAATTCTCACGCTGAAGCGCTGATTGCAGGAGAATTTTCCCACGCTGTCAGTGACGTGCAGGAGGTGAGCTGAGTTCATTGGACATGAGCTCACCTCATGCACATCACTGACAGCGTGGGAGAATTCTCCTGCACTCAGCACTTCAGCGTGAGAATTTTCCCACGCTGTCAGTGACGTGCATGAGGTGAGCCGAGTTCATTGGACATGACCTCGGCTCATCTGGATGCCGTCACAGCGAGACAGTGAGGAGCGCAAGCATGCCTGCGCTTCTCAGTGTCTGCGGGATGACAGACTGGATGGCAGCGTTCTGCTGCGGTCCAGCCAGTCATCTCGATGTAGCAGAGCTGAAGCTGTCGTGGGAACCATGGAAAGGTAAGGATGAGGTTGGTTTATTATTTTTCTTTTATTGCAGGAGATCGTTGGCTTCAGCTGGAATGGGTGTGATGGTAAGTATGGTTTAATTTAGAACAATAAAGAATTGTGTCTTTATTTCAATTAAAGGACTTTATTCTGGGTGTTGTGTTTTTTTTAAATACTTTACTAGAAATTCATGGCGGTCATGTCTAATACTGGCGTGACCCCATGAAATTTGGGCTTGGGGCCAGCTGATAATACCAAGCTGGCCCTAACCCCTTTATTACCCAGTGAGCCACCGCACCAGGGCCCTGGATGAGTTGGGTACAGCGCCAGAAGATGGCGCTTCTATGAACGCGCCATTTTCCGGGGTGGCTGCGGACTGCAATTTGTAGCGGGGGGGGGCCCAGAAAGCTTGGGCCTCCCTGCGCTGCAGATTCCAGCCCCCAGCTGCCTAGTTGTACCTGGCTGGACACAAAAATAGGGCGAAGCCCCACGTACTTTTTTTTTAATTATTTCATGAAATTCATGAAATAATTAAGAAAAAAAGGACTTCCCTATATTGTTGTGTCCGGCCAGGTACAAATAGGCAGCTGGTGGTTGGGGGCAGCCCGTTCCTGCCTGCTGTACCTGGCTGGACACATATATTGTGCGAAGCCCCACTTCAATTTTTTTAAATTATTTCATGAAATTCATGAAATAATTAAGAAAAAAAGGACTTCCCTATATTGTTGTGTCCGGCCAGGTACAAATAGGCAGCTGGTGGTTGGGGGCAGCCCGTTCCTGCCTGCTGTACCTGGCTGGACACAAATATTGTGCGAAGCCCCACTTCAATTTTTTTTAATTATTTCATGAAATTCATGAAATAATTAAGAAAAAAAGGGCTTCCCTATATTGTTGTGTCCGGCCAGGAACAAATAGGCAGCTGGTGGATGGGGGCAGCCCGTTCCTGCCTGCTGTACCTGGCTGGACACAAATATAGTGCGAAGCCCCACTTAAATTTTTTTAAATTATTTCAGGAAATTCATGAAATAATTTTAAAAAAATTGACGTGGGGCTTCGCACTATATTTGTGTCCAGCCAGGTACAGCAGGCAGGAACGGGCTGCCCCCAACCACCAGCTGCCTATTTGTACCTGGCCGGACACAACAATATAGGGAAGCCCTTTTTTCTTAATTATTTCATGAAATAATTTAAAGAAAATTGACGTGGGGCTTCGCCCTGTTTTTGTGTCCAGCCAGGTACAACTAGGCAGCTGGGGGCTGGAATCTGCAGCGCAGGGAGGCCCAAGTTTTCTGGGCCACCCCCGCTGCAAATTGCAGTCCGCAGCCACCCCGGAAAATGGCGCGTTCATAGAAGCGCCATCTTCTGGCGCTGTACCCAACTCATCCAGGGCCCTGATGCGGTGGCTCACTGGGTAATAAAGGGGTTAGAGCCAGCTTGGCATTATCAGCTGGCCCTAAGCCCGAAATTCATGGGGTCACGCCAATATTAGACATGACCACCATGAATTTCTAGTAAAGAATTTAAAAAAAACACAACACCCAGAAAAAAGTCCTTTAATTGAAATAAACACACAATTCTTTATTGTTCTAAATTAAACCATACTTACCATCACGCCCATTCCAGCTGAAGCCAACGATCTCCTGAAATAAAAGAAAAATAATAAAGCAACATCATCCTTACCTTTCCATGGTTCCCATGACAGCTTCAGCTCTGCTACATCAAGATGACAGGCTGGACCGCAGCAGAACGCTGCCATCCAGTCTGTCATCCCGCAGACACTGAGAAGCGCAGGCTTGCTTGCGCTCCACAGTGTCTCTCTGTGAGGGCATCCAGATGAGCCGAGTTAATGTCCAATGAACTCGGCTCACCTCATGCACGTCACTGACAGCGTGGGAAAATTCTCCTGCACTCAGCGCTTCAGCGTGGGAGAATTCTCACACTGAAGCGCTGAGTGCAGGAGAATTCTCCCACGCTGTCAGTGACGTGCAGGAGGTGAGCTGAGTTCATTGGACATGAGCTCACCTTATGCACGTCACTGACAGCGTGGGAAAATTCTCCTGCACTCAGCGCTTCAGCTTGAGAATTTTCCCACGCTGTCAGTGACGTGCATGAGGTGAGCCGAGTTCATTGGACATGAACTCGGCTCATCTGGATGTCGTCACAGAGAGACGCTGAGCAGCGCAAGCAAGCCTGCGCTTCTCAGTGTCTGCGGGATGAGAGGCTGGATGGCAGCGTTCTGCTGCGGTCCAGCCTGTCATCTCGATGTAGCAGAGCTGAAGCTGTCGTGGGAACCATGGAAAGGTAAGGATGAGGTTGCTTTATTATTTTTCTTTTATTGCAGGAGATCGTTGGCTTCAGCTGGAATGGGCGTGACGGTAAGTATGGTTTAATTTAGAACAATAAAGGACTGTGTCTTTATTTCAATTAAAGGACTTTATTCTGGGTGTTTGTGTTTTTTTTAACTTTGACTATGGGGTTAGTAATGGGGGTGTCTTATAGACGCCTCTCCATTACTAACCTGGGCTTGATGTCAGCTGGCATTATAAGCTGACATCAACCCCAACCCTATTACCCCCTGCCACCGCACCAGGGCAGCGTGGAAGAGCGAGGCTAAGTGCCAGCATTGGCGCATCCTATGAATGCGCCATTTCTGGGGCGGCTGACGGCTGGTGTTTCTAGCCTGGGAGGGGGCCAATATTCATGGCTCCCTTCCTGAGCTATTAATATCAGCCCCCAGCTGTCTGCCTAGCCTTTGCTAGCTATTAAATTAGGGGGGACCCCACGTCATTTTTTTTGGGGGGTCCCCCATTTTAATAGCTAGTAAAGGCTATGTATTCAGCTGGGGGCTGATATTAGTAGCCTGGGAAGCTCCGTGGGTATTACCCCCTTCCCAGGCTTCAAACATCTGCCCCAGCCGTCTGCTTAACCTCCGCTAGAGCCTAAAATTAAGGGGAACCCCACGCCAATTTTTTTAATAATAAATCCTTTATTTTAAAACTAAATGACAAGTACAGTAACCAACACTATCACTGTACTTCATATATATGTGACTGACATGTTTCTATCTATCTAATCTATGTGTGAAGCTCTATTCTGTCTGTTATAAATTGTCGGGTACCGCTGCTGAATTGCCGGCCGGCTTTTTTAAAGAGACGGTGCATGAAAACACTATTATTTTTTTTGATAAATCCTTTACGCTAAATGACAAGTGCAGTAACCAACACTGTCACTGTACTTCATATATATGTGACTGACATGTTTCTATCTATCTAATCTATGTGTGATGCTCTATTCTTTCTGTTATAAATTGTCGGGTACAGGTTTATGCCGCTGCTGAATTGCCGGCTTTTCATGTTTCACTGTTGGCACTGTTCCCATCGATTTGGGCAATCACTGTAATGCCACAACCACCATGGCTGTGGCATTACAGTGAGTGGCAGACAATCCATGCAGGACACGCTTTTGGTGTACGAACAGTTATCGAACATAACCTCGAACAGCCGAATTTTTTGCAAATCGTTCGGGTTCGTCGAACAAGTCGAACACCGCCCAAAACAGCTCGAATTTGAGATTGGCGAACAGTTCTAGTCGAACACCGCTCATCTCTACTGATAAGCTGACCCTCACTGTCCCTACTCACACGTTACCAGTCCTTTACTCCAGAAGGATGTGTCCCCCGTCGCAGGCCTGTCTGTCTTTGCAGGAGGGTGTCCCAGCCAAAAAAAAAAACCAGGAACAGCAGAATTCGCGGAAAGAAAGGAAGGGATACTTCGGCCTCTCGCCAGAGGTCCCGCTTACAGTCTCTCTGATCCGGATAGAAGCTCTGGTGGGTCCCCTTATGTAGTCCACACTCCAGTAGCAGGGAGTGTAATAGCTGTATCCTTCAGCAGTGCAGAAGCTGGGGAAGGCTCCGAGGATATGGTGTTAGATAGAAGAAATTACGTTGAGAGTCTGTCCTGCACCACACACGAGGGCCTGCACACCATCCTGGCTCTTTTCACAGACCACAGCCGACTCTTCGCGCGCTTTTTCCTGCCTCCCACTTTGGTCACGTGACTCTCTAGGGCGGGACACAGGAGGCTCAGTCTTTTTCTCTGTCATCACACCCTGCGCAGATGCAACCTCTGGCCACAAGGTGGCAACATCATCCTGTGTAATCACTTCTGTAACAGGCTCTATATCAATTATCACAGAACAGCCAGAGCCGGCCAGCTCACTACACACCCCCCCACTCAAAGGTTGGCAGTCCCTGCCAAGGACCGGCTCCAGGGCGGCGATGGCTGTGGATGTGACAGGGGGCGGCTGGGAAGAGGGCCACACATATTGGTCTCTGTAGGACTATCCTGGAGGTACCCCTGCAGTGGTCCTCATTGTCCGCCTAACGGGTTGGATCCCCTCTCTCCTATCAGTCACCCCACTCTCTTTCCCAGTCGACATGTCAGTAGAGGAGGTAATCGGTTCAAGTGCGTCAGTCGGACAGACAGGGGTAGGCATGCATTCAGTCTCTACATCCCCGGGGTCAGTGTCTCCGACAGTATTAGTGATATCCATCTCTCTAGGTATCACAGTAGGGGAGTCAGGCTGGGAACGGCAGGGGCGCAACATATTACGGTGCAAAGTTCGGATGCTGCCGCTGTCTTCGCCCTGTACTCGATAGACGGGGCCACCGGGCTACGGCTGTCCAATTACTCGATAGACTTCGGTCTCCCACTTGGGCCGGAGTTTCCCTTGCGGCTTCTTTATTCGGACTAGGACCAGTTGACCTACATTCAGTGGGTCTTCTTGAACCGGAAGTGGGTCAGCGTGCACTTGATCCTGAATTTGTCGGCCTACTAGCCGGTAGACAGTCTCCATTCTCTGGCGGTGTGTTTGTAGCCAGGAAGGATAGGTACCACAGGTATCTTCTTCGGAGCTAGACAGTTGCAACTCATGGATGTCTTTGCCTGGACGGCCAAATAGGAGGGTGTATGGGGTGTATCCGGTGACGGAATGGACCTGATTATTATAGGCCCACAGCAGTTCCGGGAGGAATCGAGGCCAGTCGGGCTTTTTGTCTTCAGCCAAAGTCCGGATCAGTTGTAAGAGGGTCCGGTTAAAGCGTTCACACGCGCCATTCCCTTGTGGATGGTAAGGGGTGGTCCTGGACTTCTTGATTCCATACATCCGTTGGAGTTCTTCAATGACTCGCCCTTCGAAACAAGCCCCCTGATCAGAGTGTAGCCGCTCCGGACACCCATAGACCCGAACGAATTGCTGACGGATAGCCTGTGCAGCTGATTCAGCAGTCTGATCCTTGGTAGCAACAGCGACAGCGAATTTCGTGAAGTGGTCCACCATCACCAGACAGTACTGGTAGCCACTATTCGCCGTTCCGATCAACAGATAGTCCACCATCAACAGCTCGAGGGGCCTCGACGTCTTAATAGTCTGGACGGGGGCACGCTGCTCCGCGGACTTGTGGAATTCACAGGTACGGCATGCTTGACAGACGTTTTCAACCAACTTACGGAGCCCCGGACAAAAAATGAACTGCTGGGTCCACCGGAGGGTCTTGTCTATGCCGAAGTGGCCGTTCCTCCTGTGAGCTTCGCCCACCATCTCATGGGCCAACTGCACCGGGACGACAATCTGCAAACACTCCTCCAGCATATGGGATAAAAGGGCCCTGCGACACAGGACTCCATCTTTCACGATCAGCCGATCCCACTGGGCAAGCAGAGCCAAAGCTCCGGTCGATAGTCGGGCTCTCACTTCGGAGGGCGGTTTCTCTTGTTTATTCACATACTGTTTCAGTAAGACATGCTCTGGATCTCGATCTTGAAGCTTGGCCCATTCTTGCTGGGACAGGGGAGATCCCACCACGGCTTCAATCCCTCCTACCGCATACTGGCGGCTATCTTTCATTTGCTTTGCGAGCCGGGCAAAGTCAGGCATCTCATCTTCCTCAAACTCTTCGTCCCGGTCCCCCACTGGCGGGGATGATGTCACTCTAGACAGGCTGTCAGCATTCTGATTCTCGTTCCCCGCTCTGTATTTAATTTTGTACTGGAATCTAGAGAGCCTGGCCATCCAGCGCTGTTCCATTGCCCCTAGTTTGGCATTCTCTAGGTGGGCAAGAGGATTGTTGTCCGTCATGACCAGCACCTCCGCTCCTGTCAGATAGCCGGCAAATTTCTCCGTCATAGCCCAAGTCAGAGCCAAGAGTTCCAAGCGGAAGGAGCTGTAGTTGACGGGATTCTTTTCGGTGTCACGGAGAGACCTACTGGCATAGGCTATCACGAGTTCTTTATTATCTTGAACTTGAGAGAGGACCGCCCCTAGACCTTGAAGGCTGGCGTCGGTGTGCAACTGAAACGGTAATGTGTAGTCTGCATATGCCAGAACAGGGGGTGATGTTAGAGCAGCCTTAAGTGCCTGAAAGGATTTTTCTCGGTCAGGCCCCCAACTGATGCGTCGTCCTCTGGGGCTGTTCGCGGTCCCTCGGAGAACCTCATGCAGTGGTTCAGCAAGCCGAGCAAAGTCCTTGACAAACCGACGGTAGTAGCCTGCTAGCCCCAGAAAAGCCCGGACTTCTTTGACGGTAGTTGGCTGCGGCCACTCTTGAACGGCTGCTATCTTCTCCGGAGAGGGCTGGACGCCTTCGGCCGAGATCCGGTGACCCAAGTAGTCAATTTCCTGCTGGAACATACGGCACTTGCTGGGCTTCAACTTCAAGCCGTGTCGCCTCAAGCGCTGGAACACTTGGCCAAGCTTGTGAAGATGGTCTTCAAAGGTGGCGGAGTATACCACGATGTCGTCAAGGTATATCAGCGTAAATTCAAAGTTGAAGTCCCCCAGACAGCGTTCCATTAGTCTCTGAAAGGTCCCCGGTGCGTTATTCAAGCCGAACGGCATCCGGTCGAACTCATACAGGCCCATGGGAAGGATGAAGGCGGTCTTTTCCCTGTCCTTCTCACTAATTGGAACCTGCCAATATCCACTGGCCAGGTCTAGGGACGAAAAATATTTGGCCTTCTTCAGGGCGGTCAGTGACTCTTCGATCCGAGGAAGTGGATATGAGTCCCGGATAGTGCAAGCGTTCAGCCTACGGTAGTCCACGCAAAACCTTAGGGAAATATCTTTCTTTTTGACTATCACCACGGGTGCAGCCCACGGGCTCTGGCTTTCACGTACCACTCCGGCGTGTAGCATAGATTCTAACAGGCTTTTCACCTCCTGGTATTGCTGAGGTGGTATCTGCCGGTACCTGTCGCGGATAGGGGGGGTATCTCCCGTGGGTATCTCGTGCTGGATACTGGTGGTACACCCAAAGTCTGTGTCATGCTTTGCAAAGGAGTCTTGGTGTTCCCGCAGGAGTTCCTCCACTTGAGACACTTCATGTTTGGTGTACTGAGACGTGTCTAGCTGCACTTTTTCCCGTAGTTTTCGCCCAATGTCTTCATCGTCTACTTGAGCGTTTATGGCTGAGACGGTTACCGTCCAGTCGCCTTCTGTAGACGGGGTGAATTCTAGGGGCCCAATGGGATTGACTTCCGTGGGTAGAGCATATACCCGGGCAAGTTGAGTGCCGGCTTCAAGGGCTAGCCCTACGTCTGCGGTGTTGTGTAGCCTGACAGGGACTCTTCCGCTCCTCACGACGGCTAGAGTGCGAGCAACTAGTGGGTTTAGCTTACCCCCACTTGGGGTCCTCGGCTCGATCAACACTTCAACCCCCTCAAGTTGTCGGTGGGTGTTAAGGGGTAAGGAAATGACTGTCTCTTTTTCAGCGGGCAAAGTAATCCGGGTACGGCGTGGCACCGTAATGGCGGCTAGGGGTAGTTGTTCCTCTGCCATCTGTTGAAGTCCAACGGTCCGGATTACGCGCTGGAACGCCAGACGAGTCAGCTTATGTTTGGTGACTTTCTGCCAGTATTTGGGTCCTTTTCTTGCCAAAAGCATAAGATCCAGGTCCTTCAAGATGTTCATTCCAACTATCACTGGGGTCTCAGAGCCGAAACCTTCCTTGACGATGACGATCCCTCGTTTTCCTAAGTCCTGTCCGCAGGCCTTTGTGTCCATCCAAGCAACTCCGGTCACTGGAATGGGTAGATTATTAGCCGCAATAATCTTAATGGAGGTGTCTGGGTCACGAGCAGTTCTTGGTTTGAGGTAATTTTCGTAAAACTGTTCAGAGATCGTGGTCACTTGTGACCCGGTGTCCATCAGTCCCTGTACGGCAATTCCTTCCAGGACAACTTCAAGTGTCGGGCTATTCGAGGCAAGAGCACTCCGCCATCGGCTCTGTTTTTCCACACCCCTCTCCTTGGCCTCCCCTGCTGCGCGAGCGTCAGCTGCAGGGGTGTCTAGTTTAACGGCGGCCATTGTGGTGAGGCCCGGCGTGGTAGCTCTGCTTGTGGATATGGCTGGGGTTCCATTCGCTGGTCTGATCGAAATTCCCTTCGCTGGGGTGACTGAGGGTTTGTTCGTTGGTGCGACGGAGGTTGTTGCGGAGGGAAGTGTTGAGGACAACGATGTGCCCTATGGCGAGGATCACCGCATGACCAACACTGTCTCACGGGACGACTAGGCTGTCTTCGCTGGTCTCCCTGTCGGTCTAATGTTAACTGTAATATCTGTCTCTGTAAGTCTGCTACCATCTGTTTCAGGTCTTCCGTGTCACTGTTCGGATTTTTAATGTCAGATATGGATCTGCACGCAGCACCTTGAATCCCCACATCCATGACGGGTCCCCTTGAACGTTCTATGGCTTCCTGTTTGACTTCAGCAAAAGTAAGAGTCGGCATCATCCGGATCAAGTCCTGTAACGTGCGGTTAAGATACTGGTCTCTCAGTCCTATTACACATTGGTCTCTCAGTACCAGGTCACGAGAAGCCATACCAGCTAGTTGCTCCCCTTTTCCACAGGTTTGTTCAAGGAGTACCTGAAGGGCGTTCGCATATTGGGGAATATCCTCCCATTCAAGCTGCGTCCGTCTAAAGAACATGTGTCGCAGTGTTCCCTGGTACGTGGTCGGCCCATAGGTGTTCTCCAGCACCCGCACCAAATCATCTACTGTACGCTGACCCCTGACTGTCTCCAGTCTGACTGTCGTCCATGCCTCCCCCTCTAGCGTCAGTAGCGCCATTTCTGCCAAGGTCTTAGGGTCAATTTTATACATTTCCCCCAGTATCCGGACTTGTTCCGCCCACTCTGGTACAGGGTAGTTTCGCCCGCCAAATTTCCTGACCTGATTCACAATAGACACCGGCGGGGCTTTCTGACTGTACACATGGCCTGGGTGGGAATCCTGTTGGTCACAGATCCTGCCGACTACGCCAGATGAAGTGACCGCGGGCAAGGCCGCGCATTGGTATCTATGATCTGGCCCAGCAAGATCCCCACACACAGACTCTATCTTGATAACCGTATCTTTACTCGTATACATTTTTAACACAGCAAAGAAAAAAAACAATAAATGACAACAGTAAATATGCACAGTAATAACGTGTACTGATAAGCTGACCCTCACTGTCCCTACTCACACGTTACCAGTCCTTTACTCCAGAAGGATGTGTCCCCCGTCGCAGGCCTGTCTGTCTTTGCAGGAGGGTGTCCCAGCCAAAAAAAAAAAACAGGAACAGCAGAATTCGCGGAAAGAAAGGAAGGGATACTTCGGCCTCTCGCCAGAGGTCCCGCTTACAGTCTCTCTGATCCGGATAGAAGCTCTGGTGGGTCCCCTTATGTAGTCCACACTCCAGTAGCAGGGAATGTAATAGCTGTATCCTTCAGCAGTGCAGAAGCTGGGGAAGGCTCCGAGGATATGGTGTTAGATAGAAGAAATCACGTTGAGAGTCTGTCCTGCACCACACACGAGAGCCTGCACACCATCCTGGCTCTTTTCACAGACCACAGCCGACTCTTCGCACGCTTTTTCCTGCCTCCCACTTTGGTCACGTGACTCTCTAGGGCGGGACACAGGAGGCTCAGTCTTTTTCTCTGTCATCACACCCTGCGCAGATGCAACCTCTGGCCACAAGGTGGCAACATCATCCTGTGTAATCACTTCTGTAACAGGCTCTATATCAATTATCACAGAACAGCCAGAGCCTACATAACTTATTGTGTTCTATATGTTACTGGACTTCTATTTTCATATGTTAATTACACTCCCTGCTACTGGAGTGTGGACTACATAAGGGATCCACCAAAGCTGCTATCCGGATCAGAGAGACTGTAAGCGGGTCCTCTGGCGAGAGGCCGAAGTATTCCCTCCTTTCAGCGTAATTTGTTGTTCCTGTTTTTTTCTTCGGCTGGGACGCCCTCCTGCAAAGACAGACAGGCCTGCGACGGGGGACACATCCTTCTGGAGTAAAGGACTGGTAACGTGTGACTAGGGACAGTGAGGGTCAGCTTATCAGTACACGTTATTACTGTGCATATTTACTGTTGTCATTTATTGTTTTTCTTTGCTGTTAAAAATGTATACGAGTAAAGATACGGTTATCAAGATAGAGTCTGTGTGTGGGGATCTTGCTGGGCCAGATTATAGATACCAATGCGCGGCCTTGCCCGCGGTCACTTCATCTGGCGTAGTCGGCAGGATCTGTGACCAACAAGATTCCCACCCAGGCCATGTGTACAGTCAGAAACCCCCGCCGGTGTCTATTGTGAATCAGGTCAGGAAATTTGGCGGACGAAACTACCCTGTACCAGACTGGGCGGAACAAGTCCGGATACTGGGGGAAATATATAATATTGACCCTAAGACCTTGGCAGAAATGGCGGTACTGACGCTAGAGGGGGAGGCATGGACGACAGTCAGACTGGAGACGGTCAGGGGCCAGCGTACAGTAGATGATTTGGTGCGGGTGCTGGAGAACACCTATGGGCCGACCACATACCAGGGAACACTGCGACACATGTTCTTTGGACGGATGCAGCTTGAATGGGAGGATATTCCCCAATATGCGAACGCCCTTCAGGTACTCCTTGAACAAACCTGTGGAAAAGGGGAGCAACTAGCTGGTATGGCTTCTCGTGACCTGGTACTGAGAGACCAATGTGTAATAGGACTGAGAGACCAGTATCTTAACCGCACGTTACAGGACTTGATCCGGATGATGCCGGCTCTTACTTTTGCTGAAGTCAAACAGGAAGCCATAGAACGTTCAAGGGGACCCGTCATGGATGTGGGGATTCAAGGTGCTGCGTGCAGATCCATATCTGACATTAAAAATCCGAACAATGACACGGAAGACCTGAAACAGATGGTAGCAGACTTACAGAGACAGATATTACAGTTAACATTAGACCGACAGGGAGACCAGCGAAGACAGCCTAGTCGTCCCGTGAGACAGTGTTGGTCATGCGGTGATCCTCGCCATAGGACAAATCGTTGTCCTCAACACTTCCCTCCGCAACAACCTCCGTCGCACCAACGAACAAACCCTCAGTCACCCAAGCGAAGGGAATTTCGATCAGACCAGCGAATGGAACCCCAGCCATATCCACAAGCAGAGCTACCACGCCGGGCCTCACCACAATGGCCGCCGTTAAACTAGACACCCCTGCAGCTGAGGCTCGCGCAGCAGGGGAGGCCAAGGAGAGGGGTGTGGAAAAACAGAGCCGATGGCGGAGTGCTCTTGCCGCGAATAGCCCGACACTTGAAGTTGTCCTGGAAGGAATTGCTGTACAGGGACTGATGGACACCGGGTCTCAAGTGACCACGATCTCTGAACAGTTTTAATAATAATTACCTCAAACCAAGAACTGCTCGTGACCCAGACACCGCCATTAAGATTATTGCGGCTAATAATCTACCCATTCCAGTGACCGGAGTTGCTTGGAAGGACACAAAGGCCTGCGGACAGGACTTAGGGAAATGAGGGATCGTCATCGTCAAGGAAGGTTTCGGTTCCGAGACCCCAGTGATAGTAGGAATGAACATCTTGAAGGACCTGGATCTTATGCTGTTGGCAAGAAAAGGACCCAAATACTGGCAGAAAGTCACCAAACATAAGCCGACTCGTCTGGCGTTCCAGCGCGTAATCCGGACCGTTGGACTTCAACAGATGGCAGAGGAACAACTACCCCTAGCCGCCATTACGGTGCCACGCCGTACCCGGATTACTTTGCCCGCTGAAAAAGAGACAGTCATTTCCTTACCCCTTAACACCCACCGACAACTTGAGGGGGTTGAAGTGTTGATCGAGCCGAGGACCCCAAGTGGGGGTAAGCTAAACCCACTAGTTGCTCGCACTTTAGCCGTCGTGAGGAACGGGAGAGTCCCTGTCAGGCTAAACAACACCGCAGACGTAGGCCTAGCCCTTGAAGCCGCCACTCAACTTGCACGGGTATATGCTCTACCCACGGAAGTGAATCCCATTGGGCCCCTCGAATTCACCCCGTCTACGGAAGGCGACTGGACGGTAACCGTCTCAGCCATAAACGCTCAAGTAGACGATGAAGACATTGGGCGAAAACTACGGGAAAAAGTGCAGCTAGACACGTCTCAGTACACCAAACAAGAAGTGTCTCAAGTGGAGGAACTCCTGCGGGAACACCAAGACTCCTTTGCAAAGCATGACACAGACTTTGGGTGTACCACCATTATCCAGCACAAGATATCCACGGGCGATACCCCCCCTATCCGCGAGAGGTACCGGCAGATACCACCTCAGCAATACCAGGAGGTGAAAAGCCTGTTAGAATCCATGCTACGCGCCGGAGTGGTACGTGAAAGCCAGAGCCCGTTGGCTGTACCCGTGGTGATAGTCAAGAAGAAAGATGGTTCCCTAAGGTTTTGCGTGGACTACCGTAGGCTGAACGCTTGCACTATCCGGGACTCATATCCACTTCCTCGGATCGAAGAGTCACTGACCGCCCTGAAGAAGGCCAAATATTTTTCGTCCCTAGACCTGGCCAGTGGATATTGGCAGGTTCCAATGAGTGAGAAGGACAGGGAAAAGACCGCCTTCATCCTTCCCATGGGCCTGTATGAGTTCGACCGGATGCCGTTCGGCTTGAATAACGCACCGGGGACCTTTCAGAGACTAATGGAACGCTGTCTGGGGGACTTCAACTTTGAGTTTATGCTGATATACCTTGACGACATCGTGGTATACTCCGCCACCTTTGAGGATCATCTTCACAAGCTTGGCCAAGTGTTCCAGCGCTTGAGGAGACACGGCTTGAAGTTGAAGCCCAGCAACTGCCATCTGTTCCAGCAGGAAATCGACTACTTGGGCCACCGGATCTCGGTCGAAGGCGTCCAGCCCTCTCCGGAGAAGATAGCAGCTGTTCAAGAGTGGCCGCAGCCAACTACCGTCAAAGAAGTCCGGGCTTTTCTGGGGCTAGCAGGCTGCTACCGTCGGTTTGTCAAGGACTTTGCTCGGCTTGCTGAACCACTGCATGAGGTTCTCCGAGGGACCGCGAACAGCCCCAGAGGACGACGCATCAGTTGGGGGCCTGACCGAGAAAAATCCTTTCAGGCACTTAAGGCTGCTCTAACATCACCCCCTGTTCTGGCATATGCAGACTACACATTACCGTTTCAGTTGCACACCGACGCCAGCCTTCAAGGTCTAGGGGCAGTCCTCTCTCAAGTTCAAGATAATAAAGAACGCGTGATAGCCTATGCCAGTAGGTCTCTCCGTGACACCGAAAAGAATCCCGTCAAATACAGCTCCTTCCGCTTGGAACTCCTGGCTCTGACTTGGGCTATGACGGAGAAATTTGCTGGCTATCTGACAGGAGCGGAAGTGCTGGTCATGACGGACAACAATCCTCTTGCCCACCAAGAGAATGCCAAACTAGGGGCAATGGAACAGCGCTGGATGGCCAGGCTCTCTAGATTCCAGTACAAAATTAAATACAGAGCGGGGAATGAGAATCAGAATGCTGACAGCCTGTCTAGAGTGACATCATCCCCGCCAGTGGGGGACCGGGATGAAGAGCTGGAGGAAGATGAGATGCCTGACTTTGCCCGGCTCGCAAAGCAAATAGAAGATAGCCGCCAGTATGCGGTAGGAGGGATTGAAGCCGTAGTGGGATCTCCCCTGTCCCAGCAAGAATGGGCCAAGCTTCAATATCGAGATCCCGAGCACGTCTTACTGAAACAGTATGTGAATAAACAAGAGAAACCGCCCTCCGAAGTGAGAGCCCGACTATCGACCGGAGCCTTGGCTCTGCTTGCCCAGTGGGATCGGCTGATCGTGAAAGATGGAGTCCTGTGTCGCAGGGCCCTTTTATCCCATATGCTGGAGGAGTGTTTGCAGATTGTCGTCCCGGTGCAGTTGGCCCATGAGATGGTGGGCGAAGCTCACAGGAGGAACGGCCACTTCGGCATAGACAAGACCCTCCGGTGGACCCAGCAGTTCATTTTTTGTCCGGGGCTCCGTAAGTTGGTTGAAAACGTCTGTCAAGCGTGCCGTACCTGTGAATTCCACAAGTCCGCGGAGCAGCGTGCCCCCGTTCAGACTATTAAGACGTCGAGGCCCCTCGAGCTGTTGATGGTGGACTATCTGTTGATCGGAACGGTGAATAGTGGCTACCAGTACTGTCTGGTGATGGTGGACCACTTCACGAAATTCGCTGTCGCTGTTGCTACGAAGGATCAGACTGCTGAATCAGCTGCACAGGCTATCTGTCAGCAATTCCTTCGGGTCTACGGGTGTCCGGAGCGGCTACACTCTGATCAGGGGGCTTGTTTCGAAGGGCGAATCATTGAAGAACTCCAACGGATGTATGGAATCAAGAAGTCCAGGAGCACCCCTTACCATCCACAAGGGAATGGGGCGTGTGAACGCTTTAACCGGACCCTCTTACAACTGATCCGGACTTTGGCTGAAGACAAAAAGCTCGACTGGCCTCGATTCCTCCCGGAACTGCTGTGGGCCTATAATAATCAGGTCCATTCCGTCACCGGATACATCCCATACACCCTTCTCTTTGGCCGTCCAGGCAAAGACATCCATGAGTTGCAACTGTCTAGCTCCGAAGAAGATACCTGTGGTACCTATCCTTCCTGGCTACAAACACACCGCCAGAGAATGGAGACTGTCTACCGGCTAGTAGGCCGACAAATTCAGGATCAAGTACACGCTGACCCACTTCCGGTACAAGAACACCCACTGAATGTAGGTCAACTGGTCCTAGTCCGAATAAAGAAGCCGCAAGGGAAACTCCGGCCCAAGTGGGAGACCGAAGTCTATTGAGTAATTGGACATCCGTACCCCGGTGGCCCCGTCTATCGAGTGCAGGGCAAAGACAGCAGCAGCATCCGAACTTTGCACCGTAATATGTTGCGCCCCTGCCGTTCCCAGCCTGACTCCCCTACTGTGATACCTAGAGAGATGGATATCACTAATACTGTCGGAGACACTGACCCCGGGGATGTAGAGACTGAATGCATGCCTACCCCTGTCCGTCCGACTGACGCACTTGAACCGATTACCTCCTCTACTGACATGTAGACTGGGAAAGAGAGTGGGGTGACTGATAGGAGAGAGGGGATCCATCCCGTTAGGCGGACAACGAGAACCACTGCAGGGGTACCTCCAGGACAGTCCTACAGAGACCAATATGTGTGGCCCTCTTCCCAGCCGCCCCCTGTCACATCCACAGCCATCGCCGCCCTGGAGCCGGTCGTTGGCAGGGACTGCCAACCTTTGAGTGGGGGGACGTGTAGTGAGCTGGCAGGCTCTGGCTGTTCGGTGATTATTGATATAGAGCCTGTTACAGAAGTGATTACACAGGATGATGTTGCCACCTTGTGGCCAGAGGTTGCACCTGCGCAGGGTGTGATGACAGAGCAAAAGACTGAGCCTCCTGTGTCCGGCCCTAGAGAGTCACGTGACCAAAGTGGGAAGCAGAAAAAAGCGCGCGAGGAGTTTGCTGTGGGCTGTGAAAAGAGCCAGGACGGTGTGCAGGCCCTCGTGCGTGGCGCAGGAGAGACTCTCAACGGGATTTCTTTTACCTGACACCATATCCTCGGGGCCTTCCCCAGCTTCTTCACTGCTGAGGGATACTGCTATTACACTCCCTGCTACTGGAGTGTGGACTACATAAGGGATCCACCAAAGCTGCTATCCGGATCAGAGAGACTGTAAGCGGGTCCTCTGGCGAGAGGCCGAAGTATTCCCTCCTTTCAGCGTAATTTGTTGTTCCTGTTTTTTTCTCCGGCTGGGACGCCCTCCTGCAAAGACAGACAGGCCTGCGACGGGGGACACATCCTTCTGGAGTAAAGGACTGGTAACGTGTGAGTAGGGACAGTGAGGGTCAGCTTATCAGTACACGTTATTACTGTGCATATTTACTGTTGTCATTTATTGTTTTTCTTTGCTGTTAAAAATGTATACGAGTAAAGATACGGTTATCAAGATAGAGTCTGTGTGTGGGGATCTTGCTGGGCCAGATTATAGATACCAATGCGCGGCCTTGCCCGCGGTCACTTCATCTTATATAACATATTACCATGTATGATTCACAATCACATACAGTAGTGTAGTATGTACCAGACTTCAAGGTTGCTCAGTGGGTAGCACTGTTGCTCTTCAGAGCTGGGGTCCTGGGTTCAAATCCCAAGACAACATCTACAAGTAGTTTCAATGCTCTTTCTGCGTTTTTGAGGGTTTTCGTTCCACTCTCCAAAGACATACTGCAAGTAAATCTAGATTGTGAGCCCCAATGGGGACAGGGATGATAATATCTGTAAAGCACTACGGAATATGATGGTACTATAAAAACAAAGTATAATAAATAAATCATTTTAGACTAAATTTGATTGAAAACTAAAGCTGTTTTCAATAGACATCATTGACTTGTAATGGGGTTAGTCGAGTAGCACAGATATGTCAATTGTTTTGACTGGAAATGTACTTTCAATGCCAATAGTGATTAAATCATTATGTAGTCTGAAAGGTACTTCTGAGTTCGGACACCAATGGGAATAGGGCTTAAGACATGATTAATACAAAATACAGTTTTTAGAGATAAGTTCTTAACTTTGCCAAATGCTAACATTTTTTAGGTTAACAGAGGTCCAGATGCAGCACTTGTTTAATTACTGGACACAAACTAGCTGAGTATGTTTCTGACTTTTACTTCACTAGTGTTTCACCTATCAATATGTTTTTGGAATGTTAAGGAAAAACAAATTGTCCTTGGGTAAATTAAACCCAAGACTCCAAATATTGCTAGGCAACAGCATGAAACAGTGAGCCACGGCACTGACAATGTTTAACATGGACATTACTTCCTATTATTATCTGAAGAGGAAAACACAAAATTTGCAGAATAGTGTACACAATGCTGTAGACCAAGGGATCCCCAGCCTATGGCTCGTGGACCCATGATGAGTGGCTCCCAGCTTTTGGCCAGCTTGGTGCATTAGCACCAGGTCTAGGAAAAAGCTATGAAGACCAACTTTTCAGATACTGATTTTAGCCCCAAACAGAGGAGCAAATCTGAATACACATATTCTGGCCTTGGGGTTGGAAACATAAATTAAGTAAATGTTAAGCAGGAAATAGAATGATACTGTCAGATGGAGAAGGTAATTGAGGCTGCATGTAATAGTGTGGTGGGACAAGAATAAGGTGGGAAATCCTAGATGTAACTATACTGCCTCAGCTTTATTCAGTGATGAATCTTAGGCTGTCATTATACAGATAATGGGGTCTCTAGATGTCATTAATTTGGGAGAGGCGGGAGCTGGATGTCCGGAGAGGGGAAGTGAAGGTGTGGCTCATGACCCTCTCTATGAGCTGAATGTTGCTCTCAAGGTAAGAAAGGTTGGGAACCACTGCTCTAGACATTCCGAGATTTTAGTTTAAAGATGTAATTTAATATTTCTAGATTAATATGTTTAGCTTTTTGATTATGTTTTCTTAGATGTAAAAGTTATGCTTTTATTTTAACACTGCACTTGTTATTATTAAACACTCCTCAACATTAAAACTGCAACATCAAGAAGAAAAAGTTGTAGAAATATGGAAATCATAAGATCGATATACATGTTAACGATATGCAAATGATTAAAAAATGTAAACCAAAATTTCATAACATCTTGATTTGTTCATTATTGAGTATAAGCTCCATGCACAGACATGCATGCACTTATATGCCTTGGCATGCTATCAAAGAGGATATTAATCATTGTCTGAGGAATGTTCTGCCATGCTGAATGCAGTTGTTTACCCAAATCATTGAGATTTGCTGCTGGTGGCACCCTTTGCTATTGCTGAACAAGTGTTCCAAGAGCCATCTTTCAACATGACAACTCCATGATGCATTTTGCTCATGCTAATAAGAGCAGCCTGACAGGGCCTAAACATGATACCATGGCCTGAAGCATCACCAAAATTAACTTCCATTGGGATTTCATTGGTTGTCAGTTGCTAAGGGAGCTGCCAGCAGTGGATCTTGATGAGTTACATGTCCAAAGACATTCAGCAAGGCAGAACATTTCTCAGACAATCAATAATAACCTCATTTGTAACAATCAAGGTATGTAAGTGCTTGTATTTCTGCGCATGGCGCTCATACTTGATATTAAATAAATTGAGATGCTTTAAAAATTTTGTTTCCATTTTTTTGTCATGTGCATATCAATTACATGTCTGTCGATCCTGTGATTTCCATAATACCACAATCTTCCTTTCATTCTGTTGCAATTTCAATGTTGAGGATTGTAGCTCAATCAAATAGCTCTAGAAAAGAAACATTAAAGCAGTATTTATAAAGCATTCTACTTTATAAGGAGATTAAAATATGAAAAGTCTCCAAATATGAACAGAATATCACAATATTAACAGTTTAATAACAATTTTCACATATATCACTAACACTTTTGGTTATGTTGTTTTAACATTTAAAAAAAAACAAAAAAAAGCTTGGATAATGTGCATGACAAAAATAACTACACCAATTATCAATACATTACACAGCAAGGCGAATGCTGTGAGCATTGTCACTTAGGAAAGATGTTCTCAAAGTAAATTATATGTTTTATAATTATACGATTGCTTTATGTCTCTTGTTTGTCTAATAGGTACAATGAGCACATTTTTGCATGGCATGTGCCAAGTTTAAACTTCATAAGAAATATATTGTTTAAGAATTTGTTAATAATCAGGGTAATATGGATATATTTTTTACATATCTACATACTCCATACTGTTGGTTTTGGTATTGGAAATATTGTGATATTAAAATATCATTTATATAGAAAGGAGAACTACTTGGAGTTTAAAAGTTAAAATGTCAATTTTATTCGTTACAAAAATTCATTAATAAATAGAAGGTTTGTGCAACAGAAAGACAGATAACAACAAACACTGGTGAATTCAATGTATCCAGATGTATAGTAACATAGTGTGACATACCTGGTGGCGGGCTTGCATAGTGCACCATCTCTCACTATGCAAGATCGCAAACTTTATCTTCAGTCCAGTCTGCTGGCCTGGCTTCTTTCCATGCTGGCTGTTTGTCTCTGTTCTGACTGCTTAGGGCGGCGGCCCAATTACTTCCTGATTCTTGTAGCTGCTGTAGGCACACCCCTAATGCATCCTCAGCCTACTGCTGTCTGTCACTGGATATTTAAACCAGCTTCTCTTGGAAGCTGATGCCTGAGCAACTTCAACATTCAGTGTGCTCTTTTACTCTGAATGTGCCAGGTCCCGTTCTGTTTTTCTCCTGCCTGTCCGCCTTCTTGGAGGCTGTATTTCCAGGCCTGTCTGTACACTCTCCTAGCCTGTTCGTTTCTGCCTCTGGGGGCCATATGCCCAGGCTCGTTCCTGTATTTCGCTGCAGTAACAGTTCCTGTCCGAACTGTCTCCTAGCCTCTTACCTGTTTTGTCTCTATGTCCATTTCCTCCCTTTTTCTACAGTGTCTGAACCAGCACTTGGCTATACCTAGGCTCGTTCCTGTATTTTGTTGTAGTAACAGTTCCTGTCTGAACTATCTCCCAACCTGTTACTTGTTTCGTCTCTATGTCCGTTTCCTCCCATTTTGCTGCAGTGTCTGAACCAGCACTTGGCTTTACCTAGACTCGTTCCTGAATTTCGTTGCAGTAACAGTTCCTGTCTGAACTGTCTCCTAACATGTTATTTGTTTTGTCTCTATGTTCATTTTCTCCCTTTTGCTGCAGTGTCTGAACAAGCACTTAGCTTTACCTAGGCTCGTTACTGTGTTTCGTTGCAGTACAGTTCATGTCTGAACTGTCTCCTAACCTGTTACCTATTTTGTCTCTATGTCCGTTTCTTCTTTTTTTCTGCAGAGTCTGAACCTGCACCTAACTCCTACTCGTTGTCGCTGTACTTCCGTTTGTGAGTTTGGCGTCCACTCGCTACTTCTTTGCAAGTACCTTGTGTGAATCTGGTTCTACGTTTCCCTTCCAGTCTGTTCCGTGTGAACAGAGCCCTGTCCCCTCTGCTCAGTCTTTGCTCACCGCTTTGGCGGTTTATCTCTGCTCTGCCTTACTTACTGCTCTGGCGGTTTCTTCCCGCTCTGCTCTGCTTTGTCCACTCCACTTGCGGTTTCGCTCTGCTCAGCCTTATCTACCGCACCTGCAGTTTTGCTCTCCTCAGCCCTGTCTACCGCACTTGCGGTTTCGCTCTGCTCAGCCCTGTCCACTGCACTTGCGGTTTCGCTCTGCTCAGCCCTGTCCACCGAACTTGCGGTTTCGCTCTGCTCAGCCCTGTCCACTGCACTTGCGGTTTCGCTCTGCTCAGCCCTGTCCACCGCGCTTGCGGTTTCGCTCTGCTCAGCCCTGTCCACCATGCTTGCGGTTTTGCTCTGCTCAGCCCTGTCCCCCGTGCTTGCGGTTTCGCTCTGCTCAGCCCTGTCCACTTCACTTGTGGTTTCGCTCTGCCCAGCCCTGTCCACCGCACCTGCGGTTTCGCTCTGCTCAGCCTTGTCCACCGCGCTTGCGGTTTCGCTCTGCTCAGCCTTGTCCACCGCGCTTGCGGTTTCGCTCTGCTCAGCCTTGTCCACCGCACTTGCGGTTTCACTCTGCTTAGCCTTGTCCACCGCACTTGCGGTTTCGATCTGCTCAGCCTTGTCCACCGCAGTTGCGGTTTCGATCTGCTCAGCCTTGTCCACCGCACCTGCGATGTCGCTTTACTCTGCTTGATTACCGCATCTGCGGCTCTGAACCCGTCTCCTAGTCTGTACTGGATCCTACCCAGCCTGTGCTCTAACCTGCCTTTTCCTGTATTCCCCGGTGTGGGTGAACAGCCATGTCCGGGGTCTGACCTGGAGTCGCACCTGGTCCCTCTGCTCGGTTCCTCCCTGGTGCACAGGCGTCGTATGCCATCGTGCGACCTTGGTCGGATCGGGTAGATACTTAGTTACGCCCCTCCAGGCACTCTCCGGTTCATGGTCCAGTGGGATCACTAAAACACGCACACGCCAGTCAGTCCGGCGTGTGCATAACAGTTTGCTCAGGCCATGGTTCCCGTTGAGCCCCACGGCCCTTCGCTCTCTGAGTCAATTTGAATCTGTTTCCAGCGAATACGTGCATTAAAAATAAATAAAAAAAAATGTTTTCTACCTATGGCCCAGGCGATGTACGCACCAGTTCAAATAGAGCTTTCTGCACTCGTTCCTGCGGATCCGCCACGGTACTATGGGGATCCTAAACAAAGCTGTGAGTTTGTGGAGCAATGCATGCTGCATTTCAATCTCTACCCTCTCTATTTTCCTACCGATTGGTCTAAAGTGGCATTTATGTTATCCTACCTAGTGGGTGATGCCTTGAAATGGGTAACCCCCCTATGGGAAGCATGGGATCCTATCGTCCTTGACCTGCAGGCCTTCCTGGTGGCCTTTCTAATAGTCTTCGATGACCCTAATCCTGGGGTCTCTGCTGAAGCTGCCCTTCTCAGTGTCCCGGAGCAGCCCCGATGGGTGATGTGTGTGGGTAGCGCACCAGTTCTCCTGCCTGAAGAGACTGCTGCCCTCCCAGAAACCAGACTGAAGATGGTCCCTGAGCAGGAACTCACCATCCTTAATGAATCTGGCGATACGTCCATCAAGGCGGAGGATACTCCCAAGTCTCTGCACCCCTCTAACCTGGCGGAGTACCTCCAGTTGCCTCCTGAATCCTCCGGGGTGCTACCTGGTAACAAATGGAGAGAGACTTTCCTACACCCTGTACCGGATACCTCGCCCACTTCATCCAGTGAGCTTGACCAAGTGTACTCTGAAACAGTTGTTACCCCCAAGTCTCTGCACCCCTCCAACCAGGGGGGGGAACTCCAGTTGCCACCTGAATACTCCGGGGTTCTGCCTGTTAACGAATGGAGAGAGACTTTCCTGCAACCTGTATCGGATACCTCGCCCACTTCTTCCAGTGAGTTTGATCAAGTGTACCCCGAAGCAGTGGTTACCCCCGAGTCTCTGCACCCCTCCAACCAGGCGGAGGACCCCCAGTTGTCTCCTGAACCCTCTGGGGTGCTACCTGATAACAAATGGACAGAGACTTTCTTACACCCTGTACCTGGTACTTCACTCACTTCATCCGTTGCTGAGGATGGCTTGATGGGAGGAAGCATCCTTGTCACCAAGATGATGAGACCAGTTTCGTTTCCTCTAGTGGACAGAAGAGGCAATCCTCTTGAAGAGAAGGACTGGCCTCCCAATTCGCTGCGGAACATTCTTGCAGGCTTGAAAAAGAGGGGGCGTAAGGGGGGGCTACTGTGACATACCTGGTGGCGGGTTTGCATAGTGCACCATCTCTCACTATGCAAGATCGCAAACTTTATCTTCAGTTCAGTCTGCTAGCCTGGCTACTTTCCATGCTGGCTGTTTGTCTTTGTTCTGACTGCTTAGGGTGGCGGCCCGGTTACTTCCTGATTCTTGTAGCTGCTGTAGGCACACCCCTAATGCGTCCTCAGCCTATTGCTGTTTGTCACTGGATATTTAAACCAGCTTCTCTTGGAAGCTGATGCCTGAGCAACTTCAACATTCAGTGTGCTCTTTTACTCTGAATGTGCCAGGTCCCGTTCTGTTTTTCTCCTGCCTGTCCACCTTCTTGGAGGCTGTATTTCCAGGCCTGTCTGAACACGCTCCTAGCCTGTTCGTTTCTGCCTCTGGGGTCCGTATACCCAGGCTCATTCCTGTATTTCGCTGCAGTAACAGTTCCTGTCTGAACTGTCTCCTAGCCTCTTACCTGTTTTGTCTCTATGCCTGTTTCCTCCCTTTTTCTGCAGTGTCTGAACCAGCACTTGGCTATACCTAGGCTCATTCCTGTATTTTGTTGTAGTAACAGTTCCTGTCTGAACTGTCTCCTAACCTGTTACTTGTTTCGTCTCTATGTCCATTTCCTCCCTTTTTGCTGCAGTGTCTGAAGCAGCACTTGGCTATACCTAGGCTCGTTCCTGTATTTCGTTGCAGTAATAGTTCCTGTCTGAACTGTCTCGTAACCTGTTATTTGTTTTGTCTCTATGCTCGTTTTCTCCCTTTTGCTGCAGTGTCTGAACCAGCACTTGGCTTTACCTAGGCTCGTTCCTGTATTTCGTTGCAGTAACAATTCCTGTCTGAACTGTCTCCTAACCTATTACTTGTTTTGTCTCTATGTCCGTTTCCTCCCTTTTGCTGCAGTGTCTGAACCAGCACTTGGCTTTACCTAGGCTCGCTCCTGTATTTCATTGCAGTACACTTCTTGTCTGAACTGTCTCCTAACCTGTTACCTGTTTTGTCTCTATGTCCGTTTCTTCTCTTTTTCTGCAGAGTCTGAACCTGCACCTAACTCCTACTCATTGTCGCTGTACTTCCGTTTGTGAGTTTGGAGTCCACTCGCTACTTCTTTGCAAGTACCTTATGTGTATCTGGTTCTGCGTTTCCCTTCCAGTCTGTTCCGTGTGAACAGAGCCCTGTCCCCTCTGCTCTGTTTTTGCTCACCGCTTTGGCGGTTTATCTCTGCTCTGCCATACTTACCGCTCTGGCGGTTTCTGCCCGCTCTGCTCTGCTTTGTCCACCGCACTTGCGGTTTCGCTCTGCTCAGCCCTGTCCACCGCACTTGCGGTTTCACTCTGCTCAGCCTTGTCCACTGCACTTGTGGTTTCGCTCTGCTCAGCCCTGTCCACTGCCCTTGCGGTATCGCTCTGGTCAGCCCTGTCCATCGCACTTGCAGTTTCGCTCTGCTCAGCCCTGTCCACCGCGCTTGCGGTTTCGCTCAGCTCAGCCCTGTCCACCGCGCTTGCGGTTTCGCTCTGCTCAGCCCTGTCCACCGCGCTTGCGGTTTCGCTCTGCTCAGCCTTGTCCACCGCACTTGTGGTTTTGCTCTGCTCAGCCTTGTCCACCGCACTTGCGGTTTTGCTCTGCTCAGCCTTGTCCACCGCACCTGCGGTTTCGCTTTACTCTGCTTGATTACCGCATCTGCGGCTCTGAACCCGTCTCCTAGTGTGTACTGGACCCTACCCAGCCTGTGCTCTAACCTGCCTGTTCCTGTATTCACCGTGTGGGTCAACAGCCGTGTCCGGGGTCTGACCTGGAGTCGCACCGGGTCACTCTGCTCGGTTCTTTCCTGGTGCACTGGCGTCGTATGCCGTCGTGCGACCTTGGTCGGATCGGGTAGATACTTTGTTACGCCGCTCCAGGCACTCTCCGGTTCATGGTCCAGTGGGATCACTAAAACACGCACACGCCAGTCAGTCCGGGCGTGTGCATAACACATAGTAACATAGTTTTTAAGGTTGAAGGAAGACTAAGTCCATCTAGTTCATCCCATAGCCTAACATGTTGATCCAGAGGAAGGCAAAAAAAAAACATGTGGCAAACACTAAGCTCCACATTGGGGAAAAAAATTCCTTCCTGACTCCATACGGCAATCAGACTATTTCGCTGGATCAACGCCCTATCAAGGAATCTAGTATATATAACCTGTAATATTTTACTTTTCAAGAAAGGCATCCATGCCCTTCTTAAATTTTAGTAGTGAATCGCTCACTACATCATGCGGCAGAGAGTTCAATAGTCTCACTGCTCTTACAGTAAAGAATCCGCGTCTGTGATTATGAATAAACCTTCTTTCCTCCAGATGTAGAAGATGCCCCCTTGTCCCCGTCTCAGGCCTCAGCGTTAAAAGATCAGTAGAAAGGTCTTTGTTTTACCAAACTAAAAAATGTAATACAATGTCTTGGTATTGCAGACCCCCTAGTCCTCTAATAACCTTCGTCGCTCTTCTCTGCACCCGCTCTAGTTCAGCTATGTCTTTCTTATACACCGGAGACCAGAACTGTACACAGTATTCTATGTGTGGTCGCACTAGTGACTTGTATAGAGGCAAAATTATGTTCTCATGAGCATCTATGCCTCTTTTAATGCATCCCATTATTCTATTTGCCTTTGCAGCAGCTGCCTGACACTGGCCACCAAACGTGAGCTTGTCGTCCACCAATGCACCCAGGTCTTTTTCAGTGACAGTTTTGCGCTGTGTTTTACAATTAAGCATATAATTATACATTTTATTTCCTCTGCCCAAATGCATTACCTTACATTTATTCCCATTAAAGCTCATTTGCCATTTATCAGCCCAAGCTTCTAGTTTACATAGATCCTCCTGTAATATAAAATTGTCCTCCTCTGTATTGATTACCCTGCAGAGTTTAGTGTCATCTGCAAATATTGAAATATTACGCTGTATGCCCCCTACAAGGTCATTAATAAATATGTTAAAAAGAAACGGGCCCAATACTGACCCCTGTGGTACCCCACTGTTAACTGTGACCCAGTCTGAGTGCGTTCCATTAATAACCACCCTTTGTTTCCTATCACTGAGCCAGTTCTTAACCCACTTACATATATTTTCCCCTATCCCCATTGTTCTCATTTTATGTATCAACTAGTAATGAGCGAGCATGCTCGCCACTGCTCGGTACTCGCCCGAGCTTCTCAGTACTCGAGATGCTCGGAGCTCGCCGAGAACTTTCGAGATGCTCGGGCGGGAGCTCAGGTCCCCCTCCTGCATGTTTGGCTCTCTTTATAGCACCAATCATGCAGGGAATGTATGCCACTCACTGTAATGCCGCAGCCATGGTGGTTGTGACATTACAGAAGTTGCCCAAATCGATGAGAACAGTGCTCATAGTGAAACATGAAAAGCAGGCAATTCAGCAGCGGCATACACCTGTACCCGACAATTTAGAACACAAAGAATAGAGCATCACACATAGATTAGATAGATAGAAACATGTCAGTCACATACAGTACAGACCAAAAGTTTGGACACACCTTCTCATTTAAAGATTTTTCTGTATTTTCATGACTATGAAAATTGTACATTCACACTGAAGGCATCAAAACTATGAATTAACACATGTGGAATTATATACTTAACAAAAAAGTGTGAAACAACTGAAAATATGTCTTATATTCTAGGTTTTTCAAAGTAGCCACCTTTTGCTTTGATGATTGCTTTGCACACTCTTGGCATTCTCTTGATGAGCATCAAGAGGTAGTCACCGGAAATGGTCTTCCAACAATCTTGAAGGAGTTCCCAGAGATGCTTAGCACTTGATGGCCCTTTTGCCTTCACTCTGCGATCCAGCTCACCCCAAACCATCTCGATTGGGTTCGGGTCTGGTGACTGTGAAGGCCAGGTCATCTGGCGTAGCACCCCATCACTCTCTCTCTTGGTCAAATAGCCCTTACACAGCCTGGAGGTGTGTTTGGGGTCATTGTCCTGTTGAAAAATAAATGATGGTCCAACTAAACGCAAACCAGATGGAATAGCATGCCGCTGCAAGATGCTGTGGTAGCCATGCTGGTTCAGCATGCATTCAATTTTAAATAAATCCCCAACAGTGTCACCAGCAAAGCACCCCCACACCATCACACCTCCTCCTCCATGATTCACAGTGGGAACCAGGCATGTAGAGTCCATCCGTTCACCTTTTCTGCATCGCACAAATACACGGTGGTTGGAACCAAAGATCTCAAATTTGGACTCATCAGACCAAAGCACAGATTTCCACTGGTCTAATGTCCATTCCTTGTGTTCTTTAGCCCAAACAAGTCTCTTCTGCTTGTTGCCTGTCCTTAGCAGTGGTTTCATAGCAGCTATTTTACCATGAAGGCCTGCTGCACCAAGTCTCCTCTTAATAGTTGTTGAAGAGATGTGTCTTCTGCTAGAACTCTGTGTGGCATTGACCTGGTCTCTAATCTGAGCTGCTGTTAACCTGCGATTTCTGAGGCTGGTGACTTGGATAAACTTATCCTCAGAAGCAGAGGTGACTCTTGGTCTTCTTTTTCCTGGGGCGGTCCTCATGTGAGCCAGTTTCTTTGTAGCGCTTGATGGTTTTTGCAACTGCACATGGGGACACTTTCAAAGTTTTCCCAATTTTTCGCACTGACTGACCTTCATTTCTTAAAGTAATGATGGCCACTCGTTTTTCTTTACTAAGCTGCTTTTTTCTTGCCATAATACAAATTCTAACAGTCTATTCAGTAGGACTATCAGCTGTGTATCCACCAGACTTCTGCACAACACAACTGATGGTCCCAACCCCATTTATAAGGCAAGAAATCCCACTTATTAAACCTGACAGGGCACACCTGTGAAGTGAAAACCATTTCCGGTGACTACCTCTTGAAGCTCATCAAGAGAATGCCAAGAGTGTGCAAAGAAGTCATCAAAGCAAAAGGTGGCTACTTTGAAGAACCTAGAATATAAGACATATTTTCAGTTGTTTCACAATTTTTTGTTAAGTATATAATTCCACATGTGTTAATTCATAGTTTTGATGCCTTCAGTGTGAATGTACAATTTTCATTGTCATGAAAATACAGAAAAATCTTTAAATGAGAAGGTGTGTCCAAACTTTTCGTCTATACTGTATATAATAAGTACAGTGACAGTGTTGGTTACTGTACTTGTAATTTAGTGTTAAAATAAAGGATTTATTAAAAATATAATAATAGTGTTTTCATGCACCCGTCTCTGGCAATTCAGCAGCATACATCGGTACCTCACAATTTAGAAGAGAAAAAATAGAGCATCACACATAGATTAGATAGATAGAAACATGTCAGTCACATATATAATAAGTACAGTGACAGTGTTGATTACTGTACTTGTCATTTAGTGTTAAAATAAAGGAATTATTAAAAAAAAAAAATTGGTGAGGGGTTCCCCGTAATTTTAGTCTCTAGCAAAGGTTAAGCAGACGGCTGGGGCAGATGTTTGAAGCCTGGGAAGGGGGTAGTACCCACGGAGCATCCCAGGCTTCTAATAACAGCCCCCAGCTGAATATCTAGCCTTTACTAGCTATTAAAATGGGGGACCCCCCCAAAAAATGACGTGGGGTCCCCTCTTTTTTAATAGCTAGCAAAGGCTAGGCAGACAGCTGGGGGCTGATATTAATAGCCCAGGAAGGGTGCCATGAATATTGGCCCCCTCCCAGGCTAGAAACACCAGCCGTCAGCCGCCCCAGAAATGGCGCATCCATAGGATGCGCCATTCTGGCACTTAGCCTCGCTCTTCCCACTGCCCTGTAGTGGTGGCAGTGGGATAATAGGGTTGAGGTTGATGTCAGCTTATAATGCCATTCTGGGTGTTTGTGTTTTTTTTTTACTTTGACTATGGGGTTAGTAATGGGGGTGTCTTATAGACACCTCTCCATTACTAACCTGGGCTTGATGTCAACTGGCATTATAAGCTGACATCAACCCCAGCCCCATTACCCCACTGCCACCGCTATAGGGCAGTGGGAAGAGCGAGGCTAAGTGCCAGAATTGGCACATCCTATGGATGGGTCCGCTAGAAACTAAAATTACGGGGAACCCTATGCCAATTTTTTTTTTAATAAGTCCTTTATTTTAACACTATATGACAAGTACAGTAATCAACACTATCACTGTACTTATTATATATGTGACTGACATGTTTCTATCTATCTAATCCATGTGTGATGCTCTATTCTTTCTGTTTTAAATTGCCGGGTACCGGTGTATGCCGCTGATGAATTGCCGGCCGGCTTTTTTAAAGAGACGGGTGCATGAAAATCGGAGGGCACTAGTGTGTTCCAAGTGCCCTGCTATGTTTTTCATGCACCCTCCTATATACCCTGCCTGGCTGTCTGCCTATACATTCTGCCTGCCTGACATTTAATTGAGCACCATTCCCATCGATTTGGGCAATTTTTGACCTTCTGCAGACCGCCGGGGGGGACCACCAGAAAAATGCTCGAGTTTCCCATAGACTTACATTGGGCTCGTTGCTCTGGTCGAGCACCCGAGTATTCCAATGTGCTCGACCCGAGCTTCGAGCACCCGAGCATTTTAGTGCTCGCTCATCACTAGTATCAACCCTTTGTGTGGAACCGTATCAAAAGCTTTTGAAAAGTCCATATACACAACATCCACTGCATTTCCCTGGTCCAGTCCGGAACTTGCCTCCTCATAAAAGCTGATCAGATTATTTTTTCAGGAATGGTCCCTCGTAAACCCATGTTGATATTGGGTCATGAGGTTATTCTTCTTCAGATACTCTAGTATAGCATCTCTTAGGAAACCCTCCAGGATTTTACCCACAGTAGAGGTTAAGCTTACTGGCCTATAATTTCCAAGTTCGGATTTTGTCCCCTTTTTGAATATTGGCACCACATTTGCTATACGCCAGTCTTGTGGTACAGACCTTTTTATTATGGAATCTTTAAAGATTAAAAATAATGGTCTATCTATGACGTTACGTAATTCCTACAGTACTCGCGGGCAGGGGTGTATTAAGAGTACCAAGGGCCCTGGGCAGTTTAGAAGGCGCGGGCCCCCCCCTTTCCCTCACACACCTGATGTATCAAGTGACATGTCACATGATTCCCTGTGATAGATAATGTGATAGTTCACGTCAAATTTGGCACAATATTAATATATTAATTATAATAATTTTTTTACATTAATTGTATAACTTAATATTGAGCACAATTAAGTATGCTGACATCCCCTTTACACAGTATGAGACCCTACACACAATATGAGCTGCCACAATCCTCCTATACACAGCAGGAGGCCGCACGTAGCCATCTATACACAGCGGGAGGCCGCACGGTGCCATCTATACACAGCGGGAGGCGGCATGTTGCCATCTATACTCAGCGGAAGGCCGCACGGTGCCATCTATACACAGCGGGAGGCCGCACGTAGCCATCTATACACAGTGAGTGGCCGCACGGTGCCATCTATACACAGCGGGAGGCCGCACGAAGCCATCTATACACAGCAGGGGGCTGCATGGTGCCATCTATACACAGCGGGAGGCCGCACATAGCCACTATACACAGTGGGAGGCCGCACGCAGCCATCTATATACAGAAGGAGGCCACACGTAGCCATCTATACACAGCAGGGGGCCGCACGGCGCCATCTATACACAGCGCGAGGCCGCATTTAGCCATCTATACACAGCAGGAGGCCGCACGGTGCCATCTATTACATAGTTACATAGTTTATAAGGCTGAAAAAAGACTAGCGTCCATCCAGTTCAGCCTATTTCTTGTGCACTGCAGCTATTCCGCAGCGTTGATCCAGGGGAAGGCAAAAAAAAAACATGCGGTATAGGCCAGTTTACATCATTGAGGAAAAATTCACTTCCCGACTCCAATCTGGCAGTCGGATTAAATCCCTGGATTAATTAACTATCACTAAGCATAAGATGTAATTTTATTGTTCTCAAGAAAGGCGTCCAGGCCTCTCTTGAACTCATTAAGTGAGTTGGACATCACCACTTCCTCTCCCAGAGAGTTCCAGAGTCTCACGGCTCTGGCCGTAAAGAATTCCCTTCTATGCTGGTGCAGGAACCTCCTTTCCTCCAGATGCATAGTGTGCCCCCTCGTCTTTGTCACCATCCTTGGTATAAACAGGTCATGGAAGAGATCTCTGTACTGCCCCCTGATGTATTTATACATGTCTATATACAGCAGGAGGCCGCACGGTGCCATCTATACACAGCAGGGGGCCGCATGTAGCCGTCTATACACAGCAGGAGGCCACACGGTGCCATCTATACACAGCGGGAGGCCGCACGGCGCCATTTATACACAGCAGGGGGAAGCACGTAGCCATCTATACACAGTTTTCTGTCATGCAATTTTCTTGTATAAATACTGTTGAAAAAAATCATTTAGCATCTTGGCTTTTCCTTCATCCTCATCCACCATTTCCCCCAGACTATTTTTAAGGGGGCCAACACTATCATTTTTTAGTTTTTTTACTATTTATGTACCGTAGTTAAAGAATATTTTGTGATTATTTTTACTTTCTCTGGCAATGAGTCTCTCTGTCTCAATGTTTGCTGCCTTGATTTGGTTTTTACAGAATTGATTTAATTTTCTGTATTTATTTAATGCCTCATCAATAGTGTTGAGCGATACCTTCCGATATCGAGAAATATCGGATCGGATTGTATCGGACCGATACCCCAAAAATATTGGATACCGCCGATTCCGATACCGGAAACCAATGCAAGTCAAAGGACACAAATATCGGAATGAAAATAAACCCTTTCTTTCCTTGTAGGTTAATTCTACATCAAGGAAAACAACTAAGAATAATGTAGAATGTATTGGGGGAGGTGGGGGAGACAATAAAGGCATAGAGGTTTAGCCCAATCAAATGGAATAGCAGGAATTAATATTTTTTTTAAGACGTTCTGAGTTACGGAAATATTGACTATGTTAAGTTTTTTTATATTTTGTCAGATATTTATGTTTCACTACTTCCATGCTCTTCACTTTCTTTTTTACTTCTCCCACACTTTCTCCTTCATCATCCTCAGCATCAGCATCTTTTTCATCAACTTCTTCTTCACCTTCTTCATCTTCTTCACCTTCTTCGTATTATTATTTTTTTTTTACATTCTTCATATTCTTCTTATTCAACTATTATTCTTCTTCATATTCTACTTCTTCATCTTCTTCATATTCTTCTTCTTCATCATATTCTTAATTGTGACAGCCATTCCTGTAGTTGTTATCTATAAAAGTTTGAACATTACACCTTTCGTTCTGCCCGTCACAAAAGATTTACAACAGGATTTGTCCGCGTTCAGTTTGGCCTGCAGCAGCAGGTCTTTTCCAGGGGCACCACGAGGAGGAACGGACTCACCCCCATACACTGCTTAGTTTTCTTCTGCTTATAATTTAGATAATATCTTTTGCTCTGATTTTTAGTGTTATGCTTAATGTTCTTCCACTTTTTGTTCTGCAGCTTCTTGTACTTCTGCTTCTTGGTTTTCTGTCTCTTGTTCTTCTGTATCTTGGTGGTTGTCTTCTTGTTCTTTGTCCTCTAGGTCATCTTCTTCAGGGTCATCTTCTTGGTCTTCTTCGGGGTGGTCTTCAGGGTCCTCGTCTTCAGGGTCGTCATCTTCAGGGTCCTCGTCTTCTTAGGTCTGGTCTTCAGGGTCCTCGTCTTCAGGGTCATCATCTTCGGGGTCCTCGCCTTCTTCGTGTGGTCTTCAGGGTTCTCGTCTTCTGGGTCGTCATCTTCGGGGTCCTTGTCTTCTTCGGGGTGGTCTTCAGGGTCCTCGTCTTCAGGATCCTCATCTTCGGGGTCCTCGTCTTCTTCGGGGTGGTCTTCAGGGTCCTCGTCTTCAGGGTCCTCGTCAGGGAGATCCAGAGTGATTACCAAGAACCATTTCAATAAGATTGAACTTGGAAATGTAGCAGAAGGTATAAGAAGGCTGAGGAACTGCCGAGAACCAGCTGACGGTACTGGAACCCGGATATGTAGCAGAAGGTACAAGAGCCAATGGAACTACCGAGGACCAGCTGATGGTACTGGAACTCGGTTACTAAGCAGGAGATACCAGTGCCAGAAAGCACTACCAAGGACCAGCAGACGTTGGTGGAACTTGGATACCGAGAAGGAGGTGCCTAAGCCAAAGGCACTGCCGAGAACCAGCTGACGGTACTGGAACCTGGATGGGTAGCAGAAGGTACAAGAGCCAATGGAACTACCAAGAACCAGTTGACGGTACTGGAACTAAGTTACTAAGCAGGAGGTACCTGTGCCGGAAAGCACTACCAAGGACCAGCAGACGTTGGTGGAACTTGGATACCGAGAAGGAGGCGCCTAAGCCAAAGGCACTGCCGAGAACCAGCTGACGGTACTGGAACCTGGATGGGTAGCAGAAGGTACAAGAGCCAATGGAACTACCAAGAACCAGTTGACGGTACTGGAACTAAGTTACTAAGCAGGAGGTACCTGTGCCGGAAAGCACTACCAAGGACCAGCAGACGTTGGTGGAACTTGGATACCGAGAAGGAGGCACCTAAGCCAAAGGCACTGCCGAGAACCAGCTGATGGTACTGGAACCCGGATGGGTAGCAGAAGGTACAAGAGCCAATGGAACTACCGAGAACCAGCTGACGGTACTGGAACTCGGATGAGTAGCAGAAGGTACCCATGAAAAAAAAAGTTGAAAGGCCGCGAGCCGGCCGCAGTTACCGAAACCCACAGTCCTACAGGGGGTGCTTGTCCTATTGGCACTATGGAACCAGCTTTCATTGCCAGATCCCACAGCCCATATAAGAGTCACCTAAACTGCAGGCACCATAGAGTCGGCTAACCCGACCGCAACACGACAGGACAACGCATTGGAGGCAAAGTGACGTTGACACTTCCCGGAAACAGCTGGCGTGCTGGAACCATTCTGGGCAGAAGGGAGTACCCATGCCAATGACACTGCCAATAACCAGGTGACGGTACTGGAACTCGGATGGGTAGCAGAAGGTACAAGAGCCAATGGAACTACCGAGGACCAGCTGACGGTACTGGAACTCGGTTACTAAGCAGGAGGTACCTGTGTCAGAAAGCACTACCAAGGACCAGCAGATGTTGGTGAAACTTGGATACCGAGAAGGAGGCACCTAAGCCAAAGGCACTGCCGAGAACCAGCTGATGGTACTGGAACCCGGATGGGTAGCAGAAGGTAAAAAAGCCAATGGAACTACCGAGAACCAGCTGACGGTACTGGAGCTCGGTTACTAAGCAGGAGGTACCTGTGCCAGAAAGCACTACCAAGGACCAGCAGACATTGGTGGAACTTGGATACTGAGAAGGAGGCACCTAAGCCAAAGGCACTGCCGAGAACCAGCTGACGGTACTGGAACTCGGATGGGTAGCAGAAGGTACCCATGAAAAAAAAAGGTGCAAGGCTGCGAGCCGGCCGCAGTTACCGAAACCCACAGTCCTACAGGGAGTGCTTGTCCTATTGGCGCTATGGAACCAGCCTTCATTGCCAGATTCCGCAGCCCACATAGGAGTCACCTAAACTGCAGGCACCATAGAGTCGGCTAACCCGACCGCAACACGACAGGACAACGCATTGGAGGCAAAGTGACGTTGACGCTACCCGGAAACAGCTGTCATGCTGAAACCAGGCTGGGCTGGAGGGAGTAGCCGTGCCAAAGACACTGCTGGGAAACAACTGGTGGTGCTGAAACCCAGGGTAAATACTAAAAACAGAGTGGATCCAGAGGCCTAATTGGAGCAACTTTAAAATCAGTAGTAGACTAGTAGTGTGAATGTGGACAGAGAAGGAGATATTGCCGTACACACTGCAGGGGAACAGCTGACATTACTGAACCCCAATAACACGGCAGCAAGTGTTGACTGTGCAGACTGCACTTCTGAGCGGCAGCTGGCAGTGTTGGAGCCCAGGGATAATACTGAAAACAGAGGAGCCAGAGGTGTAATTGGAGCAACTTTAAAATCTGTAGTAGTGAGAATGTGGACAGAGCAGGAGAATTAGCCGGACACACAGCAGGGGAACCGCTGACGTTACTGAACCCCAATAACACGGCAGCAAGTGTTGACTGTGCAGACGGCACTTCTGAGTGCCAACTGGCGGTGTTGGAGCCCAGGGATAATACTGAAAACAGAGGAGCCAGAGGTGTCATTGGAGCAACTTTAAAATCTGTAGTAGTGTGAATGTAGACAGAGCAGGAGAAATTGCCGGACTCACAGCAGGGGAACAGCTGACGTTACTGAACCCCAATAACACCGAAACAGAGGAGCCTGAGGTGTAATTGGAGCAACTTTAAAATCTGTAGTAGTGTGAATGTGGACAGAGCAGGAGAAATTGCCGGACACACAGCAGGGGAACAGCTGACGTTACTGAACCCCAATAACATGGCAGCAAGTGTTGACTGTGCAGACGGCACTTCTGAGCGCCAACTGGTGGTGTTGGAGCTCAGGGATAATACTGAAAACAGAGGAGCCAGTGGTGCAATTGGAGCAACTTTAAAATCTATAGTATTGTGAATATGGACAGAGCAGGAGAAATTGCCGGACACACAGCAGGGGAACAGCTGACGTTACTGAACCCCAATAACACGGCAGCAAGTGTTGACTGTGCAGACGGCACTTCTGAGCGCCAACTGGCAGTGTTGGAGCTTAGGCATAATACTGAAAACAGAGGAGCCAGAGGTGTCATTGGAGCAACTTTAAAATCTGTAGTAGTGTGAATGTGGACAGAGCAGGAGAAATTGCCGGACCCACAGCAGGGGAACAGCTGACGTTACTGAACCCCAATAACACGGCAGCCAGTGTTTACTGTGCAGACGGCACTTCTAAGCGCCAACTGGCGGTGTTGGAGCTCAGGGATAATACTAAAAACAGAGGAGCCAGAGGTACAATTGGAGCAAGTTTTAAATAAGTAGAACAGTGGATGTGGACAGAGCAGGAAAATTTGCCGGACACACAGCTGGGGATCAGCTGACGTTACTGAAACCCAATAACACTGGAGCAAGCGTTGACTGTGCAGACGGCACTTCTGAGCAGCAACTAGCGGTGTTGGAGCCCAGGGTAAATACTAAAAACAGAGGAGCCAGATGTATAATTCGAGCAAGTTTTAAATTAGTAGTACAGTGGATGTGGACAGAGCAGGAGAAATTGCCGGACGCACAACTCAGGATCAACTGACGTTACTGAACCCCAATAACACTGGAGCAAGTGCTGACTGTGCAGACGGCACTTCAGAGCAGCAACTAGCGGTGTTGGAGCCCAGGGTAAATACTAAAAACAGAGGAGCCAGAGGTATAATTGGAGCAAGTTTTAAATTAGTATTACAGTGGATGTGGACAGAGCAGGAGAATTTGCCGGACACACAGCTGGGGATCAGCTGACGTTACTGAACCCCAATAACACTGGAGCAAACGTTGACTGTGCAGACGACACTTCTGAGCAGAAACTAGCGGTGTTGGAGACCAGGGTAAATACTAAAAACAGAGGAGCCAGAGGTATAATTGGAGCAAGTTTTAAATTAGTAGTACAGTGGATGTGGAAAGAGCAGGAGAAATTGCTGGATACACAGCAGGGGAACAGCTGACGTTACTGAACCCCAATGACAGGGCAGCAAGTGTTGACTGTGCAGACGGCACTTCTGAGCGCCAACTGGCGGTGTTGGAGCTCAGGGATAATACTGAAAACAGAGGAGCCAGAGGTATAATTGGAGCAAGTTTTAAATTAGTAGTACAGTGGATGTGGACAGAGCAGGAGAATTTTCCGGACACACAGCTTGGGATCAGCTGACGTTACTGATCCCCAATAACACTGGAGCAAGCGTTGACTATGCAGACGGCACTTCTGAGCAGCAACTAGCGCTGTTGGAGCCCAGGGTAAATACTAAAAACAGAGGAGCCAGAGGTGTAATTGGAGCAAGTTTTAAATTAGTAGTACAGTGGATGTGGACAGAGCAGGAGAATTTGCCGGACACACAGCTGGGGATCAGCTGACGTTTCTGAACCCCAATAACACTGGAGCAAGCGTTGACTGTGCAGACCGCACTTCTGAGCAGCAACTGGCGGTGTTGGAGCTCAGGGATTACAGTTCAGGTGGTAGAAACATGAACACAGGAGGAGACCTAGACGCTGTTGCCAACCAATTATTTATTCTGGAAGAGGACTGGCAAATTCATGCGAGATTTAGGCCTTGTTCATTTTCAGAAAAGTAAGCCGGTCAACATTATTGGAGGATAGGCGCTTGCGACGGTCTGTTAGTACACCACCTGCGGCACTAAAGACGCGTTCCGATAATACACTAGCAGCAGGGCAAGCCAGCACCTCCAATGCATACTGGCTAAGCTCTGGCCATGTATCCAGCTTAGAGACCCAAACTTGAAGGGGGAAGAGCCGTCTGGGAGTACACTGAGAGGGCAAGACATGTAGTTTGTCACCTTCTGACTGGAGCCGTCTGTGATGGTGTAGACATTTGTGGCAGCGGGGACACAAAACTTTGCCACATTTGGGCCATACTGGTCTTGCCTTGTGCTGAGGCGCTGCTTCTGCTCCCTCTTTGTGCAGAGCTTCCTCCACTGCATCGACGCACTGAGCTGATTATAAAGCACTAGCAGCACTGCTCTCGGTTGGAATGGAGAACATGATGGAATGCACCAGTGCGTCTTGGTACTCCCCCATTTTACTCTCCCAGTTCAACGGTGTTATGAGGCTTTGTAAGTTGTCCCGGTAGCGAGGATCTAGGAGGGTGGATACCCAATAATCAGCCGTGTTGAGAATGTGGGCGATGCGGCGGTCGTTTCTCATGCACTGCAGCATGAAATCAACTATGTGCTGCAGAATGCCAACTGGATAAGAAGCGCTGTCCCCTGCTTGAGGCGTGATCTCTGCCTGCTCTGCATCACCCCACCCTCGCTCTAGATACTGACTACTAGAGCATTGTGTACCTCCCTCTTCTGGACAGATGTCTTCCTCCTCCATTGACTCCTCCTCATCCTCCTCACAAAGTATCCCCTGCCTAGGCCTTTGTGAGGAACCACGTTGCGCAGACTGTACAGAAGCAGATGGCATTTGTGACTACTCATCCTCCACATCTTCCAAACCTCCTCCCTTAGTGCTTACAGTGTTTTTTCAAGCAGGCAGATAAGGGGGATAGTCATGCTGACTAGTACATCATCTGCACTCGCCATCCGTGTGGAATAATTGAAGGCACGCAAAACGTGGCAAATGTCCTTCATAGAGGCACACTCAGTGGTGGTGGAGTGTGAACGGCCTGCACTGCGACTTGTTTGCGCCTGCTGCAGCTGGTACTCCATTATTGCTGCCTGCTGCTCACACAACCTCTCCAACACATGTAACGTTGAATTCCACCTGGTGGGTAGGTCACATATGATGCGATGTTCCGGAAGACGTAATCGGCACTGCAGAGCTGCAATGTGCGATCTTGCGTTGCTGGAACGCCACAAGTGAGCGCACTCTATGCGGACCTTGTGCAGCAGTGCATCAAGATCCGGATAGTCCCTCAAAAAACTCTGCACGACCAAGTTGAGCACATGTGCCAGACATGGGATGTGAGTGAGGTTGCCTAGGCCCAGAGCTGCCACCAGATTTCGGCCATTGTCACACACTACCATGCCAAGCTGGAGATTCGCTGGCACAAACCACACGTCGCTCTGCTGCTTGATGGCATTCCAGAGCTCCTGCGCTGTGTGGCTTCGATTCCCCAGAGAAATTAATTTTAATACGGCCTGTTGACTTTTGGCCACGGCTGTGCTCATATCGGTCATCATAACAGGTAACCTTTCACGGGTCGATGTGGAGGTAGACCGTGACGGCTCCTGCAGCGCTGATTCAGAGGAACTGGAGTATGAGGAGGAGTCAATGTTTACAGACTGGATTCCTGCAATCCTTGGAGTTGGCAGAACACGTACAGCGCCCCTCTCAAGATCTGTACCCGGCTCCACAACATTTACCCAATGGGCAGGGAGGGAAAGGTAGCGTCCCTGTCCATGCTTACTGGTCCACGCATCGGTGGTCAGGTGGACCTTGCTACTGACGGCGTTTTGTAGCGCATGTTTAATTTTTCCCTCCACTTGCTGTTGCAGGGCAGGGATGGCTTACCTTCTGAAATAAAAGCGGCTGGGCACGTTGTATTGTGGGACTGCCAATACCATAAAGTTACGGAAGGTGACAGTCTCCACCAGCCTGAATGATAGCATTTCAAGGGCCAGTAGTTTTGCAATGCCAGCATTCAGAGCCTGTGCGCGGGGGTGGTTTGCCGAGTTTGGGCGCCTTTTCTCCCATGCCTGTGCTAACGATGGCTGTAGACTGGCCTGGGAGTGTGAGGATGACAGGGAAAGTGGTGCTGTGGGTGGAATTACACTGTGTCTCTGTACAACAGTGCCAGAGGTTCTTCCATGGCGATCCTGTGAGGAAGCCGAACCAGCTGTGTGTGAGCTGGAGGAAGAGGCTACAACACGAGCTGAAGAGGTGGTAGGTGGCGCTGTAGGTTGGCCTAGGTCTTCAGTGTGTTTTTGTAACTCCACCACGTGCTTGGTCTGCACATGTTTCCACATATTTGTGGTATTGAGGTTGCTGACACTTTTCCCTCTTTTCACCTTCTGATTACACAGCTTGCATTTGACAAAGCAAATGTCATCTGCAACGGTGTCAAAAAATGACCAGGCACTGCAAGTCTTGGGAGCGCCCGCTTTGGATTTTGGAAGAGCCATGCTCCTAATGGGTGCCGAAGTAGAGGCTACAGGCAACCAAGTCTGCCCCCTCCCTCTCCCTCCTTTTTGGGCCGTTCGGGGAATCTCTTCCTCAGAGCTTCTCCCACCACCTTCCTGTCCCTCACTCCATGATGGGTCATCATCTACACCACCCTCTTCAAACAACTGCTTCTCCTGGGTAGTCTCGACAGCACAGTACGCACCAGAAAGTGGCACCTGAGTCTCATCATCAGATGCGTACTGAGGTGTGCTGCTGACCATAGGCACTGGCCCACCCGCCTCTTCAGATTCAGAGAGACAAAACGGTTGCGCATAACTGCATACTACCTTTTCTTCAAATTCTCGAATTCTGCTTGGCTGGCCCCCTCTTTCCAAGCCAAGAGACTCAGAGAACAGAAGTAGAGATGGCTCCTGTCCAGGGCTCTCTGACTGCCTGGGCAATTTGGCAGGTGGTGAAGAGACAGATGGGTGCTCTTCAGTGCTCAGGACCTGAGAGGATCTGGAACTAATTGAAGTCGATGCGTTAGCTGCCATCCATCCGACAGCGGCTTCAATTTGGTCCTCCTGCAGCAATTGAGTACGGCTAGCTCCTACAAAGCTGCGCATAAAGGACTGTTCCCTGGTAAAACTGGGGGATGCTGAGTCACTGGTGCCCGCAGCAGGCACAGAATCCCCACGTCCTCTTCCTGCAGGCACAGAATCCTCACGTCCTCTCCCTGCAGAAATTCCACGCCCACGCCCACAACCACGACCACATGCCTTACTCCCTGCCTTCTTCATCTTGGTAGACTGATAAAGATAGGCAGAAAAGTACTAAGAGCTTAGTGTGCTTATTCCTGAACAGCTGCTAAGAGGTATAAGAAACACTAATTTTATAAAGTGTGGACTAGACTTTAATATGAGCTAATGTGGCCTACACATCTGTAAAGTGGAGTGTTTGGTGAACTTTATTTAGTTTTTTTTTGTCACAAAAAGACACTGGATGTGCCCAAGGATGTAATACTGATAGTATCACAAACTTTTTGTAGCTATTACAATGCAGGAAGGTAACCTACAATGCAATAGATGAGGCTACAAAAAATAGGCTAATACTAATCTGGCTGGGGCTGCAGGGCACAATGCTGCAGAAACGCTCCTCTATCTACTCCTATATAGTGTGTTTAGAACCAATGTAGCTGAATACGGATGGAACCACCACACTAATAGGAGAAATCAGGAAAAATGATCAATTAGCAAAAATGGACAATCTATGAGGCAGTGACGCACGCTAAGCGCACTACAACCAGATGTGGCTGAAGCACACACTACAGCGTGAGCTGCACTCACACACAGAGACCTTGCAGACAGCGGTGAACAGCACAGAGAACTGTGCACTAGCGCTGCAAGGCACAGCGATTTATAAAGTAGCTTGGGTAAAGCAGAATAGGGCAAATAGGTAGCTAAAACTGTCCCTCAGAACAACAGCGTGCTATCCCTAACTGAAATCACAGCAGAGTGAGCTCAAAATGGCGGCAGCGGCTTTTATAGTGCATCATGACATAATTTCAGCAGCCAATCACAGCCATGCCATTAGTTAACATGCCTACATGCATAACAGGATGTGCCCACACTTCTTAGGATCCTCATTGGCTGAATAAAATGAAACTGGCTCATTGCATAATGGGAACTTCCGATTCCGGTATATGATATTCTAAAAGTATCGAAATTAAGTATCGGAATTCTGATACCGAGAATATCGGCCGATACCCGATATTTCAGTATCGGAATGCTCAACACTACTCATCACAACATACTTGCTTTAGTTCTCTAAATGCTTCTTTTTGTCACTTATTGCACCCCTTACAGCTCTATTTAGCCATAGTGGTTTCCTCCTAGTTCTAGCATGTTTATTCCCATAAGGTATACATTGTGCACAGGTCCTATTCAGGATGCTAATAAATGTCTCCCATTTGCTTTGTGTAGATTTATGTCTCAGGATATCATCCCAGTTTATTTCACTAAGATCATCTCTCAACCGTTGGAAATTTGCCTTCCTGAAGTTTAGTGTCCTTGTAACCCCTCTACTACCCATCTTATTAAAGGATACATGAAAGCTTATTATTTTGTGATCACTATTACCCAAGCGACCCCCAACTCGTATATTTGATATGCGGTCTGGCCTGTTGGTTAATATTAGGTCTAGCAGTGCCCCCCTTCTTGTTGGGTCCTGAACCAGCTGTGAAAGGTAATTGTCTCTCATAGTTGTCAAAAGCCTATTACCTTTGCTTGAACTACAGGTTTCAGTTTCCTAATGTATTTCAAGGTAGTTAAAGTCCCTCATAACATTGACTTCTCCGTGAGTCGCTGCTTCATCTATTTGCTTTATGAGGATATTCTCTGCTGTTTCCATTATTTTTGGAGACTTACTGTATAAACACACATTCCCCCCTTGCTTGTTTGTACGGTCATTTCTGAACAGACTTTAGCCCTGTAAATTAACTGCCCACCCATGGCTCTCGTCCAGCCATGTCTCAGATATCCCACCATGTCACAATTATTTTTCAACAAAATGAATTCTAATTCCTCCATTTTGTTGGTGAGGCTTCTGGCATTAGTGTACATGCATTTTATGTATCTCTCTGTACATCTATTCCTTCTTACTATATTGACTGTTCTTACCCCACCCCCAATTTCTTTATTTGTGCCCAGGTCACTATCTGCACTATCTTCCCCACCTATAAAATGAATATCCTCCCCCTCAATCCCTAGTTTAAACACTCCTCCAACCTTCTAGCCATTTTCTCCCCCAGCACAGCTGCAACCTCCCCATTGAGGAGCATCCCGTCCATAGCGTAGAACCTGTAGCCAACTGAGAAGTCAGCCCAGTTCTCCAGGAACCCAAACCCCTCCTTCCTACACCAATTCCTGAGCCACTTATTTATCTCCCTAATCTCCCATTGCCTCTCTGGCGTGGCACGTGGTACAGGCAGTATTTCAGAGAATACCACTTTGGAGGTCCTTGCTTTAAGCTTGCAGCCTAATCATCTTTAAGGACCTTCCACCTACCTCTAACTTTGTCATTTGTGCCAATGTGCACCATGACCACTGGGTCCACACCAGCCCCTCCCAGTAATCTGTCAACCCGGTCAGCGATGTGCTGGACTCGAGCACCAGGTAGGCAGCACACTGTTCGACGATCCCTGTCTTTGTGACAGTTTGCCCTTTCTATTCCCCTAATAATTGAGTCCCCTACTACCAGCACCTGCCTGGCCTGCCCTGCTCTCCTATTTCCCCCCTTACTGGAGCTGACACTCCTCCGGTTTTCAGAGGATATGCCTTGCTGCAGCAGTGCTACCCTTGTACCGACACCCCCCTCATCTGCCAACTTTGCAAACTTATTGGGGTGTGCCAGATCAGGACTAGCCTCCCTTGCAATCTTCCCTTTACCCCCCCTTCTAACTTTCACCTAGCTAGCTGCCTCACTGTCCTGCCGCTCCCTACTACCACCCTCCCCCGCATCTAGCCCAGTGAGCAGAAGACTCCTTTCCATGTTGTCAATGGATCATATAGGACCATACTATTAAGCATAGGTGATGTTCCAAGGTCAATGACTCAGCAGTCCACAAGTGTATATCACATAAAAGTGGTCAGATTTAAGGAACCAAACACCTTACCCATTGTTGAGGTCACACAGGTCTGCTACAAGAGAAAAGAAAGTCCCCAACACACTTTTTCAGATAATCTAGCTTTCTCAAGAGGAGTTGGTAGCAGTAATACCTTCCAGGATCTTTAAGTATCCATAGTAACGATCACATGATTGCTTTCACGTTTACCCGCCTCTGCCAATGAGATCGAGAGAGCGGCTCATGCACCTCACGCCACTCGCTCCCTGCAGAACACCGCCCTGCCGTCAAGTCACCACCACACATGTGAGGGAGAGCTGCTAGAGCTGGGAATCCTGGGCATGCACAGAGGAACATAAAGACGCCGAGAGGCATCTAGGGATGGCAGAAAACGAAGCGCACACCCCCACATTAATCTCAAGGGGAGACAATATGAAAGTACAAAATATGCCAAATTATGAGAATATAACAGCGATTCTAAATAAGTTAAAGTGAGAGGTATTGATGTATTTCACACTGGCATTAGTGGGGAAATGTTAAAAAACTCTTCACTCAGTGTGAGAAAAAGTGGATTACAACGTTGGGTACTATGACTCCAGCAGGGTTAAATGAATCTTTGAGCAATGCTTCCTTTTTGTAATTAAGGAATATATGGCATAGTCTATGTATGACTAACCACACTACCCTCCATTTTAAATCACTGATTTTTATTACATTTTTTTTATTGTCTAATTGTGCCTTTTTTCTGTGTTTGTAGTTCACTAATTATTAGTGTTCCTACCTGGACCTCTCTCTCATTGCTATTCCTTCACCTGCAAAGACGCCATGCATCTCAGATTATGAAGTTGAAACTCCACAGATCATGGATGCCATTATCATTGGATTTACCTTAAAGAATGTTTAATGACCTACCACTTGTGTATTCACTACTATATTGGCTGATTTGCATGTTATATTTTCATGATTTGTCATATTTTGTAATTTCATATTGTCTCCCCTTGAGATCGATGTGAGCGCTTCGCTTTTCGGCATCCCTGGACGCCTCTCGGCGTCTTTATATTGTTCTGTGCATGTCCAGGATTCCCAGCTTTAGCTGTGCTCTCTGACATGCACGGTGGTGACAGGACTGCTGGGCAGTGTTCTGTGGAGCGCGGTCGGCGACGGGCGCATGCACCACTCTCTCGATCTTACTGGCAGAGGCGGTCACGTGATCGCTATCCTATGGATACTTAAAGGTCTTGAAAGGTATTACTGCTACCAACTCCCCTTGAGAAAGCTAGATTACCTGAAATAGCGAAACATGCGTTGCAGACTTTCTTTTATCTGGTAGCAGACCTGTGTGACCTCAACAATGGGTAAGGTGTTTGGTTCCTTAAATCTGACCACATTTATGTGATATACACTTGTCATGTGATGTACACTTGACCACTGTGTCATTTACCTTGGAACCTCATCTATGCTTAATAATATTGAAATTTTAACCTTTAAACTCCAAGTAGTTCTCCTTTCTATATAAGAAGTTGATTTGGAGTGGTGCATACTTTTTATGTGGACTAATCCCTTGACCACAATCTGTGGCAGTTTCCACATCTATCATGTTTTTGGGTATTTGCATATATATAAAATATCATTTAGTATTATTAGATTGTTTTATTGATATAAAAAAATCAAAATAACTGAATGCATAATTGGCAATAATTAAAGTGGAAAATAAAAAAATGAATTTTTTATTAGACTGTTCTTCATACTCCCCAATGACCAAGCTCTGGAAACTGATGACTGTTTAAGAGTCATTAGCGAGCACTAAAATGCTCGAGTACTCGTTACTTGAGTCGAGCAAATTAGAATGCTCAAGTGCTCGACCCAAGCAACGAGCCCAATGTAAGTCTATGGGAAACTCGAGCATTTTTCCGGCGGTCTGCAGAGGGCCTAAAACTTGTTCAAATCAATGGGAACAGTGCTCAAATGATATGGGAACAGCATGGGGAAGACACATGGAAGCATCTCTGACTCCCAGGTTAATTCTGTCAACAGAGTATTGCGCCACTTTAACGGACTCACAGTAAAACATACAAAAACGAAACCAAAATGGATTTTCCTGGTAAAAATTTTAAGAAACGTCCTTTCCAGGGTAATGACTTGTATATACGACAAAATAAATATCCAAAAATAAAAATGCTCTTCCACACCTTGGGCTATGTTCACATGTAGTGTTTTTGAAGAGTTTTTGCATTGCTTTCAACAGTGAAAAATACATTCACTGCTAAATGTCATTTTAACATTTTACAACCTTATCTTGCCATGTTGTGTGTGAGACATAATCAGACACATCCTGTTTCACTTATGAAGTAGGGACTTTGAAAGTCACAAAGCCTATTTTTATAGGACCATCAGATGGCCCTTACTATTCTTAAAGGGACAGCAGTCGGCCCTTACTATTGTTAGAGAGCCATCAGCCGGCTATGCTTCGTTGTTCCCATTATTAACGAGTGGGTCTCCTATACTGTTATTGCATATGCAGTGACCGCAAGGGCTGCCAAAAATTTGGACGCACCCCACTGCCCCTTTGAAGAGACATAGCGGAGGGCCTCAGTACAAAAACATGTTCCCATATTAAAGGAGTGGGTCTCCTAAAGTGGTTAGTGGTAATGCCTTTGCAGTGACTGCAAGGGCTGCTAAAATTTCGGAAAAACCCCAATAAGAATTTAAAGACACATAGAGCTGGGCCTCGGTAACAAGCATGACATGTTCCTATTAGAAAGGAGCAGGTATGCTGTACAGTTATAGAGTATGCAGTGAGTACAACGGCTGCCAAAATTTAGGAAAAACCCCAATAACAATTTAAAGACACATAGAGGTGGGCCACAATGTCGACATGTTCCCATTAGAAAGGAGCGGGTCTGCTATACAGCTATAGAAACCCTACAAAAGACAAAAAATATATCACATACCCTACCATCATTATATATAAATGTAAAGCAAAGTTGCATATGAAATATAGGGTACTTAGCGAACTATTTTTGATCAAAAAAAGTATACAAGCCGTCCAACCAGCGACATGGTGACCCTAATTGGGACGGTCCTAAACTGTCTATATTAAAAACCTTACTGTATATCAGAGTTGAAGTGATGCATATAAAAGGGTAGACAAATAGAACCGGGTCCCAATATCAGACCACCTAAGCCCATGGCAAGCTACATATATACTGACCAGCTCAACCAGGGGGATGCCACACCCCTAATTTGCACAGAATGCAAACAAGACAAAAAACCAAGCAATGTGAACTGAGGTCTAAGATGGTATACATGCACGAAATTAGAGCATGTTCACACTAGCAAAAAGTACTTTTTTGATCAAAAATAGTTCACTAAGTACCCTATGTTTCATATGCAACTTTGCTTTACATTTATATATAATGATGATAGGGTATGTGATATATTTTTTGTCTTTTGTAGGTTTTGTATCTTTTTGCTAGTGTGAACATGCTCTTATTTCTTGAATGTATACCATCTTAGACCTCAGTTCACATTGCTTGGTTTTTTGTCTTGTTTGTATACTGTGCAAATTAGGGGTGTGGCATCCCCCTTGTTGAGCTGGTCAGTATATATGTGGCTTACCACGGGCTTACGTGGTCTGATATTGGGACCCGGTTCTATTTGTCTACCCTTTTATATGCATCACTTCAACTCTGATATACAGTAAGGTTTTTAATATAGACAGTGTAGTACCGTCCCAATTAGGGTCACCTTGTCGCTGGTGGGACGGCTTGTATACTTTTTTTGATCAAAAATAGTTCACTAAGTACCCTATATTTCATATGCAACTTTGCTTTACATTTATATATAATGATGGTAGGGTATGTGATATATTTTTTGTCTTTTGTAGGTTTTGTATCCTTTTGCTAGTGTGAACATGCTCTTATTTCTTGCATGTATACCATCTTAGACCTCAGTTCACATTGCTTCGTTTTTTATACAGTTATAGGGTATGCAGTGAGTACAATGGCTGCCAATATTTAAGAAAAACCCCAATAACAATTTAAAAACACATTGAGGTGGGCCACAGTAACGAGTACGACATATTCCCATTAGAAAACAGTGGGTATCCTATACAGTTATAGGGTATGCAGTGAGTACAATGGCTGCCAAAATTTAGGAAAAGCCCCCAATAACAATGTGAAGACTCATAGAGGTGGGCCACATTAACGACATGTTCCTATTACAAAGGAGAGGGTATGCTATAAAGTTATAGGGTATGTAATAAGTACAATGGCTGCCAAAATTTAGTAAAAACCACAATAACAATTTAAAGACACATAGAGCTGGGCCACAGTAATGAGTACAAGATTTTCCCATTAGGAAGGAATGGGTCTGCTATTCAGTTATAGGGTATGCAGTGATTGCAACTGCTGCCAAAATTTAGAAAAACCCTACTAACAATTTAAAGACTCATAGAGCTGGGCCACAGTAACAACATGTTCCCATTAGAAAGGAGAGGGTCTGCTTATACAGTTATAGGGTATGCAGTGAGTCCAACGGCTGCCAAAGTGTAGGAAAAACCCCACTAACAATTTAAAGACACATAGAGGTGGGCCACAGTAATAAGTACGACATGTTCCCATTAGAAGGAGCGGATATGCTATACAGTTATAGGATATGCAGTGAATACAACGGCAGCTAAAATTTAGGAAAAACCCCAATAACAATTTAAAGACATATAGAGGTGGGCCTCAGTAACGACATGTTCCCATTAGTGAGGAGCTGGTCTGTTATACATTATAGGGCATGCAGTGAGTACAACGGCTGCCAAATTTTAGGAAAAACCACAATAACAGTTTAAAGACACATAGAAGTGGGCCTCAGTAATGACATGTTCCCATTAGAAAGGAACGGATCTTCCACACCATTCTTGCGTATGCAGTTAATGCAATAGCAGCCAAAAATTTGGAGGCACTCCAATGCCCCTTGCAAAAGACGTAGAGGTCGGAGGGCCTCATGAAAAAAATGTTGCCATTATTAGGAAGTGGGTCTCCCATACTGTTTGCCTATGCAGTTAATGCAATGACTGCCAAAAAAATTGGAGGCACTACAATGCCCCTTGCAAGAGACGTAGAGGTCGGAGGGCCTCATGAAAAAAATGTTGCCATTATTAGGAAGTGGGTCTCCCATATTGTTTGCCTATGCAGTTAATGCAATGGCTGCCAAATAATTGGAGGCATTTCAATGCCCCTTGTAAGAGACTTAGATATGGTGATATGGTAGATATGGTGGTGATATGGTGGTATAGGATGAGGAGAAGGAGGAGGACAAGAGCAAATAGACAAAATCAGGAAGCATATACCCATGTCTTGTACCTCCCAAAAAAAGACACTGTATTTCTGTTTTTGATGCTGCTTTCATTCGGTGGTGTTGAGAAGTCTGGCCCAATCCAGCCATTGTTCATTTTTATAAGAGTCAGCCCATCAGTATTTTCAGTTGACAGGCAGTTATAATTCCACCAGCCACACTAAAAATCTGCTCTGACAAAACGCTAATGGCAGGGCAGGCCAAGACCTCCAAGGCGTAGAGAGTCAGTTCATGCCACGTGTCCAGCTTAGATACCCAATAATTATATGGAACAGAGGAATCAGGGAGGACGTTGGTACAGTCAGCAAGGTACTCCCTCTCCATCCTCCCAAACTTTGGACTCCTTGTGAAAGTACCCTGCCCCCCAGGGCTTGTGTGATGGAAGGGTCTGAGAAAACTGTCCCAGAACTTTGACAGTGTTCCCCTCCCTCTGCTGGATTGCATTTGTGTCTCTCTCACCTGTACTCCTTGGTTGTCCAATGAACTGTGATCTCTGCCGCCAGCGTTTTCAGATGGGAATTTTTAATAGTTCCTCAGCAGGGCCTTCTGGTACTGCCCCATTTTATTATGCCTGTCCGCCGCTGGAACAAAAGATAGAAAGTTCTCCTTGTATCGTGGATCTAGAAGTGTCACCAACCAGTAATGACTGTCACCCAAAATTTGGACAACGTGAGGGCCACGGGAAAGGTAGCTTAACATAAAATCAGCCATGTGTGCCAGATTGCTAACAGGCAAGACTTCCATGTCCTCACCAAGAGGATGACTGACCATGCTCTCCTCCTCATCCTCCTCCTCCCTGTCCTCAGGCCATCAATGCTGAACAGACGGTATGACAGTTGTGCAGGTAGAACCATCTATAACGCAGGAAACTAGCTCCTGCTCTTCCTCCTCCACCTCTTCCTCATTGTCACCCAATCCACATTGGAATGAGATGAGGCTGGATTGTGTGGAATCACCCTGTATGGTTCCTTGCTCCATCTCATCGTGCTCCACCTCCAATGCATCCTCTTTAATTGTGAGCAGAGAGCATTTCAGAAGACAGAGAAGTGGAATGGCTAATTATGGTTACGCTTACCATCCTGGTGGACTTCTTAAAGTTTTGGAGGATGGCACAGATGTCTGACATCCATGTCCACTCCTGAGGTCTCATGTTTGGAGTCTGAACTGAATACCGACGTCCGTGTTGATGCTGGTAGTCAACAACTGCCCTCTTCTGCTCACAAATCCTTTCCAACATCTGCAATGTAGAGTTCCAACGCGTGAGAACATCGCACACCAGTCGGTGAGCTGGAAGTTGCAAACGCTGCTGAAGCACGGGAAGGGCGGCGGAAGCTGTAGCTGTAGCTGACTTTCTAAAATGAGCACACACACGGTGTACTTTGATATGCAGATCCGGCAGATCCGGGTAGGTTTTGAGAAACCGCTGAACCACGGAGTTAAGAACATGGGCCAGGAATGGTACATATGTGAGCTCGCCTCGCTTCAGAGCCACCACCAGGTTCAAGCCATTGTCACAGACAACTATGCCTGGCTATAGGGTCAGCGGTGTCAGCCACAGATCTTCCTGCTCTTTCAGAGCTGTTCATAACTCTTTAGCATTTAGCGGTTTGTCACCAAAGCATATTAGCTTCAGCACAGCCTGTTGCCGCTTGGCCGAGGCAGTGCTGCAGTGCTTCCAGCTTGTGACTGATGTGGTCATTTCGGAGATGGAGGGTGAAGAGGAGGAGGAGGTGCAGGAACTGTAGAATGTGAGGGCAACACTGATTGACCCAGGGCCCGAAATCCTTGGCTTTGGGAGGACTTGTTCCATCCCAAAATACAAATGGGTCTGGCTTCCACTATATTAACCCAGTGTGCCGTCAGCGAGATGTACCGTCCCTGCCCACAAGCACTTGTCCACGTGTTTGTGGTTAGGTGGACTTTCCCAGTAATTACGTTGTTGAGGGCACGGCTAATGTTGTGGGAAACAAACTTGGCACACATGGAGAAATAGTGGCAGCTGGGGACCGCGTACTGAGGGGCGACCGCCGTCATTAGGTTGCAGAAATATTCCGTCTCCACGAGCCTAAAAGGCAACATTTCGAGCGCAAGCATTCACAAAATGTGTGAATTTAGTAATGTTTCCAGTGGGGCGTTGGCTGCGTATTTGCGCTTGTGTTCCAAGGACTGGGGTAGGGACAACTGAACGCTGCACTGGGACAAGGACGTGGATGTTCTTGCTGATGGTGCTAGTTGAGAGTGTGCAATGACAGTTGCAGGGTGGGAGTCATCTTCTTATGCGCCATGGACAGTGGATTGGCGTGCACGCACAACAGTGGAAGAAGCAGTGGTGTCACCTGCAGACACTTTTTCTGGACCCTAGGGTTCGGCCCACTTAGTCGGGTGCTTTGCTGCCGTCTGTCTGATCATGCTGGTGGTGGTTAGGTTGCTAGTTTTGCTACCCCTCCTGATGCTGGCCAAGTAGGTTGTGTAAATGGATTTTTTTGGGTTATCTGCAGAGTCTATAAAAACCAATTAGACTCGGGAAGACATAACAGTTGTACTAGCAACTTCCGTCATCTTGGTGTTATGGGGAACGCTTTACCGCCTTGTGTCTGCAGCCACCACACTGCTTCTTCCTGCCTCTTGTGGTGCTACACCTACCTCCCCCTGTGTTCTGATGTCCTCCCTCTATATGTCCCCCTGCCAGGTTGGGTCAGTTACAATATCATCCACCACCTCGTCTTCCACTTCCGCACCCTGTTACTCCTCCTGACTTTCTGGCAATTGAGCCTCATCATCATCCACCTTTTGCGACAGTAATTGCACTTTCCCACCATTGCCTTCACGTGACCGTGGCTGCTCAAATATTTTGGGCATTGCTACACTTGTTCTCCTCTTGACCTGCTTGAAGATGGCCGGGCGAGAGGCCACAATCTATAAATGGAAAAGTGAACAGCTCTTCGGAGTGTCCAAGTGTGGGATCAGTTGTCTCCGGGCACTCAGCATGGTGGGAGGAAGGAGGATCAGGGTGAGGAATATGCAGTCCAGACTCACAGCTACTGAGACTTGACCGTGTGGAAGACAGGGTGGTGGTGGTGGTTGTGGCAAAGTGACCGGAAGCATTATCTGCTATCTAACCAACAACCTTTTGACATTGCTCTGTGTTCAATAGTGGTGTTCTGCCGTCCCCTATTAATTGGGACAGGAAGGTCGAGCGACAAGAAGTGGCTGTTTGTTGTGGCACAATTTCAGCTTGCCCACGGCATCGGCCTTGGCCTCTGCATGCACCATCACCATCATGTCCACTTCCCCATCCCTTGCCACGCTCCTTGCCCATTTTAAATGGAGGACAATATTTTCCACGTTCACTACAAATGGCTGGATTTGAACCACAATTATATGCGATACGTCTGATGAACAACCACAATTTTAAATAGCCGGCCTGTAGCTTACTAATACTATTCTTCTGCAGCAAAATGTAAATGGAGGCAAGAATGGCTGAATTTGGACTGCAGTTATATGTGATACGTTTGACGGAAAACCATGGTTTTAAATAGTCGGCCTGTAGGTTACTATTCTTCACAGCGACCTCGAGTGAGTAGCTTCACTGACACACTCCAACAAAATGTAAATGAAGGCTAGAAAAGGATGATTTTTGACCGCAGTTATATGTGATACGTCTGACGGACAACCACAATTTTAAATAACTGGCCTGTAGTTTACTAATTCTATTCTTCACAGCGACCTCATGTGAATAGCTTCACTGACACCCTGCAACAAACTAAATGGAGGCCAATATTTTCCACGTTCACTACAAATTTCTGGATTTTTATCGCTGTAATATGGAAAAGATTTGTCTGTATTCTGCAGTGCTAACAAGCAAATGGAGCAGACAAATGGTGTACTCTGGATTGCTTTTTAAGCAAATAATCAGGATTAAGAGGAAAAATAATTAGCCCTGGCCCCTGATATCTCGGGCTATGTCTAAAAATATCTGTAATAACAGGATCAGTCAGAACGTGCAATGGACCCTCTTGTGCTGTATACACTGTCTGCCACAAACCCTGCCTGCCTTGCTTTTCAAGCAAATAACCTGGATTTAGATAAAAAAAAAATGCCCTGGACCCTGATATCTGGGACTATGTCTACAAATATCTGTAACAACAGCAGCAGGCAGAATGTGCAATGGACCTTCTTGCGCTGTATGCACTGCAGTCTGCCACAAACCCTGCCTGTCTGGCTCCTGATATCACCACTGAATATATGCAGCTGGATTAGTCCTCAGAAGGACTGTTAGTTCAGATGGATATATAGATATACTGTGGGATACTTTTACTAATTATAAACCAGCAAATCTCTCCTTGACTCAGCAGCAGCTCTCCCTACTCTGCCTGTTTCCGGGGTAGACTGGGACGAGCCTAGCATCACCGGGTCTTAAATAGACCCGATGACGCTATGCGGCCAGCCAATCACTGTAATGCCACAACCAACATGGCTATGGCATTACAGTGCGGGGCAAGCAATCCCTGCATGTTCATTGACTCTCTAAAGAGCGCCAAACATGCAGGGTGGGGACCCGAGCTCCCGCCCGATCAACTCGAAAATACTCGCTGGCGAGTAACGAGTAGTGGTGAGCATGTTCACTCATCACTACTGTTTAGCAATAGGTCAGGCCGCTGGAGGTGACCATGTACATTCTGACATAATAAAGTAATGTCAGCAATGCTTTTATATATGTAGATATTGATGCTGACCGGAAAGAACGTATTATACATAGAGATAAGCAAATTGATTGTAATCAAACCAAATTTGTTCAAAATTTTTAGCAACTCACTGAAGCCAGCAAATTAAAAAATCTGAAATTTGCATAATGTGAATCACCTAAAATGGCTGCCAATGTCAAAACTTTGCAAAAATTACATCTACCAAACATAGGTTACATGCTTTTGGGTGGTTTTCCCTATGCTTTGAAGCTTTCAAATCACATGGTAAATCACAGCCTGTATAATAGCTAAAGCATGAAATGCAGCTACCATTTTGAGGTGGGGTGGACATCTAGCTCATAGCTTTGCAATAGAGATTGGAAGGAAAAAGCATAAAACACTGTTAAAACTGTACAGATAGTGTGTGACATTGTATCAATGAAGAATATTAGCAAATGAAGAAAAAAGAATAGAGTCAAAGAGTCTCTGTGTCTGTGAGGTAGAATCAGGGAGGGATACATAGTTGACAGCTGCTGCTTGAATGAACAGTGTAGATATAGTGGTGCTGCAATTCAATCACACATTTTTGGGCATTTATGCAGAAGAAAGCTACCCATATTGCTGAAAGAAAACAAAAATAACTGGAACTACCACTCAGTGTGTATATAAGAGATGAGTTAAAGTCAAATATCCTGAATTTTACGTGAATTCAAACATTTTGAGATTCAATTTGCAGTTTGCAAAAAAATTTGCTGCCACTAGTGATGTACGAACGTGTCCTAACTGAGAATCTTTGATGTGCTTGTCAAATATGTTCACGTTGCCATGGTTGCATGTCTCGCAGCTGTTAGACAACTGCACCACATACAGGGATTACGTGTTTGTTAGGCAATCCCTGCATGTGTTGCGGCTGTCTATCAGCCACGAGACATGCAGCCTCGGCGATGCAAACATATTTGGGAGCATGCTGAAACTCAGTTAGGACTTGAGAGTGCTCGGATAACACCTTATCTGAGCACAATCGCGAATTACTAGCTGGCACCATTTCACACACTACTGAAGCATTGTAGAGCAGGCTAATGTCATTTTGCAATGCAACGTCGGCTTCCCTATAATTCGCTGGAGCTATAACATATTACAAATTATCATACCTTGTACAGTGGTGTTCAGTACCTGAACCATCATAGATCAGCGATTTGTACTTCTCCAGAGTTACTGGGTAAGTATCTCTTTTTTTTCTGTAAAGTGTAAGGTATTTTACTGAGCAGGATTCTCTGTCTCCTGTAGAGTGTAAGCTCTTGTGGTCAATGAGGTCCTCTTTCTCTCTCCTATACAGTGTAAGCTCTTATGGTCAACAGTAGAGATGATCGGATCAGGTAAAATTCAAATTGCCTGTTTGTGAATTTTTTCCCAAGAAATTTGATTAATCAAGAAGTTATTCTGTGAGGATTTAATGTCTCATATTATGGTCGTGAGTCTCCCCAGACACCAGAGAATAATAAAGGTAATATGTAAAAATAAATGAAATTGTTATACTCACCAATCACTTACCTCTCAGGCCCCTCTGCTACTCATCTACTCTGAGAAAGTGGAAATTATGCTAAAAAAATTTCAAAAGAGAAGTGAAAAAAATAGTGATTTAACTTAGTGACAGCTTCACAAAGTGTGCATGACTCAAACAGTACTGACTAGAAACTTGCTTTATTATGGGAAGGGAAGGACTGTACTACAAAAAAAGAGAGTATTAAAGGGAAATATAAATAAAATCGTAAAAGCAAGACAGTGCAGTGTGTTAATAAACAGGTTGCTTTTTACCATCCATTTTCCCATATCCGTATATGTTGATGTCACTTTAACATTACTAAAGCTGTTCCTGCTTTAGATATAAGTAAAGACGAGCGAATAAATTCTAGTGGAAATTAATTCTACTTGAGTTTTACAAAAATCTGAATTTGCCAAAATGTAAGCTTTTTGTTATTTACTTATGTGCAGAATAAGCAAGAAGGTCGCCACTGGCCACAATTTTTATATACCATAAAGGCCACAAAAAGGTAAAAAAAAATCTTTATACTCACCTCACCTCTCAGGCCTCTCCAATACTCATTGCCACCCATCCGGTCATCGACGCATCATCTTATCCCCTGCAGTTCACACTGGAATCCCAAGGCCTCTCATGCTGAGCTGGGACTTTGCATGTACAAGGTAGATCATGGCGCACATCGTGACATCATAATGCCATAATTTTCAGCATGCTTGTGCAGAACTCTGAGCTGGGACTTTGCATGTACAAGGTGGATCATGGCACACATCGTGACATCATAATGCCATAATTTTCAGCATGCTTGTGCAGAACTCTCCTGGACCTCATGAAAGACAGAAGTTCTGGCTGAGCATAACAGGTGAATTAAAATTTTGCCTGATCTGCTCATCTTTACATATAAGAGGTAACACAAGATACACCACTTACAATAAGTGATGATAGAAGCTCACTTTCTCCTCTTATCTTCACAATAACCTTTGACCAGATCACACCATGCCCAGAAATCTCTGTCCTACAAGATAATTGCAGTCAATGCTCAGCCTATGTTCCTGAAAAGAACTAGAAATTTGAGTCTATTAGCAGGCTTAATGGACAAAGTGAAAATAACTCTGGAATGCTTCTATATATGCAAGTGATTCTAATACTGTTTTTTTTCTATCCACTTTGTACTTTTTGTTTATGGTAAATTTAAGCTCATATGATTTGTATTTATTAATTAAATTAATTGGACATTTGATACATTTTTAGGTCCTTAAAAATTGATAGTAAAACCACACAAAATAGTTGATAAATAGCATTTATCACATGCTTGCTTTATGTGAGCATCATTTTTTAAGTTTTTTTTGTTAGGATGTTAGAAGGGTTAAAAGTTTATCAGTAGGGTTGAGCGAACCTGTAGATGTTCGGGTTCGTCAGGTTCAGCCGAACTGTAGTTCAAAGTTCAGTTCGGCATCCGAACTTGACCCCGAACCCCATAGAAGTCAATAGCAAACCAAACATCAGTTCTTTTAAAATGGGTATAAAATGGTCATATTATGGGCTGGGGGGCTGCAAAAGTAAGCATAAAGGGGGTAAGCAATCCCTACATGTTCATTGACTCTCTAAAGAGTGCCAAACATGCAGGGTGGGGACCCGAGCTCCCGCCCGAATAAGACAAGTGCCCTGTAAACAAATGTGTATAAAGAAATTACTTAAAATAGCATAGCATTAAATAAAAAAGGACCCCCATGGTGGAGGCAGGTCTAAGTCTGACAGAGGCGCTGCATAGGCCCCCACGCCCTCGCCTCTCTCCCAAGCAACCTTTTGCATTACCTTGGGTTTGAGGAATCACTAGGCAGGGCAGCTGTAGTGTCCTCTGAAGGCTATTCACTCCCTCTCCTTGTGTGAGGGTTGTTTTCTGTATGTGTGCCGCTTCGGAACCTATCAGCACAGCGAGTCACTCTCTGTTCCAACCAACCTCTGTGCCGTACGGGCTCTGTTCCATGGTGACCACGGGTAACAGGGATTCAGGGTTCTATTCCGGAGATGCAGCCAGATAAATGGGTACCATATCCAAGGAATGCAGCAGTCAAGCAAATTAACCACTCCTCAACTGAGTTAGCAGTTGAAATTGCAAGATAAATAGCCATCTATGACAATTTAGAGGCTCTGTAATTGGAATGAGTAATTAAATCCTTTAATGAGCATCTATTAAAGGGCAAATCTGGTGCCAGCTGCCATTGTAATTCCATCTCCAGTAGCATACACTAAAGTCTCCCACCACAGCCGCACACACATGGATGGTAAAGTGAAACTACAAATGATCAGTAAATTAGTTAATTTTGCCTGCATGGTAGCTCAGTAGTTAGCACTGCAGCCTTGCAGTGCTGGGATCTTTGGTTCAAATCCCACCAACGACAACATCTGCAAGGAATTTTTATTTTCTCCCTGTCTTTGCATGGGTTTTTTCCAGGTACTCTGGTTTACTCCCACACACTAAAGATATACTGATAGGGAATTTAGATTGTAAGTTCCAATGGGGACAGTGCTGATAATGTCTGTAAAGTGTTGTGGAATTAATGGCGCTATAAAGTGATCAAAATTCAAAAAAAAATTCTCACTACAGATGACCATAAAAAACATGAATCTGTCAAAGAATGTATGGAAGAAAGCTATCCAGATATGGATTGTGGTATGGTATGTTCTCAGAATGGACACTCATTTTCAGTAGTTCATACAGATATGATACAACAAGAAAGACAACAAAAATTTGACTTGGCCTATGAAAAATTTTGTGATGAATTTAAAAAGATCATTAAGTGAATTTGATTTTAAAAATTTTGGAAGATGAGGCCCTGTACCATGACTGCCGGGTGTACCCTATACCGCGACTACACATTAATGGTACAGTGAATCTGGCCTTTGAAAAATTTTGTGATGAATTTCAAAAGATCATTAAGTGAATTTGATTTGAAAAATTTTGGAAGATGAGGCCCTGTACCTCGACTGCCGCGTGTACCCTATACCGTGACTACACATTAATGGTACAGTGAATCTGCGAATGGTCATAAAATCAGTCAATTTGGATACATATTTTTAAATTTCTGGCTACAGATCGCTTTAAAATTATGAACCGGTAAAGGAATGCATGGAAAGCCTAACAGAGGCATCGCATAGGCACCCATGCCCTAGCCCGTCTCCCCAGCGATCCTGTGCGATTCCTTGGTGGTTGATGAGGCAGGGCAGCTGTGGTATCCACTGGATGCCATTCTCCTCAACCTCGCCATGCAAGGGATGTTTTCTCTATGCCTGCCGTTTCTGGACCTGCCCGCTCAACGAGTTGCTCTCCCTTTTGACCACCCCACCGTGCTGCATGGGCTCTATTATTTGCTAGTGTCTTTGAAGTGCAGTGAATCATGATTTAAATCTGGAGTGGGAGCCTTATAAATGGGTACAACATCCAAGAAATGCAACATTTACGCAAATTACCCATTCTTCAAATTTTGGAATAAATTTAAAATATTTGTGAACTGGATTGGACTAAAAAAATTTTGAAGAAGAGGCCCTGTACCACGTCTGCTGTATACACACGAATGGTACAATGAAACCACGAATGGTCATAAAATCAGTCAATTTGAATTCATTTTTTTGAATTTCTGACTACAGATCGCTGTAAAATTATGAACCGGTAAAGGAATGCATGGAAAGCAGCTAGCATGTTGTGGACTATCAAAGGGATGTATGTGAACTGAGTGAAAACTCATTTCCAGCAGATGATACAGATCTGAAACAAGAAGCACAAGATGGCAAAAAAAACACATGACAACCACGTCCATGTCCTTTTTTTGATGCTCTCCTCCTTTTCTGAAGTGTTTTTTAGGTAGAGTTCTCCCACAAACACAGTTGCAGATTGGAAACATTTATTTTTACACACAATACTATCACAGACATGGGTGCATAAGAGAAGAAAAATTAGTTTTGTCGCACATGACTCCTACAGACACGGTTGCAGATTAAAAAAAATGTGGATGCTAATCTACTGTACTATCACAGACACAGGTGCAGAGTACGCATAAAGAGTCTTTTTGGAAAACTGCTCACACACAAAGCCTAATAGAGTCCCCCACTACAGCTGCATCCTGTCCCTATGCTAAGCAGAGCAGAAATAAAAAATCTTGAACCAGGAGGAAGAGGTCCAAATGGAGGAGGTGGAGTAGGTGGAGGAGGAGGAGGTGGATGTGGTGGTGTGGGTTGAAGAGGCAAGGGAGGAGTAATCCAACACTGTTTTTGTGTTGTTGTTTTTTTTGTACTTTGTATTCTTTTTTGTGTTTTTTTTAGGGAACTGAAATAAAATAACAGAATTAACAAAACTAAAACTAGCAATCTAGAACCAGGAGGCGTAGGTCCAAGAGCAGGAAAAGGTAGACGTGATGGTGTAGGTGGAAGAGGCAAGGGAGGATTAATCCAGGGGGCAGAGGTTTAATTGGAGGAGGAGGTGGAGGAGGTGGACGTGATGGTGTAGGTGGAAGAGGTGGAGGAGGAGGTAGTCTACACAGTTTTTTTTTATTTGGGCAGAATGCACCCAAATGAAAGGAATGGCAAATAGAGTTGAACACTGAGTGGAGCTGGTATGGTTTTCTAGTTAACCAAAGTCCTGTGGAATGAATGTTAGCTTTCCCATATTGGCTATGAACAGACGGGTGCGCGTGGCTGTGATCACATCCCCTACCATGCAAAGCACATGATCTGACAGTACATTTATCGCAGGGCAGGCCAGCACCTCCAAGGCATAAAGGACAAGCTCATGCCATGTGTCCAATTTGGAGATGCAGAAGTTAAATGGGGCAGACCCATGAGTTACTACGTGGAGACGTGTGGACACGTACTCTTCCGCCATGCAGTTGTAATGCTGCCTCCTGCTAATATGGACCTTATGAGATGGTGGAGCCATATGTTGTAGAATGCTCATAAAGTTTTGCCACATTTTGGCCATGCTATCCCTGCTTCCAAGGTGGCTGTGGTGGTGCCCCAGCTGAGTTGGCAACTTCCTCCTCCGCCTCTGCCTTGTAATTTACACTGAGCCCCTGCTGTCAGGTGGGAAAGCAGTCAGTAGTTTCTTTACCAGCGTGCACTTGTATTCACGCATTTTGTGACCCCGCTGCAAGGGTATTGATGTAATAATGGTGTGCTGTCCTTGTAGCAGGGTGGCCACCCAGTAATCTGCACGGGTAACAAAATGGGCAACTTGGCGGTCATTGTGCCGCCACATAAGCATGTATTGGCTCATATATGCCATGCTGTCCAGAGGCAATGACAAGCTGTCCTCGGTGGGAGATGTATTGTCTGGGTTCACTGCATCCCCCCAGATACACTCCAGTGATGCCCGTAAGCTGATTTGAGTGCCACCCTGCTGTGAACATGGTTGTTCCTCTTTCTCCTCATTTTCAAGGAAAATTGGTGCTCATCTCCAACCCATACTCCACAGAGACCCCAGACTGAAATGAGTATTCCCAGAACTACCACTTCTCTCCTAGAAACAGCCCCCTAACTTAAGGAATTTACTTGTCAGAAGTGTCCTCTAATCACCATTAGTGATGAGCACATTCCCATGTAACAATAAAAAATTAAAAACTTGTACACATATAGTATCATCAAATACAGTCCGTATACCGAACACAAGTCAGTACTATAAGATCATGGTGACTACCTCTTGAAGCTCATCAAGAGAATGCCATGAGTGTGCAAAGCAGTCATCAAAGCAAAAGGTGGCTACTTTGAAGAACCTAGAATATAAGACATATTTTCAGTAGTTTCACACTTTTTTGTTAAGTATATAATTCCACATGTGTTAATTCATAGTTTTGATGCCTTCAGTGTGAATGTACTATTTTCAAAGTCATGAAAATACAGAAAAATCTTTAAATGAGAAGGTGTGTCCAAACTTTTGGTCTGTACTGTATATATATATTATACATTTAAATATATACAGTATATATATATATATATATATATATATATATATATATATATATATATATATATATATATATATATATTTTTTTTTTTTTTTTTTTTTTTTTTTTTTTTTTTCTGGTTAGCCAATAAAGGTGTCACTCTGAGAATAGTTTTGTAAAGTATTTACATTATATTAAAGCTTAAAACTTTAATATGTTTAGTCCTTGTATGCTTTAAAGAATCTATAGCCTTTCAGAGAGTGCGTGATCCTTTTGATTATCAGACAGTAGCAAATTTTGGGGACTCATCACCTCATGTCTTTGATGAGTGGTGGCAGCGTGTTGTGTAGCTGGGCTGTGTGCACTGTGTCAGGTATGATTTATTTGGAGCTTATTGCAGAGTGAAAGCACAATTGAGTGAGAGGAGATACATTAACCTATGCAAGTACACCCCATGTCATGTGCAGAGAAGTGTGTACTTGACAGAGCCAATTTAACCCCTTTCTGACGTGTGACCTAATAGTACGTCATTGTGACCTGGGCCGATTGGACCAATGACGTACTATTAGGTCATGGTCTTTAATGCCGTCCCCCGACTAAAGTCGTGGTGATCGCATTAAATTTCCGGTGCCATATCACCTCAGGAAAGATGGCGCCGGCATCCCCGCACCCACGATTGCTGTGATTGGCTGTTAAATTTTGAACAGCCAATCACAGCATTCTCACTGTTTCCGGCAATCAGATTGCCGGAAACAGTGATGTGCAGCCTAGGATCGGTGCTCCTAAGAGCACCGATCCTAGCCTGTTGCTAGGAGTCACCAGCTCTGACTCCAAAGCGCTATGATCGGTGCAATCACCGATCACATAGATCGCACCAATCATAGCGGAACCGCACGGTGGCAGGGCGGTCATGGGGTGGTGACCGGCTTGTGACCTGCCTGTCACCGCCCCTTGATCCCCTGCAATGTGATGAAAGCCCCCAGACTGTTCTGATTGGAGCGATCGATGATGACATCGATCGCTCCAATCAGAGTTCTTGAATACAGGTGACCAGGCGGTCACAGGGAGGTGTCACCTCCCTGTGACTCCCTGTGGTGCGTGCTCTGCCCCAGCCATGTCTGATTGGTGACATTGATTGCACCAATCACATGGCTGGGGCAGAGCATGCACCACAGGGAGTCACAGAGAGGTGACACCTCCCTGTGACCACCCGGTCACCTGTATTCAGGAACTCTGATTGGAGCGATCAATGTCATCATCGATCACTCCAATCAGATTACCTGACCGGGAGGTGACTGGGTGGTGACTTCCACCTGTCACCACCCTATCACCCCCCTGTGACCGCCCTGCAGACCCTCACACTTGGTGAAGATTTCTACAGAGCGGTCACATTTGATCTGTCTGTCGCTGGGCCTTGTAGTGCCACAGAATCTTCTGTGACACCACAAGACCATCTTCTCGCCTGTTCCAGTCGCTGCTGCTGCTGCTCCTGGATCTTCTGCTCCAGCGTCCTGGGTCTTCTGCTCCTGACCTGCTGTGGTTCCTGCTCCAGAGCCTGCTGCTAATCCTGCTGCTGATCCTGCTGAAGAACAGAGAAGACTTTGGTAAGGCAATCTCTGTTCTCCCCTCATCCACCCAATCCCCCGCTCTCCCCTCCCCCCTCTTTTTATCCCCCTTCCAACCATTTTTTTTTTTCGTGCATCCTGCAGCGGCCGAGCGCTGACCAGTGACTACGTCACTGATCAACGTCCGTGCTCGCTGCTTTTCAGGATTTTTTTTGTTAATTCTATTGGTTCTGGTCTCCTGCTCCAGGCTCCAGTTCCTGCTCCAGGCTCCAGTCCCTGCTCCGGGCTCCAGTGCCTGCTCCGGGCGCCATCTCCTGCTCCGGGCGCCGTCTCCGTCTCCGGACGCCGTCTCCTGCCACCGGGCGCCGACTCCTGTCCCGGGTGCCGTCTTCTGCCCGTGTGCCGTCTTCTTCCCCGTGCGCAGTCTCCTGCCCCGGGCGCAGTCTCCTGCTCCGGACGCTGTCTTCTGCCCCGGGCACCATCTCCTGCCCCGGGCGCCGTCTCCTGCTCCTGGGTCTTCTGCATCGGTCCTGCTGCTGATCCTGCTCCAGAGCCTGCTGCTGGAAGAAGAACAGAGAAGACTTTGGTAAGTCATCTCTGATCTCCCCTCTTCCACCCCAATTCCCCTCTTCCCACTTCTCACACATCCGTGCGTACATCCAGCAGCTGCCGAGCATTGATCAGTGACCTAGTTCACCGATCCACACTCGTGCTCACTGTTTGCAACACATACAGTAGTCCCTTTTTCCCTTTTTGTCAGAAAAAAAATTCACACTAAGCACACTTACACATACACACTCTAAATAAAGTACTGACACACACACACTATAAATAAAGTACAGACGCACAAACACTACATAAATAACAAAAAAAAAATTGTCCTGTTCATCCCAAACTCGCTATTCAGCGGAGGAGGCATATGCTATTCTTGCCTCCGACACTGACACTGACAGTGAGGGCGAGGATCCCACATTTTTTTATTTTTCCGATGCCTCATCGTCCTCTTCTTCATCCTCCTCTTCTTCCTCATCAGGTGCTGCTGGACCACCCCGCAGTCGTCCCAGGAGAGAAGACGAACCAGAGCCCCCCTCTACTGACCCCATATGGATCTCGCCCCCCGAAAACTATGAGCGACTGATTCCTGATTTCGTGGCGGAATCAGGAATCAAGTTTGACACCACCGGCCTCACAGAAATAGACTTTTTCAAAGTCTTTTTCTCTAAGGATTTTATAAACCTCATGGTGGGCCAAACTAATTTGTACACTCATCAGTTTTTGGAACAAAACCCCTCTTCATCATTTTATAACTGGTCTCCTGATCCTTCATATGGGGATCGTGAAGAAGCCAGAGGTTCATCAATACTGGAGTGCTGACGTTTTGTATAACAGTCCAGTGCTCCGAATGATCATGACTAGTGTTGAGCCACCCCCGTAGTGTTCGAGTTCGGTTCGGTTCGTCGAACACCCGTGTGTTCGCCGAACTGTTCGTCGAACTGTTCGTCGAACACCTTCGAACACCGTTAAAACCAATGGCAGGCAAACAAAAACACATAGAAACACATAGAAAACACCTTCAAAGGTGTCCAAAAGCTGACAAACTGCTCAGAAGACATAACTAACACATGGAAAAGTGACAAGTACATATAGTCATGCGAAAATAAAAGAGGTGGAGTAGTAAAAGGAGGGGGAGACACAGATATAGGCATGTCATGCCCTTCTAAAATCCAAAAAGTGAGAAGCCGACACGGCCAGTCCGCTCCTGCCCGTGCCACCTCCGTGTCGCCGGGTTTGTGCCAGAGCAGCGGTGAACCCTGATGGCCAGCCCCCCTCTCCCAATACTGGTGCCTGTCCGCTGGTGGGTCGAGCGAGCCCCCCTGTGGTGGAGGCAGCTCTAAGCTTTTTAATTTAAATTGTCTCTCTAATTTGAATGAATACACTTTAAATCCATTTACAAGGATCTATTGGAGGGCAAGTCTCATGCCAGCAGCCGCGTAATTCCAGCTCCAGTAGCATCCACTAAAGCTGCTGCAGTTAAAAAGCTTTTATAAGGATCGAGCTCGGCTGTCCACCGCAAGGCATCCTACTGCCAGTCCCAGCCCCTATGCCTTGGGGTGCCTCCTGATGATCTTCACTAAGTATCCCATGGTCCCGAAGAATTTCCTTTGAAAAAATTAAGTGTCTAAACTACAGGTGGTGTAGCTTGCTTAACAGCCGGGATAATCCGCTGACTAGCAGACACTGCTACTAGGCACAAAGTATTTCCTGGGCTAGATGCAGTTAAAAATTTGTAATTAGTTACTCTCGTTGGATGCTGAGAAAGCATTCCATAGAGTCTCCTGGCACGCCATATATGATTCTCTTAAAAAGCTTGGGGTAGGGGTCTAGGGGACCCTTTTATAGCCAAAATCACGGCCCTGTATCACAATACGTCACCTAGGCTGAAGATAAATGGAACTGTAGCACCCTGAGGGCTCGGTTGCTACAGACGTATTGCACCTCACCCAGAGGTGTGATATCTCACTCTCAGGTAAGGATGGAGTGTGGATCAGGACCCGACACCTGCATGCATTACACCACATTGCCGTGGGGCAGGGCGACCAATATGCCCCTGAGATGGGCACGACAGTCCCTGTCCCTGGCTGGAGTGGGGGGAGGGAACACTGAGGAAGGGGAACCCTGTAGTGCAGGAGCAGGGAGGAAGCAGTTCCTGGGTGCATTGAGAAGGGAGTATAAAAGGTGGGCACCATCTTAGTTCAGTGCAGAGAAGTCTGAGCAGAAGTGGCAGGGAGCAGGGGCTCTGCATGAGCTCTGCTCCGGAGGCGGGCCTAGTAACAGAGGCCCAGGCCTGGAAGAGGGAGAAGGAAGGAAGAGGAGCGGAGAAGGCTCCAGGAACGAGGAATGAAGGGATCCCAGGGGTGCGGACGGGCGAGTCGCCACCGCACGCCCGAATCCACCTGCGTGGAGGGGTCAAGCCAAAGGGGGAGACCGGTCCCCGAACTAGTGGAGGCAGGAAACGACCCTCAGCTAGAAACCGGAGACTCTGACACTTTATGTGGCGCAGCCCCTCGCTACACCCGCTAGGAAGGCACCACATAGGGTCAGGGAAACTGGCGCCAAGTTTACCAAGAGGAGGCCCGAGGCAGCCGGACAGAAGTGTTGGTAAGAAAGGCCAGACAAAGGACACACAAAGGGGGTCCTGTGAAGTGCTCCAAAGTTATCTGGGAGTTGTCTGAGCCCCTCACCTGGTGAGCACAGTACGACGTGGGCAGCCGTTACCTGCAGACGTGGTCTGGATAATAAGAACTGTGAGTAAAGGCCCTGAACTGCATCACTGACTCCGTGTCGTTACTTCTGCTGCCCTGCACCATCACCCCCATCCTCCGCATACACTGCCCTGAGGCTATACTCCTCCCGTGGGGAGTTATGCTACGCTCTGCTGCACCCACAACACCAGCCTCAGCGGTCTGCCCTGTAGCGGCGGTTCACTCTGACCGCAATTCACGGGTGGCGTAGTCGTACATTTAAACATCAAAACCACATAAATAGTTCCGCCACTGGTTTGACCGCCCTGAGCCACGGAACCGGGTCGCCGCCACGAAGACTACAACCACCAGCATCCACCAAAAAGGGTCCGGCTCCGGGTGTCCCAAGGCCCAGGGGGTGCGTCAGAACATTTTCATCACCTTTCACAATCACCAATGGGACAAGGCAGGGATGTCCTCTGTCCCCTCTCTTATACATCCTAGTGACGGAGCACCTGCTCTCATCAATTCGCCATAACCCCAATATTAGGTGGATTGAGGTGGGAGGCACCGAGTACAAGTGCTCTCTATTTGCTGATGATGTCCTAGTATATATCACTCAATCACATATATCCATCCATGCTGTTATGGCTGAAATAGATCACTTTGTTACATGGTCAAATTTTAAAATCAATGCAGCGAAGTCTGAGGCCCTCGATGTCTCCCTCCCCAAATCCATATAGGATTCCATCCAGTCCAACTTTCCCTTTGCCTGGCCCTCACAGGGTATCAAATACTTAGGAATTCCTATTCATAGAGACCTCTCCCATCTATGTTATCTTAATTCTGGGCCCTTTATTGAACAACTCCATACAGACCACGGTTGGCAAGTTAGAACTGTAAGATTCACTACGTGAACCGCTGGTGTTTTGTGGAAAAGCACATGTACACTGCGTTCCAAATTATTATGCAAAAAGTGTTTGGGAGTGATAAGGGAAGAATTTGTTTGTTTGTCAGTTAAACTCATTGATGGTGATGTGTGTCAGGGCTCTTTATATCACTGTAAGCAATTGCAGACACCTGTGCTAATTAGTTTGGCAGGTGTGTCCAATGAAAGGCAAGACTACTTAAGAAGGCTCTCTCACATTATTAAGTAGCCTACATTTTCTGCCAAAATGGGAAAGAAAAAGGATGTGTCGGCTGCTGAGAAGCAACAAATTGTGGAGTGTTTAGGTCAAGGCATGACTACAATCAACATTGTGCGATGATCAGGATGAAGTGTCTTGGCAATCAAGAAGTATGTAGCTGATTCACAGTACACACGTGTGCGTGCTGATAAGGGCAAATTGAGGACTCTTTCCTACAGGCAATTACGTCAGGTTGAAAGAGCAGCGGCAAAAAAGCCTTGTCATAGCAGCAGACAAGTTTTTGAAGCTGCTTGTGCCTCCAACGTCCCCCGAACAACAAGATGCAGGGTCCTTCAGAGGTTTGCAGCTGTGCATACGCCATCCTGTCGACCTCCTCTATCCACTTCACACAAGCAGAAACGGCTCCAGTGGGCCAAACATTACATGAAGACTGATTTCAAAACAGTTTTGTTCACGGATGAGTGCGGTGCAGCGCTCGATGGTCCAGATGGATGGAGTGGAGGATGGCTGGTTGATGGACACCCCACGCAAACACGGCTACAGCGCCAACAAGGAGGAGGTGGAGTAATGTTTTGGGCTGGAATCATGGGGAGAGAGATTATCGGCCCCTTTAGGATCCCTGAAGGCGCTAAAGATGAACTCCATAATGTATGTGGATTTTCTCAAACAGCACTTCCTGCCATGGTTCAAGAAGAAGAACCGTGTATTTCACAGCAAGATCATTTTTCTGCATGATAATGCACCATCTCATGCTGCATATAAAACATCTGCATCTCTGGCTGATATGGGCATAAAAGGGGACAAACTTATGGTGTGACCCCCATGCTCCCCTGACCTGTACCCCATTCAGAACCTTTGGAGCATCATTAAAAGTAGTGTCTATGATGGCGGGAGGCAGTTCACATCTAAGCAACAGCTCTGGGAGGGTATTCTGTCCTCATGCAAAACAATTGAAGCAGAAACCATCCAAAACCTGACAAATTCAATGGACGAGAGAGTTCAGAAGCTCCTTTCGAACAAGGGGTCCTATGTGAAAATGTAACATCACCTAGAATAAAGTTTTGAGTTGAAAACTGTTTGATTTCAGTTTCTAACAACCTGCTAATGCTTATAATTTCAAAAATGACCATTTTTTTGGTCTTTATTAAAATGAAAAGGTTGATCGAAAAGTTTGGGGGATCTAAGAGTGTGGCAACCCAGTAGTCATGATTACTTCGAATTCTGACAATATGAGGGTCATGCTGCAGGTAGTGCAGCAAGAAGGCACTTATGTGTCTTGCGCATCTCGGAGCCCCAAAATTATTTTCCGGGCTAGATGCAGCTAAAAATTATTTTTAATTTTAAATCTGGTGAAGCTTTAGTATAGATGGCCTAATAGGATCAGTGCTGCACACTGCTACAAAGCCCAAATTATTTTCCAGCCAAGATACAGATAAACATGATTAGTAATTTGAAAGCTTAAAACGGTTGGTAGGGTGTTTTAACCAATCATCAAGCTTTTACTCTCCCCAGGATGACACAGGGGTAGAAAAGTCGTTTCGGATCCATGATTTGTTCATCTTTATGAACGTGAGTCTGTCTACATTATCAGTGGAGAGCCGCGTGTGCTTATCTGTCAGCACACCACCAGCAGCGCTGAACACACGTTCAGACAGAACGCTGGCTGCGGGGCATGACAAGATCTCCAAGGCGTAAGTGGCTAGCTCCGGCCATTTATCCAGATTGGAAGCCCAAAAAGAGCAAGGGTCCAGTGACACAGTCGTGGCTTCAATGTTTACTTGGAGATACTCCTGTACCATCGTCTCTAGGCGTTGACTATGTGTCAGACTTCTTGTCTCCTGTGGCCTTGCAAAGGATGGGCTAAAAAAGTGGTGAAATGATTCCGCAAAATTGATGTTACCAGCAGATACTGTGGTTCTGTTACGGTTTGAGTGCTGAACACTTGACGGTCCCACGGTTGGCAAGTTGGAACTGTGAGATTCACTACGTGCACCACTGGTATTTTGTGGAAAAGCACATGTAAGATTCTGCAACAGTCTCTGCTGATACTCCTGCATGCGTGCATCCCTTTCTATGGCAGGAATAATTTCTGCAAATTTACTTTTGTACCGGGGATCTAACAGTGTGGCAACCCAGTAGTCAGGATTATTTCTAATTCTCACAATTCGAGGGTCATGTTGCAGGTAGTGCAGCAAGAAGGCACTCATGTGTGTTGCGCATCCAGGAGCACCAAGTCCCTGTTGTGTTGGTGGCGAGGAAACAATCATGCTTCCTTCCTCTGTCCTCTCCCCCCAACCTCGCACAACAGAAATGTGATCAAGGTCTCCCTCATCTGATGAGTCTTCCATCAGTTCGTCCTCCACTTCTTACTGGGCTCCTGCACCTTCCTCACTAGTTTGGCTGCTACCATGCGCCCTGGTAAAACCATCTCCCCCACCCTCACATGCCTGCCGCCTTGGTGCTGCCGACTGTCTGGACCTTGCAGATGTTAGCCCTTCCGCATACAACTCCTCCTCCTCTACTTCCTCCACCTCCTCTTGTGCCACCACCTGACTCCGAATTCTGTTTAACATGTGCTCCAGCATGTAAATCACCGGAATAGTCATGCTGATAATGGCATCGTCAGCACTAAACATCTTTGTCGCCATTTCAAAACTGTGCAGAAGGGTGCATAGGTCTCTGATCTGAGACCACTCCTCCAGCGTGATTTGCCCCACCTCTGAATCTCGTTGGCCCAGGCTATACGTCAGAACGTATTGCACCAGGGCTTGTCGGTGCTGCCACAGTCGCTGCAACATGTGCAGAGTTGAATTCCACCGGGTAGGCACATCGCATTTTAGCCGGTGAAGTGGAAGGCCCAACGACTTCTGTAGAGATGTAAGTCGCTGAGCTGCGGGATGTGAACGGCAGAAGTGAGCACACAGCGACCGTGCCCTCTGCAGAAGGCCATCTAGTCTGGGATAGTGGGCTAAAAATTGCTGGACAACCAGGTCCAACACGTGAGCCATACAAGGCACGTGTGTGACATTGCCCCGGCGAAGGGCCGCACCCAGGTTTGCAGCATTGTCGCACACGGCCTTCCCTGGTTTCAGGTCCAGTGGAGACAACCATTCATGAAATTGGTTCTCCAGAGCTGACCACAACTCCTCAGCTGTGTGACTCACATTTCCCAGACATTTCAATGTAAAAACCGCCTGATGACGTTGAGCCCTACTGCCAGCATAGTAAGGAGGTGTGCAGGATCCCTTCTGCGCAGTTAGAAAGCTTGTGGCATGACCAGACAGGCTTTGGGTGCAGGTGGAAGACCGAGAGGAGGTTGAGGAGGCAGAAGCAGTGGAGGAACTTTGACATAAAGAGGATTGACGCACAACTCGTGGGGACGGCAAGACTTGGACAGCAGCCCCTTGTCCTGCTGTCACCATAGTTACCCAGTGCCCAGTCAGCGACATGTAACGCCCCTGTCCATGCCTACTCGTCCAAGTGTCTGTGGTGAAATGCACCCTGTCACACACAGAGTTTCTCAAAGAAGTGGTGATGTTGTGTGCGACATGCTGGTGGAGCGCAGGCACACCTTTCTTTGAGAAGTAGTGCCGACTGGGTATCTGGTACTGGGGCACTGCGACGGACATAAGGTCTCGAAAATCCTCTGTGTCCACCAGGCGGAAAGGCAGCATTTCTGTAACCAAGAGCTTGCAGATGGTGAAATTCAACCTCTTAGCTTTCTCATGGCTAGGAGGAAATGGTCTTTTACTTGTCCACATCTGAGGGACCGAGGGCTGGCTATTGTGCTTAGACGGGGTTGATAAGGGTGTCCCCGGCAAACTGCCGGTCTGTGAGGAAGATGCAGGCGGACATGTTAGGTTGCCTTGATCCAAAGGTGGTGCTATCGATGTCGGACAGCGCTCAACACCAGCTGGTGTTCCCACCTCCAAAGAAAATGATGACCTGCCAATCACGCTGGCTGTTGCGGGTAAAGAGGTGGCAGGTCTGCGCCCCAAAACAGGTGTGACTGCTGTCCCCCCAGTCACAGAGGATGAAGAGGCCGCGGATGCACAAGATATGGCAGATGGTGGTTGGCCCGGCCGGCTAGGCCGCATTGTAGCACACTGAGCTTCCCACTGCAACTTATGCTTAATGTCCATGTGTCGGTTCATGCATGAAGTACTCAAACTATGTATTTTTTGGCCTCTACTTAACTTTTGCTGACAATTGTTACAGATAACACGAGTTGGGTCATCTTTATCGATCTGAAAAAATGCCCAGGCTATGCAAGGCTTAGCACCCATGCGACCTGAAGAGCCACCACGACTTGTGGTGAGAGGCAGAATTGTGTTTGAGGATGCAGTTGTTGACGTGCTTCCAGTACTACGTCTCTGTCCAGGAAGGCGCAACCTGACCTCGTCGTCACTAGCATCTTCCTCCACCTCCTCTGCTACCTCATCTCTTGGCTGACTGTGGGTTGACAGTAAGTGGGATCTCCAACCTCATCATCATCACCCTGTGCGTTATCACACCCGTCGTCCTCAGAGCCAACCTGTTCCTGCCCTGACAAAAAACTAAAGTTGTCGCTCCAATCAGGTATTTGAGTCTTATCATCGTCTTCCTCATTGTCTCCACCAACAGGAGTTACAGTTTGGGAATGAGGGTCTACATTATGGTCAGAACCTTCTGCGTCTGGTCCTGGATCCGAATCATAAAGATTCTGGCCATCAGTGCAGATCGTTTCCTCGTCTGGATTCACAGAAGCGCTGGAGTCGACCTCTGATTCCCAGGCTATAGTATGAGTAAACAGCTCTGCAGACTCAACCATCTGTTCTACCTCATACTCAGACGGGCAGCTGGAGATTTGGGAGCTGTGAGGAAGCAAGTGCGATTGGGGTGACACCTTTGAGGACTGGAGTATTTGTGATATTGAAGTTGATGTGGAGGAGAGCCCACTTAAAGGAGCACTTGATATCCGTTGAAGCACCTGCTGTTTTTGTGCCTCATCTGGAATTTGTAGCGATTGGCGTGGCCGTAAGAAAGGGATCTTATCACATTGTCCGCTAAAAGAAGTAGACATTTTAGTTTGGCTGGAAGATGGTCTTTCTTCTGCAGATGTTACTGTTGCTTTAACACCTACCCCACGGACACAACCTTTTTTCCCCTTCCCAACACGCCTATTCCCCTTTCCACCAGCAGCAGGCCTTTTTCCACTCATTTTGGTGGTTAACTAATTCACAACTCTGGAGTTGTTTGCACAAAAAAACAATGGATGGTAACCGAGCAGAGCTGAGTGGCCAAACTGTGGTATTAGGCCAAAACTATTGGCTGGGTTAGATGCAGAAAAAAATTATATTCAGTTTGCAACCTGATGGAGGTCAGTATAGATGGACTAATACAACAAGTCCCACACACAGCTAGAAGCCCAATATTTTTTCAGAGGTAGATGCAGAAAAAAATTATATTCAGTTTGCAACCTGATGGAGGTCTGTATAGATGGATAAATAGAACAAGACCCACACACAGCTAGAAGCCCAATATTTTTTCAGAGGTAGATGCAGAAAAAAATATATTCAGTTTGCAACCTGATGGAGGTCAGTATAGATGGACTAACAGAGAAAGTCCCACACACTGCTAGAAGGCCAAATATTTTTTCAGAGCTAGATGCAGAAAAAAATTATATTCAGTTTGCAACCTGATGGAGGTCTGTATAGATGGATTTATAGAACAAGACCCACACACAGCTAGAAGCCCAATATTTTTTCAGAGGTAGATGCAGAAAAAAATATATTCAGTTTGCAACCTGATGGAGGTCAGTATAGATGGACTAATACAACAAGTCCCACACACAGCTAGAAGCCCAATATTTTTTCAGAGGTAGATGCAGAAAAAAATATATTCAGTTTGCAACCTGATGGAGGTCAGTATAGATGGACTAATACAACAAGTCCCACACACAGCTAGAAGCCCAATATTTTTTCAGAGGTAGATGCAGAAAAAAATATATTTAGTTTGCAACCTGATGGAGGTCAGTATAGATGGACTAATACAACAAGTCCCACACACAGCGAGAAGCCCAATATTTTTTCAGAGGTAGATGCAGAAAAAAATATATTCAGTTTGCAACCTGATGGAGGTCAGTATAGATGGACTAATACAACAAGTCCCACACACAGCTAGAAGCCCAAATAAGTTTTCAGAGGTACTGTAGAGGCAGATAAAAATTATTTTTAATTTGCAACCTGATGGAGGTCAGTATAGATGGACTAATAGAGAAAGTCCGACACACTGCTAGAAGGCCAAATATTTTTTCGGAGCTAGATGCAGAAAAAAATTATATTCAGTTTGCAACCTGATGGAGGTCAGTATAGATGGACTAGCAGAGAAAGTCCCACACACTGCTAGAAGGCCAAATATTTTTTCAGAGCTAGATGCAGAAAAAAATTATATTCCGTTTGCAACCTGATGGAGGTCTGTATAGATGGATTAATAGAACAAGACCCACACACAGCTAGAAGCCCAATATTTTTTCAGAGGTAGATGCAGAAAAAAATATATTCAGTTTGCAACCTGATGGAGGTCAGTATAGATGGACTAATACAACAAGTCCCACACACAGCTAGAAGCCCAATATTTTTTCAGAGGTAGATGCAGAAAAAAATATATTCAGTTTGCAACCTGATGGAGGTCAGTATAGATGGACTAATACAACAAGTCCCACACACAGCTAGAAGTCCAAATATTTTTTCAGAGGTACTGTAGATGCAGATAAAAATTATTTTTAATTTGCAACCTGATGGAGGTCAGTATAGATGGACTAATAGAGAAAGTCCGACACACTGCTAGAAGGCCAAATATTTTTTCAGAGCTAGATGCAGAAAAAAATTATATTCAGTTTGCAACCTGATGGAGGTCAGTATAGATGGATTAATAGAACAAGACCCACACACAGCTAGAAGCCCAATATTTTTTCAGAGGTAGATGCAGAAAAAAATATATTCAGTTTGCAACCTGATGGAGGTCATTATAGATGGACTAATACAACAATTCCCACACACAGCTAGAAGCCCAATATTTTTTCTGAGGTAGATGCAGAAAAAAATATATTCAATTTGCAACCTGATGGAGGTCAGTATAGATGGACTAATACAACAAGTCCCACACACAGCTAGAAGCCCAATATTTTTTCAGAGGTAGATGCAGAAAAAAATATATTCAGTTTGCAACCTGATGGAGGTCAGTATAGATGGACTAATACAACAAGTCCCACACACAGCTAGAAGCCCAAATATTTTTTCAGAGGTACTGTAGATGCAGATAAAAATTATTTTTAATTTGCAACCTGATGGAGGTCAGTATAGATGGACTAATAGAGAAAGTCCGACACATTGCTAGAAGCCCAAATATTTTTTCAGAGCTAGATGCAGAAAAAAATTATATTCAGTTTGCAACCTGATGGAGGTCAGTATAGATGGACTAGCAGAGAAAGTCCCACTCACTGCTAGAAGGCCAAATATTTTTTCAGAGCTAGATGCAGAAAAAAATTATATTCAGTTTGCAACCTGATGGAGGTCTGTATAGATGGATTAATAGAACAAGACCCACACACAGCTAGAAGCCCAATATTTTTTCAGAGGTAGATGCAGAAAAAAATATATTCAGTTTGCAACCTGATGGAGGTCAGTATAGATGGACTAATACAACAAGTCCCACACACAGCTAGAAGCCCAATATTTTTTCAGAGGTAGATGCAGAAAAAAATATATTCAGTTTGCAACCTGATGGAGGTCAGTATAGATGGACTAATACAACAAGTCCCACACACAGCTAGAAGCCCAAATATTTTTTCAGAGGTACTGTAGATGCAGATAAAAATTATTTTTAATTTGCAACCTGATGGAGGTCAGTATAGATGGACTAATAGAGAAAGTCCGACACACTGCTAGAAGGCCAAATATTTTTTCAGAGCTAGATGCAGAAAAAAATTATATTCAGTTTGCAACCTGATGGAGGTCAGTATAGATGGATTAATAGAACAAGACCCACACACAGCTAGAAGCCCAATATTTTTTCAGAGGTAGATGCAGAAAAAAATATATTCAGTTTGCAACCTGATGGAGGTCAGTATAGATGGACTAATACAACAAGTCCCACACACAGCTAGAAGCTCAATATTTTTTCAGAGGTAGATGCAGAAAAAAATATATTCAATTTGCAACCTGATGGAGGTCAGTATAGATGGACTAATACAACAAGTCCCACACACAGCTAGAAGCCCAATATTTTTTCAGAGGTAGATGCAGAAAAAAATATATTCAGTTTGCAACCTGATGGAGGTCAGTATAGATGGACTAATACAACAAGTCCGACACACAGCTAGAAGCCCAAATATTTTTTCAGAGGTACTGTAGATGCAGATAAAAATTATTTTTAATTTGCAACCTGATGGAGGTCAGTATAGATGGACTAATAGAGAAAGTCCGACACACTGCTAGAAGGCCAAATATTTTTTCAGAGCTAGATGCAGAAAAAAATTATATTCAGTTTGCAACCTGATGGAGGTCAGTATAGATGGACTAACAGAGAAAGTCCCACACACTGCTAGAAGGCCAAATATTTTTTCAGAGCTAGATGCATTCAAAAAATTATTTTGAATTTGCAACCTGATGGAGGTCAGTATAGGTGGACTAATAGAACAAGTCCCACACACTGCTAGAAGGCCAAATATTTTTTCAGAGCTAGATGCAGAAAAAAATTATATTCAGTTTGCAACCTGATGGAGGTTTGTATAGATGGATTAATAGAACAAGACCCACACACAGCTAGAAGCCCAATATTTTTTCAGAGGTAGATGCAGAAAAAATTTATTCAGTTTGCAACCTGATGGAGGTCAGTATAGATGGACTAATACAACAAGTCCCACACACAGCTAGAAGCCCAATATTTTTTCAGAGGTAGATGCAGAAAAAAATATATTCAGTTTGCAACCTGATGGAGGTCAGTATAGATGGACTAATACAACAAGTCCCTCACACAGCTAGAAGCCCAAATATTTTTTCAGAGGTACCATAGATGCAGATAAAAATTATTTTTAATTTGCAACCTGATGGAGGTCAGTATAGATGGACTAATAGAGAAAGTCCGACACACTGTTAGAAGGCCAAATATTTTTTCAGAGCTAGATGCAGAAAAAAATTATATTCAGTTTGCAACCTGATGGAGGTCAGTATAGATGGACTAACAGAGAAAGTCCCACACACTGCTAGAAGGCCAAATATTTTTTCAGAGCTAGATGCAGAAAAAAATTATATTCAGTTTGCAACCTGATGGAGGTCTGTATAGATGGATTAATAGAACAAGACCCACACACAGCTAGAAGCCCAATATTTTTTCAGAGGTAGATGCAGAAAAAAATATATTCAGTTTGCAACCTGATGGAGGTCAGTATAGATGGACTAATACAACAAGTCCCACACACAGCTAGAAACCCAATATTTTTTCAGAGGTAGATGCAGAAAAAAATATATTCAGTTTGCAACCTGATGGAGGTCAGTATAGATGGACTAATACAGCAAGTCCCACACACAGCTAGAAGCCCAATATTTTTTCAGAGGTAGATGCAGAAAAAAATATATTCAGTTTGCAACCTGATGGAGGTCAGTATAGATGGACTAATACAACAAGTCCCACACACAGCTAGAAGTCCAAATATTTTTTCAGAGGTACTGTAGATGCAGATAAAAATTATTTTTAATTTGCAACCTGATGGAGGTCAGTATAGATGGACTAATAGAGAAAGTCCGACACACTGCTAGAAGGCCAAATATTTTTTCAGAGCTAGATGTAGAAAAAAATTATATTCAGTTTGCAACCTGATGGAGGTCAGTATAGATGGATTAATAGAACAAGACCCACACACAGCTAGAAGCCCAATATTTTTTCAGAGGTAGATGCAGAAAAAAATATATTCAGTTTGCAACCTGATGGAGGTCATTATAGATGGACTAATACAACAATTCCCACACACAGCTAGAAGCCCAATATTTTTTCTGAGGTAGATGCAGAAAAAAATATATTCAATTTGCAACCTGATGGAGGTCAGTATAGATGGACTAATACAACAAGTCCCACACACAGCTAGAAGCCCAATATTTTTTCAGAGGTAGATGCAGAAAAAAATATATTCAGTTTGCAACCTGATGGAGGTCAGTATAGATGGACTAATACAACAAGTCCCACACACAGCTAGAAGCCCAAATATTTTTTCAGAGGTACTGTAGATGCAGATAAAAATTATTTTTAATTTGCAACCTGATGGAGGTCAGTATAGATGGACTAATAGAGAAAGTCCGACACATTGCTAGAAGCCCAAATATTTTTTCAGAGCTAGATGCAGAAAAAAATTATATTCAGTTTGCAACCTGATGGAGGTCAGTATAGATGGACTAGCAGAGAAAGTCCCACTCACTGCTAGAAGGCCAAATATTTTTTCAGAGCTAGATGCAGAAAAAAATTATATTCAGTTTGCAACCTGATGGAGGTCTGTATAGATGGATTAATAGAACAAGACCCACACACAGCTAGAAGCCCAATATTTTTTCAGAGGTAGATGCAGAAAAAAATATATTCAGTTTGCAACCTGATGGAGGTCAGTATAGATGGACTAATAGAGAAAGTCCGACACACTGTTAGAAGGCCAAATATTTTTTCAGAGCTAGATGCAGAAAAAAATTATATTCAGTTTGCAACCTGATGGAGGTCAGTATAGATGGACTAACAGAGAAAGTCCCACACACTGCTAGAAGGCCAAATATTTTTTCAGAGCTAGATGCAGAAAAAAATTATATTCAGTTTGCAACCTGATGGAGGTCTGTATAGATGGATTAATAGAACAAGACCCACACACAGCTAGAAGCCCAATATTTTTTCAGAGGTAGATGCAGAAAAAAATATATTCAGTTTGCAACCTGATGGAGGTCAGTATAGATGGACTAATACAACAAGTCCCACACACAGCTAGAAACCCAATATTTTTTCAGAGGTAGATGCAGAAAAAAATATATTCAGTTTGCAACCTGATGGAGGTCAGTATAGATGGACTAATACAGCAAGTCCCACACACAGCTAGAAGCCCAATATTTTTTCAGAGGTAGATGCAGAAAAAAATATATTCAGTTTGCAACCTGATGGAGGTCAGTATAGATGGACTAATACAACAAGTCCCACACACAGCTAGAAGTCCAAATATTTTTTCAGAGGTACTGTAGATGCAGATAAAAATTATTTTTAATTTGCAACCTGATGGAGGTCAGTATAGATGGACTAATAGAGAAAGTCCGACACACTGCTAGAAGGCCAAATATTTTTTCAGAGCTAGATGTAGAAAAAAATTATATTCAGTTTGCAACCTGATGGAGGTCAGTATAGATGGATTAATAGAACAAGACCCACACACAGCTAGAAGCCCAATATTTTTTCAGAGGTAGATGCAGAAAAAAATATATTCAGTTTGCAACCTGATGGAGGTCATTATAGATGGACTAATACAACAATTCCCACACACAGCTAGAAGCCCAATATTTTTTCTGAGGTAGATGCAGAAAAAAATATATTCAATTTGCAACCTGATGGAGGTCAGTATAGATGGACTAATACAACAAGTCCCACACACAGCTAGAAGCCCAATATTTTTTCAGAGGTAGATGCAGAAAAAAATATATTCAGTTTGCAACCTGATGGAGGTCAGTATAGATGGACTAATACAACAAGTCCCACACACAGCTAGAAGCCCAAATATTTTTTCAGAGGTACTGTAGATGCAGATAAAAATTATTTTTAATTTGCAACCTGATGGAGGTCAGTATAGATGGACTAATAGAGAAAGTCCGACACATTGCTAGAAGCCCAAATATTTTTTCAGAGCTAGATGCAGAAAAAAATTATATTCAGTTTGCAACCTGATGGAGGTCAGTATAGATGGACTAGCAGAGAAAGTCCCACTCACTGCTAGAAGGCCAAATATTTTTTCAGAGCTAGATGCAGAAAAAAATTATATTCAGTTTGCAACCTGATGGAGGTCTGTATAGATGGATTAATAGAACAAGACCCACACACAGCTAGAAGCCCAATATTTTTTCAGAGGTAGATGCAGAAAAAAATATATTCAGTTTGCAACCTGATGGAGGTCAGTATAGATGGACTAATACAACAAGTCCCACACACAGCTAGAAGCCCAATATTTTTTCAGAGGTAGATGCAGAAAAAAATATATTCAGTTTGCAACCTGATGGAGGTCAGTATAGATGGACTAATACAACAAGTCCCACACACAGCTAGAAGCCCAAATATTTTTTCAGAGGTACTGTAGATGCAGATAAAAATTATTTTTAATTTGCAACCTGATGGAGGTCAGTATAGATGGACTAATAGAGAAAGTCCGACACACTGCTAGAAGGCCAAATATTTTTTCAGAGCTAGATGCAGAAAAAAATTATATTCAGTTTGCAACCTGATGGAGGTCAGTATAGATGGATTAATAGAACAAGACCCACACACAGCTAGAAGCCCAATATTTTTTCAGAGGTAGATGCAGAAAAAAATATATTCAGTTTGCAACCTGATGGAGGTCAGTATAGATGGACTAATACAACAAGTCCCACACACAGCTAGAAGCTCAATATTTTTTCAGAGGTAGATGCAGAAAAAAATATATTCAATTTGCAACCTGATGGAGGTCAGTATAGATGGACTAATACAACAAGTCCCACACACAGCTAGAAGCCCAATATTTTTTCAGAGGTAGATGCAGAAAAAAATATATTCAGTTTGCAACCTGATGGAGGTCAGTATAGATGGACTAATACAACAAGTCCGACACACAGCTAGAAGCCCAAATATTTTTTCAGAGGTACTGTAGATGCAGATAAAAATTATTTTTAATTTGCAACCTGATGGAGGTCAGTATAGATGGACTAATAGAGAAAGTCCGACACACTGCTAGAAGGCCAAATATTTTTTCAGAGCTAGATGCAGAAAAAAATTATATTCAGTTTGCAACCTGATGGAGGTCAGTATAGATGGACTAACAGAGAAAGTCCCACACACTGCTAGAAGGCCAAATATTTTTTCAGAGCTAGATGCATTCAAAAAATTATTTTGAATTTGCAACCTGATGGAGGTCAGTATAGGTGGACTAATAGAACAAGTCCCACACACTGCTAGAAGGCCAAATATTTTTTCAGAGCTAGATGCAGAAAAAAATTATATTCAGTTTGCAACCTGATGGAGGTTTGTATAGATGGATTAATAGAACAAGACCCACACACAGCTAGAAGCCCAATATTTTTTCAGAGGTAGATGCAGAAAAAATTTATTCAGTTTGCAAAATGATGGAGGTCAGTATAGATGGACTAATACAACAAGTCCCACACACAGCTAGAAGCCCAATATTTTTTCAGAGGTAGATGCAGAAAAAAATATATTCAGTTTGCAACCTGATGGAGGTCAGTATAGATGGACTAATACAACAAGTCCCTCACACAGCTAGAAGCCCAAATATTTTTTCAGAGGTACCATAGATGCAGATAAAAATTATTTTTAATTTGCAACCTGATGGAGGTCAGTATAGATGGACTAATAGAGAAAGTCCGGCACACTGTTAGAAGGCCAAATATTTTTTCAGAGCTAGATGCAGAAAAAAATTATATTCAGTTTGCAACCTGATGGAGGTCAGTATAGATGGACTAACAGAGAAAGTCCCACACACTGCTAGAAGGCCAAATATTTTTTCAGAGCTAGATGCAGAAAAAAATTATATTCAGTTTGCAACCTGATGGAGGTCTGTATAGATGGATTAATAGAACAAGACCCACACACAGCTAGAAGCCCAATATTTTTTCAGAGGTAGATGCAGAAAAAAATATATTCAGTTTGCAACCTGATGGAGGTCAGTATAGATGGACTAATACAACAAGTCCCACACACAGCTAGAAACCCAATATTTTTTCAGAGGTAGATGCAGAAAAAAATATATTCAGTTTGCAACCTGATGGAGGTCAGTATAGATGGACTAATACAGCAAGTCCCACACACAGCTAGAAGCCCAATATTTTTTCAGAGGTAGATGCAGAAAAAAATATATTCAGTTTGCAACCTGATGGAGGTCAGTATAGATGGACTAATACAACAAGTCCCACACACAGCTAGAAGCCCAAATATTTTTTCAGAGGTACTGTAGATGCAGATAAAAATTATTTTTAATTTGCAACCTGATGGAGGTCAGTATAGATGGACTAATAGAGAAAGTCCGACACACTGCTAGAAGGCCAAATATTTTTTCAGAGCTAGATGCAGAAAAAAATTATATTCAGTTTGCAACCTGATGGAGGTCAGTATAGATGGACTAACAGAGAAAGTCCCACACACTGCTAGAAGGCCAAATATTTTTTCAGAGCTAGATGCATACAAAAAATTATTTTGAATTTGCAACCTGATGGAGGTCAGTATAGGTGGACTAATAGAACAAGTCCCACACACTGCTAGAAGGCCAAATATTTTTTCAGAGCTAGATGCAGAAAAAAATTATATTCAGTTTGCAACCTGATGGAGGTCTGTATAGATGGATTAATAGAACAAGACCCACACACAGCTAGAAGCCCAATATTTTTTGAGAGGTAGATGCAGAAAAAAATATATTCAGTTTGCAACCTGATGGAGGTCAGTATAGATGGACTAATACAACAAGTCCCACACACAGCTAGAAGCCCAATATTTTTTCAGAGGTAGATGCAGAAAAAAATATATTCAGTTTGCAACCTGATGGAGGTCAGTATAGATGGACTAATACAACAAGTCCCACACACAGCTAGAAGCCCAATATTTTTTCAGAGGTAGATGCAGAAAAAAATATATTCAGTTTGCAACCTGATGGAGGTCAGTATAGATGGACTAATACAACAAGTCCCACACACAGCTAGAAGCCCAAATATTTTTTCAGAGGTACTGTAGATGCAGATAAAAATTATTTTTAATTTGCAACCTGATGGAGGTCAGTATAGATGGACTAATAGAGAAAGTCCGACACACTGCTAGAAGGCCAAATATTTTTTCAGAGCTAGATGCAGAAAAAAATTATATTCAGTTTGCAACCTGATGGAGGTCAGTATAGATGGACTAACAGAGAAAGTCCCACACACTGCTAGAAGGCCAAATATTTTTTCAGAGCTAGATGCATACAAAAAATTATTTTGAATTTGCAACCTGATGGAGGTCAGTATAGGTGGACTAATAGATCAAGTCCCATACACTGCTAGAAGGCCAAATATTTTTTCAGAGCTAGATGCAGAAAAAAATTATATTCAGTTTGCAACCTGATGGAGGTCTGTATAGATGGATTAATAGAACAAGACCCACACACAGCTAGAAGCCCAATATTTTTTCAGAGGTAAATGCAGAAAAAAATATATTCAGTTTGCAACCTGATGGAGGTCAGTATAGATGGACTAATACAACAAGTCCCACACACAGCTAGAAGCCCAATATTTTTTCAGAGGTAGATGCAGAAAAAAATATATTCAGTTTGCAACCTGATGGAGGTCAGTATAGATGGACTAATACAACAAGTCCCACACACAGCTAGAAGCCCAATATTTTTTCAGAGGTAGATGCAGAAAAAAATATATTCAGTTTGCAACCTGATGGAGGTCAGTATAGATGGACTAATACAACAAGTCCCACACACAGCTAGAAGCCCAAATATTTTTTCAGAGCTTGATGCAGAAAAAAATTATATTCAGTTTGCAACCTGATGGAGGTCAGTATAGATGGACTAATAGAATGATGCTATGCCCAAAAGATTTTACTTCACTAGGTGCAGTAAAAAAATTGGTATTCTATACACAGGTGGTATATCTTGCAACACAGATAGGCTACTCCATCGACTAACACACTCTGCAATAGGCCAAAAAGGATTAGCTTTGCTAGATTCAGCCAAATGCTGTGAAAAAAACTTGCACAGCACTGGCACAGACCTGCCTGGCAAAAACTGATAGGAACTGATGTAACCTAGTCCTGAAAAGGACTCCAATTACAATTAGTCTTTACTCCCACAATCTATCTATTTAAGAGCACAGACCTCCCTGATAAAAGTCATAGGAAATGCTGTAACCTAGTCCTTAAAAGGACTGCAATCACAACTATTCCCTACTCCCAAGCTATCTGTATATTTGTGCGAAAATTGGCTTGAAATTAACAAGGTATAGCGCACACAGCAACAGCGGTGCCGTCTAACACGCAGCTGCAGCAGTGAGAAAATGGTGGCGACGGGGAAAATGGCTTGGTCTTATAGGGCAAGGACATGTGACATACACTGCCAATGACACATGCCCTTGCTTGTGTGAAAAAAAGCACTTCGCTCCGTGTGTGCGCTGCTGATAGGCTGACAGATTGCACCTCCCCACTGCAAATGCGGGAAAGAGAAAAAAAAATGGAGATCTTCATTGTTCCTGCAGAGATCCATCCCCTGCCCCTCCCCCCACCCCGCTGTACACTCAAACTGCGTATTAACATTAATTTTCATCATTACTGAGAAAAAATCCAGTTATGATTTTGGTGCACGAACAGTTATCGAACATAACCTCGAACAGCCGAATTTTTCTCAAATTGTTCGTGTTCGCCGAACGGCTCGAACACCACCCAAAACAGCTCGAATTTGAGATTGGCGAACAGTTCGAGTAGAACAACGCTCATCTCTAGTCATGACCCGACACGTTTTGAGGCCATCCACAAGTTCTTGCATTACAATGATAATGCAAGGTATCCTGCACGTGATGACCCGAACTTTTATCGTCTTTTCAAAGTTCAGCCAGTCATCGAACACTTCAGCAACAAGTTTGCAGAAGTGTACGTGCCCCAAAGGGACATCTGTGTGGATGAGTCCTTAATTGCTTTTAAGGGGCGGCTTGGATTCCGTCAGTACCTGCCCAGTAAGAGGGCCAGGTACGGAATCAAGCTGTATAAACTTTGTGAGAGTACCTCAGGGTACCCTCACAAGTTTAGAGTTTAGGAAGGGAAGGACTCCTGGATTGAACCCCCTGAATGCCCCCCTGTTCTGGGAGTGATTGGGAAAATTGTGTGGGACTTGTTGCACCCACTGCTGGATAAAGGTTATCACCTGTACGTGGATAACTTTTATACCAGTGTCCCTCTCTTCAAAACCCTCTCGGCGCGACGTAACTTAGCCTGTGGTACTGTCCGCCAAAATCAGAGAGGCCTCCCAAAGACACTAATTGAGCAGATTCTCTGAAGGGGTGAGAGCAGAGCCCAATGTAGCGACCACCTGCTGGTGGTCAAGTACAAGGACAAGAGGGATGTCCTTATCTTGACCACCATACATGGTGATGGCATTGCCTCAGCACTGTACGAGGTTCCCCTACACAGGTCGGCAAACCAGACTGTGTAGTGGGGTACAACAAGTACATGGGGGAGTTGATCTCTCTGATCAAGTCCTCCAGCTGTACAGTGCTTTGAGAAAGGCCAAGGTATGGTATAAAAAGTTGGCGGTGCACCTTGTACAGATGGCAATGCTCAACGCTTTCCTTCTGTCACAATGTGCAGGCCAGACTTCTACGTCGTACCTTCACTTCCAGGAGACAGTTATCAAGGCCCTGATCTTTGGCAGCGGTGTCGAAGCGGGCCCCAGTACATTCAGAGCTGAAGGACCGAGAATTGTACCAGGCCAGCATTTCCCAGGGCAGATCCCTCAAGTCGCAAAAAAAGGTAAGTCACAAATGAGGTTTTGAGTGTGTTAGAAAAGGGGAATACGCAAGGACACCATTTATCAATTTGACACCTGCCCCGACAAACCTGGCCTGTGCATGAAAGAATTCTTCAAAAAGTACCATACTTCCATGCACTACTAAATTAATTTCTGACGTATGACAACCTGACGAACACTACACAACTGACGTAGTGTTCGTCAGGTTGTCATACGTCAGTTGTGTAGTGTTAGTCAGGTTGTCCTACACAACTGACATATGACACTACATTATAGAATTCAAAAATCAGCTACCACTTCCAAAAAGGGGGCACTTGTTGGGCATTTCCACTGTTTATGCCCATCAGGGGCTCTGAGAACCTGACATGACTCCCGCAAACAATTCCATCAAAGTCTGCATTACAAAGCATCACTCCTACCCTTCCGAGCCCTGACATGCGCCCAAACAGTAGTTTTCTCCAACACATGGGGTATCAGTGTACTCAGGAGAAACTGGAAAACAGATTTTGAGGTCCACTTTCCCCTGTTACCCTTGTGAAAATATTTTTTTTAACATTTTTGTGGAAAAAATGTTTTTTTTTTTTATTTTCACAAGTCAACATTATAATTTTCTGTGAGGCACCTGGGGGTTCAAAGTGTTCACCACACATCTACATAAGTTCCTTAAGGGGTCTAGTTTCCAAAATGGGGTCACATGTGGTTGGTTTCCAATGTTTATGCACATCAGGGGCTCTCCAAACGCGACATGGGGTCCGCTGTCAATATCAGCGAGTTTGGCATTGAAAACGTCAAATGGCCCTCCTTCCCTTCTGAGCCCTGCCGTGCGCCCAAACAATGGCTTTCCCCCACATATGAGGTATCAGCATACTCAGGAGAAATTGCACAACAACATTTGGGGTCCAATTTCTCCTGGTACCCTCATAAAAATAAAAATATTGCTGCAAAAAGATTGTTTTTGTGGAAAAAAAATGTTTTTTTTTCACGGCTCTACGTCACCACACATCTAAATAAGTTCCTTAAGGGGTCTAGTTTCCAAAATGGAGTCACTTGTTGGGGGTTTCCACTGTTTAGGCACATCAGGGGCTCTCCAAACGCAACATGGGGTCCGCTGTGAATTACAGCGAGTTTTGTATTGAAAACGTCAATTGGCGCTCCTTCCCTTCCGAGCCCTGCCATGCGCCCAAACAATGGCTTTCCCCCACATATGAGGTATCAGCGTACTCAGGAGAAACTGCACAACAACTTTTGGGGTTAAATTTCTCCTGGTACCCTTGTGAAAATGAAAATATTGCAGAAAAATATTGTTTTTGTGGAAAAAAAATGATTATTTTTTTCACGGCTCTACTTCATAAAACTTTGCAAAACACTTGGTGGTTCAAAGTGCTCACCACACATCTAAATAAGTTTCTTAAGGGGTCTAGTTTCCAAAATGGGGTCACTTGTGGGTGGTTTCCACTGTTTAGGCACATCAGGGGCTCTCCAAACGCGACATGGGGTCCGCTGTGAATTCCAGCAAATTTTGCATTGAAAATGTCAAATGGCGCTCCTTCCCTTCCGAGCCCTGCCGTGTGCCCAAACAATGGCTTTCCCCCACATATGAGGTATCAGCATACTCAGGAGAAATTGCACAACAACAATAGCAGTCCAATTTCTCCTGGTACCCTCGTAAAAATAAAAATATTGTGGCAAAAAATTGTTTCTGTGGAAAAAAAATTATTTATTTTTTTTCACAGCTCTACGTCATAAGCCTTTGAAAAACACTTGGGGGTTCAAAGTGCTAACCACATATCTAAATAAGTTTCTTAAGGGGTCTAGTTTCCAAAATGGGGTCACTTGTGAGGGGTTTCCACTGTTTAGGCACATCAGGGTCTCTCCAAACGCAACATGGGGTCCGCTGTGAATTCCAGCGAGTTTTGCATTGAAAACATCAAATGGCGCTCCTTCCCTTCCGAGCCCTGCTGTGCGCCCAAACAATGGCTTTCCCCCACATATGAGGTATAAGCATACTCAGGAGAAATTGCACAGCAACATTTGCGGTCCAATTTCTCCTGGTACCCTCGTAAAATTAAAAATATTGTGGCAAAAATTGTTTTTATGGAAAAAAAATTATTTTGGCTTAACGTCATAATCTTTTGCAAAACACTTGGAGGCTCAAAGTGTTCACCACACATCGAACTAAGTTCCTTAAGGGGTCTAGTTTCCAAAATGGGGTCACTTGTGGGGGGTTTCCACTGTTTAGGCACATCAGGGGCTCTCCAAACGAAACATGGGGTCCGCTGTGAATTCCAGCGAGTTTTGCATTGAAAATGTCAAATGGCGCTCCTTCCCTTCCGAGCCCTGCTGTGCACCCAAACAATGGCTTTCCCCCACATATGAGGTGTCAGCATACTCAGAAGAAATTGCACAACAACTTTTTGGGGTCCAATTTCTCCTGGTACCCTTGTAAAAATTAAAAATTTGGGTCTAAAATAAAATTTTTGTGAAAAAAAAGTAAAATGTTCATTTTTTCCTTTCACATTCAATTAATTGGTATGAAGCACGTGAAGGGTTAATAAACTTTTTGAATGTGGTTTTGAGCACCTTGAGGGGTGCAGTTTTTATAATGGTGTCACTTTGGGGTATTTTCTGTCATAGAGGCCCCTCAAAGTGACTTCAAATGTGATTTGGTCCCTTAAAAAAAAAATGGTTTTGGAAATTTTGTTGTAAAAATGAGAAATCGCTGGTCAACTTTTAACCCTTATAGCCTTATAGCTCCCTAACAAAAAAAAAATTTGATTTCAAAATTGTGCTGATGTAAAGTAGACATGTTTTGAATGTTATTTATTAACTATTTTGTGTGACATATCTCTCTGATTTAAGGGCATGAAAATTCAAACTTTGAAAACTGCAAAATTTTCAAAATTTTCACCAAATTTCCTTTTTTTTCACAAATAAACGCAAGTGATATCGAAGAAATTTTACCACTATCATGAAGTACAATATGTTGTGAAAAAACAGTCTCAGAATCAGCGGGATCCAATGAAGCATTCCAGAGTAATTGCCTCATAAAGTGACAGTGGTCAGAATTGTAAAAATTGGCCTGGTCATTAACGTGCAAACTACCCTCGGGGGTAAAGGGGTTAAAGTTTCAGTGCAATTCCACATAATGGCTAACATAACTTGTTGCATCTAATCTGCTAGTTGGCATTTTAAAGGTAACAACACCAGCAAATACATAGAGCATATAATTTATTTTATTTATTATTGGATGGAAGTTTTCTCTTAATGGTCTTGAAATTCATATCTACAGTATATGCTCTGTATCTGCACATCTTATAACGATTTTTCAAGAGTAATAAGCTTCACAGCTATAAAATGAAACACTCTTTTTTGGAGTCCTTATCCATGAAGTTCTCAGAATTCATTTGTCCATGAATTAACTGTGATATGATTGTATAAAAAGAATTAGTTTGAGCACACAATTGAAATGTGTTGTTAAAACTAGCTCCTGGTAGGGGTTAAATGTATTATAAACAGGCATTCATCAAAATTGTAGGAAGTCAAAAGTTTTCCACCAGAAAAGACTTCTTAGGGTCTGCCTACACATGTTTTAAGCAGCAAGACAATATTCTATTCATATCGAAAAACAGAAAGCAGCACTTGAATAATTCCCTATAGCGCAACCTGAACAAAAGCTGACAGAACATTGTCTATATTTATAACGTCTTTTATGTTTCTACCAATGCAATTAGATCTAAAATGTATTTCATTGAAACTGTTTTGAAATCACATTTATACTAGTTTCCCACTTCATTGCTTGCCATTTTCCTGTTTAGTTTAACGGCTACATGAGAAAGTTAGAATTTTGGATAATCCATTACAATTCTTTAAGAAATATTTTCTTTTATGGATTTTTCAATATTATTAATTTGAAACACAATTATCATCTAATGTAGCCTACTTTTCATCATGAAATTTCAAATGACATTTTTAGACTTCAACTTAATTGCTGTTGCTTATGTAATATATTCCTAAGCGCTGTTCAGAGATTGTCATTGTAAACATCAGCTTCTGCCAATCTAATGTCCCTTCTAATAGAGATTAAGGCCAATTTCATAAAAGGCAATTAACCCCTTTGAACATTTATTAATAAATGTGGGAGGAATACAGAGTACCTGGAAGAACTCATGCAAATACAGGGAGAACATATAAACTCCATACATTGCAGTCCTGGGATGGATTGATCCTAAGTGCCCCAATGTTAAATAATTTGCACAGTTGTTTATTAAAAGTACAGATAAATAATCAATTTGTCCACAATTCTTATCTCACATTGATTACCATTTATCCCCTTCACAATCCTTTGTTTTTCTATTAGAAATATTTAGCATTTATTACTATTTAACCCCTTCACGACATTTGAAGTATATTTACTTCAAAGGTCATGTCCATGTCTTTGATTTGGGATCATACACAGAGCCCACTTTCTCCACACATGATGACTGATCTGTTTCTGAGATTTTTGGTCCAGTGGGCGGTCCGATCTGTCAGTCTTCAAATTAATAGGCCTTGGAGATCACAGTCATACAGCTGAAGAGTTGTGGACAGTTCTCCAGGCTCAGTTTCAGCAATGGTTGCCTCCGCTGAACCTGGAGCCATGGAAGGCCATGTGCGATAACGGTGTGAACCTGTTGGCGGCCCTACACCGAGGCAAACTCACACACGTGTCTTGCATTGTTCACGTCCTCAACCTGGTGGTACAGCGATTTCTCCACCACTATCCCGGCCTGGATGAGCTGCTTCAGAAAGTATGGAAGCTGTGTGCTCAATTCCGTCGTTTGTATCCCTCATGTCATTGACTTGCATCGATACAGAGGTCTTTCTCCATGCCAGTTAATAGGTTGATATGTGATTTGCCGACGTGGTGGTATTCCATTCTGCACATGTTGTAGCAACTGAGGCAGCAGCAACGAGCCCTGATGCAGTATAGCTTAAGCCAACTCAGTAAGGACATGGGGCATATCATATTTACGGAGTGGGAGCAGATTAAGGACCTCTGCACCCTTCTGTACAGGTTTGAAATGGAAACTAAACTAGTTAGCGCTGACAATGCTGTCATCAACATCACTATTCCGGTCATCTACATGCTGGCAAAGATTTTAATAGCGTGCGGCAGGAGGTGGTTGTCCCAGAAGAAGAGGAGGATGCGGAAGGGATAAGAATGTCTCAGAGTTCCAGATTGTCGTCACACAGGCGGATACCAAGTGACGGTGGCTTCCTGCGATCGAGGGGGTTTGGTTATACCAGACATAATGTTAGTGAAGGTGCAAGAGCCGAGGAACAAATGGAGGAGGAAGAGGTGATGGGCGAGCAACAGTCAGAAGACAAAGAGGATAATCATCACCTTTCTGTTGAATGTGTTTGGCAGGAGGGGACGGAGGAAACATGCATCAGTGTTACTCAGCCAACAATCAAGTCTGGCTTTGGACCACCTGGAAGAGCCCGACATATGAGTGCCTTCTTGCTGCACTTTCTGTAGAGTAGAGAAAGTGGCAGAAGCAATTTCTGTGAGTCTTTTCACACATTTTTTGGACCAGCTCACACACAAGCACAACAGAGTACAAGTCTGACACGTGGAGAACGACTGGAGAGTATGGTGGAGGACTATCTAGAGCTCAATACGTATACCATCAGTGAGGATTTTGACCCTTTTACATTTTGGTCTTCAAAAATGAATGAATGGCCTGAGCTCGCCTGTCACACCTTGGAGGTTTTATCATACCCGGCAGCCAGCATTCTCTCAGAACTCTTGTTCAGCGCTGCTGGTGGTGTTCTGATGGATAAGCACACCTGGCTGTCCCATGAAAGTGTTGACCGCCTAACTTTCATCAAGATGAACAAGTCATGGATCTCAAAGGACTTTTGCACCCCAATTGCAGACTGTGCAGAATAGGTGATGTTGTAGTTTTTAGTGTGCTGCATTGATCTTGCGGAATTGCTATCTGTGATATGGCTTGTGAGCCTGCTCTTGCAGCAGCTTCAGGTTTTAGACCCTAATTTTTGGAAATGTGGGGAATCCTGATTGGGTCTCCATCTAATGGGCTGGCTGTAGTGGAAGAGATGTCGGTCCCCATTATACTACTTATACTCTAGTGAAATTGATGCCACTTTGGTGGTTTTAGGCCCAAATTTTTTCAAATAGGAACAGTCCTGATTGGGTCTCCATCTACTGTGTTGGCTGTAGGGGAAGCAGTGTCGTTCCTAATTGTACAATTTCTACAGTACTGAAATTGATGCAACATTGTTGATGTCTGCCAGTAATTTTGGAAAATGTGGGGAATCCTGATTCTGTCTCCATCTATTGGGCTGGCTGTAGTGAAAGAGGAGTCGTCCCCATTATACTACTTATACTCTAGTGAAATTGATGCCACTTTGGTGGTTTTAGGCCCAAATGTTTTCAAATGGGAACCGTCCTGATTGGGTCTCCATTAGTGATGAGCGAATGTGCTCGCCACTGCTCGGTACTCGCACGAGCATCTTTGTGCTTGATGAGCTCAGCGACTATTTCTGGGTTGCTCGGGTGGAAACCATGGCCCCCTCCCTGCATGTTTGGCGCTCTTTAGAGAGACAATGAACATGCAGTGATTGCCTGCCATGTACTGTAATGCCTTAGCGATGTTGGTTGTGGGCATTAAAGTGATTTGCTGGCCGCACAGCATCATCAGGTGTATATAAGACCGGGCGCCTCTATGCTCGTCACAGTCTACTTCGGAACTAGGCAGAGTAGGGAGAGCTGCTACTGCGTAAGGGAGAGATTTGCTATTTCATTGTTAGTAGAGGTATTCCACAACATATATATATATATATTAAACTGAACTAACAGTCCTTCTGAGGACTAATCCAGCTACATATATTCAGTTGAGATAGCAGGAGCAAGGCAAACAGGCAGTGTAAGTGGCAGACTGCAGTGCATATAGTGCAAGAGGGTCAATTGAACGTTCCTGCTGCTGCTGTTCTTACAGATATTTCTAGACATAGCCCCAGATATCAGGGGCCAGGGAAATTTTTTTTTTATCTTATTCCTGGCTATTTGCTTACAAAAGCAGTCCAGAGTACACCATTTTTCTGCTCCATTTGCTTGTTCTCACTGCAGAATAAAGCCAGATCTGTTCCATATTTCAGTGATAAAAATACAGAAATTTAAACTGAACGTGGAAAATATTGCATCCATTCTGTTGCAGTGTGTCTGTCAAGCTATTCACACTAGGTGTCTGTGAATTAGCAAATTACAGGCCTACTATTTAAAACCGTGGTTCTCTGTCAGACATAACACCTATAAGAGTGTTCCAAAATCAGACCTTTCTTCCATTTTCATTCCGTTGCAGTGTGTCGATCTAGCTATTCACACTAGGTGTCTGTGAAGGATAGTATTAGCAAATTAAAGGCATGATATTTAAAACCATGGTTCTCTGTCAAACATAACACCTATAAGAGTGTTCCAAAATCAGACCTTTCTTCCATTTTCATTCTGTTGCAGTGTGTCGGTCAAGCTATTCACGCTAGGTGTCTGTGATGGATAGTATTAGCAAATTAAAGGCCTGCTATTTAAAACCATGGTTCTCTGTCAGACATACCACCTATAAGAGTGTTCCAAAATCAGACATTTCTTCCATTTTCATTCCATTGCAGTGTGTCGGTCAAGCTATTCACACTAGGTGTCTGTGAAGGATAGTATCAGTAAAAAACAGACCTGATATTTAAAAAGGTGGTTCTCTGTCAGACGTATCACATATAACTGCATTCCAAAATCAGCCATTTCTCGTGAACATCGAAAATATTGTCGTCCATTAAAAATGGGCAAAGTGCATGGCAAGGGACGGGGAAGTGGACGTGATGGTGATGCTGCATGCAGAGGCCGAAGCCAAGGATGTGGCCATGGGCAAGCTGAAATTGTGCCACAACACGCACCTACATCTTGTCGCTTCACCTTCTTGTCCCAATTGATAGGGGACTGCAGAACACCACTATTGAACACAGAGCAGTGTCAAAAGGTCATTGGTTGGATAGAAGATAATGCTTCCAGTGACTTAGCCACCACTACTCTGTCTTCCACATGGTCGAGTCTCAGTAGATGTGAGTCTGGACCGCATATTCTTCACCCTGATCCTCCTTCCTCCCACCATGCAAGTGCCCGAAGACAACTGATCCCATACTTGGATACTCAGAAGAGCTGTTCACTTTTCCATTTGTAGATTTTGGCCTCTCGCTCGGCCAGCTTCAAGCGAGTCAAGATCAGAACGCATGTAGCGATGCCCAAATATTGGAGCAGCCACGGTCACACGAAGGCGATGGTGGGAAAGTGCAATTACTGTCGCAAGAGGTGGATGATGATGATGATGAGACTCAATTGCCAGAAAGTCAGAAGGAGGACCAGGGTGCAGAAGTGGAAGACGAGGTGGTGGATGATGTAGTAATTGACCCAACCTGGCAGGGGGACATACAGAGCGAGTACAGCAGCACACAGGGGGAGGGAGGCATAGCACCACAACAGGCAGGAAGAAGCAGCGTGGTGGTCGCAGACAAGGCGGGAAAGCGTTCCTCGTAACAACAACACAACGGAAGTTGCCAGAACAGCTGTTAGGTCTTCTCGAGTCTGGTTATTTTTTAAAGACTTTGCAGATAACCCCAAAAAGGCCATTTTCACCACCTGCCAGGTCAGCATCAGCAGGGGTAGCAAAATAAGCATTCTGACCACCACCAGCATGATCAGGCACATAGCAGCAAAGCACCAGACTAAGTGGGCCAAACCCCAGGGTCCAGCAACAGTGTCTGCAGGTGACACCACTGCTTGCTCCGCTGTTGTGTGTGCACACCAATCCCCTGTCCAAGATGCCTCCTGCCCTGCACCTGTCATTGGACACTCTCAAGTAGCACCATCAGCAATTACGTGGGCAGGAACGGTATATGTTGCCGATGGAACACTGGGATAATATAGTGGAAGCCGGGACCCAGTCGGACCTTGGGATGGAACACGTCCTCCCAACCCCGAGGATTGCAGGCCCTGTATCAATCAGGGTTGCCCCCACATTCTACAGCTATCGTACCTCCTCCTTCTCCTTTTCAGCCTCCATTTTCGAAATGACCACATCAGTCGCAAGCTGGAAGTACTGTAGCACTGCCTCAGCCAAGTGGCAACAGGCTGTGCTGAAACTAATATGCTTAGGTGACAAACCGCACAGCCAGGCATGGTCATGTGTGACAATAGCCGGAACTGGCGGCTCTGAGGTGAGCTCACACACGTACAATGCCTGGGCCATGTGCATAACCTAGTTGTTTAGCGGTTTCTCAAAGCCTACCCAGATCTGCCAGATCTTTTTGTCAAAGTACACCACGTGTGTGCTCATTTTAGAAAGTCAGCTACAGCTTCCGCTGCTCTTGCTATGCTCCAGCAGGGTTCTTCAGCTTCCGACTGATCTGCAAAGTCCCTACGCGTTGGAACTCTTCATTGTAGATGTTGGGAAGGATTTGTTAGCAGAAGAGGGCAGTTGTTGACTTATAATTATTGAGTATCCAAGCTGGACTGGTGCCATGAACTGGCTCTCTATGCCTTGGAGGTCCGGACCTGCCCTGCCGCTAGCATTTTGTCAGAGCGGGTTTTTAGTGCTGCTGGTGGAATTATAACCGATAGGTGCATCTGCCTATCAACTGAAAATGCTGACAGGCTGACTCTTATAATAATGAACAAGGGCTGGATTGGGCCAGACTTCTCAACACCACCAAATGATAGCAGCGTAACATAAACTCAAATACAGTGTCTTTTTTTTGGGAGGTCTTACTCTATTCCCATGCACCTCTGCCTTCACACCCAAACATGGGTATATGCTTCCTGATTTTGTCTATTTGCTCTGGTCCTCCTCCTTCTCCACATCCTCATCCTCCACCAGCATATCACCACCACATGTACCATATCAACATATCTACGTCTCTTGCAAGGGACATTGGAGTTTCTCCAAATTTAGCAACCGTTTCTTCACTGCATAGGCAAACAGTATGGGAGACCCATTTCCTAATAATGGGAATATTGTTTTCAGGAGGCCCTTCGACCTCTACGTCTCTTGCAAGGGGCATTGGAGTTCCTCCAAATTTTTGGCAGCCGTTGCTTCACTGCATATGCAAACACTATTGGAGGCCCACTTCCTAATAAAGAAAACATTGTTTCAGGAGGCCCTGCAACCTCTACATCTCTTGCAAGGGGCATTGAAGTTCCTCTAAATTTTTGGCAGCTGTTGCTTCACTGCATAGGCAAACAGTATGGGAGACCCACTTCCTAATAATGGGAACATTGTTTTCAGGAGGCCCTGTCACCGCTACGTCTCTTGCAAGAAGTATTGGAGTGCCTCCAATTTTTTGACAGCCATTACAGTCACTGCATAGGCAAACAGTAAGGGAGACCCTCTCCTTTCTAATGGGAACATGTAGTTACTGTGGCCCAGATCTTTGTGTCTTTAAATTGTTAGTAGGGTTTTTTCTAAATTTTGGCAGCCGTTGCACTCACTGCATACCCTATAACTGAATAGCAGACCCTCTCCTTTCTTATGAAAACATGTCCTACTCGTTACTGTGGCCTAGCTCTATGTGTCTTTAAATTGTTAGTGGTGTTTTTCCCAAATTTTGGCAGCATGGGCATTACCACTATAGGAGACCCGCTCTTTTATAATGGGAACATTTTTTTTACTGAGACCCTTCTCTATGTCTCTTTAAATGGGTATTGGGTTGAGTCCAAATTTTTGGCAGCCCTTGCAGTCACTGCACACGCAATAACAGTATAGGAGACCCATTCGTTAATAATGGGAACAACAAAGCATAGCCGGCTGATGGCTCTCTAACAATAACGAGGGCTGACTGCTGGCCCTTTAAAAATAGTAAGGGCTGCCTGATGGCCCTATAAAAATAGGCTTGTGACTTTCAGAGTCCCTCCATCATAAATGAAACATGATGTATCTGATGATGTGTCACACACCACGTGGCCAGATAAGGTTGTAAAATGTTAAAATGACATTTCCTGGTGAATGCATTTGTCTTGGTTAAAAGCAATGCAAAAATGCAAAAATGCATCAAAAACGCTACATGTGAAAATAGCCCAAGGTGTGGAGGAGCATTTTTGTTTTTGTATATTTATTGTGCCTTATATACAAGTCATTACCCTGGAAAGGATGTTCCTTAACATATTTCCCAGGAAAATCCATTTTGGTTTCATTTTTGTATGTTTTATTGTGAGTCCGTAAAAGTGTCGTAATACTTCTGACAACATTGTTGACAGCATTGACCTGGGAGTCAGAAATGCTTCCAGGGGTCTTCCTCATTCTGTTCCCATGTCATTTGAGCACTTTTCCCATCGCTTTGGGCAATTTTTAGGCCCTCTGCAGACCATCAGGGTAGCGGCTGGAAAAATGCTTGAGTTTCCCATAGACTTACATTGGGCTCGTTACTCGGACCAAGCACTCGAGCATTCCAATTTGCTTGACTCTAACAACGAGTACCAGAGCATTTTAGTGCTCGCTCATCACTAGTCTCCATCTATTGGGTTGGCTGTAGTGGAAGAGGTGTCGTTCCTAATTGTACAAGTTCTACTGTACTGAAATTCATGACATTTTATTGGTGTCTGCCAGTAATTTATGGAAATGTGGGAAATCCTGATTGGGTCTCCATCTATAGGGTTGGCTGTAGTGGAAGAGGTGTCGGTCCCCATTTATACTACTTATACCCTAGTGAAATTGATGCCACTTTAGTGGTTTTAGGCCCAATTGTTTTCAAATGGGAACAGTCCTGATTGGGTCTCCATCTACTGTGTTAGCTGTAGGGGTAGAGGTGTCATTCCTAATTGTACAATTTCTACTGTACTGGAATTGATGCCACTTCGGTGATATTAGGCCCTAATTTAGGGAAATGTGAACACTCCTGATTGGGTCTCCACGTGCTGGGTTGGCTGCAGTGGAAGATGTTTTGATTTCCTTTACAATAGTTATACTCTAGTGAAAATAATTTTTTGATGCACATATTGATCTCCACACAGGAGTGCACAGACCTGATAAACTCAATGTGGGTACGCAAAGCAGATTGCATCTAAGCTTAAAATTGTTTGGGGCAGATATTCTTCTCCACACAGGAGGAAAAAAAAGGTTGGGTCCGAGCAGCTTCCTGACTCTCAACTATACTGTGCTGTTAGGGAAAGAAGAGGAAGGTGACTCTGAGGGCGAGGAATGGGATATCACATTGGATGATGATGAGGTTGCACATCCAACTTGGTGTGAACCCAGAGGCACGCAGCTGAGTAGCTCATCTGAGGAGGTAGAGAAGGAAGACAAGGAGGTTACGTTGCGTCTTATGGCGCAGACACTGAGTGATGCAAGCACAAGGAGAACTACATCCTTAGCCACAACCGTGGCAGTGACCAGCAGTGGTCACAAGGGAGGCAAGGGTTGCCTAGCCTGGGCCTTTTTTGAGACTGCAAAGGATGAACCAATTCACGTTATCTGAAAACTTTGCGATAAAAAACTTTGTAGCGGGAAAAAGTGCAATAATTTGACTACATGCATGAACCTTCACATGCGCAATCAATATGCGTTACTCTGGCAATCTCACTGTAATAAAATGTGGACCAGCGGACCTCAACAACCATCAGCTGCCCCATAAACAGCATCTGCTGCTTCTTCCTCCTCTGTTACCATGTCAAGTATTGGCACACAGGTCTCCCACTTCAGAACCTCTGCTTCTCTACCTACTCCAGTCAGGCTGAGTGAGAGCCCGTCAGCTGTAATGGAAGCAGACATGCATGCTGTGCTTGCTTCACCGAGTACACCACACGTTTCTCAATCCACCGTAAAATGTCCCCCTGCACCTCACTCACAGTCCATAAGTTTGTCCATTTCACCGTACTCCACCCTCTCTCAGCACCACAGCCAGACCTCAGTCCCGCATTTATGGTCACAAAAAAAAATTGTTTCCTCCCACACTCGACAAATCTAAGAGGTGGAAATACATTATCTCCAATCTGTTGGCCACGGAAATGGTGGTGTCAGGCTCTAATATTTTGATTTGTGAACACTCCTGTATGGCTGCTTTTTTACTGAGGAGGTAACTGGAGAACCTGAAGGCATCCCCACAAACACAGGGAGAACATGCAAACTACTTGCAGATGTTGTCCTCTATCATCATAAAGGAATTAGCTCATTGTCTAGGAGCCCGACCACCGCTGTTGTCTACCTTGTGAACATGGTATTGAAGCTTGCAAGGTGTCATGGGTTTACCGTGACAGAGAGAAGCCAGAAGACCACAGCGTCTGATTCCTCCCACTCCTGCAGTCATTAAAAAGAAGCCTTATGCCTTCATATTATTCGGTGCAGGAGTTAATCTGCTCTCTTGTGAGCTCCTGGAAGCTTAACGTAATTTAGGCTCTCGACAGATTTTTCCCGTGCATCTCCCCTACTGTGATAACACTGTACCCCAACACATCAGACTGTCGCATACCGTGGAAACCTTGAAAAGGAAGCTGAAGACCCACTTCTTGTGACAAGTGTACAATCTTCCGTAACCCTCACTCCAGCATACCGTTGCACGACTTGCTGTACCCTGACCTACAGTATCCTCACCCATCCCTTGTAGATTGTTTCTGCACCCTAGTGGACAGGGTCCTCTCTCCTCTTGTACCAGTCTGTGACCCCTTTTTATATTTAATGCGCCACGGATTAAATGTCACTATAATAGTAATAATAATTATAGTGAACAAAAGAGCAGCTCACCGGCACCAGCTCTAACTTCAGCCTTTTCTAGCACACTGTCCTGTATTGCAGGAAAGCCTGAGTCCTTGGCTAATCCACTGCGGGTGGTGCTGCATCGATTGAAGCGAATGATCATGAAGCACACATAAGAAAAAATAAATGATCGCACTCACCACGGGATGCCTTGTGAACTCTCCTTTATTTCAGATCTGGTGTGTGGTCAAAGGCACAGGTACATGGGTGCGGGGATGAAAAGGGAGGACATGCCTGTTTCGCTCATGTGTAGCGCTTCCACGGGTCCAGTGTGGTAGGCAGGAGGATACCTTCCGGTTAAGTATCCTTCAGTCTATGATACCCCCGCCTGCACACCTGCATCAATTACCGTCAAACATCTTGTGAAAACACTTAAAGATACATAACAATTAAAAACGGTATAAAAGAATGCTATTACAAAAACACGGATATATTCAATGTATCATTTAAGCCTAATGGGCCTTGAGCATTTGATTTCAGAATTAATTTGGCTTCTCTTTTTAATAAAAGACTGTTGTGATTACCTTCATTTAAAGGGGACTTTACTTTTACTAAGCCAGCAAAACGCAGCTTCTCTGGTTCACTATTATGTGCTTCTCTCATATGACTGATCAATTGCTGTGACCCCTTACCAGAGGATATAGAGCGGTAATGCTCATTAAATCTGACATGCATGGGCCTAATCATTTTGCAGATATAAAAATACCGGCATGGGCAAAATAACACATATACAACGTATTTTGTCTTACACGTAATTCAGTCACTTGTGCTCCATCTAAGTCCACCCAGTTGGAAAAAGGTTGGAATGCAGCGTATTATCATAAAAAACTGCCAACAAATTAATTCCAGGTTTTCCAACTAAACCATATTGGTATTATATTCCCAAGGTGCATAAATCCCCCCAGGCCTCCCGGCAGACCCATAATTTCGGGCATAGGATCAATTATCGAGCCCCTTTTCAATATCTGGATTGGCTTTTAAGACCTATGTTACGTGTGGTACCCTCTTATCAAAAGGATACAAGTGATTTTTTGAAAGCCCTTGATGAGATCATATGGCAAGATGATTTTATTCTAACTTCAATAGATATTGAGAGTCTATACACTCGAATTCTGCAGCAAAAACGCATAGAGGCTATAGAAAAAATACTAGTGAATCATGACCTAAACAGGAATTTAATAGACTTTATTTGCCAAGGACTATCCTTCGTCTTATCCCATAATGCCTTTCAATTCCAGGATAGATGGTATCGTCAAAAAACTGGTACACCAATGGGGACATCGGTCTCTTGCACTTTTGCTAATTTATTTTTGGCTTTATTTGAAAACATATACATCACTACCACCAATAATCCATACCTTAACCCCTTCAGGACCCAGCCTATTTTGACCCTAAAGACCTTGGCATTTTTGTCAATTCTGACCAGTGTCCCTTTACGAAGTAAAAACTCTGGAACACTTCAACGGATCCTAGCGATTCTGAGACTGTTTTTTCGTGACATATTGAGCTTCATGTTAGTATTAAATTTAGGTCGATAATATTTGCGTTTATTTGTGAAAAAATCAAAATTATGGGAAAAATTTTGAAAATTTTGCAATTTTCAAATTTTGAATTTTTATTCTGCTAAACTAGAGAGTGATGTGACACAAAATAGTTAATAAATAACATTTCCCACATGTCTACTTTACATCATCACAATTTTGAAAAAAAAAAAAAATTTTGGTAGGAAGTTAGAAGGGTTCAAAGTTCATCAGCAAATATTCTTTTTTCCAGCAAAATTTGCAAAGCCATTTTTTTTAGTGACCACATCACATTTGAAGTCCCTCTGAGGGGTGTACATGACAGAAAACACCCAAAAGTGACACCATTCCAAAAACTGCACCCCTCAAGCTACTTAAAACTACATTCATGAAGATTATTAACCCTTCAGGTGCATCACAGGAACTAAAGCAACATGGAAGAAAAAAATGAACATTTTAATTTTTCTAACAAAATTTTTTTTCTAGCCTAAATTTTTTAATTTTCACATGGGTAACAGGGTAAATTGCATCCTAAAATTTGTTGGGCATTTTCTCCTGAGTAAACCAATACCTCATATGTGGTCATAAACCACTGTTTGGGCACACGACAGGGCTCAGAAGGGAAGGAGCGCCATTTCACTTTTTGATTGGAAAATTAGCTCCAAAAGTCAAATTGCGCTCCTTCCCTTCTGAGCCCTGCCATGCGCCCAAACAGTGGTTTATGACCACATATGAGGTATCGGTGTACTCAGGAGAAATTGCCCAACAAATTTTAGGATGCATTTTATCCTGTTACCTATGTGAAAATTAAAAAAAATAGGCTAAAAGAAATTTTTTGTAAAAAAAAAAAGTATTTTTAATTTTTACGGATTAATTTGTGAAGCACCTGGGGGTTCCAAGTGCTCACTATGCATCTAGATAGGTGCCTTGGGGGGACTAGTTTCCAAAATGGGGTCACTTGTGGGGGAGCTCCAATGTTTAGGCACACAGGGCCTCTCGAAACGCAACATGGTGTCCGCTAACAATTTGAGCCGAAATTGTTAGCGTACACCATGTTGTGTTTAAAGAGCTCCTCTGTGCCTAAACATTGGAGCTCCCCCATAAGTGACCCCATTTTGGAAACTAGACCCCCCAAGGCACCTATCTAGATGCATAGTGAGCACTTGGAACCACCAGGTGCTTCACAAATTGATTCGTAAAAATGAAAAAGTGGAAAAAAAAATACTTTTTCATTTTTTCAGATTAATTTGTGAAGCACCTGGGGGTTCCAAGTGCTCACTATGCATCTAGATAGGTGCCTTGGGGGGTCTAGTTTCCAAAATGGGGTCACTTGTGGGGGAGCTCCCATGTTTTGGCACACAGAGCCTCTCCAAACGCAACATGGTGTCCGCTAACAATTTCGGCTCAAATTGTTAGCGGACACCATGTTGCGTTTAAAGAGCTCCTGTGTGCCTAAACATTGGAGCTCCCCCATAAGTGACCCCATTTTGGAAACTAGACCCCCCAAGGCACCTATCTAGATGCATAGTGAGCACTTGGAACCCCCAGGTGCTTCACAAATTGATTCGTAAAAATGAAAAAGTGGAAAAAAAATACTTTTTCATTTTTACGGATTAATTTGTGAAGCACCTGGGGGTTCCAAGTGCTCACTATGCATCTAGATAGGTGCCTTGGGGGGTCTAGTTTCCAAAATGGGGTCACTTGTGGGGGATCTCCAATGTTTAGGCACACAGGGCCTCTCCAAACGCAACATGGTGTCCGGTAACAATTTGAGCCGAAATTGTTAGCGTACACCATGTTGCGTTTAAAGAGCTCCTGTGTGCCTAAAAATTGGAGCTCACCCATAAGTGACCCCATTTTGGAAACTAGACCCCCCAAGGCACCTATCTAGATGCATAGTGAGCACTTGGAACCCCCAGGTGCTTCACAAATTGATTCGTAAAAATGAAAAAGTGGAAAAAAAAATACTTTTTCATTTTTACGGATTAATTTGTGAAGCACCTGGGGGTTCCAAGTGCTCACTATGCATCTAGATAGGTGCCTTGGGGAGTCTAGTTTCCAAAATGGGGTCACTTGTGGGGGAGCTCCAATGTTTAGGCACACAGGGCCTCTCCAAACGCAACATGGTGTCCGCTAACAATTTGAGCCGAAATTGTTAGCGTACACCATGTTGCGTTTAAAGAGCTCCTGTGTGCCTAAACATTGGAGCTCCCCCATAAGTGACCCCATTTTGGAAACTAGATCCCCCAAGGCACCTATCTAGATGCATAGTGAGCAGTTGGAACCCCCAGGTGCTTCACAAATTGATTCGTAAAAATGAAAAAGTGGAAAAAAAATACTTTTTCATTTTTACGAATCAATTTGTGAAGCACTTGGGGGTTCCAAGTGCTCACTATGCATCTAGATAGGTGCCTTGGGGGTTCTAGTTTCCAAAATGGGGTCACTTGTGGGGGAGCTCCAATGTTTCGGCACACAGGGGCTGTCCAAACACGACATGGTGTCCGCTAACAAATTGGAACCATGTTGCGTTTGGAGAGCCCCTGTGTGTGTAAACATTGGAGCTCCCCCATAAGTGACCCCATTTTGGAAACTAGACCCCCCAAGGCACCTATCTAGATGCATAGTGAGCAGTTGGAACCCCCAGGTGCTTCACAAATTGATTCGTAAAAATGAAAAAGTGGAAAAAAAATACTTTTTCATTTTTACGAATCAATTTGTGAAGCACTTGGGGGTTCCAAGTGCTCACTATGCATCTAGATAGGTGCCTTTGGGGTTCTAGTTTCCAAAATGGGGTGACTTGTGGGGGAGCTCCAATGTTTCGGCACACAGGGGCTGTCCAAACACGACATGGTGTCCGCTAACAAATTGGAACCATGTTGCGTTTGGAGAGCCCCTGTGTGTAAACATTGAAGCTCCCCCACAAGTGACCCTATTTTGGAAACTAGACCCCCCAGGGAACTTATCTAGATGTAGTGTATGTGAGTTTGGTGTGTGGTGTGGTGTATACACCACACACACACACAAACAACCTCACATACACTACAACACACTCACCAACCTGACATAGGTTGGTGTGTGTTGTAGTGTACGTGAGGTTGTTGTGTTTGTGCGTGATGTTTTGTATGTCATGCTAGTGTGGGTGAGTTCTGTAGGGAAGGTCAGGATGTGTTTAGTCCGGGGACATGTGATGAATTTTGAAACATTCATTCAAACACAGTCCCGGTTTATCAGGACACGTTTCACATTGGAAACGGGTGACCTTTCTTATCCCCCTTTTATGGCAGACCCGGCACCTTTTTCTTACCGTGACCTCACCAGGAAAATGTTGCCCTGGTACCACACGGGAGACTCGAGTTCCAGGGGTGCTGGGGCCCGCTTCTTCTTCGCTTCTAAAAATCAGGGCCTTTATCACCGCCTCCTGGAAGTTGAGGAAGGTGTTGGTGGTCTGGCCTGCACATCGTGACAGCACGTATGCGTTATACAGTGCCATTTGAACGATGTGCACGGCCAGTTTTTTATACCAGACTTTCGCCTTCCTCATCGCACTGTAGGGCTGGAGGACTTGATCAGAAAGATCAACTCCCCCCATGTGCTTGTTGTACCCCAGGGCACAGTCCGGTTTGCGGACCGGTGCTGGGGTACCTCTAACGTTGGTGGCCGTGGTGCCGGGACCATGGATTGTGGTCAAGAAAAAGACGTCCCTTTTGTCTTTGTACTTCACCACAACCATGTTGCCGCTACATTGAGCTCGGCTCTCACCCTTTGGGAAAACCTGCTCAATTAGCGTCAAAGGGAGACCCCTCTGGGTTCTGCGCACAGTACCGCAAGCGGCGGTAGCTCTGGCAGAGAGGGACTGAAATAGGGGAATGCTTGTATAAAAGTTATCAACGTATAGATGGTAACCTTTATCAAGCAGTGGGCGGATCAAATCCCACACTATTTTCCCACTTACCTTCAGAGCAGGTGAACATTCTGGGGGCTGAATCCTCGAATCCTTTCCTTCGTAAACTCTAAAGCTGTGAGTGTACCCTGAGGCACTCTCGCACAGCTTGTAGAGCTTTATTCCGTACCTGGCCCTCTTACTGGGCAGGTATTGTCGGAATTGAAGCCTCCCTTTGAAGTGGATGAGGGATTCATCCACAGAAATTTCCCTTTGGGGAACGTACACTTCAGCAAACTTCTTGCTGAAGTGTTCTATGACCGGACGAATTTTGAACAGTCTGTCAAAATTCGAGTCATCGCGGGGAAGGCTGTCCGTGTTATCCCTGAAATGTAAAAATTTGTGAATGACCTCAAATCTTTTGCGGGTCATCACCATTCCGAACACTGGAGTTTGATATAAAATATCGGTACTCCAGTATTGACGGATTTCTGGTTTCTTCACAATCCCCATGTGAAGTACCAGTCCCCAATATTTTAACATTTCTACTGAGTCAACGGGACTCCAAGTAGAAAACATTGAATTTGGGTTTGCAGACAAAAATTGTTGGGCGTAAATGTTAGTCTGCTCCACCATGAGACTGACAATGGCCTCAGAGAAATAGACTTTGAAAAAGTCTATTTCCCTGAGGTTTGCGGTCTCAAACTGGATTCCTGATTGGGGAAGGAAATCAGGAATCCGCGGAGCGTAATTTTCAGGGACGGGGGTCCACACCGGGGCACTGGTGCTAGGTTGGGCGTGACTAGCACCAGGTTGAGGGTTACTTACATATGGCTGTGGGTCTTCTTCCACGGCCTCCGGACGATGCCTTGACCTCTGACGTCGTCTTGGTGCCGGCTCGGTGTCACTGGAGGAGGAAGAATGAGAGGAATAGAGGAACGTGGGGTCCTCTCCCTCACTATCAGCTTCGGAGGCAATAAATGAATATGCCTCCTCAGCTGAGTACGCCCTAGGGCGGGACGGGCGGGACATTTTGTGTGCTGTGGGGAAAAAAAAAATCTAAACTTTATTATTAGTATGAGTGTACGTGTGTATGTGTGAGTGCTTGGTGTAAATCACGTGTGGGGGCGGTCAGGTGCACGGGGCGCAGGAGGTGGCACGGTCAGGCGCACGGGGCACAGGAGGGGGCACGGTCAGGCGCACAAGGCACAGGAGGGGGCGCAGTCAGGCGCACGGGGCGCAGGAGGGGGCGCAGTCAGGCGTACGGGGCGCAGGAGGGGGCGCACAGGGCGCAGGAGGGGGCGCAGTCAGGCGCAGGAGGGGGCGCAGTCAGGTGCACGGGGCGCAGGAGGGGGCGCAGTCAGGCGCAAGGGGCGCAGGAGGGGGCGCAGTCAGGCGCACGGGGCGCAGGAGGGGGCGCAGTCAGGCGCACGGGGCGCAGGAGGGGGCGCAGTCAGGCGCACGGGGCACAGGAGGGGGCGCGCTCAGGCGTACAGAGCGCAGGAGGGGGCGCGCTCTGGCGTACGGGGCGCAGGAGGGGGTTGAGGAGATGGAAGAGCCAGCAGTGATCACTGGGCAGAAAGGGGGGTAGGAGCCGGCAGGCAGCAGGGGGGTGATCACTCGGATGGCGGGGGGGGGCTGGTGATCACTGGGGGGGTGAGATCACTGGGGGGGGTGAGATCACTGGGGGGGTGAGATCACTGGGGGGTGAGATCACAGGGGGGGTGAGATCACTGGGGGGGTGAGATCCCTGGGGGGGTGAGATCCCTGGGGGGGGTGAGATCCCTGGGACTGGGGGATGGTGTTGTGATCCCTGGGACTGGGGGATGGTGTTGTGATCACAGGCGCAGGAGACCACCGGCTGTCAGAAGGAGAGCAGCAGCCGGTGGATGAAGACGTGGGAGAGAGCGGAGGGAGCGGTAGGAAATTGGGCTGGGGTGGAGGGGTGGGGGGTGATAGGGGATGGAGGGGGGGGTCGGGGGCTAAGTGGGGGCTGGAGTGAGACAAGGGGAGAAACAATTACCGGCGGCAGCAATGTGGGGCGGCAGGGGATCGCGGGCGGCAGCGGATCGCAGGCAGCGGGGGTCGCTGGCGGCGAGGGTCGCTGGCGGGTCTCTGGCGGGGGTTGCTGGCGGGTCTCTGGCGGGTCGCTGGCGGGTCTGGGGTCGACGTCGGTGGCGGCTAACCAATCTCCTCAGCATCCACGGACAGGATAGAAGCTGAGGAATTTGGTTAGCCATTTAAATTTCCTCCTCCACATCTGATTGGAGGGCTAGCGTCACATGGACACTAGCCCCAATCAGATCTGGGGGGGGGACAGAGGTGACACTCCCCCCAGCCAATGGCTGATGCTGTAAGCCTCAGGCTATGCCCAGATTGAAATATTTCACCAATTTTCATTGGTGAAATGTTTCATTCATTCCGATTGGCAGTTTCACTAAAAGTGAAAATGAAACTACCAATCGGAGGGGTCCCAGGCACGGGGGGGTTAATCCACCCCCCCTGGGGTCAACTTCAGGTTGTCTAGTTGCATCAGCAACTGTGACACCTGAGTGACCCGGCTCGCAGGCGCTGCAGGGGCTTTTTCCCTCCATGTCACAGACGCTGTGACATGGGTCGGGAACGAACTGTTTTCCATGTCACAAACGGTGTGACACGGGTCGGGAAGGGGTTAAACACATCCGTACGTACCGTAGGTATGTGGATGATGTGTTTGTGGTATGGACAGGGAACAAAAATGAGTTTTTTGCATTCATAGAACATTTAAAATAGACAATATGAAGTTCACGACAATATGGGAAGGAGAGTCAATTAATTTCTTAGATGTTAAAGTCAGCATAAAGGAAAGTGTTATGTTTAAGGAAAACTATAACACAGCCTACTGAATCAAACTCATTATTGAGATATGAAAATGCACACCCATATCACACTAAGAACAGTTTACCGTACAGTTAGTTCCTAAGGCTACGCAAAATCAATAATAGTGAAATCACCATTGAAGCTCAAATTGATGAATTAAAAAATGATTTCCTGGACAGGGTGTACCTGGTGGGACTTTTGGACAGTACATTGCAAAATGTATCTAGAATTCCCCCCAAAAAATTGCTGAGAAGCAAAAGGAATAAGGGAACAATGGATAGATTAGCTTTTTCTTTCAAACATACCAACATGGATAAGGCAATCCATGCAGCCATTAGAAGAAATTGGCACATGTTGGAAACAGATGCCGATTTGCAAGTAAGGGCAAAAAACAAACCGCTATTTGCGTCTAGAAGGTGCACAAATTTAGCCTAACAGTTGGTAAAGAATCGTCTGCACAGGGATGTTAACCCTAATTGGCTGGAAAGAAGCATTCCAAAAGGTAATCATAAGTGTGAGCAATGTTCTTATTGCCATTTACATCTCACTGATACTTTTTTCCAACTGGGTGGACTTAGATGGAGCACAAGTGACTTCATTACTAGTGATGAGCGAGCATGCTCGCTACTGCTCGAGATGCTCGGTGCTCGCTGAGTATTTCCGGGTTGCTCGGGTGGGAACTCGGGTCCCCTCCCTGCATGTTTGGAGAGCCAATGAACATGCAGGGATTGCCTGCCATGCACTGTAATGTCGTAGCCATGTTGGTTGTGGGAATTACAGTGATTGGCTGGCCACACAGCGTCATCAGGTCTATATCAGACCTGGCGCCGCCATGCTCGTCACAGTCACTCCGGATCAGACAGTGTAGGGAGAGCTGTTGCTGTGTCAGGGAGAGATTTGATCGTGTATTAGGTAGTGTAGGGAGAAAAACCGTACATTACACATATCCATTTAACAAACAATCCTTCTGAGGACTAATCCATCTACAGAGATATAAGGCAGGCAGGGTGTATAGGCAGGCGGTGTATATAGCAGACTGCAGTGCATATACCACACGAGGCTCCAATCCAATTCTGCCTTCTGCTGCTGTTAGATATTTCTATACAAAGGCCCAGGTCTCAGGGGCCAGGAATACTTTTCTTTGGATCTTAATCCTCATTATTTGCTTAAAAAGCTATCCAGAGAACACTGTTTTTCTGTGCCATTTGCTTGTTTTGGGAGAGGTGCTGCTGCGTCAGGGACAGATTTGCTTGTTTATTAGGTAGTGTAGGGATAAAAACCGCACATTACACATATCCATCTTAACAAACAGTCCATCTGAGGACTAATCTATCTGCAGTGATATCAGGCAGGCAGGGTGTATAGGCAGGAAGATTATATAGCAGACTGCAGAGCATATAACACAAGAGACTCCATTTCAATTCTGCCTTCTGCTGCTGTTAGATGTTAGATATTTCTATACAAAGGCCCAGGTCTCAGGGGCCAGGAATACTTTTCTTTGAATCTTAATCCTCATTATTTGCTTAAAAAGCAATCCAGAGAACACATTTTTTCTGCGTCATTTGCTTGTTGGCACTGCAGAATACAGCCAGGTCTTTTCCATATTAGAGCGCTATAAATCCAGCTATTTAAAACTGTGTTTTCTCCGTCAAACGGATCACATATACGTTGTCAGAAAATACTGCCATTTCTGGCCTCCATTAAAAATTTCCTTTAGTGTGTCATTGAAGCAATTCACCGCAGTTTGCTGTTCAAACTAGTTACCTACAGGCCAGGTATTCAAAACTATGTTTTCTCCGTCAAACGGATCACATATACGCTGTCAGAAATTACTGCCATTTCTGGCCTCCATTAAAAATTTCCTTTAGTGTGTCATTGAAGCAATTCACCGCAGTTAGCTGTTCAAACTACTTACCTATAGGCCACGAATTTAAAACTGTGTTTTCTCTATCACACGGATCACATATAAGTTCGCTTCAAACTCAGTCACTTGTAGTGAGTGTGGAAGATACTGTCCTCCATTTAAAATGATGGTAATGGTGCATGCAGAGGCCAAGGACAAGGCCGTGAGCAAGCCGAAATTGTGCCACAACAAACACCCATATCTTCTCACCTGACCTTCCTGTCCCAATTTCTAGGGGACCGCAGCACACCACTATTGAACCCAGAGCAATGTCAAAAGGTTGTTGGTTGTATAGCGGATAATGCTTCCAGTCACTTAGCCACCACCACCACCACCCTGTCTTCCACAAGGTCAAGTCTCAGTAGCTGTGAGTCTGGACAGCATATTCCTCACCCTGATCCTCCTTCCTCCCACTATGCTGAGTACTCAGAGACAACTGATAACACACTTGGACACTCTGAAGAGCTGTTCACTTTTCCATTTATAGTTTCGGGCCTCTCGCCCGGTTCACTTGAATTGGGGCAAGAGGAGATCGCGTGTAGCGATGCCCAAATATTGGAGCAGCCACGGTCACATGAAGGCGACGGTGGGAAAGTGTCACAAGAGGTGGATGATGATGAGACACAATTGCCTGAAAGTCAGCAGGAGGACCAGGGTGCGGAAGTGGAAGACAAGGTGGTGGATGATATAGTAACTGACCCAACCTGGCAGGAGGACATGCAGAGCGAGGATAGCTGCACACAGGGGGAGGGAGGCTGAGCACCCCAACAGGCAGGAAGAAGCAGTGTGGTGGCCGCAGACAGAAGGCAGGCAACCATTCCCCGTAACACCAGCGCGAAGGAAGTTGCTAGTACAACTGTTAGGTCTTCCCGAGTCTGGTTGGTTGCTTTTTAAAGGCTCTGCCGATAACCCCAAAAAGGCAATTTGCACCACCTGCCAGGCCAGCATCAGCAGGGGTGGCAAAACGACCAGCCTGACCACAATGAGCATGATCAGGCACATGGCAGCAAAGCACCCGACTTTGTGGGCCAAACCCCAGTGTCCAGATATAGTGTCTGCGGGTGGCACCATTGCTTCTTCCGCTGTTGTGCATGCAAGCCAATCCCCTGTCCATGGTGCATGCGAAGACGCCTCCTGCCCGGCACCTGTTGTTGCACACTCTAAAGTAGCAGCATCAGGAAGCATGTCCATGTCCTTGTCCCAGTACAGGGTTCAGTTGTCCATACCCCAGTCCTTCGAACGCAAGCGCAAATATGCAGCCAAGCCCCACAGGCCACACTACTAAATTCTCACATTTCACGACTGCTTGCGCTTGAAATGTTACCTTTTAGGCTCCTGGAGATGGAAGCATTCCGCAACCTGATGGCGGCGGCTGTCTCTCGGTACTCGGTCCCCAGCAGCCACTATTTCTCTCGGTATGCCGTCCCCGCATTACACAAGCACGTGTCCCAAAACATTAGCCGTGCTCTCAACAATGCAGTTACTGGTAAAGTCCACCTAACCACGGACACGTGGACAAGTGCTTTTGGGCAGGGACGGTACATCTCGCTGATGGCACACTTGGTAAACATAGTGGGAGCCGGGACCCAGTCAGACCTTGGGACGGAACACGTCCTCCCGACGCCAAGGATTGCGAGCCCTAGGTCAATCAGGGCTGCCCCCATGGTCTACAGCTCCTGCACCACATCCTCCTCAGCCTCCTCCTCTTCTTCAGCCTCCATCTCCAAAATGACCACATCAGTAATAAGCTGGATGCACTGCAGCACTGCCTCGGCCAAGCGGCAACAGGCTGTTCTGAATTTAATATGCTGAAAAACCGCTCAATGCTGAAGAGTTGTGGACAGCTCTGAAAGAGCAGGCAGATCTGTGGCTCACACCACTGAACCTACAGCCAGGCATGGTCGTGTGTGACAATGGCTGGAACCTGGTGGCGGCTCTGAGGCAAGGCGAGCTCACACACGTACCATGCCTGGCCCATGTGCTTAACCTCGAGGTTCAGCAGTTTCTCAAATTCTACCTGGAGCTGCCGGATCTGCTTGTTAAAGTACGCCACCTGTGTGCCCATTTTAGAAAGTCAGCTACAGCTTCCGCCGCCCTTGCAGTGTTTCAGCAGCGTTTGCAGCTTCTGGCTCACAGACTGGTGTGTGATGTCCCCATGCGTTGGAACTCTACACTGCAGATGTTGGGAAGGATTTGTGAGCAGAAGACGGCAGTTGTTGAGTACCAGCATCAACAAGGCCGTCACTTTTCAGTTGAGACTCCACACATAAGACCTCAGGAGTGGACATGGATGTCAGACATATGTACCATCCTCCAAAACTTTGAGAACTCCACCAAGATGGTGAGCGGCGATGATGCCATAATTAGTGTCCCCATCCCGCTTCTCTGTCTTCTGAAACGCTCTCTGCTCACAATCAAAGAGGATGCATTACAGGTGGAGCACGATGAGATTGAGCAAGGAACCATACAGCGTGATTTCACATAGCCAAGCCTCATCTCATTCCAATGTGGATTGGGTGACAATGATGAAGAGGAGGAGAAGGAAGAACAGGAGCTAGTTTCATGCGCTATAGACAGTACTACCTGCACAACTGTCATACCGTCTGTTCAGCGTGGATGGCCAGAGGACAGAGAGGAGGAGGAGAGCATGGTCAGTCATCCTCTTGGTGAGGACACAGAAGTCTTGCCTGTTAGTAGTCTGGCACGCATGGCGGAGTTTATACGCTGCCTTTCTCATGACCCTCGCGTTCTCAAAATTTTGGGTGACAGTCATTACTGGTTGGTAACACTTCTAGACCCAACCTAGAAGGAGAACTTTATATATCTTATTCCTGAGGCTGACAGGTCTACAAAAATGGGGCAGTACCAGAAGGCCCTTGTTGCGGAACTATTAAAAAAATTCCCATCTGAAAACGCTGGCGGCAGAGGGCACACTTTGTTGGGCAACCAAGGAGTACAGGCGAGAGAGACAAAACTTCCATCCAGCAGAGGCAGGGGAACACTGTCAAAGTTCTGGGAGTGTTTTCTCAGACCCTCCCATCGGACAGGCCCTGAGGTGCGGGGTACTCTCACAAGGAGTGCAAAGTTTGGGAAGATGCTGAGGGAGTACCTAGCCAACCGTACCAATGTCCTCCATGATTCCTCTGTGCCTTATAGTTATTGGGTATCCAAGCTGGATATGTGGAATGAACTGGCTCTCTATGCCTTGGAGGTCCTGGCCTGCCCTGCTGCCAGCGTTTTATCAGAGCGGGTTTTTAGTGCCGCTGGTGGAATTATAACTGATAAGCGCATCCGCCAGTCAACTGAAAATGCTGACAGGTTGACTCTCATAAAAATGAACAAGGGCTTGATTGGGACAGACTTCTCAACACCACCGAATGATAGCAGCGTAACATAAATTCAAATCCAGTGTCTTTTCTTGGGAATTGTATTCCCATACACCTTTTCACACCCACACATGGGTTTACGCTTCCTGATTTTGTCTATTTGCTCTCGTTCTCCTTTTTCTCCTCATCCTCCACCACCATATCACCAGGGTGACCGTGGTCCGTGATGCAACACCCACATAATTTTTTTAAAGGGTGTATATGATGCCTGTGAAAACATTTTTTTATACAGTATGTTCATGAATACCCCCCAGGGGTAAATGTTTGTCAGCCCATACACTTAGTGCATGGGCATTACAAGTATAGGAGGCCCGCTCCTTTCTAATGGGAATATTTTTTTATGAGGCCCTCCTCCATGTCTCTTTCAAAGGGCATTGAAGTGCCTCCAAATTTTTGGCAACCCTTGCATTCACTGCATAGGCCAACACTATGGGAGACTCTATCCTTTCTAATGGGAATTTGTCATTACTGTGGCCCTGCTCTATGTGTCTTTAAATTCTTAGTGGGGTTTTTCCTAAAATTGGTCAGTCATTGAACTCACTGCATACCCTATAACTGTATAGCAGACCCTCTCCTTTCTAATGGGAACATTTCGTATTTGTTACTGTGGCCCTGCTCCGTGTGTCCATGTGACTTAGTGGGGTTTTTCCTAAAATTGTGTGGGAAGGTTCCCGGACACTCTATGGCTGCTTTTTTACTGAGGAGGAAACACACGCAAACACAGGGAGAACATACAAAGTCCTTGCAGATGTTGTCCTTCCTGAGATTTGAACCCGCTACACAAGCGCTGCAAGGCTTCAGTGCTAACCACTGATCCAATGGGCTGCCGTTCACCCTTTGATATCTAACAGGCTGGAGAAACTTGCACCTACTGCCACTCTATCTTCAGCTCCTTTGTGAGAAAATGTATTTGGGCAGCCACTCAGTCTACCAAATAAAATTCCTGAGAAGGAAATTGGGGATGGCTTCGCTACTGATACTGGGGGCAGTGCTAATACCATGGCATCGTACCATAGTTTGCTGGAAATATTCCAGGCTGGTAGGAGGCAAGCACATTCCCACAGAAAAGTACCAGCAGTAATGTTCAGGCCACATTTCAATGCAAGCAGCTTTAGAGGACTTCCTGGGAGAAATGACACGCAGGGTAGATACGGTTTCCCTCTATGCCAGTCCTTTCACCGAGCTAAATACAACTCTTAGCCAAAAAAGTTGTGGACTGGCTCCGTACCATCCCTGGCCACATTCACCTGTCCACGTGTTTGTGGTTAGGCGGTCCTTCCCAGTAAGTGCACTGGGGAGGGCACCGGTAATGTTGTGGGACCCGTGCTTGTGGAAGGCGGAGGTGATACCAGGAAATATAGTGGTGGCTGGGGACCGCCGATATGAGGTTGTGAAAAGCTTCCGCCTCCACAAGCTTAAAAGGCCATATTTCAAGTGAAAAGAGCTGCCCATAAATCTGTCAGTTTAGTGTTGCCGCCTGTGGGTGGGTGGGTGGCTGGCTGCATACGTGCACTTGCATTCCAAGTAACAGAAAACTAAGCAGATGGTGGCCTCTATCATCATCATGGCCTCACCTCGGCATTATGAACTCTCCTGAAGGAGAAGCCAGGGCACGCCGGAGGAGTCTCCGGTTCTCTGGTGAGCCCGTCCAACCCTGCAGGAAAGCAGCCCTGGCTAAGAAAAGTATGGGGGAAGGTTCCTGGACACTCTACTCTATGGCTGCTTTTTTAATGTGGATCGGCCATGCTTATGCATGTTATTTGTCAAAACGCATTACTGATCAGGCCATTGTCCAACTGTGTATTCAAGAAATTAAATGCGCAAAGAAAGATGTGTCTGTGTCAAAGCACCACCGACAAGTGCAAGTTGATGTTGGATGGGCTGCCATTGCTTCTGCAACAATCTCAATTACAGGACTTCCTGGGAGAAATGACACGCAGGGTAGATACAGTTTCCCTCTATGCCAGTCCTTTCACCAAGCTAAATAAAACACTTAACAAAAAAAGTTGTGGACTGGCTCTGTACCATCCCTGGCCACATTCACCTGTCCACGTGTTTGTGGTTAGGCGGTCCTTCCCAGTAAGTGCACTGGGGAGGGCACTGGTAATGTTGTGAGACCCGTGCTTGTGGAAGGCGGAGGTGATACCGGGAAATATAGTGGCGGCTGGGGACCAGGTATGGACACTCGACCGCCTCCGGCATGAGGTTATGAAAAGCTTTCGCCTCCACGAGCCTAAAAGGCCACATTTCAAGTGCAAGCAGCTGTCAAAAATTTGGCGGTATAGTATTGCAGCCTGTGGGTGAGTGGATGGCTGCCTGCATACTTGCGCTTGCATTCTAAAGAATGGGGTAGGGACAACTGAACACTGCAGTGGGACAAGGACGTGGACAGTGTTTGTTGCAAGTCTGCAATGACAGGTGCATGGCGGGAGGCATCTTCGCATGCGCCAAGGATCACTTATGATAGGCACACTTTTAGGCAGTGACCTGGGAGTCAGAGATGATTCCAGAGGTCTTCCCCATGCGGTTCCCATGTCTTTACAGCACTGTATGCATGTGTCTGATGATGTGTCACACACCACATGGCCAGATAAGGTTGTACAATTTTAAAATTACATTTCCTGGTGAATGCATTTGTCACGGTTGAAAGCAATTCAAAAGTGCAAAAACGCATCAAAAACACTACATGTGAACATAGCCCAAGTTGTGGAGGAGTATTTTTGTTTTTGGTTATTTATTTTGCCTTATATACAAGTCATTACCCTGGAAAGGATGTTCCTTAACATATTTCCCAGGAAAATCCATTTTGGCTTCATTTTTGTATGTTTTAAAAGTGGTGTAATACTCTGACCACGTTGCTGACAGCAGTGATCTGGGAGTCAGAGATGCTTCCAGGGGTCTTCCCCATGCTGTTCCCTTGTCATTTGAGCACTGTTCCCATCGATTTGGGCAATTTTTAGGCCCTCTGCAAACTGCCGGGTGGAGCCGCCTGAAAAATGCTCCAGTTTCCCATGGATTTACATTGGGCTCGTTGCTCGGGTCGAGCACCCGAGTATTCCAATTTGCCCGACCCGAGCAACGAGTACCCGAGCATTTTAGTGCTCGCTCATCACTATTTATTATGTGTAAGACAAAATATGTGGTTTGTGTTATTTTGCTAATGTCGGTATTTTTATATCGGCAAAAAGATTAGGCCTATGCATGTCAGATTTAATGAGCATTACCGCTCTATATATTCTGGTAAGGGGTCACCGCATTTGATCAGTCATATGAGAGAAGCACATGATAGTGAACCAGAGAAGCTGCATTTTGCTGGCTTAGTAAAAGTAAAGTCCCCTTTAAATGGAGGTAATCACAACAGCCTTTTATTAAGAAGAGAAGCCAAATTAATCCTGAAATCAAATGCTCAAGGCCCATTAGGCTTAAATGATAGATTGGATATATCCTTGATTTTGTAATACCATTCTTTTTTCCGTTTTTAATTGTTATGTACAGTTAGGTCCATATATATTTGGACAGAGACAACATTTTTCTAATTTTGGTTCTAGACATTACCACAATGAATTTTAAACAAAACAATTCAGATGCTGTTGAAGTTCAGATTTTCAGGTTTCATTTGAGGGTATCCACATTAAAATTGGTTGACGTGTTTAGGAGTTTCAGCTCCTTAACATGTGCCACCCTGATTTTATTAACCAGGATTAAGATAAAAAAAGTTGCCTTTCTATGTCTAGAAATATCAGTAAATATTACAGCAGCAGCAGATAGGACGTTCAATGGACCCTCTTGTGCTGTATCATACACTGCAGTCTGCCACATACACTGCCTGCCTGCCTAGCAATGATTATATGCAGCTGGAGCTGGATTAGTTCTCAGAAGAACTGTTAGTTCAGATGTACAGTACAGACCAAAAGTTTGGACACACCTTCTCTTTTAAAGATTTTTCTGTATTTTCATGACTATGAAAATTGTACATTCACACAGAAGGCATCAAAACTATGGATTAACACATGTGGAATTATATACTTAACAAAAAAGTGTGAAACAACTGAAAATATGTCTTATATTCTAGTTTCTTCAAAGTAGCCACCTTTTGCTTTGATGACTGCTTTGCACACTCTTGGCATTCTCTTGGCTACTTTGAAGAACCTAGAAAATAAGACATATTTTAAGTTGTTTCACACTTTTTGTTAAGTATATAATTCCACATGTGTTAATTAGTGTTGAACGAACATGCTCGACACTGCTCGGTACTCGCCCGAGCATCACGCTACTGGGGATGTTCGGCGAGCACCGAGCATTTCCGGGTTACTCGGGTGGGAGCTCCGGTCTCCACCCTGCATGTTTGGCGCTCTTTGCAGAGCCAATGAACATGCAGGGATTGCCAGCCAGTCACTGTAATGCTGCAGCCATGTTGGTTGTGGGCATTACAGTGATTGGCTGGCCGCACAGCGTCACCTCGAGTATTTAAAACGGGGCGCCGCCATCTTGGACACAGTCGCTCCGGATTAGACAGTGTAGGGACAGCGCTGCTGATTTAGGGAGAGATATAAACTGCGAAATAGTTAGTGTAGGGTCTGTAAAGGCTGCCAGAACAAACAAACAGTCCTTTTCAGGACTAATATCCATCCCAGATACCAGGCAGGCAGGCTGTATAGGAGACACAGTGGTTATACCAGCAAACGCTGCATTACAGTACTGTGTGCTGCTGTTGCTGAAATTGCTGGACTTAGCACCAGGTGTCGGGGGCCAGGAAAAATCCTTTTTTTTTCATCTAAATCCTCCTTTTTTTCCCTCCTTCACACTGTACAAATACTCGTCTTATTAACCTTTTGGTGTGTCCCCCCCCCCCCCCAAAAAAAAAGCGTGTCTCTGATTTTTCAGACACAAATATAACTGTTGAAAATAGTCTGGTGTAGGCTAGAGAAACAGAAGTGTTGTTTTTCACTTCCACGGTTCAAGCCTCTGTATTATACATTTTGGGCCATTTGTATAAAAAAAAAAACAGTTTGAGTGTTTCGCTCACTGTTCAGCCGCAAATATCTCTATTTAAAAAAATGTGGTATACCCCAGTAAACAATAACTGTGGTTTTGCCATCCCACGGTAAAAAATCTCTATTATTCAGCTTTTGGTAGTTTTTTCCGTAAAGAAAAACAGTAGTGTCTCCTGACTGTTGTGACACAAAAATGTATCTGTTGAAAAAAGTCTTGTGTAGGCCCGACATCCCAGTGTGGTTTCGCAGTTCCACGGGTCAAATCGCTGTACTATCCAGTTTTGGGCCTTTGGTATCTAAAAAAAAAGCAGTTTGAGTGTGTCGCTCACTGTTCAGCCGCAAATATCTCTATTTAAAAAAGTGTGGTATACCCCAGTAAACAATAACTGTGGTTTTGCCATCCCACGGTAAAAAATCTCCATTATTCAGCTTTTGGTAGTTTTTTCCGTAAAGAAAAACAGTAGTGTCTCCTGACTGTTGTGACACAAAAATATATCTGTTGAAAATAGTCTTGTGTAGGCCCGACATCCCAGTGTGGTTTCGCAGTTAAACGGGTCAAATCGCTGTACTATCCAGTTTTGGGCCTTTGGTATCTAAAAAAAAAGCAGTTTGAGTGTGTCGCTCACTGTTCAGCCGCAAATATCTCTATTTAAAAAAGTGTGGTATACCCCAGTAAACAATAACTGTGGTATACCCCAGTAAACAATAACTGTGGTTTTGCCATCCCATGGTAAAAAATCTCTATTATTCAGCTTTTGGTAGTTTTTTATGTAAAGAAAAACAGTAGTGTCTCCTGACTGTTGTGACACAAAAATATATCTGTTGAAAATAGTCTTGTGTAGGCCCGACATCCCAGTGTGGTTTTGCAGTTCCACGGGTCAAATCGCTGTACTATCCAGTTTTGGGCCTTTGGTATCTAAAAAAAAAGCAGTTTGAGTGTGTTGCTCACTGTTCAGCCGCAAATATCTCTATTTAAAAAAGTGTGGTATACCCCAGTAAACAATAACTGTGGTTTTCCTCTTCCACGGTTCTAATCTACTCTCTATTACCCTTTTTCCATTGATAGTGCAAGTGTAAGCTATTTTACTTCATTTACAATGGGCAAGGCGCGTGACAAGAGACGTGGAAGTGGACGTTCTGGTGATGGTTCATGCAGAGGACGGGGCCGTGGCCAAGGTGAAAATGTGCCACAACCAGCAGCCTCATCTTCTCGCTCCCACTTCTTGACCGAATTACTAGGGTAGCACAGAACAACACCAGTATTGAGAACTGATCAGTGTGAACAGGTTATTAATTGGATAGCAGATAATACTTCCAGTTACCTGGACACCACCACCTCCGGTCTGTCTTCCACACGGTCAACTCTTAGTAGCCGTGAGCCTCGACTGCATACTCCTCCTCACCCTGATGCTCCTTCCTCCCACAATGCCTAATGTCGTCAGACAGCAAGTGATCCCACACTTGGAAACTCTGAAGAGCTGTTCACTGGTCCATTTCCTTATTTGGGCCCCTCGCCTGATACGCTTGAAGTGATGGAAGAGGAGATCCCATGTTGCGATGCCCAAATATTTGAACAGCCACGGCCACAGGAAGTCGACGTTGGCAATCTGTCACAAGAGGTGGACGATGACGAGACTCAATTGCCAGGAAGTGAGGAGGAGGATCGTGGTGTGCAAGTGGAAGAGGAGGAGGTGGTGGATGATCTAGTAACTGTCCCAACGTGGAAGGAGGACATGCAGAGTGAGGCCAGCAGCACACAGGGGGAGGGAGGCAGAGTACCCCAACAGGCAGGAAGAAGCAGTGTGATGGCCGCAGACAGAAGGCAGGCAACCGTTCCCCGCAACACCAACACGAGTTGCCAGTACAAGCGGTAGGTCTTCCAGAGTCTGGAATTTTTTTAAAGACTCTGCTGATAACCCCAAAAAGGCCATATGCTCCACCTGCCATGCCAGCATCAGCAGGGGTGACAAAACTACCAGCCTGACCACCACCAGCATGATCAGGCACATGGCAGCAAAGCACCCGACTTTGTGGGGCGAAACCCAGGGTCCACGACCAGTGTCAGCGGGTGTCACCACTGCTTCTTCCACTGTTGTGCGTACAATAGAACCCCCTGTTGTGTGTGCAAGGCAATCCCCTGTCCATACTGCATGTAAAGATGCCCCCTCCTCTCAGTCTTCACTTGTTATGGCAGTTTCTCAAGAAACAGCATCAACGTCCATGTCCACGTCCCACCGCAGCGTTCAATTGTTCATATCCCAGACCTTTGAACGAAAGCGGAAATTCGCAGCTAACGCCCCACTGGCCACAGTCCTAAATTTGCACATTTCATGACTGCTTGCGTTGGAAATGCTGCCTTTTAGGCTGGTGGAGACGGAATCCTTCCGCAATCTTATGGCGGTGGCCGTCCCTCGGTACTCGGTCCCCAGCCGACACTATTTTGACCGGTGTGTCATCCCCGCACTACACAAGCACGTGTCCCAAATAGTGTTGAGCCACCCCCGTAGTGTTCGGGTTCGGTTCGGTTCGTCGAACACCGGGATGTTCGAGGAACTGTTCGTCGAACTGTTCGTCGAACACCTTAGAACACCGTCGAACACCGTTAAAACCAATGGCAGGCAAACAAAAACACATAGAAACACATAGAAAACACCTGCAAAGTTGTCCAAAAGCTGACAATCTGCTCAGAAGACACTCTCTTTAAAAAAGCCGGCCGGCAAATTCAGCAGCGGCATACACCGGTACCCGACAATTTAGACAAGAAGGAATAGAGCATCACACATAGATTAGATAGATAGAAACATGTCAGTCACACATATAAGAAGCACAGTGACAGTGTTGGTTACTGCACTTGTCATTTAGTGTAAAGGATTTATTAAAAAAAATATTAGTGTTTTCATGCACCGTCTCTTTAAAAAAGCCGGCCGGCAATTCAGCATCTGTACCCGACAATTTAGAACAGAAAGAATAGAGCTTCACACATAGATTAGATAGATAGAAACATGTCAGTTACATATATAATAAGTACAGTGATAGTGTTGCTTACTGTACTTGTCATTTAGTGTAAAGGATTTATTTAAAAAAATAATAGTGTTTTCATGCACTGTCTCTTTAAAAAAGCCGGCCGGCAATTCAGCAGCGGTACCCGACAATTTAGAACAGAAAGATAGAGCATCACACATAGATTAGATAGATAGAAACATGTCAGTCACATATATATGAAGTACAGTGATAGTGTTGGTTACTGTACTTGTCATTTAGTATTAAAATAAAGGATTTATTATTAAAAAAATTGGCGTGGGGTTCCCCTTAATTTTAGGCTCTAGCGGAGGTTAAGCAGACGGCTGGGGCAGATGTTTGAAGCCTGGGAAGGGAGTAATACCCACGGAGCTTCCCAGGCTACTAATATCAGCCCCCAGCTGAATACATAGCCTTTACTAGCTATTAAAATGGGGGACCCCCCAAAAAAAATGACGTGGGGTCCCCCCTAATTTAATAGCTAGCAAAGGCTAGGCAGACAGCTGGGGGCTGATATTAATAGCCCAGGAAGGGAGCCATGAATATTGGCCCCCTCCCAGGCTAGAAACACCAGCCGTCAGCCGCCCCAGAAATGGCGCATTCATAGGATGCGCCAATTCTGGCACTTAGCCTCGCTCTTCCACGCTGCCCTGGTGCGGTGGCAGGGGGTAATAGGGTTGGGGTTGATGTCAGCTTATAATGCCAGCTGACATCAAGCCCAGGTTAGTAATGGAGAGGCGTCTATAAGACACCCCCATTACTAACCCCATAGTCAAAGTTAAAAAAAACACAAACACCCAGAATAAAGTCCTTTAATTGAAATAAAGACACAATCCTTTATTGTTCTAAATTAAACCATACTTACCATCACGCCCATTCCAGCTGAAGCCAACGATCTCCTGCAATAAAAGAAAAATAATAAAGCAACCTCATCCTTACCTTTCCATGGTTCCCACGACAGCTTCAGCTCTGCTACATCGAGATGACAGGCTGGACCGCAGCAGAACGCTGCCATCCAGCCTGTCATCCCGCAGACACTGAGAAGCGCAGGCTTGCTTGCGCTGCTCAGCGTCTCTCTGTGACGACATCCAGATGAGCCGAGTTCATGTCCAATGAACTCGGCTCACCTCATGCACGTCACTGACAGCGTGGGAAAATTCTCACGCTGAAGCGGTGAGTGCAGGAGAATTTTCCCACGCTGTCAGTGACGTGCAGGAGGTGAGCTGAGTTCATTGGACATGAGCTCACCTCATGCACATCACTGACAGCGTGGGAGAATTCTCCTGCACTCAGCACTTCAGCGTGAGAATTTTCCCACGCTGTCAGTGACGTGCATGAGGTGAGCCGAGTTCATTGGACATGACCTCGGCTCATCTGGATGCCGTCACAGCGAGACAGTGAGGAGCGCAAGCATGCCTGCGCTTCTCAGTGTCTGCGGGATGACAGACTGGATGGCAGCGTTCTGCTGCGGTCCAGCCAGTCATCTCGATGTAGCAGAGCTGAAGCTGTCGTGGGAACCATGGAAAGGTAAGGATGAGGTTGGTTTATTATTTTTCTTTTATTGCAGGAGATCGTTGGCTTCAGCTGGAATGGGTGTGATGGTAAGTATGGTTTAATTTAGAACAATAAAGAATTGTGTCTTTATTTCAATTAAAGGACTTTATTCTGGGTGTTGTGTTTTTTTTAAATACTTTACTAGAAATTCATGGCGGTCATGTCTAATACTGGCGTGACCCCATGAATTTTGGGCTTGGGGCCAGCTGATAATACCAAGCTGGCCCTAACCCCTTTATTACCCAGTGAGCCACCGCACCAGGGCCCTGGATGAGTTGGGTACAGCGCCAGAAGATGGCGCTTCTATGAACGCGCCATTTTCCGGGGTGGCTGCGGACTGCAATTTGTAGCGGGGGGGGGCCCAGAAAGCTTGGGCCTCCCTGCGCTGCAGATTCCAGCCCCCAGCTGCCTAGTTGTACCTGGCTGGACACAAAAATAGGGCGAAGCCCCACGTACTTTTTTTTTAATTATTTCATGAAATTCATGAAATAATTAAGAAAAAAAGGCCTTCCCTATATTGTTGTGTCCGGCCAGGTACAAATAGGCAGCTGGTGGTTGGGGGCAGCCCGTTCCTGCCTGCTGTACCTGGCTGGACACAAATATAGTGCGAAGCCCCACTTCAATTTTTTTAAATTATTTCAGGAAATTCATGAAATAATTTAAAAAAAATTGACGTGGGGCTTTGCACTATATTTGTGTCCAGCCAGGTACAGCAGGCAGGAACGGGCTGCCCCCAACCACCAGCTGCCTATTTGTACCTGGCAGGACACAACAATATAGGGAAGCCCTTTTTTTCTTAATTATTTCATGAAATAATTTAAAGAAAATTGACGTGGGGCTTCGCCCTGTTTTTGTGTCCAGCCAGGTACACTAGGCAGCTGGGGGCTGGAATCCGCAGCGCAGGGAGGCCCAAGCTTTCTGGGCCACCCCCGCTGCAAATTGCAGTCCGCAGCCACCCCGGAAAATGGCGCGTTCATAGAAGCGCCATCTTCTGGCGCTGTACCCAACTCATCCAGGGCCCTGATGCGGTGGCTCACTGGGTAATAAAGGGGTTAGGGCCAGCTTGGCATTATCAGCTGGCCCTAAGCCCGAAATTCATGGGGTCACGCCAATATTAGACATGACCACCATGAATTTCTAGTAAAGTATTTAAAAAAAACACAACACCCAGAAAAAAGTCCTTTAATTGAAATAAACACACAATTCTTTATTGTTCTAAATTAAACCATACTTACCATCACGCCCATTCCAGCTGAAGCCAACGATCTCCTGAAATAAAAGAAAAATAATAAAGCAACATCATCCTTACCTTTCCATGGTTCCCATGACAGCTTCAGCTCTGCTACATCGAGATGACAGGCTGGACCGCAGCAGAACGCTGCCATCCAGCCTGTCATCCCGCAGACACTGAGAAGCGCAGGCTTGCTTGCGCTCCACAGTGTCTCTCTGTGAGGGCATCCAGATGAGCCGAGTTAATGTCCAATGAACTCGGCTCACCTCATGCACGTCACTGACAGCGTGGGAAAATTCTCCTGCACTCAGCGCTTCAGCGTGGGAGAATTCTCACACTGAAGCGCTGAGTGCAGGAGAATTCTCCCACGCTGTCAGTGACGTGCAGGAGGTGAGCTGAGTTCATTGGACATGAGCTCACCTTATGCACGTCACTGACAGCGTGGGAAAATTCTCCTGCACTCAGCGCTTCAGCGTGGGAGAATTCTCACGCTGAAGCGCTGAGTGCAGGAGAATTCTCCCACGCTGTCAGTGACGTGCAGGAGGTGAGCTGAGTTCATTGGACATGAGCTCACCTTATGCACGTCACTGACAGCGTGGGAGAATTCTCCTGCACTCACCGCTTCAGCGTGAGAATTTTCCCACGCTGTCAGTGACGTGCATGAGGTGAGCCGAGTTCATTGGACATGAACTCGGCTCATCTGGATGTCGTCACAGAGAGACGCTGAGCAGCGCAAGCAAGCCTGCGCTTCTCAGTGTCTGCGGGATGAGAGGCTGGATGGCAGCGTTCTGCTGCGGTCCAGCCTGTCATCTCGATGTAGCAGAGCTGAAGCTGTCGTGGGAACCATGGAAAGGTAAGGATGAGGTTGCTTTATTATTTTTCTTTTATTGCAGGAGATCGTTGGCTTCAGCTGGAATGGGCGTGACGGTAAGTATGGTTTAATTTAGAACAATAAAGGATTGTGTCTTTATTTCAATTAAAGGACTTTATTCTGGGTGTTTGTGTTTTTTTTAACTTTGACTATGGGGTTAGTAATGGGGGTGTCTTATAGACGCCTCTCCATTACTAACCTGGGCTTGATGTCAGCTGGCATTATAAGCTGACATCAACCCCAACCCTATTACCCCCTGCCACCGCACCAGGGCAGCGTGGAAGAGCGAGGCTAAGTGCCAGAATTGGCGCATCCTATGAATGCGCCATTTCTGGGGCGGCTGACGGCTGGTGTTTCTAGCCTGGGAGGGGGCCAATATTCATGGCTCCCTTCCTGGGCTATTAATATCAGCCCCCAGCTGTCTGCCTAGCCTTTGCTAGCTATTAAATTAGGGGGGACCCCACGTCATTTTTTTTGGGGGGTCCCCCATTTTAATAGCTAGTAAAGGCTATGTATTCAGCTGGGGGCTGATATTAGTAGCCTGGGAAGCTCCGTGGGTATTACCCCCTTCCCAGGCTTCAAACATCTGCCCCAGCCGTCTGCTTAACCTCTGCTAGAGCCTAAAATTAAGGGGAACCCCACGCCAATTTTTTTAATAATAAATCCTTTATTTTAATACTAAATGACAAGTACAGTAACCAACACTATCACTGTACTTCATATATATGTGACTGACATGTTTCTATCTATCTAATCTATGTGTGAAGCTCTATTCTGTCTGTTATAAATTGTCGGGTACCGCTGCTGAATTGCCGGCCGGATTTTTAAAGAGACAGTGCATGAAAACACTATTATTTTTTTTGATAAATCCTTTACGCTAAATGACAAGTACAGTAAGCAGCACTTTCACTGTACTTCGTATATATGTGGCTGACATGTTTATATCTATCTAATCTATGTGTGAAGCTCTATTCTTTCGGTTCTAAATTGTCGGGTACCGGTGTATGCCGCTGCTGAATTGCCGGCTTTTCATGTTTCACTGTTGGCACTGTTCCCATCGATTTGGGCAATCACTGTAATGCCACAACCACCATGGCTGTGGCATTACAGTGAGTGGCAGACAATCCCTGCATGATTGGTGCTCTAAATAGCGCCAGACATGCAGGACACGCTTTTGGTGCACGAACAGTTATCGAACATAACCTCGAACAGCCGAATTTTTTGCAAATCGTTCGGGTTCGTGGAACAACTCGAACACCGCCCAAAACAGCTCGAATTTGAGATTGGCGAACAGTTCTAGTCGAACACCGCTCATCTCTAGTCCCAAAGCATCGGCCGTGCCTTCAACAACGCAGTTACTGGGTGAGTCCACCTGACAACGGACACGTGGACAAGTGCTTGTGGCCTGGGACGGTGCATCTCTCTGACGGCACACTGGGTAAACATAGTGGAAGCTGAGACTCAGTCGGACCTTGGGACGGAACACATCCTCCCCACACGGAGGATTGCGGGCCCTATGTCAATCAGAGTTGCCCCCACAGTGTACAGCTCCTGCGCATCCTCCTCCTCCTCATGTTCAGCCTCCATCTCAGATATCACCACATCAGTTACAAGCTGGAAGCATTGCAGTACTGCCTCCGCCAAGCGGCAACAGGCTGTGCTGAAACTCATAAGCTTAGGTGATAAACCTCACACTGCTTGTGAGTTGTGGACAGCTGTGAAAGAGCAGGCAGATCTGTGGCTGAGACCGCTGAACCTACATCCAGGCATGGTCGTGTGTGACAATGGCCGTAACCTGGTGGTGGCTCTGAGGTGAGGTGAGATCACACACGTACCATGCCTGGCTCATGTGCTTAACCTCGTGGTTCAGCGGTTTCTTAAATCGTACCCCGAGTTGCCAGATCTGCTCGTGAAAGTAAGCCGCCTGTCAGCTCATTTTCGCAAGTCGGCTACAGCTTCCGCCGCCCTTGCTGTGTTGCAGCAGCGTTTGCAGCTTCCGGCACACCGACTGGTGTGTGATGTCCCCACACGTTTGAACTCTACCCTCCACATGTTGCAAAGGATTTGTGAGCAGAAGAGAGCAGTTGTGGAGTACCAGCTGCAACAAGGCCGTTGATATTCAGGTCAGACTCCACACATAAGACCTCAGGAGTGGGCCTGGATGTCTGACATATGTACAATCCTGACAAACTTTGAGGAGGCCACCAAGATGGTGAGTGGCGATGACGCCATCATTAGTGTCACCATCCCACTTGTCTGTCTTTTGTAACACTCTCTGCAGAGAATTAAAGAGGAGGCATTGCAGCCAGAGTATGATGAGATGGATCAAGAAGCCGTAGCGGGCGATTACACACAGCCCAGCCTCATCTCATCCCAACGTGCATTGGGGGACAATGAGGGAGAGGAGGAGGAGGAGGAGGAAGACCAGGAGCTGCTATCATGCATTGTAGATGGTAGTACCTGTACAAGTGTCATACCGTCGGTTCAGCATGGGTGGCCTGAGGACAGGGGGGAGGAGGAAGAGGAGGAAGAGGAGGAGGAGGAGAGCATGGTCAATCGTCATCTTGGTGAGGACATGGAAATCTTGCCCATTACCAGTCTGGCACGCATGGCTGACTTTATGTTACGCTGCCTTAACCGTGACCCTCGCATTGTCAAAATGTTGGGTGACAGTCATTACTGGTTGGTGACACTTGTAGACCCCCGCTACACGGAGTACTTTCACTCTCTTATTCCTGAGGTGGAGAGGTCTACAAAAATGCGGCAGTACCAGAAGGCCCTTGCTGCAGAACTCTTAAAAAAATTCCCATCTGAACACGCTAGCGGCAGAGGTCACAGTTCGTTGCCCAACCAAGGCGTACAGGCGAGAGAGATGCAACTCCAATCCAGCAGAGGCAGTGGAACACTGTCAACGTTCTGGGACAGTTTTCTGACACCCGCCCAGCTTACAGGCCCTGAGGCGCGGGGTACTCTCACAAGGAGTGGAAAGTTTGAAAAGATGGTGAGGGAGTACCTTGCCGACCGTACCAGCATCCTCCGTGATTCCTCTGTGACTTTTAATTATTGGGTATCCAAGCTGGACACTTGGAATGAACTCGCTCTGTACGCCTTGGAGGTCCTGGCCTGCCCTGCCGCTAGCGTGTTATCGGAGCGTGTTTTTAGTGCCGCTGGGGGAATTATAACTGATAAGCGCACTCGCCTGTCAACTGAAAATAATGACAAGCTGACACTTATCAAAATGAACAAGGGTTGGATTGGGCCAGACTTCTCATCACCACCAAATGACAGCAGAGTAACATAAAGTCAAATCCACTGTGTTATTTCGGGAGGTGTATTCACATGCACCGCTTCACACCCACACATGGGTATACGCTTCCTCGTTTCGGCACTTTTATCTTCTTCTCCTTATTATCAGCCTCCACCACCACTATACCACCAGGGTGCCAGCATTGCAAGTTGCTCCGTCCATATTTTTGGCAGCTTTTGCTTGCAAGGCATAAGCAAATACTATGGGAGACCCACTCCCCAATAATGAGACTTATGTTTGTAATATGCTGTACTGCATGGCTCTTGTAAGGGGCATTGCAAGTTGCTCCGTCCTAATTTTTGCCTGCTTTTGCTTAAAAAGCATAAGCAAATAATATGGGACACCCACTCCCCAATAATGGGACTTATGTTTGTAATATGCTGTACTGCATGGCTCTTGTAAGGAGCATTGCAAGTTGCTCCATCCTAATTTTTGGCAGCTTTTGCTTGCAAGGCATAAGCAAATACTATGGGACACCCACTCCCCAATAATGGGGCTTATGTTTGTAATATGCTGTACTGCATGTGACGCGCCCCCTGGGCCATGTGTACATGTGTGTGGGATACCCGGTGCCGGGTCTCTGGGGTCTGTAGTCTCCGTGGCGGTGACCCGGTCCCGTGGCTCAGGCTGGTCAATCCAGTGGCAGTCTTTCTTAGGTTTTGAGGTTAATTGTCCGACTGCGCCACCCGTGGATTGCAGTCAGGGAGTACCACCGCTGCGAGACAGACTGCTGAGGCTGGCGTTGTGTGCGCAGCAGAGAATGGAATAACTCCCCACGGGAGGAGTATAGCCTCCGGGCAATGAGTGTGGATGATGGGGGTGATGGTGCACGAGCGCAGCAGGAACGACTCAGAGTCTTTGCAGTGCAGTTCACGGTCTTTACTGATGATTATAAGGTAGACCCTCCCGGGAGTACTGGCTAGCATAAGAGGCCTGGTCAGTCTATGAGCAAGCAGGAGTTCCCCTGGCCAGGTGAAGTTGTAGGCCTCCCCGTCTGTCTGCACTCTTCCTGGCTATCTTGCTGTAAGCGGGTAGAAGTAGCCCATGTCCCTGAGTGTACCGTGTAGTGCTCACCCGTATGGCTGGTGACTTGGAGCCTTCTGTTAGCCTCCGCTCCACGACGGCGGTGCTGGTCCCTTGCTTGTGACTGAGCCTCCGGGCTTCTATGGCCAGAGGACCTGAAATCCTCTGCCGGCAGGTTTCTACTGCTGGAAATATAAGTCCTCACAGCCTCGGACTCCTGTGTCCGGTTCCTATTGTCTTCTGCCAGGGCGAGCTCTGCTCAGCTTCCAGCCCCTGGTATTTAGCTCCTAGCTCCTACAGAGCTCCTTGCTGTTACTTTGCCTTGCTCTCACTCTGACTCTGACTGTTCTCTGTTCTCTGACTCACTCAACGCCGCCCCAGATCCAGTTTATAAGGGCAGAATTCTCCCCACCCAGGACTGGGGCAGGAGGATGTTGCATGCTTAAGGGATCCTGACCAGGAAACCTCCCACTTGCTCTCCGACGTAATATCTCTATTACTGTGGTGACCAGACCCCTGGGGTGCCACACATGGCTCTTGTAAGGGGCATTGCAGTACCTCATAATTTTTGGAAAGCCTTCCATTCACTGCTTAGGCCAACAGTGCACTGGAGACCCAGTTGCTATAAATGGAAAAAAAGGTTTAGTTAACGCCCTCTGACCTCCATGTCATTTCCAAGGGTCATTGGAGTGCCTCGAAATTTTTAGTAGGCATTGCACTCACTGTATGCCCTATAACTGTGTAGCCGAACCGCTCCTTTTGTTACAGAAACATATCCTACAAGACATATCTGGTTGACTGGCCTGATATTGATGTGAATGGTCCCTGTTCCTCCTGCTCTTTCTCCTTTGCCACTACCACATCCATCATTTATCACCTGAAGCTTTGTTTTAATGGGAGTCATAGAACTTGGATAGTAGCAGGAAAACATCCAGCAATCCTCGGAGGAGGTAGGATATGCGCCAAAACGCTGACCACCTCAGACCTAGCCGCTACTACATACATGCGCTTGCATTACAACAAAACAAAGCAGATGCTACTTCTATCATCCTCATCATGCTCCTCACCTTGGCACTCTCAACTCCCCTGATGGAGAAGCCAGGGCCCACCGGAGGAGTCTGATAGTCCGGTGGGCTCGGCCAATGCTGCCCTAAAGCAGGCCAGGCTAAGAAAAGTGTGGGAAAGGTTATCGGGACAAATAGGGGTGGCTGGGGACAGAATATGGACACCCGGCCACCCCCTGGAGGCTGGGGAGCAAGCGGGGACACCCAGCCACCAGGCGGCTGGGGACTGAGTATGGATACCAGGCCGCCGACACAGCCATGGCGTGGTGGCCAGATTCCACCTCCTCATGCCTAAAAGGCCCAATTTAAAGTGCAAACAAGCAAGCAGTATGGTATTGCAGCCTGGGGGTGGGTGGGTGGCAGGCTGCATACTTGCGCTTGCATTGCAAGGAATGGGAGAGGTACAATTGAACACTGCCCTGGGACAAGGACTTGAATGGGGATAGTTGCAAGTCTGCAACGACAGGTGCAAGGTGGGAGGCATCTTCGCATGTACCATAAACAGGGGTTTGGCATGCACACACTACAGCGGAATAGGCTCTCCTTCCCACTAAGTTCATTGGGGAGGGCACAGGTAATGTTTGGTATACGCACTTAATCTTATGTATAAGGCACACCAGGACAAATAGGGGCGGCTGGGGACTGAGTACGGATACCTCGCTGCCGAAGCAGCCATGAGGTTGTGGCCAGCTTTGGCCTCCTCCAAACTAAAAGGCCCCATTTCAAGTGCAAGCTAGCAGTATGGAATTGCAGTCTGGGGGTGGGTGGGTGGCAGGCTGCACACTTACATGTGCATTAAAAGAAAACATAGCAGATGCTAACTTCTGTCATCATCATCATGCTCCTCATCTTGGCACTCTCAACTCCACCAATGGAGAAGTCAGGGCCCACCGGAGAAGTCTTGTTCTCTGGTGGGCTCGTCCAATGCTGCCTAAAGCAGTCCGGGCTAAGAAAAGTGTGTGGGGGGATGTTCCAAGGAGAAATAGGGGTGGCTGGGGACCGTTTATGGACACCCGGCTGCCCCCAGGCGGCTGGGGACCGTGTGTGGACACCTGGCCGCGGGGCGGCTGGGGACCGAGTATGGACACCCGGCCGCCGGGCAGCTGGGGACTGAGTATTGATTCCAGGCCGCCAACACAGCCATGATGTGGTGGCCAGATTCCGCCTCCACATGCCTAAAAGGCCCAATTTCAAGTTCAAGCAAGCAGTATGGTATTGCAGCCTGGGGGTGGGTGGGTGGCAGGCTGCATACTTGCTCTTGCATTGCAAGGAATGGGGGAGGTACAATTGAACACTGCCCTGGGACTAGAACTTGCATGGGGATAGTTGCAAGTCTGCATCTTCTGATGCGGCAAGGATCACTTATGATGGGCACACTTTTGGACAGTGACCTGGGAGTCAGAGATGCTTCCAGGGGTCTTCCCCATGCTGTTCCCATGTCTTTCCAGCACTTTATGCATGTGTCACACAGCACATGGCCAGATAAGGTTGTAAAATGTTAAAATGACATTTCCCGGTGAATACATTTGTCATAGTTGAAAGCAATAAAAAAGTGCAAAAACGCATAAAAAATGCTACTTGTGAACATAGCCAAAGGTGTGGAGGAGTATTTTTGTTTTTAGTCATTTATTTTAACTTATACACAAATCTTTTACCTGGAAAGGATGTTCCTTAACATATTTCACAGGAAAAAAGTTTCACTTTCGTTTTTGAACGTTTTATTGTGAGCCCGTAAAAGTGGCTTAATACCTCTGACCACGTTGTTGACAGCAGTGACCTGGGGGTCAGAAATGCTTCCTGGGGTGATCCCCATGCTGTCCCCATGTCATTTGAGCACTGTCACTAGGCTTTTAAAAGACTGCCGGGGGTGCCACCGCAAAAATGCTCGAGTCTCCCATAGACTAACATTGGGCTCGTTGCTCGGGTCGAGCACCCGAGTATCACGGCAAGCTCGGCCCGAGCTTCGAGCACCCGAGCATTTTAGTGCTCGCTCAACACTAGTGTTAATTCATAGTTTTGATGCCTTCAGTGAGAATGTACAATTTTCATAGTCATGAAAATACGGAAATTTCTTTAAATAAGAAGGTGTGTCCAAACGTTTGGTCTGTACTGTATATACACTGCTCAAAAAAATAAAGGGAACACTTAAACAACAGAATATAACTCTAACTTTTGTGAAATCAAACTGTACACTTAGGAAGCAACACTGACTGACAATCAATTTTACATGCTGTTGTGCAAATGGAATAGACAATAGATGGAAATTATTGGCAATTATCAAGACACACTCAATAAAGGAGTAGTTCTGCAGGTGGGGACCACAGACCACCTCTCAGTACCAATGCTTTCTGGCTGATGTTTTGGTCACTTTTGAATGTTGGTTGTGATTTCACACTAGTGGTAGCATGAGACGGACTCTGCAACCCACAGAAGTTGCTCAGGTAGTCAGGTAGTGCAGCTCATCCAGGAGGGCACATCAATGCGAGCTGTGGCAAGAAGGTTTGCTGTGTCTGTCAGCGTAGTGTCCAGAGGCTGGAGGCGCTACCAGGAGACAGGCTAGTACACCAGGAGACATGGAGGGGGCCATAGGAGGGCAACAACCCAGCAGCAGGACCACTACCTCCGCCTTTGTGTAAGGAGGAAAAGGAGGAGCACTGCCAAAGGCCTGCAAAATTACCTCCAGCAGGCCACAAATGAGCATGTGTCTGCACAAACTGTTAGAAACTGACTCCATGAGGGAGGTATGAGGGCCTGACATCCACAGATGGGGGTTGTGCTCACAGCCCAACACTGTGCAGGATGCTTGGCATTTGCAACAGAACACCAGGATTGGCAAAGTCGCCATTGGTGCCCTGTGCTCTTCACAAATGAAAGCAGGTTCCCACTGAGCACATGTGACAGACATGACAGAGTCTGGAGACACCGTAGAAAGCAATCTGCTGCCTGCAACATCCATCAGCATGACCGGTTTGGCAGTGGGTCAGTAATGGTGTGGGATGGCACTTCTTTGGAGGGCCGCACAGCCCTCCATGTGCTCGCCAGAGGTAGCCTGACTGCCATTAGGTACCGAGATGAGATCCTCAGACCCCTTGTGAGACCATATGCTGGTGTGGTTTGCCCTGGGTTCCTCCTAATGCAGGACAGTGCCAGACCTCATGTGGCTGGAGTGTGTCAGCAGTTCCTGCAAGATGAAGGCATTGAAGCTATGGACTGGCCCGCCCATTCCCCAGACCTCAATCTGATTGAGCACATCTGCTAAATCATGTCTCGCTCCATCCACCAACGTCACATTGCACCACAGACTGTCCAAGCGTTGTCGGATGCTTTAGTCCAGGTCTGGGAGGAGATCCCACAGGAGATCATCTGAAACCTCATCAGGAGCATGCCCAGGCGTTGTAGGGAGGTCATACAGGCACGTGGAGGCCATACACAATGCTGAGCCTCATTTTGACTTGTTTTAAGGACATTACATCAAAGTTGGATCACCCTGTAGTGTGTTTTTCCACTTTAATTTTGAGGGTGACTCCAAATCCAGGCCTCCATTCGTTAAGAAATTTGATTTCCATTGATGATTTTTGGTTGATTTTGTTGTCAGCACATTCAACTTTGTACAGAAGTATTCAATGAGAATATTTCATTCATTCAGATCTAAGGATGTGTTATTTGAGTGTTCCCTTTATTTTTTTGAGCAGTATATATATATATATATATATATACATATATATATGTTGTGAAATACCTATACTAACAGGATATTCAATGGACACTCTTGTGCTGCATCATGCACTGCAGTCTGCCACATACACTGCCTGCCTGCCTAACTCCTGCTATCACCACTGAATATATGCGGCTGGATTAGTCCTCAGAAGGATATAGATATATGTTATGGAATACCTATACTAACTATAAACAAGCAAATCTCTCCTGGACGCAGCAGCACCTCTCCCTACTCTGCCTGATTCCGGGGTAGACTGTGACTAGCATGGCTGTGCGAGGTCTTATATACACCTGATGATGCTGTGCGACCAGACAATCACTGTAATGCCCACAACCAACATGGCTGCGGCATTACAGTGCATGGCAGGCAATGTTCATTGGCTCTCTAAAGAGCACCAAACATGCAGAGAAGGGACCTGAGTTCCCGCCTAAGCAACCCGGAAATACTCGCCGAGCTCATCGAGCACAGTGATGTTCGGGCGAGTGCCGAGCAGTGGCGAGCGTGTTAGCCAGGGGTGGATTAAGAGTAGCAAGGGCCCCGCGTAGTTTAGAAGGTGCGGACCCCCCCTTTCCCTCACACACTTGATGTATCAAGTGACATGTCACATGATTCCCTGTGATAGATCATGTGATAGTTCACGTGAAATTAATTTGGCACAATATTAATATATTACCGTATTTTTCGGACTTTTTTCCTTCAAAATTTTGGAGGAAAGTGGGGGGTGCGTCTTATAGTCCGAATACTATATTATTGTATGGCCGCATGGTGGTGGGTGTGGGGGAGCGGCAGTTGGCGATCAGCGGGGCACAGGAGGCAGCAGCCACCTGCTGCTTCCTAGCTGTGCCTGTTACTAAAGAAAATGGGCATGGAGAGCAATGAATATTCATTTCTCTTAATAGCCACACACTGGAGTGGCAGCACGGCTCCTGCTGCTCTGCGGTCTGTGTGCCCGCTATTAAAGCACATGAATATTTGCTACAACCCACTCCCATGGGTTGTAGTGAATATCCATGGTCTTTAAAAGCAAGCACACTGACCACAGAGCGGCAGCAGGAGCCGCACTGCGGTACAGTGCATCAGCTATTGAACAGACTGAATGGTCACTGCTCCCCACGCACAGAGTCCCGGCGTGGGGAGCAGTGAATATTCCAGCACAGCATCTCACACTGTGTGAGGGCGCATGGCAGGGACGCCATGCGCGCCCTGCCATGTGTGGCTCCCACAGTGAGAGTGTCGGCAGCAGAGCGGCACAGTGCTGGAGGAGAGAGGAGGTGAGTATGAGTGTTTATTTTTTTTGTAGGCAGCATGATGGGGGCTCATAGGGTCCCATACATACCAGGATTAGGGCTCAGAGGGGTGCCATGCATACCAGGATGGGGGCTCAGAAGGTGCCATACATACCAGGATGGGGGCTCAGAGGGTGCCATGCATACCAGGAAGGGGGCTCAGAAGGTGCCATATATAGCAGGATGGGGGCTTAGATTGTGCCATACATACCAGGGTGGGGGCTCAGAAGGTGCCATACATACCAGGATGGGGGCTCAGAGGGTGCCATGCATACCAGGATGGGGGCTCAGTGGGTGCCATGCATACCAGGATGGGGGCTCAGAGGGTGCCATGCATACCAGGATGGAGGCTCAAGGGGTGCCATGCATACCAGGATGGAGGCTTAGAGGGTGCCATGCATACCAGGATGGGGGCTCAGAGGGGTGCCATGCATATCAGGATGGGGGCTCAAAGGGTGCCATGCATACCAGGATGGGGGCTCAGAGGGTGCCATTCATACCAGGATGGGGGCTCAGAAGGTGCCATGCATACCAGGATGGGGACTCAGAGGGTGCCATGCATACCAGGATGGGGGCTCAAGGGGTTCCATGCATACCAGGATGGGGGCTCAATGGGTGCCATGCATACCAGGATGGGGGATAAAGGGGTGCCATGCATGCCAAGTTGGGGTATCAAGGGGTGATTTGCATAGCAGGATGGGATGGGCGCCACTTATACCAGAAAGGAGGGGGCCATACATACCAGGATTAACAGAATTGGGGTACATTTTCACAATATCAGTGTCAGTAGCAGACCCCCTCCCCCATAACAGAGCATCATTACCACATCTTTTGCTTACATTTTTTTTTCCTATTTTCATCCTTTAAAACCTAGGTGTGTCTTATAGTCTGAAAAATACGGTAATTATAATAATTTTTTTACATTAATTGTATGACTTAATATTGAGCACAATTAAGTATGCTGACATCCCCTATATACAGTATGAGACCATGCATACAATATGAGCTGCAAAAATCCTCCTATACACAGCAGGAGGCGACACGTAGCCAACTATACACAGCGGGAGGCCGCACGGTGCCATCTATACACAGCGGGAGGCTGCATGTAGCCATCTATACACAGCGGGAGGCCACACGGTGCCATCTATACACAGCAGGATGCCGCACGATGCCATCTATACACAGCGGGAGGCCGCACATAGCCATCTATACACAATGGGAGGCCGCACGGTGCCATCTATACACAGCAGGAGGCAGCACGTAGCCATCTATACACAGCGGGAGGCCGCACATAGCCATCTATACACAGCAGGAGGCCGCACGGCGCCATCTATACACAGCAGGATGCCGCACGGTGCCACCTATACACTGCGGGAGGCTGCACGTAGCCATCTATACACAGTGTGAGGCCGCACGGTGCCATCTATACACAGCGGGAGGCCGCACGTAGCCATCCATGCACAGCAGGGGGCTGCACGGTGCCATCCATACACAGCGGGAGGCTACACGTAGCCATCTATACACAGCAGGAGGCCGCACGTAGCCATCTTTACTCAGCAGGAGGCCGCATGGTGCCGTCTATACACAGCAGGAGGCCGCACGGCTCCATCTATAAACAGCAGGGGGCCGCATGGCTACATCTCTACACAGCATGGGGCCGAACGCAGCCATCTATACACAGCAGGAGGCCGCATGGCACCATTTATACACAGCAGGAGGCCGCATGGCGCCATGTATACAAAGCAGGGGGCCGCACGTAGCCATCTATACACAGCAGGATGCCGCACGTCGCCATCTATACATAGCAGGATGCCGCACGGTGCAATCTATACACAGCGGGAGGCCACATGTAGCCATCTATACTCAGCAGGAGGCCGCACATAGCCATCTATACTCAGAAGGAGGCCGCATGGTGCCGTCTGTACACAGCAGGAGGCCGCACGGCACCATCTATACACAGCAGGAGGCCGCACGACTCCATCTATACACAGCATGGGGCCGCACATAGCCATCTATACACAGCGGGAGGCCGCATGGTGCCATCTATACAAAGCAGGGGGCCGCACGTAGCCATCTATACACAGCAGGAGGCTGCTTGGCGCCATCTATACACAGCAGGAGGCCGCATGGTGCCATCTATACACAGTAGGAAGCAGCACGGCGCCATCTATGCACAGCAGGATGCTGCACGGCGCCATCTGTACACAGTGGGAGGCCACACGGTGCCATCTTTACACAGCGGGAGGCCACACGGCACCCCCCCAGAGACAGCGGGAGGCCGCACGCAGTGACGCACACACACATAGATATACAGACATATACATACATGCATATACACATTTGAAGCACAAAAATACATATAAACAGACATCACACAATGATATCTGCTTGCACACACACACACACTCACTCAATCACACGCACACAGACACACTCAATCACATACTTAATCACACACTCACTCACACACTCACACACTCACTCACTCACACACTTACAAACTCACTCACTCACCATCCCCCGGATCGGCTCCAGTCATCCAGCTCCTCTCCGGTGCAGCAGTGCAGGGCGCACACTGTGTGACATCATGCTAGCAGACACGGCCACACATAGGGCCGTGTCTCCTAGCTTTGACGCGGCCAGGCCAGCACACAGGGAAGTTAACAGGTGAAGTGCTGGCCCGGCCAAAGAAGAAGCAGCGGCCCTGCGCAGCTGCTGGGGGAGTGGTCAGGGGGCCCTCGCCTCTGCCTGCCGGTATGTGCCGCATTGGCGCCGCACATATTATAATTATGGCAATCTGGCCATGGACCCCCCAGGAGCCTCGGGCCCCAGGCGGTAGCCCAGATTGCCCTCATTATAATCCGCCTATGGTGTTAGCTCATCGCTACACTTCACCTTTTTGTTCCTGAAAAATTCTATGGCATCTTTGACTTTTCTTTTACCTTTTGACATACCCCCAAAATACTTTTTTATTGCTTTACCCTTGCTTTTTATTGCTTCACCCTTGCAAGCCTCACTTCGTAAGTGGCTGAAGCTCTTCTAACTCTTGCCCTGAACTCCCTGTAGACAGCATTATATTCTTCTTTAAATTTGCCCTCCTCTTTCCATTTGATATACATTTATTTTTTACTTTTTAGCAAGTATTTAAGTTCTGCGTTTATCCATCCTGGTCTCCTTAAATGCTTTCAATTCTTCCTTCTTTTTAGAAATGTTACGGATTCTGCAGAGAAAATTTCGTTTCGTAAAATCTCCCATCCTTCTTGGACACTTCTGTCCTTTAGAACATCCAGCCTTTGGACTTTTCCTACCCTATTTCTGAGTCCATTAAAATCTGCCTTACTGAAGTCCAACCTTAAAGTCTAAGTTATTGCAGGTCTTCCTCCTCTTGTAATCCAAAATCAGAGGATAGCACGATCGCTGCCTTCTAAATTCCTAGCCACCTTTACTTCCTCAACCACTTTCTCCCAGTTGGTAAGAATTATGTTCAAAATCACAGATTCTCTAGTTTTTTCTTCTATCTTTTAAAAGATAAAGTTGTCAGCGAGAGAAGATATGAATTTTCAGGACCCATTACTTTTGCCTGAGAGAGATTCACAACAAATATCTGGATAGTTAATATCTCTCATGATCACTGTGTCATACTTTTTTGAGAACAAAGACATCTGATGTAAAAAGAGTTCATCCAAATTTTCAGTCTGTCTAGGTGGGCTATAGTAAAACCTACAATAGTGTCTTTTCTGTTCTTCTCCCCTTTTTTTCTTACGCAAACAGTTTCTACTGAGCTAGCATTCTCTGAAGCTTGGATATCTATGGAGATAAATGCTTTCCTAACATATAATGCACCACCCCCCCCTCTTGTTAAGCCTGTTTCTAATGTTTCTAATAAATAAGTTGTAGCCTTCAAGGTTTGTATTCCAATCATTTGTATCATCCCACCAAGTTTCAGGGATGCCTATGACATCATATCTCTCTTCCTGTATTAGCAGCTCCAATTCAGTTTGTTTCCCATGCTCTTTGGATTTGTATAGACACATTTTAGTTAGTAGTTGCTCCTTTATTTTCATTTAGAATTTGTTGTCTTTGTTCTTTATTTCCACTTCTAATATCATGGTTCTCAAAAGAATTCATTAGCTGCATACTTTTTCCTGGCTTCATATTTCCCATCCCATATTGCTCTAGTTAACTTATAATTGATTACCTACAAACACATTTGACTCAAGTTAAACTTGATCCTCAATTGCTAGTTTCCCTGATTCCTCATACTAAGTATACAAAGTTATACAACTACATTATTACTTTTGCCTTTGAACTGCACCTTAACATCCTTGTAATAACATCATATACATGTAGCAGAACTTGAATAACCCACATTATGGAAACCCTAAATAGAACAGTAATATTAAACTATCTAATCTGTTCCTTAAAATATAGATTTGCTTTCAAATTATTTAATTTTACTTTCTTTAATCAGGATTTATTTTATTAATTTTAAACAATAATAATAAATTCAAACACCCATCATCCATCTCCCACCCAACCATTAAACCAGTGGGGATTGTAAGCTTTAATATACATAATAGTATATATACTCTTCAATAGTATATACAGTATATCCTCTTCAATGGGATAGTTATCGCACTCCAATTTTTCCCTAATGTTTATTGTTTATTGTTTCAGCAATTTTCCCCAAAATATTTATTCACTAGAGAGATAAACTTCATGAGCCTCAATGCTATATTTTAGACCCCTAGCTTAAAGTATGGACAATCATCTCACCCAGAGCTCTGCCATTCCTTTCCTTTTCAAAGGCATGAGGTAATTAAAGCTATTTATAAAATCGGTCAGAGGGCTGATCAAAATCTGCTTACAGATAAGCATTGTCTAAGCATATTTTCTATGGTTTCAGAGACCTGCCATATACCCTTATACTTGAATTGCACAAAACCCTCTAACATCCTTAACTCTGGTAGCCATGGGGTATCCCAAATAATTGTAAATTGGGTTTATCCCTTAATGCATAAAATATTTCTCATTTTCCACCAGACCCTTTGTGTTATAACTAAAACAGTTTCCTGGAATTTTTTTTAACATATTTGCTTCCAAGGCATCTATTAGGAAATCTACCGAATGGAAGGTGCAAATCATTGCTCTATTTCTTATATATTCTTGGTCGTCCCATCCCTGTTGCTTTTGCAACTGTGCTACAAGAAAGTAGTGCTTAGGTAAAGAGCTGCAAATCTCCATTCTGTTTCCCCCTCTGCTGAGTTAATAATCGAATTCCAGCTACTCCTTTTTTCCACATCCCTATAAAATGCAATCTTCCAAAAAAGATTTTTCGTTTACCAAATAGTGGCATTTTGAAACACATAAAGCAGCTGGGATATCCATACCATCTTAGATCAATGTGACCCTCCACTGATAGTGGGAATTTACACCATATCTCTTCCTCTAAATTAAACAACAAAAGAGTCTAGTTTGAGTTTTACATAAACTTTTATATTTATTGATAACTATATTCCAAATAATTAATAACTGATTTACATTCCAATGGGGACACACTACTAGCTTGCCCTGAATCCCTGTAATCTACTAGTAGGATTCCGGATTTATTCCACTTTATAACTAATCTGGAATAAGTTCCAAAAGTTTCACTGGTAGTCATTTTGTAATGATGTATCCAGAAACAGGAGCATGTTGCCAGCATACAACGCCACTTTGTCTTCTAGTTCACTTCTTCTGATACGATGTACATCCTACGTGCCCTACTACATGCTGCCAATGGCTCTAAGGAAATTGCGCAGAGCAAATGAGTAAAGAGATAACTCTGCCATGTACCTATGCCACACATGACTGCCTCCGACAGGGTTCTATTCACTCTCACTTGTGCCCTTAGAACATTATACAGAACTTATATAAGGGATATAAAGGTCTCTTCAGAGCCCATCATTCTCAAGACTCATATTATCTAGCGAAATATACTGTGGGCAAAGGCTTTGGCAGTATCCAATGAACAAATAATTTGCAGCCTAGGGTTGTCCACTCTTATTTGCCAATTCAAATATACTCTTCGTAGATTGACCACAATTGACTTTACCAGCATAAAGTCATTTAGTCAGATTGTAAAATTGAAAGAATAACCCTGGAGAGACATTTTTCAAAGCCTTTGCCACTATCTTAATGTCTAATATCAAGAGGAAGATGGGTCTGCAGGAGTTCAGGAGCAGAGGACCTTTGCTTAGCTTAGCCACCACAATGATTATGGACTCCCGCATAAACAAAGGCAAATGACCAACTTCTAAGGCATGACTAATCATCTTTACCAGCTTAGGGAAGAGAATATCTCCAAAAGTTTTGTATAGCTCTACAAGCCCATCCATTTCGGGGGCTGTATTGTTCGGTATCAAGGCAGTTGCCTCTTGCAATTTATTTAATTGCAGTGGCCATTTTTCCATGTGGGCAATATTCCAAGAGGATATTTTTTGTGTACATTTGACAGTGGAGTTTGTTTGAGAGGAATTTTCAGGTAAATTTTACTACAGTGAGTTATTTTTATCACCATTCAGTAGGAATGTTTCAAATGGGACCACAGAGTACAAACACCACATTTTGCACTTTTATCTTGACATCTGTAGTATAAATTCTTATCAGTTTCTATTAAAATCTTTGGAAGTAAACCATTATGCTTTTAATTAGTTTTATAGGTTTTCATTTTCAATTTTTTTACTTCTTCCGAAAAGAAGTACTTATACAGATAGAATACTACATTTAATAACTCAAGAGCAAAGCAATGTGTTGTGGTATTGTTCTCTAAATTCCAATTTATATAAAATGTATCTTAATATATTTAAAATATACTAAAAGTTCTTAGTGGAATAGCCAAGATGTCTAAAATTTCAAATATACGTTTCCTAGAAAAATATAAAATATCTCTTTTCTGTATTAATTTCATTCTCATGTTTTACACATCTTGGGTGTTAAAAATGGTTTGGGAGAGCATAATTTCCAAGGCAGTGCTTAGAGCACTTTTGTAATGCTGGTAAATCAGGGTAATTAAAGGTTAAGTAACCAGGGCCAATGCAATGTAAATTCTTGTAATGAACATTAACTTTGCCTAATTGAATTCAATGGACTAAGAATTCAGTGCTTAAGTCTGCTATAAAATAAAAGGAAGAAATTAAATAAAAATAAGATAAAACTCTTGTTTGTGTAACCAAAATATTTATGCATAGAAAGCAAAAATAAGATATCTAATATTAAAGAATTATATTTCATTATACACTTTATTTATTGGGACACTCCTTTTAATTAGTGATGAGCAAACCTGAACGCTAAAGTTCGGGGTCTGTACCGGACACCTAGTGTTCATGCATAGACTCCGATCACAGACTTCTCAAGGAAGTCCATGTTACTGTTCGGGTTTGGCAGCCTGAACAAATCTTGTTGAAAGGCTGCAGCACAGCCATTCAATAAGCATTTCTGATGAGGGCACTTCCGGCCCCATCACAGCCATGCCAAGCATTGGCATGGCTGTGATTGACCGGTGCAGCATATGAAAAAAAAAAGATATGGGGTTCCCCCTATTATTGATAACAAGCGCAAGTAAAGAATACAACTGAGGGCTGCTTTTTCTTTGCTGGTTATCAAAAATAGAGGGGCCCGTTGTCGTTTTTTAAATTATTTAAATAAATAAATTTTAAAAAATGGTGTGGGGCCCACCATTTTTAATAACCAGCCAAGGGGGCCCCATGAAATTTTTTTAGGGTCACCCAATTACTAATAACCAGCAAAGACAAAGCAGACAGCTGGGGATTCATATTAATGGCCTTGGAAGCTGCATGGATATTGGCCCTTTCCCAGCATAATAAGACCAACTCACAGCTGTCTGCTTTCCCTTTGCTGGTTATTAAAAATAGGAGGGACTCCACATTGTTTTTTCATTTATTTATTAGTATTTTTTTAGACTGGAAATTCCCATGGTTATTGGGCCATTCCAAACCTACAAATATCAGCCTGCAGCTGCCCCAGAAGTGGTGCATCATTCTTGATGCGCCAATTCTGGCACTTAACATCAGCTCACTTAACCTCAGCTCTTTCCGATTAACTAGGTGCGTTGGCAATCGGGGTAATTGTTTTTGGAGTTAGTAATGGAGAAGTGTCACTCCCATTACTAACTCAGTAGTAAAAATAAACACAAACACACAGAAATTTTTTTTGATTTGAATAAAGACTCCCCCGTACTAACCCTCGTTCAGCAATTTATTAATCAAATGATTCCACAAAATAATCGACGTTCATCTTCTTGGTCTCCGGCGCCTGTGGATAGCGGTAAAGCTACTGCTATACACAGGCGGCAGCTGATTCTCATCAGCTTTGCCTGAAATCAACTAGAGCAGGAGACGCTGATGACAGTAATAGTCATCAGCCAGCGCCTGACAGTGGTAATCTTGTCACTGTCGGTCACAGCTGCAGGTTCACATGCTGATCTCTTTGTGACAGCATGGGAACCCAAAGCTGTCCTCGATACCCACCGGCTGTCATCAGGGGTGACTTCAGTAAGGTTACCGCCAGTCAGAGCCGCTGTTTCCTACGCTGTCACACAAATAACTGTGTGGGAACAGTTGGCTGTTTGGGGCCCCCATTCACTTGAATGGTGTACAGATTTGGGATCAAGTTCGGGTACCATTCTGGTACCCGAACTAAACTTTTTTCCAAGGTTAGGCCGAACCTGACGGACACGAACTTACACCGGTCTGTTCATCCCTACTCTTAATCATTGAATATAGGTTTTTCATTCAATCCAAGGTGAATAAAATCCAGCCCCTAGCCATGCAGTCTGCCGTTACATACATTTGTGAAAGAAGTACTCGTTCTAATGAGCTCCCTGATTTTAAGTGTGGTACTTTAGTAGAAGAATGCCACCCCAACAAGTCAGTTTGTAAAATTGTTTCTAAACATTCTATGATCAACTGTTAGTGGTATTATTGAAAGCCCCAGCAACTAAGCCATGAAGTGGTAGACATAAAGTTACACAGTAACCGCGTACTAAGAGAAAAAGTTAAAAATAATCACCAATACTCTGCTACTACCGAATTCTAAGCTTGTTATGGCAATAACATCAACATAAAAACTTCACCTACAGCTTAATGGCATTGGTTTCCATTTCCAAGCAGATGCATGCATTCAAGTCATGCATCACCAACCACAATGCTAAGCATCAGATGGACTTGTGTAAAACTTGTTACCGCTGGACTCTAAAGCAGTGGAAATATGTTATTTTCTATCTGAGAGATTGATGGGCACATTAGGTCAATGCTCAGCTGGTGCAAAGAAAGAAAACAATGTGTTTCCCAACAGAGCAGACCACTTTGCTCTTGAATTCTTCAGTATCAATCAGACACTTGTACAATCAGCACACCAAAAGACAGAGGAAATGCTTCAACTACTTTTTAGTTAATTTTCATACATATCCATGATTTACACTGCATTAATTAAGCAATAGTCTTTGTCAGATACAAGACAGTCAGTTAAGGAGACCAACTTGGCTATATATGCAATCTTGAGACATGAAATGATCCATTTGGCTATATGGATGAGTCCGTGGTCCGGTGTGGTCTTCCTGAAAGGCAGAATCTGTAATCTGAAGAATCCGGTGTGAAGGTTGCAGTTATTCCAAGTGACTAATATTATAGTCTGATGGACAAGTCTGGGTTTTCTAAATTTCAGGGGAACCATACCTGCCCTACTGCATTTTGTCAACTGTGAAGTTTGGTGGAGAAGGAAAAATGCTATGGAATGTCTTTCAAGTATTAGCCTAGGAACTTTATTTCCAGTGAAGGGACATCTTAAAGGGGTTCTCCAGATATTTGATAATGAAGACATATTCCAAGGATAGATAATCAATATCACAATATCAGATCAGTGGGGGTCTGAAACCTAGAACCTGCTCTGATCAGCTGTTATTAGCTCAGGATGAAAATTTTAAAGGGAATGTGCCACCCTCCTGGGCGATATCAAACCTCTACTATGGGCATACAGGTGATAGAAAAGTAAATCTATACTTACTTGTATGGCCCATAGCAGAGGTCTGATTGCAGAGAAATCTGATTTTATTAAGTCTCTTTTCCAGAGACTTGGCGTCCGGGGGACGCCAAGCAAACCCCTCCTATCTGCTTACTATTCCTCTAAATCGCCACCTCTGAGCTAAATTACCATATTCCCCCTCTCCCCTGCACGTCACAGTACGCAGCCAAATAGGTCCGGAGAGAAACAAAGCGCGCTCCAAGGGAGCGGTGCTTTGTGCATGCGCAGGAGGGGAGGCAGAGCAGGGCACGTCACACGGCCTGTCACAGCGCTCTATGACGTGCTGGGGAGGGGGGGAATATGATAAATACACACAGAGGTGGTGATTTAGGGGAATAGTAAGCAGATAGGAGGGGTTTGCTTGGCGAACTCTGGACGCCAAGCCTCTGGTAAACAGACTTTATAAAACCAGATTTCTCTGCAATCAGACCTCTGCTATGGGCCATACAGGTAAGTATAGATTTACTTTTCTATCACCAGTATGCCCATAGTAGAGGTTTGATATCGCCCAGGGGGGTGACACATTCCCTTTAAATGGAGCTATGCTTGAAGTTTATTTCATCGTGCAACTGCTACTGCAAGATATTACAGTTCAGCTCCTATCCTTTTGACTAGAAGCTGATGTACACAACTCGGCTTCAGTCATTATATATTGAACAGAATTGTGCAGTGCATCTCCATTCAGAGATTACATTTTGCATCCAGAACTGTTAACAACTGATCGGTGGGAATGCTGAGTGTTGGACTTTTACTGATCAGATTTTAATGACCTATCTCAGAGGAAGTCACATTGGGACAATCAGCGTGGGGATACTTCAGACTATCTTATTTAACTTTGGCATCCCTCTTTGTTTTTTTATTGTAGTATTCACTTTGGTTATATTTATATTTATTTTCCTATTTATTCATTTATTTATTCATATATTTTTGAATTATTTATTGGTATACTTTGTCGAGTTCATTTACTTTCTTGATTATTTATGTATTACACAGGTTCTTTTTTCATTTTGAAACTTTATATGGTATGTAATATGTTGTATTTTTAAACTGGGGTGTTTGCTGCCTTATATTAAGAGATAGGGAGTATTATTGACTAGAACATTAATTATAGAGTATTCTATGGGACTTGCTTTTAGCTTTGAGCTATTGTGCACTTTTTTAAATGTTTTTGATGGTGTTTTTTATGTCACAATTATTTGTATTGATTTATCTAATAAACTATATTAATTATTATTAAGTGTGCTTTCCCCATTCCATATAGCTACGTTTTTCTATTCCCTATTATATGCATTTTGTTTGCTGTATAGGTTTGTAGAATCTAATTTTATATACTGCGTGGGCTGTGTCTGCTCTCTATGTTTTTGCAATACTATCCCAAGTAATTGTATTCCCTTTGAATTTAACAAAATTTTGTTCTCTCCTGACAACAGATTTTTTGCATTTCGTTCCATGCGAATTCAGCAAAACATCACCTAACTGGCATCCATTTGCAAAACCGTAGAGGACTATAAAAAGGTTATAAAAAAAAGGTATAAATATGTGACGCGCCCCTGGGCCTGTGTCGCGCTGCGTTGCGCACGCGGGAGCTTACCCGGAGCCGGATCTCTTGAGGGTTGTAGTCTCGTGGCGGTGACCCGGTCCGTGCCCAGGGAGTCAAACTGAGCGGCGATGTAACAGCGGTAGATGCAGGACGACTACGCCACCCGTTGAATGCAGCTATGGAGCTGCCGCTGCAGGACAGTCCGCTGAGGCCGGTGGATGGATGGTGCAGCGTAGATGGTATAACCCCCAACGGGAGGGGTATGGCCTCAGGGCAGCAGATGCGGATGATGGGGGTAGCAGGAACCACTCAGAGACGGTGCGGTGTAATTCAGGGTCTTTACTGGTAACAACGATAGACCCTCCCGGAGTACTTGCTAGTGAACGGGGCCTGGTCAGTCCTTGAGCAGATGGGATCTCCCCTGGCCAGGCGGAGTTGTAGGCCTCCCAAACTGACTGTACTCTTCTGGCTACCTTGCTAGAAGCGGATATAAGTAGCCCACGTCCCTGAGTGTACCGTGTGGTGCTCACCCGTATGGCCGGTGACTCGGGGCCTTCTAATGGCTTCCGCTCCACGATGGCGGTGCTGGTCCCACGCGTGTGACCGTGCCTTCGGGTTTCTGGGCCTGAGGACCTGAAATCCCCTGCCGGTCGGCTTCTGCTGCTGGGTAAGAGTTAGTCCCCACAGCCTCGGACGCCGGGTCCGGTAAGAAAGCTTCTCAGTCAGGGCGAGCTCTGCAGCTGCCAGCCCCTGACTCGTAGTAGTATTGCTTCTGCTGTTTCTTGTCTCTACTCTCCTTGACTACTAACCCTGCTTCAGCCCCGGGTTTATATAGGGGAAGTTCTTCCCCTCCCAAGACTGGGCAGGAGGTGTGGCATGCACAGGATCCCTGACCAAAGGACCTCCCACCTGCTCTCAGACATAACATTACATTACTGTGGAAACCAGACCCCTGGGGTGCCACATATGCATCTCACTGCTCACCTGTCTCACCACTCCCGCAACCTGTCATCTGGTTCTCTGCACATCTTCTTTTTTCCTTCCCCTAACATGTATATCTTCTTCGGCCTGCTTCACTCTGGGCTGAGGTTTCCAGTTCTAATTGCACTTTGAAGTCCCTATGCACTGTTCCATTGCAGTGCATGTTGTCATGTCATGAGGTGTGTCTCTGAAGGCGCTAGTTAGGCCCCAGGCGACGTACATGGTAGTGACGAAAGCCACAACCCACAGTGAAGCATGATAAAAGAGGTGCACGTGATGGTTGAAGACAGGGAAGATGCACGGAGAATTTGATGGCGGACCGCAGGGGTGACTGGACAGGTGTGCGATAAGGTAAATAATAATTTTTTGCTCTGTTTTTACATTTCATATTTATTATACTCTGGGGTCTGTAGAGATTAGCAAGCTACCTTGCAGCATCATGGTTTGTCATTTTAAGAAAGTCTACATCTGTGTGTTATTTTTAAATACAGTGCTGTGATTTTTATTTAAGATGTGCTTTAATTGCTTATATAAATTTCTACATTTTGTATATATCACACCATAAAAGCATAAATATAAAGTGGACAGCATTAATATGAGCCTAAACAATTAAAAAGAAAAAATATAAATATAGCTCCATGAGTTGCCTTCTGTCAAGTTGTGGCTTTTCCTTAGATGTTATTTTTTTTTAAGAATAATGGTTACTGCAGTTTTTTTCAGCTTCTTAACAGAAAATTAGTCTTTGGACATATTATAATACATTAATTCTTATTCAGTGAGCATCCCATAGTGATGCCTGCAGTTGGCCAACATATCATCATTTAACATTGGAGGAAAGCATATAAATTGAAGTTCTGAACAATGAAAGAACAGGTTATGCTTTCCAGATTACCAAAAGTAATTCCTTTAGCCTCACAGTCAGGAACACAATTCATACAGAAATTCTTGTACCATTTGTAAGCCAAAACTCCTGGTTTTAGCTTACAAATACTGAGGTTAAAAACTCACCCAACACTCAATGTGTGCACATGGCCTTAGAGATATTGATATAGTGCTATTTAGTAATGCATAAAGTAGCAAATTGAAGATGAACTGTTGCCATAAAGTTCAAACAGTATATGAAAAGAGATGGCAATGTCTCAGAGTAACATTTTATACATAATTCTTCATAGTATGTTATATAAATTGGTATATAAAATTGCCACTGTACAGAAGTGGTCAAAATGATATATTATATTATAATTATATAAAAATATACAGTTGCTTTTAGATGACCAAATTTAATTATTTTCAGTTCAAAGAAAAGTTGTTGCATCAAGTTTATTAAGGATGCAACTCACATTCATGCCGAAGTTATGAGTGTGATTGGTTTGTCCCCAATAAAACAAAGGTATTCACGGAGACAAATGAAAGCCAAGAACTCATTAAGATCAGGCTCTGTTTGGAGACAGGTTTACAAGTGATGCATATCCATGAAGAGATTAATTTTACATTTTCTAAAAGTTAATAGCAGCCAAAATGTCAAGCTTGTAGGCCACAATGCTGTGGGAATACTGTCGTAATCCAGTGTCTGAAATGATTCATTATTATTTCGTATTGATCTGTTCACAACCACACAACATGTATTGTATGTTTAACCCTGACATTATAGTGTATTTAGTGCTAATACATGAATCTTTCTGCAATAAGATGACATTAATAATTTATTTACTAAAGCAGTATATAAAACGGTGAAGAATTGTATATCATTGTAGTTCAATTTTATTCATACTTCTGTATATTTTTTCATTGAATTCAGTATATAATTTGGTAAAGACTTCTTTAGAAAAAGTAAAAAAAATAAAGACAAGTAAATGTAGCATTATGGGTCCACAATGAAGCTGCACTCCTTACTAAATATTACAAAATTGCTTCTCAGCAATTTTCTCATACTTATTAGTACAAGTCTGTTAGTAAATATAATCAATCTGAATGCAGTCACTAAGAAATCAAAATGTATTTACCATAAATCTTTCTTAAATAGTTATTCCCAAAATTACAGTGTGATCTTATAACAATGTACACATACTTTTTTATTTGTGCCAATGTAACTTATTTTTACATTTGTCCCATTTAGCATATACCACATCCCAAAGGATATCTCTTTAAGCACTATTTGCCCTTTAGCTGCCATTGGAACTGCCCTGCTGTATTTCCAATGACCCTATTTGATCATGTGCAGCTCAGGCTCTCTCAGCTGGTTTCCTTCCGTCATAGCTTGGCACTGCTGGAAACAGCCGCAACCTCGTCCATCACTGGTTAGTAGAGAAGAGCGGTGTTTGACTAGAACTGTTCGCCAATCTCAAATTCGAGCTGTTTGGGGTGGTGTTCGAGTTGTTCGACGAACCCGAACGATTTGCAAAAAATTCGGCTGTTTGAGGTTATGTTCGATAACTGTTCGTGCACCAAAAGCGTGTCCTGCATGTCTGGCGCTATTTAGAGCACCAATCATGCAGGGATTGTCTGCCACTCACTGTAATGCCACAGCCATGGTGGTTGTGGCATTACAGTGGTTGCCCAAATCGATGGGAACAGTGCTCACAGTGAAACATGAAAAGCCGTCAATTCAGCAGCGGCATACACCGGTACCCGACAATTTAGAACAGAAAGAATAGAGAATCACACATAGATTAGATAGATAGAAACATGTCAGTCACATATATAATCAGTACAGTGATAGTGTTGCTTACTGTACTTGTCATTTAGTGTAAAGGATTTATTAAAAAAAATAATAGTGTTTTCATGCAGCGTCTCTTTAAAAAAGCCGGCCGGCATTTCAGCATCGGTACCTGACAATTTAGAATAGAAGGAATAGAGAATCACACATAGATTAAATAGATAGAAACATGTCAGTCACATTTATAATAAGTACAGTGATAGTGTTGATTACTGTACTTGTCATTTAGTGTTAAAATAAAGGATTTATTTTAAAAAAAGTTGGCGTAGGGTTCCCCATAATTTTAGGCTCTAGCGGAGGTTTAGCAGACGGCTGGGGCATATGTTTGAAGCCTGGGAAGGGGGTAATACCCACGGAGCTTCCCAGGCTACTAATATCAGCCCCCAGCTGAATACCTAGCCTTTACTAGCTATTAAAATGGGGGACCCCCCCCAAAAAGATGACGTGGGGTCCCCCCTATTTTAATAACTAGCAAAGGCTAGGCAGACAGCTGGGGGCTGAAATTCATGAAATAATTAAGAAAAAAAGGGCTTCCCTATATTGTTGTGTCCGTCCAGGTACAAATAGGCAGCTGGTGGTTGGGGGCAGCCCGTTGCTGCCAGCTGTACCTGGCTGGGCACAAATATAGTGCGAAGCCCGACGTCAATTTATTTAAAATTATTTCATGAAATAATTTAAAAAAAAAGGGCTTCCCTATATTGTTGTGTCCGGCCAGGTACAAATAGGCAGCTGGTGGTTGGGGGCAGCCCGTTCCTGCCTGCTGTACTGGCTGGACACAAATATAGTGCGAAGCCCCACGTCAATTTTTTTAAAATTATTTCATGAAATAATTTTTAAAAAAAGGGCTTCCCTATATTGTTGAGTCCGGCCAGGTACAAATAGGCAGCTGGTGATTGGGGGCAGCCCTTCCCTGCCTGCTGTACCTGGCTGGACACAAATATAGTGCGAAGCCCCACGTCAATTTTTTTTTAATTATTTCATGAATTTCCTGAAATAATTTAAAAAAATTGACGTGGGGCTTCGCACTATATTTGTGTCCAGCCAGGAAGAGCAGGCAGGAACGGGCTGCCCCCAACCACCAGCTGCCTATTTGTACCTGGCCGGACACAACAATATAGGGAAGCCCTTTTTTTTAAATTATTTCATGAAATAATTTTAAAAAAATTGACGTGGGGCTTCGCACTATACTTGTGTCCAGCCAGGTACAGCAGGCAGGAACGGGCTGCCCCCAACCACCAGCTGCCTATTTGTACCTGGCCGGACACAACAATATAGGGAAGCCCTTTTTTTCTTAATCATTTCATGAATTTCATGAAATAATTTTAAAAAAAAAATACGTGGGGCTTCGCCCTATTTTTGTGTCCAGCCAGGTACAACTAGGCAGCTGGGGGCTGGAATCCGCAGCGCACGGAGGCCGAAGCTTTCTGGGCCCCCCCCCCCGCTCCAAATTACAGTCGGCAGCCACCCCGGAAAATGGCGCGTTCATAGAAGCGCCATCTTCAGGCGCTGTACCCAACTCATCCAGGGCCCTGGTGCGGTGGCTCACTGGGTAATAAAGGGGTTAGGGCCAGCTTGGCATTATCAGCTGGCCCTGAGCCCTAAATTCATGGGGTCACGCCAATATTAGACATGACCACCATTAATTTCTTGTAAAGTATTTAAAAAAAACACAACACCCAGAAAAAAGTCCTTTAATTGAAATAAACACACAATTCTTTATTGTTCTAAATTAAACCATACTTACCATCACGCCCATTCCAGCTGAAGCCAACGATCTCCTGCAATAAAAGAAAAATAATAAAGCAACATCATCCTTACCTTTCCATGGTTCCCACGACAGCTTCAGCTCTGCTACATCGAGATGACAGGCTGGACCGCAGCAGAAAGCTGCCATCCAGCTTGCCATGCCGCAGACACTGAGAAGCGCAGGCATGCTTGCGCTCCTCAGTGTCTTGCTGTGACGGCATCCAGATGAGCCGAGTTCATGTCCAATGAACTCGGCTCACCTCATGCACTTCACTGACAGCGTGGGAAAATTCTCCTGCACTCAGCGCTTCAGCGTGAGAATTCTCCCACGCTGTCAGTGACGTGCATGAGGTGAGCCGAGTTCATTGGACATGACCTTGGCTCATCTTTATGCCGTCTCAGCGAGACACTGAGGAGCGCAAGCATGCCTGCGCTTCTCAGTGTGTGCGGCATGGCAAGCTGGATGGCAGCGTTCTGCTGCGATCCAGCCTGTTATGTGAATGTAGCAGAGCTGAAGCCGTCGTGGGAACCATGGAAAGGTAAGGATGATGTTGCTTTATTATTTTATTTTTCTTGCAGAAGACATTGGCTTCAGCTGGAATGGGCGTGATTGTAAGTATGGTTTAATATAGAACAATAAAGAATTGTGTCTTTATTTCAATTAAAGGACTTTATTCTGGGTGTTTGTGGTTTTTTTTAACTTTGACTATGGGGTTAGTAATGGGGGTGTCTTATAGACGCCTCTCCATTACTAACCTGGGCTTGATGTCAGCTGGCATTATAAGCTGACATCAACCCCAGCCCTATTACCACACTGCCACCGCTACAGGGCAGTGGGAAGAGCGAGGCTAAGTGCCCTAATTGGCGCATCCTATGGATGCGCCATTTCTTGGGCGGTTGACGGCTGGTGTTTCTAGCCTGGGAGGGGGCCAATATTCAAGGCACCCTTCCTGGGCTATTAATATCAGCCCCCAGCTGTCTGCCAAGCCTTTGCTAGCTATTAAAATAGGGGGGAACCCACGTCATCTTTTTGGGGGGGTCCCCCATTTTAATAGCTAGTAAAGGTTAGGTATTCAGCTGGGGGCTGATATTAGTAGCCTGGGAAGCTCCGTGGGTATTACCCCCTTCCCAGGCTTCAAACCTATGCCCCAGCTGACTGCTTAACCTCCGCTAGAGCCTAAAATTATGGGGAACCCTACGCCAATTTTTTTTTTAAATAAATCCTTTATTTTGACACTAAATGACAAGTACAGTAATCAACACTATCACTGTACTTATTATAAATGTGACTGACATGTTTCTATCTATTTAATCTATGTGTGATTCTCTATTCCTTCTATTCTAAATTGTCAGGTACCGCTGCTGAAATGCCGGCCGGCTTTTTTAAAGAGACGGTGCATGAAAACACTATTATTTTTTTTAATAAATCCTTTACACTAAATGACAAGTACAGTAAGCAACACTATCACTGTACTTATTATATATGTGACTGACATGTTTCTATCTATCTAATCTATGTGTGATTTTCTATTCTTTCTGTTCTAAATTGTCGGGTACCGGTGTATGCCGCTGCTGAATTGCCGGCTTTTCATGTTTCACTGTGAGCACTGTACCCATCGATTTGGGCAACCACTGTAATGCCACAACCACCATGGCTGTGGCATTACAGTGAGTGGCAGACAATCCCTGCATGATTGGTGCTCTAAATAGTGCCAGACATGCAGGACACGCTTTTGGTGCACGATCAGTTATCGAACATAACCTCAAACAGCCGAATTTTTTGCAAATCGTTCGGGTTCGTCGAACAACTCGAACACCGCCCAAAACAGCTCAAATTTGAGATTGGCGAACAGTTCTAGTGGAACACCGCTCATCTCTACTCAACACTACTGGTTAGTCAATTGCGTAATTGTCCTGATGACTGGAGGCAGTGGAGTGTTGTTCCTTGACAAATTGGTACAAGGCAGGAGATCTGTGTTATTCCCCAATTGGTTTTATGATACACTGTACAGAAGCAGAGAGTGCACAGAAGCTTAAGGTGAATTCAACTTTTAGATTAGCTTAAAGAAGCACTCCCATGTTATATTTTATTTGCTAAACCTGTTTAAAAGCATGGTGTGTAATCTAAGTGCAATAAAATACTCAACCATCGGCATCTTCCCCGGTTTCCAGTGTTGCTCCGGTCCTTTTCTCACTCACATGACTGGAATTCCGACTATCCAGATCACACTGGGGTTTATGTGTGAACCGGAAGTTGATTTTACAGTGTAAGACTATGCAATGTGAGAATGAAGCTTCAAAGGCTTACATTGTAAAGCCACTTTGAATTCTCACATAAACCCCTGTGCAATCCAATGGATTTTCAGTCATGTGGTGAGAAGAGGAAAGAAGTGACATTGCAAACCGGGATAGACAACAATCAGTAAGTATTTTATTGCACTTCACTACATTACATAAACATTTAAACAGGTTTAGGGAATAAAAAATTTCTCATGAGTGCTTCTTGAATCTTAACTCAGAGAAATGGAATTAGTCAGAACAAAGCACCCAGGAGATGGAGGGAGGGGTTTGCAGCACAAAAGAGAAGCAAGCTGCTACTGGGAAATGAAGTAATAGTAGTGTTAGAATATTATTGCCCATTCAGCTCTGTGAACAAGTATTCATTTACAGTGCTTAATGAAAAATATTGCAATTGTGGGAATAACCCTTTAAGTATATTTAAGGGTTGTGGGTTTTAACCCTAGAATGCATGACCATAAAAATCTACTTTTTCACATACCTGGGGCCTTTTAGGCCCGTGTGCAAATAACATGGAATAACTCAAACAAAAATGACAAACAACTATATACCTGAGGAATACCTAGAGTTTCAAAATTCTAACTAAAGTAATCTTGCAGAAAATAGAAAACAATTAACAGGACGGGTCTGCGAGGCCCCAGGTATGCGTTCTAGTGTTAATTAAAATGAAATCAGATGGCAAGCTCCCAAGTCATAGGTAACCTCCTTGCACATTATTGACCAATAAAATGGTTGCCGCAAGCTGCTATCTTCAATAACACACCACTTCAGTGACTCCTGGCTTTCTGCTTCCTGGGATGGGCAATGTCCTCCTAATGATTGGCAGTTCAGGCCAGCTGCAGGGTTAAGCCACTGTCCCAAACTGCACACTCTCCAAAGCTCTAGGCAATTTTTCCTCTACAGCATCAAAGGAGTTCTGTGGCACTAAGACTGCTCAGTGATCCGGCCAGCTTCCGAACTGCACTTGCAAGCTGTATAGCTTGCAACTTAAAGTACCTTCTCCTTTCCTAAGAAACTGGACATCTCTGAAGTGGCCTGTAACCTTTGGAATGAGCAGTATGCTATATAATTAAAAAATCGATCTGTTTTTGGGAATAGAGAGAATTTTTAATCAGGGTTAAATTGAAAAGTTGCTTGCTTTTACAAGCATTTTGCTATTTTACCAATTTAATGAGATGATACGACTCCAAAACATGTACATATGATCATATTAACTCAAGGCTACTTTGTCAAAACTTCATCTTTGTTTGTTCTCATACTGATAACCAAGTCAGGATTGCTCTTCACTAGCCTATTCCTAGGCCAGTAGAAGTAAAGAAACTAACTAATTCCTAAAAATCTTTCTAAAACATCAAGCAAAAACATCTTCACATATATTTCATACAGTGGGGAAAATAAGTATTTAATACACTGACGATTTTGCAAGTTTTCCCACCTACAAATAATGGAGTGGTCTGTAATTTTATTGTAGGTACACCTCAACTGTGAGAAATAGAATTAAAAAAAAATCCAGAGAATCATATTTTATGATTTTTAACATAATTAATTAGCATTTTATTGCATGAAAAAGTATTTGATACAATATAAAAACAGAACTTAATATTTGGACAGAAACCTTTTTTTGAAATTACAGAGGTCAGACGTTTCCTGTAGTTCTTCATCAAGGTTGTACACACTGCAGCAGAGATTTTGGCCCACTCTTTCATACAGATCTTCTCCAGATCTTTCAGGTTATGGATCTGTCGCTGGGCAACAATGAGTTTCAGCTCCAGAAAAGATTTTCTATTGGGTTCATTTCTGGAGACTGGGCAGGCCACTCCAGGACCTTAAAATGCTTCTTATAGAGCCACTCCTTAGTTGCCCTGACTGTGTGTTTCAGGTCACTGTCATGTTGGAAGACTCAGCCATGACTTATTTTCAATTGGTTTACTGAGGGAAGGAGGTTGTTGGCCAAAATCTTGTGATACATGACCCCATCCATCCTCCCTTCAATATCGTGCAGTCATCCTGTCCCCTTTGCAGAAAAACGTCTCCAAAGTATGATGTTTCCCCACCATGCTTCATGGTTGGGATGGTGTTCTGGGTTTGTACTCATCCTTTTTTTTCCTCCAAACATGGCAAATGGAGTTGATATCAAAAAGTTATATTTTGGTCTCATCTAACCAGATGATCTTCTTCAATGCCTCCTCTGGATCGTCCAGATGGTCATTGGTGTACTTCAAACGAGCCTGGACATGTGCTGGTGTGCCCTGCAGGATTTTAATTCATGATGGCGTAGTGTGTTACTAATGGTAATGTTTGAGACTGTGGTATCTTCAGGTCATTTACCAGGTCCTCCAGTGTAGTTCTGGACTTATTCCTGACATTTCTCAGAATCATTCTTAAGCCATGAGGCGAGATCTCTTGCATGGAGCCCCAGACAGAGGAAGATTGACAGTCATCTTGAGTTTCTTCCATTTTCTAATAATTGCGCCAACAGTTGTTGCCCTCTCAACAAGCTACTTGCCTATTGTCTTGTAGCCCATCCCAGCCTTGCAGGAGGTCTGCAATTTTGTCCCTGGTGTCCTTAAACAGCTCTTTGGTCTTGGCCATGGTGGAGAGGTGGGAGTTTTATTGACTGAGTTTGTGGACAAGTGTCTTTTATACAGGTGACAAGTTCAAACAGGTGCAATTAATACAGGTAATGAGTGCAGTGTAGGAGGTCTTCTTAAAGGAAAGCTACCAGGTCTGTGAAAGCCAGAATTCTTGCTCTTTGCTACGTGATCAAATACTTTTTTCATGCAATAAAATGCAATTTAATTATTTAAAAATCGTACAGTGTGATTTTCTTTTTAGATTCTGTCTCTCACAGTTCAAGTGTACCTATGATAAAAATGACAGACTTCTCCATTTTTTGTAGGTGGGAAAACATGAAAAATTGGCAGTGTATGAAATAGTTATTTTCCCCACTATATACCTTTTCTGCGTCGCACAAAGACACGGTGGTTGGAACCAAAGATCTCAAATTTGGACTCATCAGACCAAAGCACAGATTTCCACTGGTCTAATGTCCATTCCTTGTGTTCTTTAGCTCAAACAAGTCTCTTCTGCTTGTTGCCTATCCATAGCCGTGGTTTCCTAGCAGCTATTTTACCATGACGCCTGCTGCACAAAGTCTCCTCTTAACAGTTGTTGAAGAGATGTGTCTGCTGCTAGAACTCTGTGTGGCATTGACCTGGTCTCTAATCTGAGCTGCTGCTAACCTGCGATTCTGAGGCTGGTGACTTGGATAAACTTATCCTCAGAAGCAGAGGTGACTCTTGGTCTTCCTTTCCTGGGGTGGTCCTCATGTGAGCCAGTTTCTTTGTAGCGCTTGATGGATTTTGCAACTGCGCTTGGGGACACTTTCAAAGTTTTCCCAATTTTTCGGACTGACTGACCTTCATTTCTTAAAGTAATGAAGGCCGCTCGTTTTTCTTTACTTAGCTGCTTTTTTATTGCCATAATACAAATTCTAACAGTCTATTCAGTAGGACTATCAGCTGTGTATCAACCTGACATCTGCACAACACAACTGATGGTCCCAATCCCATTTATAAGGCAAGAAATCCCACGTATTAAACCTGACAGGGCACACCTGTGAAGTGAAAACCATTTCTGGTGACTACCTCTTGAAGCTCATCAAGAGAATGCCAAGAGTGTGTAAAGCAGTCATCAAAGCAAAAGGTGGCTATTTTGAAGAACCTAGAATATAAGACATATTTTCAGTTGTTTCACACTTTTTTGTTAAGTATATAATTCCACATGTGTTTATTCATAGTTTTGATGTCTTCAGTGTGAATGTACAATTTTCATAGTCAAGAAAAATCTTTAAATGAGAAGGTGTGTCCAAACTTTTGGTCTGTACTGTATAAATACATATATTTTATATATATATATATATATATATATATATATACATATATATATATATATATATATATATATATATATATATTTATTTCTATTGCAAGTGACTAATAATATGATCAATTACCCCAGAAGTGGTTTGGAAAGTAAAGCAAATCAAAACATTGTGTGAATGGGAATTCTATGCAATTCACTAACACTGTGAAGATCTTTATCATGCCCATATATAGTGCTTTAGGGTATATCTGTATGCTCACTTTGTAAGAGAAACATTTGTCAGTTTTATTTATTTATTTTTAAAACCAATACATTTATCACTGTTAGACCTTTAGGAGATGAAAAATATTCAACGTGGTATGCTTGCTTGGAATTTTTAAAGAAATACATTTTATGAAAGCTTTTCTGAAATTCTATATAATCCCACAGCTATTCAGTTCAAGTCACCAGTCTCTGCATTTTAATCTTCTTACCCTTTAGGTAGATTATTGTTCAATAGGTTTTAAAAATCATTTATATAACTGGTTGGATATTGTTTTGAAGCTATTTATCAAGTTTGCCTGCCCACGATACAGAAAATGCTTCTCCTTTTGACGCACAATTAAGAAAATCACTTATTATTCACAAAATGACTCTGCCAGCTGAGCATGACAAAAACATAAAAGCATAAAAGCAACCTGATTGACCCAGATGCAAAGTTCTGAGTGGTATCACACAGTCTGCTATTGTGAATATTGCTACTTTTCTAAGCAATATTTGATTTCCAGGACAAGAGCACCATGCCCTGCTGAGCCACCTATTGGTTCACTTATTTCTATTTTGTTTAGCTAAATCTTAATGCTTAAACAAAAAAGAAACACCTAGCATGAATCACTGTTACAGCCATTAAAAATTAACTATCATTAAATGCTTTAGAACTTGCCATAAATTATGTTCAACTACTTTTAGGAAAATCAAAACTCCAGTCTATTGCTAAGTAATTAGAAACAGCAGAAAAATTCTGAGCTGTTAAGAACACATTTCTATCCATTAAATTAAATACTTTCTCACCTATTATTCTTCATTTTCAGTTTTAGATAGCAAGGGTACATACATAATTTGTCATAGATTAAGCTAAATTGTAGGGTTTCTTCACTCACAGGGTTTTGTTTTTTTTTTTTTTTTGAGAAAAGCCAAATGCGTTTTTTGGGGGGTTATTTTACACATTTACTTTAGGTAAAAACTCTGTAGCCAGATGTTGGCATTTAGTCAATAGGAAAATATTGAACTAATTACAAATAATATGTTTTTTCTTGTGCCATTTATTTTCTTTAACTTGTGTTTTTGGGTCAGTGGTGCCTTTTTTAGGCATGCTGCAGCATTTTTTGGGAAATTTGTGATGTACTTCTGCCACAGACCTCTAGATATGTCTTGCATTTTTGGGAGGCCTTTTTTGGAGGCCAAATTGTGATTTTAAGAGGAATCTTTGATTAATATCATTTATGAATCACATGATTTGTAATGTAAATAACACATCAACAAAGGATACAAATACATAATTTGTAAAACACATTATTTAAAAAAAAATATGCTAAAAAATGCCAGAGAAAAATTTAAGTGGCTTATAAAAGGAATCTGTTTTACAATAATTTTTTGTCAACTAAAACATGCAAAAAAGTATGTGTGAAGGAAGACTTAGAGCTGGATATGAAATATTAAAAAGTCTATTGTATCAAACTGTTATATGTCCTACTGAAGCTTGTGCATTCTTTTTGGTTCCTTATAGTGCTAAAAAGAAAAACAGACATGGTCCCTTCCTATCTTAGAAACTGATTAGTGTATACTCAGAGATTAGCCTCAGTAAGACTAAGATCAAGTGTTCCACCAAAAATATTTCCAAACAAATAATTGTATCTAATTTCGTGAATATATTGTGGAAAGTATAAACTCCCAACTTATGCACTTGAAAAAAGTAATCCTCAATCCCATATACTCAATACAAAAGCAATAAAGTATTGAAAGAATTGATAATCATCTTCAATGTAGAAATTCACAATCAATATACAAATAAAGTATATAATTTTGACCCTGTGTAATAACTTTGTTTCTTTCAAGCAGCAAATTCAAAGAATTTAATTAGAAAAATAGAAATTTTAAAACAAAATGCTCGTTTCTATTTCACACATTGCTAAAGATTCCATTAGGAAGAGAGCAGGCTCACATGACATCAGATATGGCCATTCGGGCTACCCATGTAATGCATTGCAGCTATCACATCCCATGGTCTAGGGTAGTCAATCTCGACGGCATCACAGCCACTACAAAAGATAATAAAAGGAAAATAGTGGCCATTGTAGAATTTTACAGCCTAGGAATGGGAGATCAAGGCTTATCTTTTCAGATAAGGATAGAAATTGCTAAATCAGAGTATGTAGTGTTAAAGAACATAGAAAATAGGACTGGTAATCTCAGTCTGTGAATAATATTAAACAGATTTAAGTAACAGCAAAGTACAGGATCTGTAAATTCTGTGTGATTGTGAATTGATTGATCCATGATCCTGCACCTTAACCCGTTCTTGACATATAATGTACTGGTACTTTATTGTTGATTTGTCGGCAAATTACATATCGGTATATCATGGCTATAATTCTAACAGGAGCTGTAATGGAATGATTGCCACCGAGAGCACTGCCTAAGTGATAGCCAAGTTCCAGCGGTCAATAACATTGACAGCATTTGGAAGGCATAAATAAGGCTACCTCTCCCACACGATTGGCACCCCCGCAACATGATTGTGTGTGCCCGATGATTGCCATGGAAGCAGGAGATTAAATAAAAACCTTCTGGTCTGCCAGCTACGGTGGCCTGTTAGACCAGGCCAGAAGCATGGTCTAAAAGACATTTTGTCAGTGTAAAATTGACAGGAGTAATGCATTGAGATTGCGAGCAGAGTAATAAAAGTTAAAGTACCATAGAGGAACTAAGTAAAAAAAAATAAATGTAAATATTGTAATATTAAAAATATTACAAATAAAGAACAAAAAATTAAAAAACATTCTACCAATAAATACGTATATTTATATAAAAAAATACACATATCTGGCATTGCTGTATCCGTAATATCCAGATCTATAAAATTGTCACACTAGTTAACCCCATTCAGTGAACACCGTAAAGAAAAACATTGCAAAAAAACATGCTTTTTCATCATACCGCTAAGAAAAAATGAAATAAAACGTGATAAAAAAGTCTTATGTAAATAAAAATGATATAGCTGAGAATGTCATCTTTCCCCCACTCAGCTCCATCATTGAAAAAAATGAAAAAGCTATAGCTCACAGTATATAGTGATACAAAAATTATAATTTTTCTATAAAATTATCTTATTGTGTAAAAGAGGCAAAACATAAAAAAAATATATAAATGTGGTATCACTGTAATCGTACTGGCCAAAAGAATAAAGCTGTCTTATCAATTTTACCACACCGTGAACGGCATAAAAAAAATTCCTGAATTGCTAGGTTTTAATCATTCTGTCCCCCAAAAAACAAAATAGAAAGCAATTAAAAATGTTTTGTGCCTAAAAATGGTACCAATAAAAACTTTATCTCATCCCACAAAAAATAAGCCCTCACATTACGCTGTCTGCAGAAATCTAGAAATGGCGTAAACTATAAATAAAACCAATTCTTGACCTGTTGTTGAGCACGGTAAGGCTCGGCTCAAATTGATCCTGTACTCTATACTGAGGGCTTACACTGGTGTTTCTGTGCAAATCTCTGAAATACGTGATTCAGATGGAAACGCTGATGGAAGACTCCCTACAGTGAGGCAAATTGAGACACTGTGCATGTCGTCTGGCCTGCGATCCAGCGGTGTTCGTCTTTTTTACATGTGCATAAAAGCATGGTCAACCACAGTTTTGTGCATGTCTGAACTGACGGACACCACTGAACAGAGTAAGAAGGAGTCCAAAGTAACTCTGCTGCCTCATTTCAGTGCATGGATCCCTGGGGGGTTTCATCTGAATCGTGTCATTCAGAGATTTAGATGGAAACCCCAATGTAAGTGCTCAGCGCAGAGCACAGAATAAATGTGATCCAAAGTTTTAAGTAAACTGTTCCCAATAAAAGCTGTAACTCAATCCACAAAAAACAAGTCCCCATTAAAGTCTGTCATCTGTCAATGGAAATATAGGGGTTTACAGGTTACTAGTAACCCAAATGCTCTGGAATAGTGATATGGCTCCTCTCCCCTAAAAGAAATCCATTGAATTCTGCACTCTCAAATCCAAATGTCCCTCACTTTTCTGTGCCCCTCAGTGTGCCTAAACCACAGCTAGAGTCCACATGTTTGACAGTACTGGGCACTACAAAGTACTAGTCACTACAATGACAGATTTGCAATTTTACCTCAGCAACATCCAATGCCACTTGTTTCTGGAAAAAAAACATTGAGTCAAAATTGTCATTACATGTGTAGATAAATTACCAGAGGGGTGTAATTTAAAAAAAAGGGTCACTTGAGGGAGGATTCTGCTCTTCTGGCACTTAGGGGCTCTATATATGGCATCCGCAAACTATTCTACTAAAATCTGCACTTCAAGAGTCAAATAGCGTTCCTTCCTTCCCAAGACTTACCGTGTGGCTAAGCAATACTGTACATCCACCTATGGCATATTGCCTTGTTCAGCAGAAATTGTGTGATACATTTTGGTGACATATTTACCCCATTCTTCTTGTGGAAATGTAAAATCTGGGGCTAAAACAATTTTTTTGTGGTAAAAATGTAATTATGTTTTCTTCACCGCTGAATGGTATAAAGTTTTCTGACACACCTGTAGTGTTATAATACTCACTGCACACCTAGATGAATTCTTTGAGAGGTGTAAAAATTAAAAACTTTGTTGCCCAAAGCTTTAAAATTATGTGACATACAGTACTTGTGGTATTAATATGCTGACTGCAATCCTAGGTGAATTCTATGAGGGGTATAGTTTGTAAAATGGGGTCTCTTGTTGGAAGTTTCTATTTTTTAGGTACACCAGGAGCTCTGCAAATGCAATATGGCGTCCTCTATCTATTCCTGTAAATTTTGTGCTCCAAAAGTCAAATGGTGCTCTTTCCCTTCCGAGCTGTGCTGTGTGCCCAGTTTCTGACCACATATGATGTATTGTTATACTCAAAAGAAGTTGCCTAACAAATTGTACTGTCCAATTCCTCATGTAGCCCTTGTGAAAATGCTAAATCCAGGGCTAAAGCAATATTTTTGTGGGGAAAATTAACATTTTCATTTTTACCTTCCACATTCATTCCACATTCTTGTGAAGCAACTAAAGAGTTAATAAACTTCTTAAATGTGGTTTTGAGCAATTTGAGGGGTGCAGTTTTTAAAATGGTCTCACATTTGGATATTTTCTGTCACATATGCCCCTCAAAAAGTTTATTGGAAAATTGCTGACAAAATACATTCACCAGTAAATGTAATTTTAACATTTTGCTATGTTATCTGGCCATGTGGTGTGTGAGACATGATCAGACACATCCTGTTTTATTTATGAAACAGTGACTCTGAAAGTCACAAAGCCTATTTTTACAGGGCCATCAGTCGGCCCTCACTAATGTTAGAGGGCCATCAGCCGGCTATGCTTTGCATAGCCGTATATTGCTACTACAATAAAATGTATCCATGTGAAGTGGTCAAATTTTCTTTTTTGTATATATTCTGTAAAGTTTGAAATTTGGATGTGCAGCAGGCGGCCCTTAAAATTTATGGATGTCCTCCAAGCGGCACTCACAATTTATAGAGTGCCAGCAGACAGTCTCCACTATTTTTAGAGGGCCAACAGGCACCTGGGGGACAGATGAGACCAAGACAGAGCTTTTTGGTAATGCACATCATTCAACCCTTTACTGTAAATGAAATGTGACTTACAAATAAAAGAACACAGTACTTCTAGTCAAATATGATGGGGGTTCAAAGATATTTAGGGGTTGTTTTGCTGACTCTGCCACATCAAGGCATCATGAAATGTGAAAATTCCCAAAAGATTTTAGCTTACAGTGTAGTGTCCAGTGTCATATAGCTGGCTTTGCATCCTAGGTCATGGGTCCTTCCAGCAGGACAATGACCTCAAACATAATTCAAGAAGCAACCAGAAATGGATGGAAACAAAGCACTGGAGAGTTCTGAAGTGGTAATTCCAGCTCCAGTAGCGTCAAGTCTCCCACCACTACCTCTTACATACAGAAGCTACAAAGAAACGTTAAGTTTGATTAATTTCTGTAAAATGTAAAAAATTTCTGCCAACTTCGATGAATTTTTGTCATCTACGATAAATATCTGCCAACCTTGATTAATTTCTGAGTACAGATCACCGTAAAACTTATGAATCGGTCAATGAGTGCATGGAAAACATCAATCAAGTTATGCACTGTGGAAGATATGTATGCGACCAGAATGAAAACTCCTTTCCAGCTGATGATACCATCTAGAACCTGTCCTTATTCTAAAAGTAGCTAACAGCATTATCAATAGGGAATATAGTTTTGTTTTGTTTTTTTCAGCACAGAGTATAATACAATAATCCCTGACTAGATTCCTGTAAGATGCTATCCCAACTGCTATAGGTCACCCGTACATGAATTTCAGATAAGAGAGGTAATATAGTACAATAAAAAATAGAATTTAACTGGCTCCAAATAGATTTTTTTGGTACGTTGCATCACCAAACTTTGAAATAACGCAAGCAACCCTGCCTGCTTTGATGAATTTCTAATTACAGATCACCGTAAAAATTATGAATCGGTCAACAAGTGCATGGAAAAAATCTATCAAATTATGCACTGTTGAAGATATGTATGTGACCAGAATATGAACACTCATTTTCAGTTGATGATACCTAGTTCATGTCCCTATTCTAAAAACAGCTAACAACGGTATCAATAGGGAATAGATTTTTATTTTGTTTGCTTGCAGCAGCAAGAGTATAAGGCAATAATCCCTGCCTCAATGTGTGTAATTCACTATCCATAGATCGATAACTCAACCGTACACAAATTTCAGACAAGTGTTAATATTCTAGAATATAGAATTGATTTGAATTGGCCTTCCCATTATTTAGGAGTGGGTTTCCTATAATGTTATTGCGTATGCAACAAGTTCAAGTGCTGCCAAAAATTAGGATGCGCTTCAATAACAATTTGAAGACATGTAGTGGAGGGCCTCAGTCAAAATAATGTTTCCCATTATTAAGGAGTGGGTCTTCTATACTGGTATTGCGTATGCAGCAAGTTCAAGGGCTGCCAAAAATTAGGACACAATCAAATACCAATTTGAAGAAACATAGTGAAGGGCCTCAGAAAAATAATTTTAAAAATTATTACGGAGTGGGTCTCCTATTCTGTTATTGCTTATGCGTTAAGTGCAAGAGCTGCCAAAAATTGGGACGCACTCTAATAACAATATGAAGAGACAGAGTGGAGGACCTCAGTAAAAAATGTATTTTCCATTATTAAGGAGTGAGTCTCCTAGACTAGTAATGCCCATGCACTAAGTGCATGGACTGAAAAACATTTACCCCTGGTGGGTATACATATATACTATATAGAATGTTAGAGGTAAAGCTCTAAAAATAATTCCTACGGGCATCATAAATAACCCTAAAAAAATTATCAGGGCGTTACATGATGGTCACCCTGGTGATATTGTGGTGGAGGATGAGGAGAAGGATAAGGACCGCTTAAAATAGACAAAAATCCTGAAGTGTATATCGATCTCGGAGTGTGAAGGGGTGCATGGGAATAGACCCTCCAAAAATATCACTGGATTTGAATTTATGTTCTGCTGCTGACAACACCGGTAGTGTTGAGAAGTCTGGCCCAATCCAGCCCTTGTTCATTTTGATAAGAGTCAGCCTGTCAGCATTTTCAGTTGACAAGTGCATGCGCCTATCAGTTATAATACCCCTGACGGCACTAAAAACCCGCTCTGACAAAACTCTAGCGGCAGGGCAGGCAAGAACCTTCAAGGCGTAGAGAGAAAGTTCAGGCCATGTCCAGTTTGGATACCTAATAGTTGTAAGGCACAGAGGAATCACGGAGGACACTGGTATGGTCAGCAAGGTACTCCTTCAGAATTTTCCAAAACTTTTCCCTCCTTGTCAGAGTACCGCATGCATCAGGGCCTGGGCACTAGGAGGGTCTGAGAAAACTGTACTAGACCTTTGTCAGTGCTCCCGCGCCTCTGCTGCATCTGGTTTGAGTCTCCTTCACCTGTACTCCTTGGTTGTCCAAGGAATTGTGACCTCTGCCGCCAGTTTTGTCAGCTGTGAATTTTTTTAATAACTCTTCAACAAAGGCCTTCTGGTACTTCAACATTCACAAGGTATGAATGTGGTGTCGGTAGTACTGTCTGTAGTGCAGGAAACAAGCTGCTGTTCTTCCTCATCCTCCTCCTCCTCTTCCTCATTGTCACCCTATCCACGTTGGGATGAGATGAGGCAGGGCTGTGTTGAATCACCTTGCGTAGTTCCTTGCTCCATCTCATCGTGCTCAGCCAGCAATGCATCCTCTTTAATTGTGAGCAGAGAGCGTTTCAGAAGACAGAGAAGCGGGATGGTGATGCCAATTAGGGCGTCATCGCCGCTCACCATATTGGTGGAGTCCTCAAAGTTTTGGAGGATGGTACATATATCTGACATCCATGTCCACTCCTGAGCACTTATATGTGGAGTCTGAACTGAATAATGACGGCCTTGTTGATGCTGGAAGTCAACAACTGTCCTCTTCTGCTCACAAATGCTTCCCAACATCTGCAATGTAGAGTTCCAACGTCTGGGGAAGTCACAGATCAGTCGGTGAGCCGGAAACTGCAAACGCTGCTAATGCACGGCAAGGCTGGTGGAATCTGTAGCTGACTTTCTAAAAGGGGCACAAAGGTGGTGTACTTTGACAAGCAGATATGACAGATCCAGGTAGGTTTTTAGAAAACGCTGAACCACAAGGTTAAGCACATGGGCCAGGCATGGTACTTGTGTGAGCTCACCTCAGAGCTGCCACCAGGTTCTGGCCATTGTCACACATGATCATGCCTTGCTGTAGGTTCAGCGGTGTCAGCCACAGATCGGCCTGCTCTTTTAGAGCTGTCCACAACTCTGCAGTGTTGTGAAATTTGTCACTTAAGCATATTAGTTTCAGCACAGCCTGTTGCCGCTTGAAGCTCATCAAGAGAATGCCAAGAGTGTGCAAAGCAGTCATCAAAGCAAAAGGTGGCTATTTTGAAGAACCTAGAATATAAGACATATTTTCAGTTGCTTCACACTTTTTTGTTAAGTATATAATTCCACATGTGTTAATTCATAGTTTTGATGCCTTCAGTGTGAATGTACAATTTTCATAGTCATGAAAATACAGAAAAATCTTTAAATGAGAAGGTGTGTCCAAACTTTTGGTCTGTACTGTATGTATTACCCAAATTATTGAATGTATGTGTTAAGAAATCTAATGCTGAATCCTCCGTAGTGTATCATAAACCACAGATAATCACAAGTGATGAGTAGAGATGAGCGGTGTTCGACTCGAACTGCTCGTCAATCTCAAATTCGAGCTGTTTTGGGCGGTGTTCGAGCCGTTCAGCGAACACGAACAATTTGAAAAAAATTCGGCTGTTCGAGGTTATGTTCGATAACTGTTCGTGCACCAAAATCATAACTGGATTTTTTTCTCAGTAATGCTGAAAATTAATATTAATACGCATTTTGAGTGTACAGCGGGGCGGGGGGAGGGGCAGGGGATGGATCTCTGCATAAATAATGAAGATCTCCATTTTTTTTTCTCTTTCCCGCATTTACAGTGGGGAGGTGCAATCTGTCAGCCTATCAGCAGCGCACACACTGAGCGAACTGCATTGAGTGTTAATTTCAAGCCAATTTTCGCACAAATCTACAGATAGCTTTGGAGTAGGGAATAGTCCTTTTGAGGACTAGGTTACATAATTTCCTACAACTTTTATCAGGCAGGTCTGTGCTCTTAAATAGATAGGTTGGGAGTAAAGACTAATTGTAATTGCAGTCCTTTTGAGGGCTAGGTTACATCAGTTCCTATCACTTTTATCAGGCAGGTCTGTGCTCTTAAATTGATAGGTTGGGAGTAAAGACTAATTTTAATTGCAGTCCTTTTGAGGGCTAGGTTACATCAGTTCCTATCAGTTTTTGCCAGGCAGGTCTGTGCCAGTGCTGTGCAAGTTTTTTTCACAGCATTTGGCTAAATCTAGCTAAGCAAATCCTTTTTGGCCTCTTGCAGTGTGTGTTAGTGAGTGGAGTAGCCTATATGTGTTGCAAGCTACACCACCTGTGTATAGAATACAATTTTTTTACTGCACCTAGCCAAGAAAAACCTTTTGGGAATAGCATCATTCTATTAGTCCATCTATACTAACCTCCACCAGGTTTCAAATTCAAAATAATTTTTATCTACATCTAGCTCTGAAAAAATATTTGGGCTTGTAGCAGTGTGTGGGACTTGTTCTATTAGTCCATCTATACTAACCTCCACCAGGTTGCAAATTCAAAATAATTTTTATCTGCATCTAGCTCTGAAAAAATATTTGGGCTTGTAGCAGTGTGTGGGACTTGTTCTATTAGTTCATCTATACTAACCTCAACCAGGTTTCCAATTCAAAATAATTTTTATCTGCATCTAGCTCTTAAAAAATATTTTGGCTTGCAGCATTTTGTGGGACTATTTCTATTAGTCCATCTATACTAACCTCCACCAGATTTCAAATTCAAAAAAATTGTTATCTGCATCTAGCTCTGAAAAAATATTTGGGCTTGTAGCAGTGTGTGGGACTTGTTCTATTAGTCCATCTATACTAACCTCCACCAGGTTGCAAATTCAAAATAATTTTTATCTGAATCTAGCTCTGAAAAAAATATTTGGGCTTGTAGCAGTGTGTGGGACTAGTTCTCTTAGTCCATCTATACGAACCTCCACCAGGTTTCAAATTCAAAATAATTTTTATCTGCATCTAGCTCTGAAAAAATATTTGGGCTTGTAGCAGTGTGTGGGACTTGTTCTATTAGTCCATCTATACTAACCTCCACCAGGTTGCAAATTCAAAATAATTTTTATCTGCATCTAGCTCTGAAAAAATATTTGGGCTTGTAGCAGTGTGTGGGACTTGTTCTATTAGTCCATCTATACTAACCTCCACCACCTGTGTATGTAATAAGATTGTTTTACTGCATCTAACCCAGCCAATACTTTTGGGCTAATACCACTGTTTGGCCACTCAGCTCTGCTCGATTCCCATCCATTGATTTTTGTGCAAACAACTCCAGAGTTGTCAATTAGTTAACCACCAAAATGAGTGGAAAAAGGCCTGCGGCTGGTGGAAAGGGGAATAGGCGTGTTGGGAAGGGAAAAAAGGTTGTGTCCATGGGATAGGTGTTAAAGCAACAGTAACATCTGCAGAAGAAAGACCATCTTCCAGCCAAACTAAGATGTATACTTCTTTTAGCGGACAATGTGATACGATCCCTTTCTTATGGCAACGCCAATCACTACAAATTCCAGATGAGGCACAAAAATAGCAGGTGCTTCAATGGATATCAAGTGCTCCTTTAAGTGGGCTCTCCTCCACCTCATCTTCCACATCACAAATACTCCAGTCCTCAGAGATGTCAGCCCAGTCGCACTTGCTTCCTCACAGCTCCCAAGTCTCCAGCTGCCCATCTGAGTATGGGGTAGAACAGATGGTTGAGTCTGCAGAGCTGTTTACTCATATTATAGCCTGGGAATCAGAGGTCGGCTCCAGAGCTTCTGTGAATCCAGACAAGGAAATGATCTGCACTGATGTCCAGAATCTTTATGAGTCGGCTCCAGGACCAGACGCAGAAGGTTCTGACCATAATGTAGACCATCGTTCCCAAACTGTAACTCCTGTTGGTGGAGACAATGAGGAAGACGATGATGAGACTGAAATACCTGATTGGAGCGACAACTTGAGTTTTTTGTCAGAGCAGGAAGAGGTTGGCTCTGAGGACGACGGGTGTGATAACACACAGGGTAATGATAACGAGGTTGGAGATCCCACTTACTGTCAACCCACAGTCAGCCAGTCGATGAGGTCAGCAGAGGAGGTGGAGGAGGATGCTAGTGACGATGAGATCAGGTTGCACCTTCCTGGACAGAGACATAGAACTAGAAGAACATCAACAACTGCATCCTCAAACACAACTCTGCCTCTGACCACAAGTCGTGGTGGCTCTTCAGATCTCATGGGTGCTAAGCTTTGCATAGCCTGGGCATTTTTTCAGATCGATAAGGATGACCCAACTCGTGTTATCTGTAACATTTGTCAGCAAAAGCTAAGTAGAGGCCAAAAAATACATAGTTTGAGTACTTCATGCATGAACCGGCACATGGATATGAAGCATAAGTTGCAGTGGGAAGCTCACTGTGCTACAATGCGGCCTAGCGGGCCGGGCCAGCCGCTGTCTGCCACATCTTGTGCATCCACGGCCTCTTCATCCTCTGTGACTGGGGGGACAGCAGTCACACCTGTTTTGGGACGCAGACCTGCCACCTCTATACCCGCAACAGCCAGCGTGATTGGCAGGTCATCATTTTCTTTGGAGGTGGAAACACCAGCTGGTGTTCAGCGCTGTCCGACATCGATAGCACCACCTTTGGATCAAGGCAACCTACCATGTCCTCCTGCATCTTCCTCACAGACCGGCAGTTTGCGGGGACACCCTTCTCAACCCCGCCTAAGCACAACAGCCAGCCCTCGGTCCCTCAGATGTGGACAAGTAAGAGACCATTTCCTCCTAGCAATGAGAAAGCTAAGAGGTTGAATTTCACCATCTGCAAGCTCTTGGCTACAGAAATGCTGCCTTTCCACCTGGTGGATACAGAGGGTTTTTGAGACCTTATGTCCGTCGCAGTGCCCCAATACCAGATGCCCAGTTGGCACTACTTCTCAAAGAAAGGTGTGCCTGCGCTCCACCAGCATGTCGCACACAGCATCACCGCTTCTTTGAGAAACTCTGTGTGTGACAGGGTGCATTTCACCACAGACACTTGGATGAGTAGGCATGGACAGGGGCGATACATGTCGCTGACTGGGCACTGGGTAACTATGGTGACAGCAGGACAAGGGGCTGCTGTCCAAGTCTTGCCGTCACCACCAGTTGTGCGTCAGTCCTCTTTATCTCGAAGTTCCTCCACTGCTTCTGCCTCCTCAACCTCCTCTCAGTCCTCCACCTACACCCAAAGCCTGTGTGGTCATGCCACAAGTTATCTAACTGCGCAGAAGGGATCCTACACACCTCCTTACTATGCTGGCAGCAGGGCTCAACGTCATCAGGCAGTTTTTACTTTGAAATGTCTGGGAAATGTGAGTCACACAGCTGAGGAGTTGTGGTCAGCTCTGGAGAACCAGTTTCATGAATGGTTGTCTCCACTTGACCTGAAACCAGGGAAGGCCATGTGTGACAAAGCTGCAAACCTGGGTGCGGCCCTTCGCCGTGGCAATGTCACACACGTGCCTTGTATGGCTCACGTGTTGAACCTGGTTGTCCAGCAATTTTTAGCCCACTATCTCAGACTAGATGGCCTTCTGCAGAGGGCACGGTCGGTGTTACCTCGCCACCAACACAACAGGGACTTGGTGCTCCTGGATGCGCAAGACACATAAGTGCCTTCTTGCTGCACTACCTGCAACATGACCCTCGAATTGTGAGAATTAGAAATAATCCTGACTACTGGGTTGCCACACTGTCAGATCCCCGGTATAAAAGTAAATTTGCAGAAATTATTCCTGCCATAGAAAGGGATGCACTCATGCAGGAGTATCAGCAGAGATTGTTGCAGAATCTTACATGTGCTTTTCCACAAAACACCAGTTGTGCACGTAGTGAATCTCACAGTTCCAACTTGCCAACCTTGGGACCGTCGAGTGTTCAGCACTCAAAACGTAACAGAAACACAGTATCTGCTGGTAACATCAATTTTGTGGAATCATTTCACCACTTTTTTAGCCCATCTGTTGCAAGGACACAGGAGACAAGAAGTCTGACATATAGTCAGCGCCTAGAGACGATGGTACAGGAGTATCTCCAAGTGAACATTGAAGCCATGACTGTGTCACTGGACCCTTGCTCTTTTTGGGCTTCCAATCTGGATAAATGGCCGGAGCTCGCCACTTACGCCTTGGAGATCTTGTCATGCCCCGCAGCCAGCGTTCTGTCCGAACGTGTGTTCAGCGCTGCTGGTGGTGTGCTGACAGATAAGCGCACGCGGCTCTCCACTGATAATGTAGACAGACTCACGTTCATAAAGATGAACAAATCATGGATCCGAAAGGACTTTTCTACCCCTGTGTCATCCTGGGGAGAGTAAAAGCTTGATGATTTGTTAAAATCACCTCACCAACCATTTTAAGCTTTCAAATTACTAATCATGTTTATCTGTATCTTGGTTGGAAAATAATTTGGGCCTTGTAGCAGTGTGCAGTACTGATTTTATTAGACCATCTATACTAAACTCCACCAGATTTAAAATTACTAATCATGTTTATCTGTATCTTGGCTGGAAAATAATTTGGGCCTTGTAGCAGTTTGCAGTACTGATTCTATTAGGCCATCTATACTAAGCTCCACCAGCTTTAAAATTAATAATAATTTTTTGTTGCATCTAGCCCGGAAAATAATCTTTGGGCTCCTAGATGCGCAAGACACATGAGTGCCTTCTTGCTGCACTACCTGCAACATGACCCTCAGATTGTCAGTATTCAAAATAATCCTGACTACTGGGTTACCACACTCTTAGATCCCCTACACTCTTCGATCAACCTTTTCATTTTAATAAAGAACAAAAAAATGGTCATTTTTGAAATTATAAGCATTAGCAGGTTATTAGAAACTGAAATCAAACAGTTTTCAACTCAAAACTTTATTCTAGGTGATGTTACATTTGCACATAGCACCCCTTGTTCGAAAGGAGCTTCTGAACTCTCTCGTCCATTGAATTTGTCAGGTTTTGGATGGTTTCTGCCTCAATTGTTTTGCATGAGGACAGAATACCCTCCCAGAGCTGTTGCTTAGATGTGAACTGCCTCCCGCCATCATAGACACTACTTTTGATGATGCTCCCGAGGTTCTGAAGGGGGTCGAGGTCAGGGGAGCATGGGGGTCACACAATAAGTTTGTCCCCTTTTATGCCCATATCAGCCAGAGATGCAGATGTGGTATGTGCAGAATGAGACGGTGCATTATCATGCATGAAAATGATCTTGCTGCGGAATACACGGTTCTTCTTCTTGAACCATGCCAGGAAGTGCTGTTTGAGAAAATCCACATACATTATGGAGTTCATCTTTACCCCTTCAGGGATCCTAAAGGGGCCGACAATCTCTCTCCCCATGATTCCAGCCCAAAACATTACTCCACCTCCTCCTTGTTGGCGCCGTAGCCGTGTTTGCATGGGGTGTCCATCAACCAGCCATACTCCACTACATCCATCTGGACCATCGAGCGTTGCACGGCACTCATCAGTGAACAAAACAGTTTTGAAGTCAGTCTTCATGTATTGTTTGGCCCACTGGAGCCGTTTCTGCTTGTGTACAGTCGATAGAGGAGGTCGACAGGATGGCTTACGCGCAGCTGCAAACCTCTGAAGGACCCTGCATCTTGTTGTTCGGGGGACGTTGGAGGCACCAGCTGCTTCAAATCTTGTCTGCTGCTATGACAAGGCTTTTTTGCCGCTGCTCTTTTAACCTGACGTAATTGCCTGTAGGAAAGAGTCCTCAATTTTCCCTTATCAGCACGCACACGTGTGTACTGTGAATCAGCTACATACTTCTTGATTGTGCGATGATCAGGATGAAGTGTCTTGGCAATGTTGATTGTAGTCATGCCTTGACCTAAACACTCCACAATTTGTTGCTTCTCAGCAGCCGAAACATCCTTTTTCTTTCCCATTTTGGCAGAAAATGTAGGCTGCTTAATAATGTGGGATAGCCCTCTTAAGTACTCTTGCCTTTCATTGGACACACCAGCCAAACTAATTAGCACAGGTGTCTGCAATTGCTTACAGTGATATAAAGAGCCCTGACACACATCACCATCAATGAGTTTAACTGACAAACAAAAAAATTCTTACCTTATCACTCCTAAACACTTTTTGCATAATAATTTGGAACACAGTGTACATGTGCTTTTCCACAAAACACCAGTGGTTCACGTAGTGAATCTTACAGTTCTAACTTGCCAACCGTGGTCAGTATGGAGTTGTTCAATAAAGGGCCCAAAATTAAGATAACATAGACGGGAGAGGTCTCTATGAATACGAATTCCTAAGTATTTGATACCCTGTGAGGGCCAGGCAAAGGGAAAGTTGGACTGGATGGAATCCTGTATGGATTTGGGGAGGGAGACATCGAGGGCCTCAGACTTCGCTGTATTGATTTTAAAATTTGACCATGTAACAAAGTGATCTATTTCAGCCATAATAGCAGGGATGGATATATGTGATTGAGTGATATATACTAGGACATCATCAGCAAATGCAGAGCACTTGTACTCGGTGCCTCCCACCTCAATCCACTTAATATTGGGGTTATGGCGAATTGATGAGAGCAGGTGCTCCATCACTAGGATGTATAAGAGAGGGGACAGAGGACATCCCTGCCTTGTCCCATTGGTGATTATGAAAGGTGATGAAAATGTTCCATTTATCTTCAGCCTAGGTGACATATTGCGATACAGGGCCGTGATTTTGCCTATAAAAGGGTCCCCTAAACCCCTACCCCAAGCTTTTTAAGAGAATAATATATGGTGTGCCAGGAGACTCTATGGAATGCTTTCTCAGCATCCAATGAGAGTATCTAATTACAATTTTTTAACTGCATGTAGCCCAGGAAATACTTTGTGCCTAGTAGCAGTGTCTGCTTGTCAGCGGATTATCCCAGCTTTTAAGCAAGCTACACCACCTGTAGTTTGGACACTTAATTTTTTCATAGGAAATGGTTCGGGCCCCCGGGACACTCAGTGAAGAGCATCGGGGAGGCACCACAAGGCACAGGGGCTGGGACTGGCGGTAGGACGCCTTGCGGTGGACTGCCAAGCTCGATCCTTATAAAAGCTTTTTAACTGCAGCAGCTTTAGTGGACGCTACTGGAGCTGGGACTCTTTTTATTATTAAAATACAAAAACACATACAAAACACAAAAACCAAACCACAAATACAAACATTATAGAACAAACCAAAAATCCTACAAGACATAACCTAAAATCTGAAATTATATAGAGTCCAACAGAAACATACGACACAAGAAGTCCACATCCTCCAGGAGACTCCCTAGGAGACCCTCCAGCAAGGGAAGACCCTCCATACCTCGAGGGTGCGCCCTAAAGCGCACCCGACCCCTAACATGCACAACATTTATACCTGCACATTCATGCCTAACCCCCTTACAAAAAGGAAAAACTGAAAACTGGCCATTCACCAAAAATAATAGATAGGTCACCTGGCCAAAAACTTACTCTGTAACGCTACAACACAGAAAACCCCCCTTTTTTTTTTTTTCCACCACCATTTTTTAAACACCCAAGGTCCCAAGAAAGTCTGTGGCCTTATCACAGCGAGGTCCCACGAAAGTTTGTGGCCATTAGATGCACACGTAATGGGTACTTTTTCCCGCATCCCGTAGGACGTCCATTTTCCCAAAACCCCTCCCCCCCCCTGAAACCACCCACCCAACCAACACTAACCCCCCCGCGCAAATTACACATACATAAAATACACAACACAACTATACATGTACATACACTACACATCATAACCATAGCAATAACACAACATAACAATAGCACAAAAAAAAACAAAAAAACTGACCATATCCATGAAACCAAACGTCAGACCCAAGTTCAGTGCTTGCAAGCCCTATATTCGGGTTTCCAATACCATAAAACAAAAGCTACAATGTGAGGGGAGTAGCCCACCACCAGGAAACTGGAGACTACCGAGGCTCTCACCCTAATCTAATACCCAACACCCTGTCCCTCCCTATTAAAGAAGAAGAAAACCTCTCCCTACCGCCTTACCAATCTTTCCCTACCTGTCCCTACCTGTCCCTCTCTGACCCTCACTACCAACCTAAAGCTAACTACCTATCCCTGAAGACTGTCCCCGTCTGTCCCTCCCTGACCCTACACAACTATCTGACCCTACAAATAAATATAAAATATAGAAAGGGACTAGACTAACCCTATCACAGACACACGTACCCTAACTCTCCCTAGGGCACATTAAAAGAGAACCCCCTCCATAGAAGGGAAGCCCTCCCTGCACCCAGCCTCTCATACTCCAGCGAGCACATTTTTGCAGGTCACCCAGGATGTTCCTAATCACCTCTTCCTGGGGGAGGGCTTTCTGCTGGGTGGACACCAAACACCGTGCATTCCACGTGTAAAACCTAGTCACTAAGCTAACTAAGAAAACCGTGCCCCGATCTCGGCCACCAAGGGACCTGAATGCCCCATAGGCCCACTCCGCATAGGAAAGGCTTGCCAGCCAAGGCCAGCCAATGGAAGCACCCACCCTGCTGTAGACCTCTGTATTAAAGGGACACCGAAGCAGGAAGTGCTCCATGCTTTCAAGCATGCCGCCACACTCCTCGCGGGGACAATCCCGGTCATCAGAGTTCCTGTACTTCAGGTTGTCCCTCACATACAGTCTCCCATGGAAGCAGCGCCAAGCCAAGTCCCAAACCTTCACGGGGATCCGTTTTGAGTTCAAAAGCCCGAGCATCACCTCCAGATCAGAGCTTGGGCGCCAGGGGCTTCTGGAAGTGGGTCAACAGAACCCTATTGTCAAGTAGTTTTCTCGACAAGGTCCTGATCTCCCACACTCCCAGACCCCACCTGCGGATCACCTTCAGAACCGGGGTAGCGTAAGCCGGAAGATGCCCATGAGGCGTTCGCAGGTCCTTCACCTGCCCTCCCGTCTCCCATTCCTGGAAGTAAGGCTGAAACCACCCCCTACAGGAGAATACCCATGGAGGAGCCCTCCCTAACCAGAGGTTGGCGATGTTAGCCTTAAGAAAGGTGTTTACTAAAAACACCACCGGGTTGACCATACCCAACCCTCCTAGTCTCCTCGTGCGGTACGTGACCTCCCTCTTGATTAGGTTCAGCCTATTCCCCCACAATTGCTGGAAGAACAAGCTGTAGACCCGTGCCCAAAGAGGCTCTGGCAAAATGCAAATGCTGCCCAGGTATATTAGTAAAGCAAGCAAATACCCCTTGGCCAGGCTAACCCTTTCCCTCAGGGTCAAGGACCAACCCTTCCACTGATCCACCTTCTGGGCGGCAATCTTCAGTCTGCCCTCCCAATTTTGATGGGGATAATCCCCCGGGCCGAAACTGATGCTTAGAATCTTTGCTGTGGCCTGAGGCCCTGGAAGGGTGTCTGGGAGATCAAAACTTGGATCTCCCCCTCCCAGCCAGAGACTCTCACACTTATCCCGGTTGATCATGGACCCGGATGCCACCGAGTAGCGGTCAACCTCAGACATGACCCAATCCGCCTCCTCCCTCGAGGATACAAAAAGGGAAACATCGTCGGCGTACACCACTACCCTCAAGGTGGCCTCTGACTCCGCCCGGTCCATCCCGACTTCCACCAACAGTCCACGCTCCACCCTCCTTAGAAGGAAGTCGATCGCGAACACGTATAACAGTGGGCTCAGAGGACAGCCCTGGCGGACACCAGACTTCACCTCAAAAGGGTGTCCAACCCAACCGTTCACAAGCGGAAAAGTCTCTGCCCCATTGTATGACACTCTTAACCAATCAACAAACCTCCCTACCTCAGTAGGACGGACCAGAGGTACTCATGGTTAACCCGGTCAAAGGCCTTCGCCTGATCTAAAGACAGCAAGTACCCCTTCCAGTGACCTGCCCTACCCTGCTCCACTGCCTCTCGGACACCGAGCACAGCACTAAAAGTACTGCGGCCTGGAACAGAGCAGTGCTGGGCCCCCGAAAGGAGCTGAGGCGCAAACTTCACCAACCGGTTAAAAAGCACCTTTGCCAGAACCTTTCGGTCCTTATTGAGAAGCGCTATGGGACGCCAATTCTCAATATGGGACGAGTCTTTACCCTTTGACAGAATAATCAGGGCAGACTTCCTCATTGAACCAGGCAGAATGTCCGAGGAGAGACATTCATTAAAGACCTCAGTCATGAGGGGCACCAAAGTGTCCCTAAAAGTCCTGAAAAACTCAGATGTTAAGCCATCCGGACCAGGCAATTTCTTGGGCCGGAGCCCATCAATGGCCCGTCTCACTTCCTCTTCCTTGATCACCTCTGTCAGAACATGAAGAGAGGGGTCATCCCATGGCTCAGGGATGGCTTCAACCAGGAAAGCCGACATCTCATCCCGATCAGTATCCCTCCTCCCCAAGAGGTGTGAGTAGAAGGATCTGACCACCTCCAGGATCCCTGATTTGGATCTGTTCAGGGATCCTGTACTGTCGGTCAGTCCCGTTACCACTTTGCAATTCACTGACATCCTGCAGTTCCTGTAGGGGTCAGGCGAGAGGTATTTCCCAAAATCCCTTTAAAAAAGCAAGGACGTGTGCCTATCATACTGACACCTCTTGAGCAAGGCCTTCACCCTGGAGATTTCCTCACGGTCCCCTCCAGTCGAGACGAGCTGCTCGAGTTTCCTCCCCAGATCCCGATACAGGGGGTACTTGTTCAGGACTCTGAGGCTCGAGAGCTGACGGAAGAACTTTGCGACCCTTTTTTTGAAGATCTCCCACCACTCAGACTTACTGCTACAGAGACCCTAGAGAGGTACCTGGCTCTGAAGAAACTCCTCAAAGGATTGTCTCACCTCCGCTTCTTCCAACAGGGACGAATTCAGCTTCCTTAGGCCTCTCCCCATCCGGGGGTTCTCTGTAACATTCAAAGAAAATAAAATAAAACAGTGGTCAGAGAATTCCACCTCAACAGCGAACACTGCAGAAGAGACGGCTTCCTCCTTTAAAAAAACCTATCTATCCTAGACCTACTGCTACCCCTATGAAAGGTGAAACCCCCGTGACCTGGGGTGTGCCGGATGTGGACATCCACCAGGCGAGCTTCACTCACTATACTACTCAAGGCTATAATATCATAAGCCAGCCGGTCTCCAGGGCCTCCCCTATCATGGGATCTAGTTATAGTGTTAAAATCCCCACCGAAGACTACCTGCCGGCTTGTAAAAAGATAGGGCTTGACCTTCAGGAAGAGACATTTACGGTCCCACTTGGACTGCGTGCCATAGATATTAATGAGCTGAAGCTCTTGTCCCCTCATGAAGACGTCAAGAACCAAGCACCTCCCCATTTCTACCTCAATCACCCGTCTGCATTCCACCAAAGCAGCCTTAAAAAGGACCGCTACCCCGCTATACGGCTCGGCCGCAATAGACCAGTATGAGGGCCCACTCCTCCACTCTCTTTTTGCTTTATAAATGGCCCCCATGTCCGTTAGTCTGGTCTCCTGCAAGAATAAAATGTCAGCCTCAACTCATGTGAAAAAATCAAAGGCCGTAAATCTGGCCACATCTGACTTAATGCTGGCGACATTAATCGACGCCAGAGTCAACGGGGTAGGTTCCGCCATCATGGGTGATTGAGTTAGATGGCCTTCTTTTTAACCGCACCCCCAGTTTTCCTATTAACCTCGCCGTCCGAAGAGAAGCCCGAGCCTCCCCTCCGCTCCAGCGACACGGAGGTGTCCATATCACCCGATGACACCCCCTTCCCAGTAACGGATTCCTCACCTCTGGACCCCGGGACAGTCCCCCCCCAGAGGAATGCGAGTCCTCCGGAAGACGGACCCCGCCACTCCCTGAAGGAGTCCCAGATGTTACAACCAGTCCCTCACCCCCGACCTCCGACACAGCAGAGTAGTCAAGGGTTTGGAACTGGTTGGAGAGGGGGATCAGAGGGGAGCCGGTGAGCCCTTCCGTGGGTGCCTTAACAGCCAGGGGGGGGGCTTTAGATTTTTTTGCCCCTTTTTTGTTCTTCCTCCTCCGACTCTTACTGTCACCTGATTTTTTAGGCTGCTCCACCACCTCCTCATCCAGACATTCATACTGGGAGGAGTCATCGGGAGCAGCCACCTCCTCCCTCTCCATCCTCCTGATCTCCTCGCTCACCGTTTCCTCCCCCAGGGCCTCAGGGGCTCCGGCTGCCACTTCCGGGGAGGGGACATTCATCACCCCAGTTGCCTGAGGCTTATCCTGCCCCCTACCCCCACGGCGTCTCACCTGTTGTCACTGGTGGGCAGATGTCCTGGCCTCACCTTCCCTCACTGGCCCCTCAGCTCCTCTCCCGCCCCCACCTTCAGTTCCAGCAGAGGATGCACCACTTGGGACCACCCCACGGCTCTCCCCCACCTGACCAGAGATGGTGTTGGAAAAGGAGCGGGGGCAGCGGCTATACGGGTGACCTAGATCACCACACAGGTGGCACCTAATGTCACCACAGGCCGCGGCCAGATGACCTATCCCACCACACAAGGCACATTTCTGCACCTTGCAGCCCGCGCTGAAGTGGCAGGGATCACCGCACCTGTGGCAGACCTTCGGTTGCCCCTGGTAGAAGACCAGGATTCCGTCCCTCCCCAGGAATGCTGAGAAGGGGATGTGGGTGACAGTACCGCCTGAGACCTTCAACTTCACCATGAAGGTCCAGCCCACTGACGAAATGCCAAACTCGTCCCTGTTCTTTTTCGGGACATCCGCAACCTTCCCATAACGGGACAGCCAAGTCATTATATCCACTCCAGAGAGTGACTCGCTGTTGGTCAGAACGGTCACTCTCTTAACACCATTTTGGCGAGACACCGCCTGTACTGCAAAGTCTCGCCAGCCGGGTTCCCCTTTCACCAGCTCAAAATTCGACCAGAAAAGCTCTAAGCCCTCTGGCCGAACAAAACTGATGGGGGTACCAAAAGGATGGATCAGGGCAAAAATGTCAATCGCCCTGAAATCCATCTTTAGGAGGAGCTCCACGACCTTCGCTCTTGGCGGGCACACTTCACTGCCCCTCCACCGAAGACGGACTACATTCCTCCTGGCCACCCCCTGCCCGGCTGTCGGAAGGGACCATACTGTCTCCCCCTCCCTTTTATCTTGGAAGGCGGCCAGGCCATGCCTATCTAGCCAATAGGCCAGGTCCACCTCTCTTCCCTCTACCTCGATCGCCCGTTCTCCCTTTTTGAGGGCCACTAGGAAACGGCATCGCAAGTCACCGTCCCCGAGGTCCAGAGGTGAGGAAGCCCCAAGAGAAACCCCCGAGGCCCCGGCTGTTACCCCCGCATAGGACCGGGGACTCGCAGCCGGGGGGGCAGATGGACCAGCCCCCTCCCCATGCCCCCCACTACTACAAGCCACTCCACTCTCCCCCCCGCCACAGACTTACCAACATTCTTATCCACAACCGTAGATACACCCATGCCATCCTCATCCACACCAACATGCGCCCCACTCACATGCACACTGGGGTCACTATTATTCTTTCCATGGGATTCTTTATTTTTCCCACCACCGCCACCTACTGGTGGCAACTTCCCTGCTGGGGGGTTCTGGGAGCCAAGCGCCGCCGGCCCTTTAAGGACCACACTGCACGGCTTAAGATGTGCTGCCTCCAGACTCCCAGCATGCACTGTGCCTCCTTTCACAGGAAGGAGGCCAGGAGCAGCACCACCCCCAACCACCGCCGAAGCACCCTTGGATGCCCGCACAGCCAGAGCCTCTGCCCCAGGTAAGCCCCCAGACACAGGGGACCCTGATAGGCAGGCACCCACACCATTTACCTCTGCAACAACTGTAACACCACTGCTCCCAGCAACCAGCGCTGTTTGTGCTAAGCTCCACCCCCTTTCGATGGAGCCCCGCCCCATGGGCGGGGTCTGCCCATGAAGCCACACACCCCGCACCTGGTGGCACGCTGCGGCTCTCTGAGGCCACGCCCACCGGCGCTGGGGATGCCGGGGTGGCTACACCCCCCAAAACCGGCCGTGCCGGAGCCCCTGAAGCTGACCCGGAGCCGGGTCTACTCACAGGGGCCCCTGGGCAAGTAGCACCAGTTCCTTGGGGCACAGCACCCCCCAGCGTCACACCCTGGCCACAAAGAGCCTGGACCCAGCAGCTCCTACGGCCGGCACCAGGCTAGGCCACTCCCCCTTAGCATCCACTGGCGGCGGAGCCCCCCGCACCGACCCATTGCTGGGCCCCTGCGCAGGGGTCCCCGACCTCGCCGCGGATCCCGCCAGCAGAGCAGGCCCCGCCACCTTTATCTTATGAGACGGCCGTACAGGAGCCGCAGGCCCCGCACCCTTACTCCTAGCAGGTGCCTGGGTCCCCTAATGTGATCCAGACTTTTTTTCAGATCCGTGCGTGAGGGACGAAGACACCCCAGCACACGCGGCCGGAGATGCGGCCCCGGCTGCAGGTGCTCCACCAGTAGCACAGGGGGCAGCGGCAGATGTACACGCCATCCCCTGTACGCCAGCAGGCGCACCAGGCGCCAGGCCAGTCCCCCCTTTCACAGGGGATTCAGCCCGAGCACCACCACTGGTGTTAACCACCGTCAGGCCGCCCTCCGTGCCATGCACCATATCAGACACATCCGCCCCACCACCTCCATTACTACCAACAGAGGCAGCACTCTGTGTGCCATGGCCTATGCTCTCCCCACTCCCTCGCTGCAGACCCACAACAGGGCCCGAGCCGGGGTGGGTAGCGGGTGCCACACAACGGGACAGGGGGGCCCCAGGAAGGGGACATACACAAACTTGTGCGCGACCGATATTTTTTTCTGCTACTTCTTTGCCTTTCTCTTCTTCCCCCTCCCGGGTGCCTCATCCTCGCAGATCTCATCCCCGAACGCAAGCTGACCAAAGAGAACCGGGGACTCAATCTGCTGGATCTGCTGCATCCTCCCCCTCGCTCCCGCTGCCCTCTGAAGGGCTAGAATCAGATGGGAGAGCCATCTGCTCGGGGGCATTCCCGCTGTGCGATGCCTGGAGATCACTTACCAGGCCACCAGACGGTGGGTAAGGTGCTATCTCCTCTTCTTCCATGTCATCCTCCTCCACCGCCTGGCCAGGGCTCCATGACCCCTCCAGAGCCCCACCGGTCATGGCTCTGAACCGGTCCTCATTCTCCAGCTTCTCTTTGAAGGGACCCGCTCCGGCCAAGATGGTGCACCGGCGGTCCTCCAGGTCTTGAATGGACCGCTTGATCTTCCGGATCGTGGCAGATAGCCCAGGCTTCTTGCTGCTAGAGGCCCTTTCGGACCTCTCCTGGGCTACCCTCAACTGCCCCCAGTGGGATTTTAGCCTTTTAGAGGCGTCCTCATACTCGCAGAGGTGCGTGTGTATGCGGGAGACATAGCTGACGGTTGCCTCCTTAGGTATCTTGGTGCCCCAAACAGGGGGCCCCTCCGCAGCACCTCTGCTCGTACTCGACCCACCTCCAGGGGAAGGAGCTGCCACGGTCACGGCCCCAGGGGTCCTCCTCAGATGAGTCCTCATCCCAGGTCCTTTGCCAGATTCCTGACCAGCTCTTCCGGACCTTGCCGAGCTGGAAATCCTCCCACCTCCCGCCAGCTTGGACCGGGAGGTGGGAGCAGGGGACCCAGCCCCAGAGGCCAGTCCCCGCGCAAGTCTCCTTTCCTGGGAAGGGGGCAGGCAGAAAGTCCCAGGTGAAAATCCTCCCTTCCCAGGAGCTCACACACAGCAGCACACGACAGGTAGGCTCCTCCTCTTCCACTTCCTGTTACCGCAGCTGCTTGCATCAGACTTGCCCTTCAATAGATCCTTGTAAAAGGATTTAAAGTGTACTCATTCAAATTAGAGAGACAATTTAAATTAAAAAGATTACACCTGCCTCCACCGCAGGGGGGCTCGCTCGACCCACCAGCGGACAGGCACCAGTATTGGGAGAGGGGGGCTGGCCGTCAGGGTCCACCGCGGCTCTGGCACAAACCTGGCGACACAGAGGTGGCACGGGCAGGAACGGACTGGCCGTGTCGGCTTTGCACTTTTTTGGTTTTAGAAGGGCATGACATGCCTATATCTGTGTCTCCCCCTCCTTTTACTCCTCCACCTCTTTTCTTTTTGCATGACTATATGTACTTGTCACTTTTCCATGTGTTAGTTGTGTCTTCTGAGCAGTTTGTCAACTTTTGGACCCCTTTGAAGTGTTTTCTATGTGTTTTCTATGTGTTTCTGTGTGTTTTTGTTTGCCTGCCATTGGTTTTAACGGTGTTCGATTGTGTTCGATGAACAGTTCGACGAACAGTTCGGCGAACATACGGGTGTTCGACGAACCGAACCGAACTCGAACACTACGGGGGTGGCTCAACACTAGTGATGAGCGAGCATGCTCGCTACTGCTCGGTGCTCGCCCGAGCATCTCACTGCTCGAGATGCTCGGTGATCACCGAGTATTTCCGGGATTGCTCGGTGGGAGCTCGGGTCTCCTCCCTGCATGATTGGCGCTCTTTAGAGCACCAATGAACATGCAGGGATTGCCTGCCACTTACTGTAATGCCTTAGCCATGTTGGTTGTGGCATTACAGTGATTGGCTGGCCGCACAGCGTCATCAGGTCTATATCAGACTTGGCGCCACCATGCTCATCACAGAGTCACTCTGGAATCAGACAGTGTATGGAGAGGTGCTGCTGAGCTAGGGAGAGATTTGCTTGTTTCAAGTTAGTGTAGGTGTACAAAACTGTATTAGGGACACATATCCATCTCAATAAACAGTCCTTCTGAGGACTAATCCATCTTCAGAGATATCAGGCAGGCAGTGTATGTAGGCAGGCAGGCAGTGTATATAGCAGACTGCAGTGCATATAGCACAAGAGGCTCCATTCCAGTTCTGTCTGCTGCTGCTGCTAGATATTTCTAGAAATAGGCCCAGGTCTCAGGGGCCAGGAATAATTTTATTTTGGATCTTAATCCTCATTATTTGCTTAAAAAGCAATCCAGAGAACACAGTTTTTCTGCGCCATTTGCTTGTTGGCACTGCAGAATACAGCCAGGTACAATTCTTATTACAGCACTAAAAATCCAGCTATTTAAAATTGTGGTTTGTCCATCACACGGATCACATATAATTGCACTGAAAATACCGCCATTTCTAGCCTCCATTAACAATTTGTTTCAGTGTGTCAGTGTAGCAATTGACACCAGTTTGCTGTTCAAAATTGTTGCAAAGGCAAATAAAATAATGGGATGCATTAAAAGAGGCATAGATGCTCATGAGAAGAACATAATTTTACCTCTATACAAGTCATTAGTGTGACCACACATAGAATACTGTGTACAGTTCTGGTCTCCGGTGTATAAGAAAGACATAGCTGAACTAGAGCGGGTGCAGAGAAGAGCGACCAAGGTTATTAGAGGACTGGGGGGTCTGCAATACCAAGACAGGTTATAACACTTGGGGTTATTTACTGTGGAAAAAAGAAGGCTTAGGGGTGATCTTATTACTATGTACAAGTATATGAGGGGACAGTACAAAGACCTTTCTACTGATCTTTTTACTCTGAGGCCTGAGACGGGGACAAGGGGGCATCTTCTACGTCTGGAGGAAAGAAGGTTTAATCATAATCACAGACGGGGATTCTTTACTGTAAGAGCAATGAGACTATGGAACTCTCTGCCGCATGATGTTGTAATGAGTGATTTACTGTTAAAATTTAAGAAGTGCATGGATGCCTTTCTTGAAAAGTATAATATTACAGGTAATACAGTATATACTAGATTCCTTGATAGGGAGTTGATCCAGGGAACTAGTCTGATTGTCGTATGGAGTCGGGAAGGAATTTTTTTCCCCCATGTGGAGCTTAGTGTTTGCCTTCCTCTGGATCAACATGTTAGGCTATGGGTTGAACTAGATGGACTTAGTCTTCCTTCAACCTTAAAAACTATGTTACTATGTTACTATGTAAAATAGTTACCTACAGGCCAGGTATTTAAAACTGTGGCTGTGGTTTGTCCGTCACACAGATCACATATAAGTTTGCTCCAAATTCAGTCATTTGTAGTAAGCATGGAAGATATTGTCCTCCATTTAAATTGGACAAGACACGTGGCAAGATACGGGGAAGTGGACGTGATGGAGATGATGGTGCCTGCAGAGCCGAGGCCGTGGGCAAGCTGAAATTGTGCCACAACAAACACAATTATCTTCTAGCTCAACCTTCCTGTCCCAAATAATAGGGTACCGCAGAACATCACAATTGAACACAGAGCAGTGTCAAAAGGTTGTTGGTTGGATAGCAGATAATGCTTCCAGTCACTAAGCCATCACCACCACCACCACCCTGTCTTCCACACGGTCAAGTCTCAGTAGCTGTGAGTCTGGACCGCATATTCCTCACCCTGAACCTCCTTCCTCCCACCATGTCGAGTTCCCAGAGACAACTGATCCCACACTTGGACATTCCGAAGAGCTGTTCACTTTTCCATTTATAGATTCAGGCCTCTTTCTCGGTCCACTTGAAGGGGGCAAGAGGAGATCGCATGTAGCGATGCACAAATATTTGAGCAGCCACGGTCACATGAAGGCGACGGTGGGAAAGTGTCACAAGAGGTGGATGATGATGAGACACAATTGCCAGAAATTCAGGAGGAGGACCAGAGTAAAGAAGTGGAAGACGAGGTGGTGGATGATATAATAACTGACCCAACCTGGCAGAAGGACATGGAGAGCGAGGACAGCGCACAATGCTGAAGAGTTGTGGACAGCTCAGAAAGAGTAGGCAGATATGAGGCTCACACCGCTGAACCTACAGCCAGGCAAGGTCGTGTGTGACAATGGCCGGAACCTGGGGGCGGCTCTGAGGCGAGGCGAGCTCACACACGTACCATGCCTGGCCCATGTGCTTAACCTCGTGGTTCAGCAGTTTCTCAAATCCTACCCGGAGCTGCCAGATCTGCTTGTTAATGTAAGCCGCCTGTGTGCCCATTTTAGAAAGTCACCTACAGCTTCTACAGCACGCCCTTGCCATTTTTCAGCAGCGTTTGCAGCTTCCAGCTCACAGACTAGTATGTGATGTCCCCACGAGTTGGAACTCTGCACTGCAGATGTTGGGAAAGATTTGTGAGCTGAAGAGGGCAGTTGTTGAGTAGAGATGAGCGTTGTTCGACTCGAACTGTTCGCCAATCTCAAATTCGAGCTGTTTTGGGTGGTGTTCGAGCCGTTCGGCGAACACGAACGATTTGAGAAAAATTCGGCTGTTCGAGGTTATGTTCGACAACTGTTCGTGCACCAAAATCATAACTGGATTTTTTCTCAGTAATGATGAAAATTAATGTTAATACACAGTTTGAGTGTACAGCGGGGTGGGGGGAGGGGCAGGGGATGGATCTCTGCAGGAATAATGAAGATCTCCATTTTTTTTTCTCTTTCCCGCATTTAAAGTGGGGAGGTGCAATCTGTCAGCCTATCAGCAGCACACACACGGAGCGAAGTGCTTTTTTTCACACAAGCAAGGGCATGTGTCAATGGCAGTGTATGTCACATGTCCTTGCCCTATAAGACCAAGCCATTTTCCACGTCGCCACCATTTTCTCACTGCTGCAGCTGCGTGTTAGACGGCACCGCTATTTTTTTCTGCATCTACCTCTGAAAAAATATTGGGCTTCTAGCTGTGTGTGGGTCTTGTTCTATTAATCCATCTCTACTGACCTCCATCAGGTTGCAAACTGAATATAATTTTTTTCTGCATCTAGCTCTGAAAAAATATTTGGCCTTCTAGTAGTGTGTCGGACTTTCTCTATTAGTCCATCTATACTGACCTCCATCAGGTTGCAAATTGAATATAATTTTTTTCTGCATCTAGCTCTGAAAAAATATTTGGGCTTCTAGCAGTGTGTGGTACTTGTTCTGTTAGTCCATCTATACTGACCTCCATCAGGTTGCAAACTGAATATAATTTTATTCTGCATCTAGCTCTGAAAAAATATTTGGCCTTCTAGCAGTGTGTGGGACTTGTTCTATTAGTCCATCTATACTGACCTCCATCACGCTGCAAACTCAAAATAATTTTTTGTCTGCATCTAGCTCTGAAAAAATATTTGGCCTTCTAGCAGTGTGTGGGACTTTCTCTATTAGTCCATCTATACTGACCTCCATCAGGTTGCAAATTAAAAATAATTTTTATCTGTATCTACCTCTGAAAAAATATTTGGGCTTCTAGCTGTGTGTGGGACTTGTTCTATTAGTCCATCTATACTGACCTCCATCAGGTTGCAAACTGAATATATTTTTTTCTGCATCTAGCTCTGAAAAAATATTTGGCCTTCTAGCAGTGGGTGGGACTTTCTCTATTAGTCCATCTATACTGACCTCCATCAGGCTGCAAATTAAAAATAATTTTTATCTGGATCTAGCTCTGAAAAAATATTTGGCCTTCTAGCAGTGTGTGGGACTTTCTCTATTAGTCCATCTATACTGACCTCCATCAGGTTGCAAATTCAAAATAATTTTTTGTCTGCATCTAGCTCTGAAAAAATATTTGGCCTTCTAGCAGTGTGTGGGACTTTCTCTATTAGTCCATCTATACTGACCTCCATCAGGCTGCAACTTAAAAATAATTTTTATCTGCATCTACCTCTGAAAAAATATTTGGCCTACTAGCTGTGTGTGGGACTTGTTCTATTAGTCCATCTATACTGACCTCCATCAGGTTGCAAATTCAAAATAATTTTTTGTCTGCATCTAGCTCTGAAAAAATATTTGGCCTTCTAGCAGTGTGTGGGACTTTCTCTATTAGTCCATCTATACTGACCTCCATCAGGCTGCAAATTAAAAATAATTTTTATCTGCATCTACCTCTGAAAAAATATTTGGCCTACTAGCTGTGTGTGGGACTTGTTCTATTAGTCCATCTATACTGACCTCCATCAGGTTGCAAACTGAATATAATTTTTTTCTGCATCTAGCTCTGAACAAAATATTTGGCCTTCTAGCAGTGTGTGGGACTTTCTCTATTAGTCCATCTATACTGACCTCCATCAGGTTGAAAATTAAAAATAATTTATATCTGCATCTAGCTCTGAAAAAATATTTGGCCTTCTAGCAGTGTGTGGGACTTTCTCTATTAGTCCATCTATACTGACCTCCATCAGATTGCAAATTAAAAATAATTTTTATCTGCATCTAGCTCTGAAAAAATATTTGGCCTTCTAGCAGTGTGTGGGACTTTCTCTATTAGTCCATCTATACTGACCTCCATCAGGTTGCAAACTGAATAAATTTTTTTTCTGCATCTACCTCTGAAAAAATATTGGGCTTCTAGCTGTGTGTGGGACTTGTTCTATTAATCCATCTATACAGACCTCCATCAGGTTGCAAACTGAATATATTTTTTTTCTGCATCTACCTCTGAAAAAATATTGGGCTTCTAGCTGTGTGTGGGACTTGTTCTATTAATCCATCTATACAGACCTCCATCAGGTTGCAAACTGAATATAATTTTTTTCTGCATCTAGCTCTGAAAAAATATTTGGCCTTCTAGCAGTGTGTGGGACTTGTTCTATTAGTCCATCTATACTGACCTCCATCACGCTGCAAACTCAAAATAATTTTTTGTCTACATCTAGCTCTGAAAAAATATTTGGCCTTCTAGCAGTGTGTGGGACTTTCTCTATTAGTCCATCTATACTGACCTCCATCAGGTTGCAAATTAAAAATAATTTTTATCTGCATCTACCTCTGAAAAAATATTTGGGCTTCTAGCTGTGTGTGGGACTTGTTCTATTAGTCCATCTATACTGACCTCCATCAGGTTGCAAACTGAATATATTTTTTTTCTGCATCTAGCTCTGAAAAAATATTTGGCCTTCTAGCAGTGTGTGGGACTTTCTCTATTAGTCCATCTATACTGACCTCCATCAGGTTGCAAATTAAAACTAATTTTTATCTGCATCTAGCTCTGAAAAAATATTTGGCCTTCTAGCAGTGTGTGGGACTTTCTCTATTAGTCCATCTATACTGACCTCCATCAGGTTGCAAACTGAATATATTTTTTTTCTGCATCTACCTCTGAAAAAATATTGGTCTTCTAGCAGTGTGTGGGACTTTCTCTATTAGTCCATCTATACTGACCTCCATCACGCTGCAAATTCAAAATATTTTTTTGTCTGCATCTAGCTCTGAAAAAATATTTGGCCTTCTAGCAGTGTGTGGGACTTTCTCTATTAGTCCATCTATACTGACCTCCATCAGGTTGCAAATTAAAAATAATTTTTATCTGCATCTACCTCTGAAAAAATATTTGGGCTTCTAGCTGTGTGTGGGACTTGTTCTATTAGTCCATCTATACTGACCTCCATCAGGTTGCAAACTGAATATATTTTTTTTCTGCATCTAGCTCTGAAAAAATATTTGACCTTCTAGCAGTGTGTGGGACTTTCTCTATTAGTCCATCTATACTGACCTCCATCAGGTTGCAAATTAAAAATAATTTTTATCTGCATCTAGCTCTGAATAAATATTTGGCCTTCTAGCAGTGTGTGGGACTTTCTCTTTTAGTCCATATATACTGACCTCCATCAGGTTGCAAATTAAAAATTATTTTTTGTCTGCATCTAGCTCTGAAAAAATATTTGGCCTTCTAGCAGTGTGTGGGACTTTCTCTATTAGTCCATCTATACTGACCTCCATCAGGTTCCAAATTCAAAATAATTTTTTGTCTGCATCTAGCTCTGAAAAAATATTTGGCCTTCTATCAGTGTGTGGGACTTTCTCTATTAGTCGATCTATACTGACCTCCATCAGGCTGCAAATTAAAAATAATTTTTATCTGCATCTACCTCTGAAAAAATATTTGGCCTTCTATCTGTGTGTGGGACTTTTTCTATTAGTCCATCTATACTGACCTCCATCAGGTTGCAAACTGAATATAATTTTTTTCTGCATCTAGCTCTGAAATAATATTTGGCCTTCTAGCAGTGTGTGGGACTTTCTCTATTAGTCCATCTATACTGACCTCCATCAGGTTGCAAATTCAAAATAATTTATATCTGCATCTAGCTCTGAAAAAATATTTGGCCTTCTAGCAGTGTGTGGGACTTTCTCTATTAGTCCATCTATACTGACCTCCATCAGGTTGCAAACTGAATATATTTTTTTTCTGCATCTGCCTCTGAAAAAATATTTGGGCTTCTAGCTGTGTGTAGGACTTGTTCTATTAGTCCATCTATACTGACCTCCATCAGGTTGCAAACTGAATACAATTTTTTTCTGCATCTACCTCTGAAAAAATATTTGGGCTTCTAGCTGTGTGTGGGACTTGTTCTATTAGTCCATCTATACTGACCTCCATCAGGTTGCAAATTGAATATAATTTCTTTCTGCATCTAACCCAGCCAATAGTTTTGGCCTAATACCACAGTTTGGCCACTCAGCTCTGCTCGGTTCCCATCTATTGTTTTTTTGTGCAAACAACTCCAGAGTTGTGAATTAGTTAACCACCAAAATGAGTGGAAAAAGGCCTTCTGCTGGTGGAAAGGGGAATAGGCATGTTGGGAAGGGGAAAATGGTTGTGTCCGTGGGGTAGGTGTTAAAGCAACAGTAACATCTGCAGAAGAAAGACCATCTTCCAGCCAAACTAAAATGTATACTTCTTTTAGCGGACAATGTGATAAGATCCCTTTCTTACGGCCACGCCAATCGCTACAAATTCCAGATGAGAAACCAGACAATGTAAACTGAGGTCTAAGATGGCAGACATACAAGAAACAGAGGCATGTTCACACTAGCAAAAAAGAAGCAAGACAAAAATATATCTCATACCCTACCATAATTATATATAAATGTAAAGCAAAATTGCATAATAAATATAGGGTACTTAGTGAACTATTTTTGATCAAAAAAAGTATACAAGCCGTCCCACCAGCGGCAAGGTGACCCTAAATTGGGACGGTACCTATACTGCCTATATTAAAAACCTTACTGTATATCAAAGTTATTACAGATGAGGCACAAAAACAGCAGGTGCTTCAACGGATATCAAGTGCTCCTTTAAGTGGGCTCTCCTCCACATCAACTTCAACATCACAAATACTCCAGTCCTCAAAGGTGTCACCCCAATCGCACTTGCTTCCTCACAGCTCCCAAATCTCCAGCTGCCCGTCTGAGTATGAGGTAGAACAGATGGTTGAGTCTGCAGAGCTGTTTACTCATACTATAGCCTGGGAATCAGAGGTCGACTCCAGCGCTTCTGTGAATCCAGACGAGGAAATGATCTGCACTGATGCCCAGAATCTTTATGAGTCGGATCCAGGACCAGACGCAGAAGGTTCTGACCATAATGTAGACCCTCATTCCCAAACTGTAACTCCTGTTGGTGGAGACAATGAGGAAGATGATGATGAGACTCAAATACCTGATTGGAGCGACAACTTTAGTTTTTTGTCAGGGCAGGAAGAGGTTGGCTCTGAGGACGACGGGTGTGATAATGCACAGGGTGATGATGATGAGGTTGGAGATCCCACTTACTGTCAACCCACAGTCAGCCAAGAGATGAGGTCAGCAGAGGAGGTGGAGGAAGATGCTAGTGACGACGAGGTCAGGTTGCGCCTTCCTGGACAGAGACGTTGTACTGGAAGCACGTCAACAACTGCATCCTCAAACACAACTCTGCCTCTCACCACAAGTCGTGGTGGCTCTTAAGGTCACATGGGTGCTAAGCCTTGCATAGCCTGGGCATTTTTTCAGATCGATAAAGATGACCCAACTCGTGTTATCTGTAACATTTGTCAGCAAAAGCTAAGTAGAGGCCAAAAAATACATAGTCTGAGTACTTCATGCATGAACCGGCACATGGACATGAAGCATAAGTTGCAGTGGGAAGCTCAGTGTGCTACAATGCGGCCTAGCCGGCCGGGCCAACCACCGTCTGCCATATCTTGTGCATCCGCGGCCTCTTCATCCTCTGTTACTGGGGGGACAGCAGTCACACCTGTTTTGGGGCGCAGACCTGCCACCTCTTTACCCGCAACAGCCAGCGTGATTGGCAGGTCATCATTTTCTTTGGAGGTGGTAACACCAGCTGGTGTTGAGCGCTGTCCGACATCGATAGCACCAACTTTGGATCAAGGCAACCTAACATGTCCGCCTGCATCTTCCTCACAGACCGGCAGTTTGCTGGGGACACCCTTATCAACCCCGTCTAAGCACAATAGCCAGCCCTCGGTCCCTCAGATGTGGACAAGTAAAAGATCATTTCCTCCTAGCAATGAGAAAGCTAAGAGGTTGAATTTCACCATCTGCAAGCTCTTGGCTACAGAAATGCTTCTTTTCCGGCTGGTGGACACAGAGGATTTTCGAGACCTTATGTCCGTCGCAGTGCCCCAGTACCAGATGCCCAGTCGGCACTACTTCTCAAAGAAAGGTGTGCCTGCGCTCCACCAGCATGTCGCACACAACATCACCGCTTCTTTGAGAAACTCTGTGTGTGACAGGGTGCATTTCACCACAGACACTTGGACGAGTAGGCATGGACAGGGGCGTTACATGTCGCTGACTGGGCACTGGGTAACTATGGTGACAGCAGGACAAGGGGCTGCTGTCCAAGTCTTGCCGTCCCCACGAGTTGTGCGTCAATCCTCTTTATGTCAAAGTTCCTCCACTGCTTCTGCCTCCTCAACCTCCTCTCGGTGTTCCACCTGCACCCAAAGCCTGTCTGGTCATGCCACAAGCTTTCTAACTGCGCAGAAGGGATCCTGCACACCTCCTTACTATGCTGGCAGTAGGGCTCAACGTCTTCAGGCGGTTTTTACTTTGAAATGTCTGGGAAATGTGAGTCACACAGCTGAGGAGTTGTGGTCAGCTCTGGAGAACCAATTTCATGAATGGTTGTCTCCACTGGACCTGAAACCAGGGAAGGTCGTGTGCGACAATGCTGCAAACCTGGGTGCGGCCCTTCGCCGGGGCAATGTCACACACGTGCCTTGTATGGCTCACGTGTTGAACCTGGTTGTCCAGCAATTTTTAGCCCACTATCCCAGACTAGATGGCCTTCTGCAGAGGGCACGGTCGCTGTGTGCTCACTTCCGCCGTTCACATCCCGCAGCTCAGCGACTTACATCTCTACAGAAGTCGTTGGGCCTGCCACTTCACCGGCTAAAATGCGATGTGCCTACCCGGTGGAATTCAACTCTGCACATGTTGCAGCGACTGTGGCAGCACCGACAAGCCCTGGTGCAATACGTTCTGAAGTATAGCCTGGGCCAACGAGCTCCAGAGGTGGGGCAAATCACGCTGGAGGAGTGGTCTCAGATCAGGGACCTATGCACCCTTCTGCACAGTTTTGAAATGGCGACGAAGATGTTTAGTGCTGACGATGCCATTATCAGCATGACTATTCCGGTGATTTACATGCTGGAGCACATGTTAAACAGAATTCGGAGTCAGGTGGTGGCACAAGAGGAGGTGGAGGAAGTAGAGGAGGAGGAGTTGTATGCGGAAGGGCTAACATCTACAAGGTCCAGACGGTCGGCAGCACCAAGGCGGCAGGCATGTGAGGGTGGGGGAGATGGTTTTACCAGGGCGCATGGTAGCAGAAAAACTAGTGAGGAAGGTGCAGGAGCCCAGGAAGAAGTGGAGGACGAACTGATGGAAGACTCATCAGATGAGGGAGACCTTGATCACATTTCTGTTGTGCGAGGTTGGGGGGAGAGGACAGAGGAAGGAAGCATGATTGTTACCTCGCCACCAACACAACAGGGACTTGGTGCTCCTGGATGCGCAACACACATGAGTGCCTTCTTGCTGCACTACCTGCAACATGACCCTCGAATTGTGAGAATTAGAAATAATCCTGACTACTGGGTTGCCACACTGTTAGATCCCCGGTACAAAAGTAAATTTGCAGAAATTATTCCTGCCATAGAAAGGGATCCACTCATGCAGGAGTATCAGCAGAGACTGTTGCAGAATCTTACATGTGCTTTTCCACAAAACACCAGTGGTGCACGTAGTGAATCTCACAGTTCCAACTTGCCAACCTTGGGACCGTCAAGTGTGCAGCACTCAAACCGTAACAGAACCACAGTATCTGCTGGTAACATCAATTTTGCGGAATCATTTCACCAATTTTTAGCCCATCCTTTGCAAGGCCACAGGAGACAAGAAGTCTGACACATAGTCAACGCCTAGAGACGATGGTACAGGAGTATCTCCAAGTAAACATTGAAGCCATGACTGTGTCACTGGACCCTTGCTCTTTTTGGGCTTCCAATCTGGATAAATGGCCGGAGCTAGCCACTTACGCCTTGGAGATCTTGTCATGCCCCGCAGCCAGCGTTCTGTCTGAACGTGTGTTCAGCGCTGCTGGTGGTGTGCTGACAGATAAGCGCACGCGGCTCTCCACTGATAATGTAGACAGACTCACGTTCATAAAGATGAACAAATCATGGATCCGAAATGACTTTTCTACCCCTGTGTCATCCTGGGGAGAGTAAAAGCTTGATGATTGGTTAAAATCACCCTACCAACCATTTTAAGCTTTCAAATTACTAATCATGTTTATCTGTATCTTGGCTGGAAAATAATTTGGGCTTTGTAGCAGTGTGCAGCACTGATTCTATTAGGCCATCTATAATAAGCTCCACCAGATTTAAAATTACTAATCATGTTTATCTGTATCTTGACTGGAAAATAATTTGGGCTTTGTAGCAGTGTGCAGCACTGATCCTATTAGGCCATCTATACTAAGCTCCACCAGATTTAAAATTAATAATAATTTTTAGCTGCATCTAGCCCGGAAAATAATTTTGGGGCTCCGAGATGCGCAAGACACATAAATGCCTTCTTGCTGCACTCCCTGTAACATGACCCTCATATTGTCAGAATTCGAAGTAATCATGACTACTGGGTTGCCACACTCTTAGATCCCCCAAACTTTTCGATCAACCTTTTCACTTTAATAAAGACCAAAAAAATGGTCATTTTTGAAATTATAAGCATTAGCAGGTTATTAGAAACTGAAATCAAACAGTTTTCAACTCAAAACTTTATTCTAGGTGATGTCACATTTTCACATAGGACCCCTTGTTCGAAAGGAGCTTCTGAACTCTCTCGTCCATTGAATTTGTCAGGTTTTGGATGGTTTCTGCTTCAATTGTTTTGCATGAGGACAGAATACCCTCCCAGAGCTGTTGCTTAGATGTGAACTGCCTCCCGCCATCATAGACACTCCTTTTGATGATGCTCCAGAGGTTCTGAATGGGGTAGAGGTCAGGGGAGCATGGGGGTCACACCATAAGTTTGTCCCCTTTTATGCCCATATCAGCCAGAGATGTAGATGTTTTATGTGCAGCATGAGATGGTGCATTATCATGCAAAAAAATGATCTTACTGTGAAATACACGGTTCTTCTTCTTGAACCATGGCAGGAAGTGCTGTTTGAGAAAATCCACATACATTATGGAGTTCATCTTTAGCGCCTTCAGAGATCCTAAAGGGGCCGACAATCTCTCTCCCCATGATTCCAGCCCAAAACATTACTCCACCTCCTCCTTGTTGGAGCTGTAGCCGTGTTTGCGTGGGGTGTCCATCAACCAGCCATCCTCCACTCCATCCATCTGGACCATCGAGCGCTGCACGGCACTCATCCGTGAACAAAACAGTTTTGAAATCAGTCTTCATGTAATGTTTGGCCCACTGGAGCCGTTTCTGCTTGTGTGAAGTGGATAGAGGAGGTCGACAGGATGGCGTATGCACAGCTGCAAACCTCTGAAGGACCCTGCATCTTGTTGTTCGGTGGACGTTGGAGGCACCAGCAGCTTCAAAAACTTGTCTGCTGCTATGACAAGGCTTTTTTGCCGCTGCTCTTTTAACCTGACGTAATTGCCTGTAGGAAAGAGCCCTCAATTTGCCCTTATCAGCACGCACACGTGTGTACTGTGAATCAGCTACATACTTCTTGATTGCCAAGACACTTCATCCTGATCATCGCACAATGTTGATTGTAGTCATGCCTTGACCTAAACACTCCACAATTTGTTGCTTCTCAGCAGCCGACACATCCTTTTTCTTTCCCATTTTGGCAGAAAATGTAGGCTGCTTAATAATGTGAGACAGCCTTCTTAAGTAGTCTTGCCTTTCACTGGACACACCTGCCAAACTAATTAGCACAGGTGTCTGCAATTGCTTACAGTGATATAAAGAGCCCTGACACACATCACCATCAATGAGTTTAACTGACAAACAAACACATTCTTCCCTTATCACTCCTAAACACTTTTTGCATAATAATTTGGAACACAGTGTACATGTGCTTTTCCACAAAACACCAGTGGTTCACATAGTGAATCTTACAGTTCTAACTTGCCAACCGTGGTCTGTATGGAGTTGTTCAATAAAGGACCCAAAATTAAGATAACATAGATGGGAGAGGTCTCTATGAATAGGAATTCCTAAGTATTTGATACCCTGTGAGGGCCAGGCAAAGGGAAAGTTGGACTGTATGGAATCCTATATGGATTTGGGGAGGGAGACATCGAGGGCCTCAGACTTCGCTGCATTGATTTTAAAATTTGACCATGTAACAAAGTGATCTATTTCAGCCATAACAGCATGGATGGATATATGTGATTGAGTGATATATACTAGGACATCATCAGCAAATAGAGAGCACTTGTACTCGGTGCCTCCCACCTCAATCCACCTAATATTGGGGTTATGGCGAATTGATGAGAGCAGGTGCTCCGTCACTAGGATGTATAAGAGAGGGGACAGAGGACATCCCTGCCTTGTCCCATTGGTGATTGTGAAAGGTGATGAAAATGTTCTGATGCACCCCCTGGGCCTTGGGACACCCGGAGCCGGACCCTTTTTGGTGGATGCTGGTGGTTGTAGTTTTCGTGGCGGCGACCCGGTTCCGTGGCTCAGGGTGGTCAAACCAGTAGCGGAACTATTTATGTGGTTTTGATGTTTAAATGTCCGACTACGCCACCCGTGGATTGCGGTCAGAGTGAACCGCCGCTGCAGGGAAGCCCGCTGAGGCTGGTGTTGTGGGTGCAGCAGAGTGTAGCATAACTCCCCACGGGAGGAGTATAGCCTCAGGGCAGTGTATGCGGAGGATGGGGGTGATGGTGCAGGGCAGCAGCAGTAACGACACGGAGTCAGTGATGCAGTCCAGGGCCTTTACTCACAGTTCTTATTATCCAGACCACGTCTGCAGGTAACGGCTGCCCACGTCGTACTGTGCTCACCAGGTGAGGGGCTCAGACAACTCCCAGATAACTTTGGAGCGCTTCACAGGACCCCCTTTGTGTGTCCTTTGTCTGGCCTTTCTTACCAACCCTTCTGTCCGGCTGCCTCGGGCCTCCTCTTGGAAAACTTGGCGCCAGTTTCCCTGACCCTATGTGGTGCCTTCCTAGCGGGTGTAGCGAGGGGCTGCGCCACATAAAATGTCACAGCCTCCGCTTTCTAGCTGAGGGTCGTTTCCTGCCTCCACTAGTTTCGGGGACCGGTCTCCCCCTTTGGCCTGACCCCTCCACGCAGGTGGATTCGGGCGTGCGGTGGCGACTCGCCCATCCGCACCCCTGGGATCCCTTCATTCCTCGTTCCTGGAGCCTTCTCCGCTCCTCTTCCTTCCTTCTCCCTCTTCCAGGCCTGGGCCTCTGCTACTAGGCCCGCCTCCGGAGCAGAGCTCATGCAGAGCCCCTGCTCCCTGCCACTTCTGCTCAGACTTCTCTGCACTGAACTAAGATGGTGCCCACCTTTTATACTCCCTTCTCAATGCACCCAGGAACTGCTTCCTCCCTGCTCCTGCACTACAGGGTTCCCCTTCCTCAGTGTTCCCTCCCCCCACTCCAGCCAGGGACAGGGACTGTCGTGCCCATCTCAGAGGCATATTGGTCGCCCTGCCCCACGGCAATGTGGTGTAATGCATGCAGGTGTCGGGTCCTGATCCACACTCCATCCTTACCTGAGAGTGAGATATCACACCTCTGGGTGAGGTGCAATACCTCTGTAGCAACCGAGCCCTCAGGGTGCTACAGTTCCATTTATCTTCAGCCTAGGTGATGTATTGTGATACAGGGCCGTGATTTTGGCTATAAAAGGGTCCCCTAGACCCCTACCCCAAGCTTTTTAAGAGAATCATATATGGCGTGCCAGGAGACTCTATGGAATGCTTTCTCAGCATCCAACGAGAGTATTTAATTACAAATTTTTAACTGCATCTAGCCCGGGAAATACTTTGTGCCTAGTAGCAGTGTCTGCTAGTCAGCGGATTATCCCGGCTGTTAAGAAAGCTACACCACCTGTAGTTTGGACACTTAATTTTTTCAAAGGAAATGCTTCGGGACCACGGGATACTCAGTGAAGAGCATCAGGAGGCACCCCAAGGCATAGGGGCTGGGACTGGCAGTAGGATGCCTTGCGGTGGACAGCCGAGCTCGATCCTTATAAAAGCTTTTTAACTGCAGCAGCTTTAGTGGACGCTACTGGAGCTGGAATTACGCGGCTGCTGGCAAGAGACTTGCCCTCCAATAAATCCTTGTAAATGGATTTAAAGTGTATTCATTCAAATTAGAGAGACAATTTAAATTAAAAAGCTTAGAGCTGCCTCCACCACAGGGGGGCTCGCTCGACCCACCAGCGGACAGGCACCAGTATTGGGAGAGGGGGGCTGGCCGTCAGGGTTCACCGCGGCTCTGGCATAAACCCGGCGACACGGAGGTGGCACGGGCAGGAGCGGACTGAACGTGTCGGCTTCTCACTTTTTGGATTTTAGAAGGGCATGACATGCCTATATCTGTGTCTCCCCGTCCTTTTACTCCTCCACCTCTTTTCTTTTCGCATGACTATATGTACTTATCACTTTTCCATGTGTTAGTTGTGTCTTCTGAGCAGTTTGACAGCTTTTGGACACCTTTGAAGGTGTTTTCTATGTGTTTCTATGTGTTTTTCTTTGTCTGCCATTGATTTTAATGGTGTTCGAAGTTGTTCGACGAACAGTTCGATGAAGAGTTCGGCGAACACACGGGTGTTCGACGAACCGAACCGAACTCGAACACTACGGGGGTGGCTCAACACTATTATTGAGTACCAGCATCAACAATGCCGTCGGTATTCAGTTCAGACTCCACATATAAGTCCTCAGGAGTGGACATGGATGTCAGACATATGTACCATTCCCCAAAACTTTGAGGACTCCACCAAGATGGTGAGCGGCGATGATGCCCTAATTAGCATCACCATCCTGCTTCTCTGTCTTCTGAAATGCTCTCTCCTCACAATTAAAGAGGATGTATTGCAGGCTGAGCACGATGAGATGGAGCAAGGAACCATACAGGGTGATTACACACAGCCCTGCCTCATAACCTCCCAATGTAGATTGGTTGACAATGAGGAAGAGGAGGAGGAGAAAGAAGAACAGGAGCTAGTTTCATGCGATATAGACGGTACTACCTGCACAACTGTCATACCGTCTGTTCAGCGTGGATGGCCCGAGGACAGAGAGGAGGAGGAGGAGGAGGATGAGAGCATGGTCAGTCATCCTTTTGGTGAGGACACGGAAGTCTTGCCTGTTATCAGTCTTGCACGCATGGCTAAGTTTATGTTAAGCTGCCTTTCCCATGACCCTCGCATTCTTAAAATTTTGGGTGACAGTCATTACTGGTTGGTGACACTTCTAGAGCCATGCTACAAGGAGAAATTTATATCTCTAATTCCTGAGGCGAACAGGTCTACAAAAATGGGGTAGTACCAGAAGGCCCTTGTTGCGGAACTATTAAAAAAATTCCCATCTGAAAACACTGGCAGCAGAGGTCACAGTTCGTTGGACAACCAAGGGAGACACAAATACAATCCAGCAGAGGCAGGGGAACACTGTCAAAGTTCTGGGAGAATTTTTCTCAGGCCCTCCCATCGTACAGTCCCTGAGGCACTGGGTACTCTCACAAGGACTGCAAAGTTTGGGAAGATGCTGAGGGAGTACCTTGCCGACTGTACCAAGTTCTCCGTGATTCCTGTGTGACTTATAATTATTGGGTATCCAAGCTGGATACATGGAATGAACTGGCTCTCTACGTCTTGGAGGTCCTGGCCTGCCCTGCGACTAGCGCATTATCGGACCGGGATTTTAGTGCCGCTGGTGAAATTGTAACTGATAAGCGCATCCGCCTGCCAACTGAAAATGCTGACAGGCTGACTCTTATAAAAATGAACAAAGGCTGGATTGGGCCAGACTTCTCAACACCACCGAATGATAGCAGCGTAACATAAACTCAAATCCAGTGTCTTTTTTTGGGGACGTGTATTCCCATGCACCTCTTCACACCCACACATGGGTATACACTTCCTGATTTTGGCTATTTGCTCTTGTCCTCCTCCTTCTCCTTCTCCTCATCCTCCACTACCATATCACCAGGGTGACCATGGTCCGTGATGCAACACCCGCATCATTTTTTAAAAGGGTGTTTATGATGCCCGTAAAAAAAAAATGTATACAGTATGTTCATGTATACCCCCCAGGGGTAAATGTTTGTCAGCCCATACACTTAGTGCATGGGCACTACAAGTATAGGAGACCGGCTCCTTTCTAATGGGAACATTTTTATATGAGGCACTCTAAGTCTCTTCCAAGGTGAATTGGAGTGCTTCCCAATTTTTTGCATCCCTTGCATTCACTGCATAGGCCAACAGTATGGGAGACGCTCTCCCTTCTAATGGGAATTTGTCGTTGCTGTGGCCCTGCTCTATGTGTCTTTAAATTCTTAGTGGGGTTTTTCCTAAATTTGTTCAGCCGTTGGACTCACTGCATACCCTGTAACTGTATAGCAGACCCTCTCCTTTCTAATGGGAACATGTCGTACTTGTTACTGTGGCCTTGCTTCATGTGTCTTTAAATTCTTAGTGTTTTTTTTTTCTAAATTTGGTCAGCCGTTGGACTCACTGCATTCCCTATAACTGTATAGCAGACCCTCTCCTTTGTAATTGGAACATGTAGTACTTGTTACTGGGGTCCTGCTCTATGTGTCTTTAAATTCTTAGTGGGGTTTTTCCTAAATTTGGTCAGCCGTTGGACTCACTGCATACCCTGTAACTGTATAGCAGACCTTCTCCTTTCTAATGGGAACATGTCGTACTTGTTTCTGTGGCCCTGCTTCATGAGTCTTTAAATTCTTAGTGTTTTTTTTTTCTAAATTTGGTCAGACGTTGTACTCACTGCATTCCCTATAACTGTACAGCAGACCCTCTCCTTTGTAATGGGAACATGTCGTACTTGTTACTGTGGCCCTGCTCTTTGTGTCTTTAAATTCTTAGTTGGGTTTTTCCTAAATTTGGTCAGCTGTTGGATTCACTGCATACCCTATAACTGTATAGCAGACCCTATCCTTTCGAATGGGAACATGTCTTACTTGTTACTGTGGCCCTGCTCTGTGTGTCTTTAAATTCTTAGTGGGGTTTTTCCTAAATTTGATCAGCCGTTGGACTCACTGCATACCCAATAACTGTATAGCAGACTCTCTTCTTTCTAATGGGAACATGTCATACTCTGTACTGTGGCCCTGCTTTATGTGTCTTTAAATTGTCAGTGGAGTTTTTCCCAAATTTTGGAAGCCCTTGCAGTCACAGCATGGGCATTACCACTATAGGATACCCGCTCCTTTATAATGCGAACATTTTTTTTACTGAGACCCTCCTCTATGTCTCTTCAAAGGGGTACTGGGTTGCGTCCGAGATTTTGGCAGCCCTTGCAGTCAATGCATACGCAATAACAGTATAGGAGACCCACTCCTTAATAATGGGAACAACAAAGCATAGCCGGATGATGGCTCTCCAACAATAACGAGGGCCAACTGGTGGCCTTTTAAGAATAGTAAGGGCCGCCTGATGGCCCAATAAAAATCGGCTTTGTGAATCTCAGAGTCCCTCCATCATAAATGAAACAGGATGTGTCTGATGATGTGTCACACACCACATTGCCAGATAAGGTTGTAAAATGTTAAAATTACATTTCCCAGTGAATGCATTTGTCTTCAAAATAAATAACGTAAAAAAAAAAAAAAAGAGTAGGAACTTTCTTTAGTATAAAAAAGTTGCCAATATAACCTCAATGTAATCACATTGTTCAGCTCCTGCACCTTCTCCTCCATCTCTGAAATGGCCACATCAGTCACAAGCTGAAAGCACTGCAGCACTGCCATGTCCAAGTGGCAATAGGCTGTGCTGAAGATAACATGATTAATGCTTAGCTGACAAACCACCCAGAGCTTCAGAGTTGTTGAAAGCTGTAACACAGCAGCCTGATCAGTGGCTCTCACTGCTAAACATACAGCCAGGCATGGCCATGTGTGACAATGGGCGGAGCCTGGTGACAGAGAAATGACAGCCGGAGTAGATACGGTTTCCCTCTATGCTAGTCCTTTCACCGAGCTAAAGAATATGGCTGTGGTAAAATACAACTGCCACTGAGGAGCTGTTTCAGATTGAAAAACATTGTGCCCACCAGAGAATTTGATTCTCAGGGCTCACCTTTCACCCCCGCTCAAGAGCCCCATAGCAGCTGCTAAGTTAGCGCTATCATGAACTCTCCTGATGTAGAAGCCAGGGCACACCAGAGGATTCTCTGGTGGGACCGTCCGCCTCCATGAGCCTAAAAGGCCACATTTCAAGTGCAAGCAGCTGCCCAGAAATCTGGCAGTTTAGTATCGCGGACTGTGGGTGGGTGGCTAGCTGCATACTTGCGATTGCATTCCAAGTAACAGAAAACTAAGCAGATGGTGGCCTCTATCATCATCATGGCCTCACTTCGGCACTATGAACTCTCCTGAAGGAGAAGCCAGGACCCGCTGGAGGAGTCTCCGGTTTTCTTGTAGGCCCATCCAACCCTGCCGTGAAGCAGTCGCTTGCTAAGAAAAGTGTGGGGGGAGTTTCCTGGCTGTTATTTTAATGTGGATCTGACGTGCTTATGCATGTTATTTCTCAAACCACATTGCATATCAGTCTATTGCCCAACTCTGTAGTCATGAAATTAAATGCGCAAAGAAAAAGAAAGATGTTTGTGTGTCAAAACACCACCGACAAGTGCAAGTTGATTTTGGATGGGCTGCCATTGCTTCTGCAACAAGCTGCATTAGAGGACTTCCTGGGAGAAATGACACCCAGAGTAGATACGGCAGAAAAAACTGTGGACTGTCCCTGGCCACATTCACTTGACCACGTGTTTGTGGTTAGTTGGTCCTTCCCAGTAAGTGCACTGGAGAGGGCACGGGTAATGTTGTGGGACCCATGCTTGTGGAAGGCGGAGATGATACCGCGAGAAATAGTGATGGCTGGGGACCAAGTATGAACACCCGACCTCCGCCGGCATGTTACTTTTATTGCAGGAAATCGTTGCCTTCAGCTGGAATGGGTGTGATGGTAAGTATGGTTTAATTTAGAACATTAAAGAATTGTGTGTTTATTTCAATTAAAAGGACTTTATTCTGGGCGTTTGTGTTTAATTTTAACTTTGACTATGGGGTTAGTAATGGGGGTGTCTTATAGACGCCTCTCCATTAGTAACCTGGGCTTGATGTCAGCTGGCATTATAAGCTGACATCAACCCCAGCCCTTTTACCCCACTACCACCGCTACAGGGCAGTGGGAAGAGCGAGGCTAAGTGCCAGAATTGGCGCATCCTATGGATGCGCCATTTCTGGGGCTGCTGATGGTTGGTGTTTCTAGCCTGGGAGGGGGCCAATATTCATGGCACCCTTCCTGGGCTATTAACATCAGCCCCCAGCTGTCTGCCTAGCCTTTGCTAGCTATTAAAATAGGGGGGAACCCACGTCATTTTTTTAAGGGGCCCCCCATTTTAATAGCTATTAAAGCTAGGTATTCAGCTGGGAGCTGATATTAGTAGCCTGGGAAGCTCCTTGGGTATTAGCCCCTTCCCAGGCTTCAAACATCTGCCCCAGCCATCTGCTTAACCTCCGCTAGAGATTAAAATTACGGGGAACCGCACGCCAATTTTTTTTTTAATAAATCCTTTATTTTAACACTAATTGACGAGTACAGTAATCAACACTATGACTGTACTTATTATATATGTGACTGACATGTTTCTATCTATCTAATCTATGTGTGGTGCTCTATTCTTTCTGTTCTAAATTGACGGGTACCGATGCTGAATTGCCGGCCGGCTTTTTTAAAGAGACGGTGCATGAAAACACTATTTTTTTTTTTATAAATCCTTTAACACTAAATGACAAGTACAGTAACCAACACTGTCACTGTACTTCTTATATATGTGACTGACATGTTTCTATCTATCTAATCTATGTGTGATGCTCTATTCTTTCTGTTCTAAATTGTCAGGTACCGATGCTGAATTGCCGGCCAGCTTTTTTAAAGAGAGCAGTTTGTCAGCTTTTGGACACCTTTGAAGGTGTTTTCTATGTGTTTCTGTTTGCCTGCCATTGGTTTTAACTGTGTTCTAAGGTGTTCGACGAACAGTTCCACGAACATCCCGGTGTTCGACGAACCGAACCCGAACACTACGGGGGTGGCTCACCACTAATAGTATTGCAGCCTGTGGGAGCGTGGGTGGCTGGCAGCATACTTGCGCTTGCATTCCAAGGAATGGGGTAGGGACAACTGAACGCTGCACTGGGACAAGGACGTGGACGGTGATTGTTGCAAGTCTGCAACGACAGGTGCATGACTGAGCCATCTTCGCATGCGCCAAGGATCACTTATGATGGGCACACTTTTAGGCAGTGACCTGGGAGTCCGAGTTTCTTCCAGAGGTCTTCCCCATGCTGTTCCCATGTCTTTTCAGCGCTGTATACATGTGTCTGATGATGTGCCACACACCACATGGCCAGATAAGGTTGTAAAATGTTAAAATGACATTTCCCAGTGAATGCAATTGTCTTGGTTGAAAGCAATGCAAAAGTGCGAAAACGCATCAAAAATGCTACTTGTGAACATAGCCCAAGGTGTGGAGGAGTATTTTTGGTTTTGGTTATTTATTCTGCCTTATATACAAGTAATTACCCTGGAAAGGATGTTCCTTAACATATTTCCCTGGAAAATCAATTTTGGATTTGTTTTTGTATGTTTTATTGTTAGTCCGTAAAAGTGGCGTTATACCTCTGACAATGTTGTTGACAGCAATGACCTGGGAGTCAGAAATGCTTCCAGGGGTCTTCCCCATGCTGTTCCCATGTTATTTGACCACTGTTCTTATCGATTTGGGCAATTTTTAGGCCCTCTGCAGACCGCCGGGGTGGAGCCGCCTGAAAAATGCTCGAGTTTCCCCGAGACTTACATTGGGCTCGTTGGGCTACATTGAGCACCCGAGTATTCCAATTTGCACGACCCGAGCATCGATCACCCGAGCATTTTAGTGCTCAGCCATCTCTAATAATCACTACTTATGGGGGAAGTGGGGGTCCACACTGAGGGTGGATGGGCAAAGAAGGTTGGAAGCCCCCTTATGGGTACTTGTTGGAATATGTTTAGTGCAACAACTCCACTCCTGTGTATGTAAATGTTCTATTGCTAAGTTTGTGTATTGTCTATAAAGTTAAAAAAATGTAAAAAAAACTCCCAGAGGCTCACACACAGAAAAGACTATGGGACGGTGTTCAGTTTCCTGTGTCTGTGCATGAGAGGAGATTCAGCCTGCTGATGCTGCACAGAGACACTTAAGAAATGTATATTCCTGATTCCACAAAGCTTATCATATTTGTACCTGTTTACAGCTAATTAAAGCTTTGTTCTGTTGTTAACAGGCTTTGAGAGTATGCTGATTGATCCTCTGCCAACAGGTTATGGGCCCAGTGTGACACAGAACTCCAGCGTGACACAGAACCCCAGGAGTGAACAGAAGAGTAATACAGCAACAGAAGTACAAAGCAAAAGCAGCACAGAGCAACAGAAAAGATGTCCACAAGCAGGGATCACTGCAAGTTTTCAGTGCATAGTCTCACCAATCAGAATTATCAATCTTGGAAATTTAAGGTGAAAATGCTGCTCATCAAAGAAGGTAAGTGGAAATATACGCAGGAGCAAGTGCCTTATCTATTACCAGATGATTGGCTAGAGAAGGATCAGAAAGCACAAAGCACTATCTCTCTTAGTGTAAATGAAGATCAGATTGTGCATTTATGCAAATGTGCAACTGCAAAAGAGATGTGGGATGAATTACAGAAAGTGCATGAAAGATCAAATCTCAGCAATAAGCTTTATCTCAAGAGAAAACTGTATCAGTCTAAGGTAAGTGATGGACAAAATATGCAGGACTATATAAGAAACACCCTAGAGATTTTGGAGCATTTCAGGGGCATTGGAAGAGAAATTAAAGACTTTCATGTTGCTGCACTACTATTATCTGTCTTCGCATCATTCACGGAAAGGTATGATTGATTCCAAACTTTCCGAATTTTTGGTTAATAAACACCCGACAATACCAGTGTTCTATACACTACCAAAAATTCATAAAAACTTGCAAAAAACACCTGGTAGACCAATTGTCCCCTCACCTATTCTATCTTATCCCCCTTAGCCATCGTCTTAGAAAAAATCCTGACACCCTTCACATTCAAAATCACTTCACATTTGAAGGACACCTCACATTTTTTAACATCCTTAGGAGAACTGGGACCTATCCCCACCAATAGCATCTTGGTGACTATGGATGTGAATAACCTATATACCAGCATAGATCACCAGAGGGGTATTCATGCTACATCCAATTTTTAAAATACTTACACAACTTTCACATCTGACCAGATTGATTTTTGTGTTGACCTTCTGACTTTAATCCTCACAAAAAATTACTTTCTTTTCAAGGACCAATTCTATCTACAACAGAGAGGGATAGCAGTGGGCTCACATGTAGCGCCCGCTTATGCAAATCTTTTGATGGCCAACTTTGAGAGTGACTTTGTATATACTCATACCCTATTCGACAAACACGTACCATTTTGGAAACAATTTATCGATGGCATTTTTTTGATTTGGACTGGTTCAGAGAAGGATCTTACATTATTCTTTGAGGATCTCAATACCAGTGTGCCCAATCTAAAATTCCCCAAACATCATGATCCTCACTCAATTCGTTTCTTAGACACACAGATCACACTGACTGACAGTGGCTCATTAGTAAGTGACCTGTTTATAAAACCAACAGACAAAAATAGTTTGTTGCTCTATTCCAGTTGGCATCCACGCCATGTCAAAAGATCCTTACCTAAGTCACAACATTGCAGGGTGGACCGGATTGTATCTAGTAAGGACATTTGAAAGGTTAGAAATGAGGAGATGAACATTAAATTTCAGCAGAGAGGTTACCCTACCCATACTTTAAACCAACAGACACAATCCAATTTGCCTAGGAATAAAAATCAACGATTGGCATTTGTCAATACTTGTCATCCCTTTAGCAGTGCAATATTTAGCTACATTAAGCATCACTGGTCACTATTGGGACAATCATACCCTGAAATACAAGAATTTACTGATATCCCTTTACTGTGCCACAACAGAGCCCGTAATATCCAAGATCATTTAGTTAGGGTCGATGTGGGTACTACCAGTAAGGGACTAATTCAACGCACATTGTCCCCTCCACATAGGGGTACCTATCCATGCCTCGGCTGTCTTCAATGTTCTAATATCACCAAAGGTGATTCATTCACGCATCCCCAGTCAGGTAAGCGGTATCCCATTAAGGGATACTTTACGTGTGATTCCACCTGCATCGTATACCTGATCAAGTGTCCATGTGGTCTCGGATATGTTGGGGAAACCACCTAGCATATCCGTGACCGCATATCACAACACAAATCTACGATCAGATGTGGACGTACGATGTTACCTATTCCAGCACACTTTTCCATCATGTCCCATAGTGTTTCACAACTAAGGTACCAGAAAATTGATCACATCCAGCAAAATAGGAGAGGGGGTAACCGCATCAAAAGACTCCTAGAACGTGAGTCCTACTGGATACATACAATGCAGACCCTCACACCAAAGAGTCTAAATAGAGATTATGAAGTGCAACATTATTGAATGCTATTTAAATATGTTCCATTGTCATTTACTATCATGTATTTATAATCTAATGACATCTATGATTTGTCACATGTACAAAATAATTTTGGTGCATCTCTGATTGTTCTTTTTATTTTCCTATAGGTCATTAGTTAAAAGGCCACTATTTTCTTCGGTAAGGAATGTCCTATATCTAATACTGGAGCAATATTATTAAAAGTCCCCTTCCCTTAGTGTTTCACAAGGGATACCTTTTTGTTTAAACCATCCCCATGGTTTCCTATACTTCATACTGCAGCCACTCATGGTGTGCATGACCGGAAGCCCCATGCGTTCCACTGCTCTCTACGATGTCTTTTGCACTCCTGCACTTGCACCGGAAGTACGTCACATCGCACTGCGCATGATCGGAAATAGCTACACGCAGCCAGCGCACACGCTGCTGGATTTTCCACAACAGGTATGCTAACCATATGGGGTATATAAAGAGGGCAGCACCGATTGGCATAACACACGGCATTACTTACCGCTACTATTTTCTCTATAAACACCCCCTGGTCCTACAGGTATGTACATTATCTGATATGTTCCTATTTTTTCTAAACTATTATATATTCCAAACTACTAAGGGGATCCATTATACTTTATTTCATATTGAATGGTTACCTTAGAGCTCTATGAGACTCTCCATTTTTTCACTACTTGGTAGTATTGGCAGTGCTATGCTGCCATGCCTCTATTTCTTTCCTGAGACATTTTGACTAGCCAATGTTATACGCTGATTTGTTAGTCTCTTATTCCACATCATGTGTGTATAGATTCTCAATTTATACCTCTATAATGATATTTGCTTTATACTTTGATGCATGTGGTTCACATTTTTGTATGATTTATTTTCTGTATTCTGTTTTTTGCCTACATCTAGCAAAATACCTTGACAAAGACCATAAAGGTCGAAACGTTGGCCGCTTTTTCCGATGTGGGGTTAATAAATAAATAATCTTTGCATTCACATTGGAGTGCTGGAGTTTCTTTTGGCACTACTATTAAGTGATCTTCATGTGGATGAATTCAAGCGAAAAACACACAATGTAAGCAGCAGTAATGGATCTAGAGCAGAAATAGCATTAAAGACATACACTCCCTGACAGAAGTTAAGTCGCTTATCCATGTTATGTACATAAAAGCTTATAACCTGACATTAAATTCATCCATTGGTTTTATAAATTACTCTTTTGAAAGCTGAAACCCTCCCAAATTTGGTTTAGGTAAAGAAAATAAATTGGCATCAATGCTGAAATATTGATCATTTAATGAACGCAGAATGGTCAGATTTTGGCAATACAAAAGTTTTGTCACCTGGTCATATAATGCACCCAATCCTTGTTTACATCCTCACCAGTGCTCAGTAAATGATTGGTTAATTAGTGGGTGTGTATAAAAAGAAACCCAGCACCCCAGACCTTCACTTGAACTGCAACTTGAGCTCTGACAACATGCCAAACATCCACCCTGCGACCAAAGCCTTGATTATCAAAAGGCTGAAGACCAGATCCACTGCAGAGGTGTCTGGCACCTTTAATGTGTCTCAGCACCAAGTACAAAGAATTAAAAAAAGATTTGAAGAGACTGGAGATGTGTTTTATAAGCCCAGGTCCGGCAGACCCCGCAAGACAACTGCTCAGGAGGAACGTTTGTTGGTTAGAAAATCCAAAGCAAGCCCTTTTGTCTATAAAGTTAAAAAAAAGCTCCCAGAGGCTCACACACAGAAAAGACCACGTGACTGTGTTCAGCTTCCTGTGTCTGTGCATGAGAGGAGAAGCAGCCTGCTGATGCTGCACAGAGACACAAGATATGTATATTCCTGATTCCACAAAGCCTATCATATCTGTACCTGTTTATAGCTAATTAAAGCTTTGTTCTGTTGTCAACATGCTTTGAGAATATCCTGAATGACCCTCTGCCAACAGTACAAGACCAATGAGACAGTAGCTCCTTTGTGGATATTAACTAACCCTGGAGTAGAGTTTATATATATACCATTTACAAAAGGGGGAAATTGATATTGAAGGGTTATTGTTTTCCTCTCTGCTCTACATTTCTCTACATTTCTGTCTGTTCTTTGTTTTATACTTTGTTAAGAATTATCCAGCCTCATAGTCTCGCAGTCAAGGATTTTATGCATCTTAGCTCATATGCAATATTCCGCTGATTTCTGCAAAAACATGTTATGGGGACAGGGTGAGTAAAGTCGTCTTGACCTGGGTAGCAGGGGGGGGGGGTTACATAACTACATTGAGTTGCATTGAGTTTAAATGGTGTAAGAGATAGTATTCTTTGTGTGAATAAACAGAAATTGATTTGTTCGCGACCTGTACAGTCCATTCTCCGAGCACTCGTAATATTGGAGGGCCTAATCTCTTAATTCAGCTTCACTGGTGATCCGACATATTTGACTTTGGGTCAGAACAAAAACAGCTACAACACCTACCTCCCCCTCTGCACTGCTGTCCGCACTATGCATGTTACCTTACCAGATTAGGTCCGTGACTTCATTGTCCACCACTTCGTCTTCCACATACGCACCCTGGATCTCCTCCTGACTTGCTGGCAATTGTGTCTCATCATCATCATCCACCTCTTGTGACAGTAAATGCACTTTCCCATCCGTTGCCTTCATGTGACTGTGGCTGCTCAAATATTTGGGCATTGCTACATGTGATCTCCTCTTGCCCTGCTTGAAGCGAACCGAGCGAGAGGCCAGAATCTGAAATTGAAATATGATCAGCTCTTCAGATTGTCCAAGTGTGGGATCACTTGTCTTTCGGCACTCGGTATGGTGGATGAAAGGAGGATCAGGCTGAGGAATATGTGGTCCAGACTTACGGCTCCTGAGACTGGACCGTGTGGAAGACAGGGTGGTGGTGGTGGTGGTGGCAAACTGACTGGAAGATTTATCTGCTGTCCAACCAACAACCTTTTCACACTGTGCTGGCTTCAAGAGTGGTGTTCTGCGGCCCCCTAGAAAGTGGGACAGGAAGCTAAGTCGACATGATGTGGGTGATTGTTGTGCTTCCTCAGCAGGCATAGTTTAATCTTGCCCATGGCCTCGGCCTCTACATACTCCATCAGCATCAGGTACACTTCCCCATCCCTTACCACGCACCTTGTCCATTTTAAATGGAGTGTAATATTTTGCAGCTTGCAAAAAAATGTCAGGATTAATACTGCAGTATTTGATCAGGTCTTATGACCAATTATTTTGGGCAGTGCCGGTATATCGATGCAATTGGTCAGCGAACAAGTGTGGATATATTTTGAACACACAAATAGCAGACTTTAAATGGAGTATAATATTTTGCAGTTTGCAAAAAAATGTCAAGATTAATACCACAGTATTTGATCACGCCTGATGACCAATTCTTTTGGGCACTGCTGGTATAGCAATGCTATTGGTCAATGAACAAGTGTGAATATATTTTGGACACAAAATTAGCAGACTTTAAATGGAGTATACTATTTTGCAGCTTGCAAAAAAATGTCAGGTTTAACACCGCAGTATTTGAGCACGTCTGATGACCAATTCTTTTGGGCACTGCCGGTAGAGCAATGCTCTTGGTCAGCGAACAAGTGTGGATATATTTTGGACACACAAATAGCAGATTTTACATGGAGTATAATATTTTGCAGCTTGCAAAAAAATGTCAGGATTAATACTGCAGTATTTGATCATGTCTGATGACCAATTCTTTTGGGCAGTGACGGTATACTGATGCTATTGGTCAGCGAACAAGTGTGGATATATTTTGGACACACAACTTGCAGACTTTAAATGAAGAATATTATTTTGCAGCTTGCAAAAAAATGGAAGGATTAATACTGCAGTAATATGAGATGATGGACAAGTTTCTCTGCTTGAACAATACAGCAATGCTATTCAAATCAACCTAATCTGGCTTTATGCTGCTAATAAGCAAATGGAGAGGTAAAAATGGTATATTATATTGCTTTTCACCAAAATTAGCAGGATCAAGAGTAGAGATGAACGGTGTTCGACTCGAACTGTTCGCCAATCTCAATTTCCAGCTGTTTTGGGCCGTGTTCGAGCCGTTCGGCGAACACGAACAATTTGAAAAAAATTCGTCTGTTCGAGGTTATGTTCGATAACTGTTCGTGCACCAAAATCATAACTGGATTTTTTCTCAGTAATGCTGAAAATTAATGTTAATACGCAGTTTGAGTGTACAGCGGGGCGGGGGGAGGGGCAGGGGATGGATTTCTGCAGAAATAATGAAGATCTCCTTTTTTTCTCTTTCCCGCATTTACAGTGGGGAGGTGCAATCTGTCAGCCTATCAGCAGCGCACACACGGAGCGAAGTGCTTTTTTTCACACAAGCAAGGGCATGTGTCATTGGCAGTGTATGTCACATGTCCTTGCCCTATAAGACCCAGCCATTTTCCCCGTCGCCACCATTTTCTCACTGCTGCAGCTGCGTGTTAGATGGCACCGCTGTTGCTGTGTGTGCTATACTTTCAGTGTTAATTTCAAGCCAATTTTCGCACAAATCTACAGATAGCTTGGGTGTAGGGAATAGTTGGGATTGCAGCCCTTTTGAGGACTAGGTTACATCATTTCCTACGACTTTTATCAGGCAGGTCTGCGCTCTTAAATAGATAGGTTGGGAGTAAAGACTAATTGTAATTGCAGTCCTTATGAGGGCTTGGTTACATCAGTTCCTATTACTTTTATCAGGCAGGTCTGTGCTCTTAAATAGATAGGTTGGGAGTAAAGACTAATTTTAATTGCAGTCCTTTTGAGGGCCAGGTTACATCAGTTCCTATCACTTTTATCAGGCAGGTCTGTGCTCTTAAATAGATAGGTTGGGAGTAAAGACTAATTGTAATTGCAGTCCTTATGAGGGCTTGGTTACATCAGTTCCTATTACTTTTATCAGGCAGGTCTGTGCTCTTAAATAGATAGGTTGGGAGTAAAGACTAATTGTAATTGCAGTCGTTTTGAGGGCTAGGTTACATCAGTTCCTATCACTTTTTGCCAGGCAGGTCTGTGCCAGTGCTGTGCAAGTTTTTTCACAGAATTTGGCTAAATCTAGCTAAGCAAATCCTTTTTGGCCTCTTGCAGTGTGTGTTAGTCAGTGGAGTAGCCTATCTGTGCTGCAAGCTACACCACCAGTGTATAGAATACAAATTTGTTTTACTGCACCTAGCCAAGTAAAACCTTTTGGGCATAGCATCATTCTATTAGTCCATCTATACTAACTGTTAGATCTCTCCTGTTAGTTTTTTTCTATTTTGCGGGTCACATGACCTTTTTGCCTATTTAATCCTGCTCCGCCCTTCTGGCCATGCTGGACTTCCTTGTAATTTCTACTCTTAAGCTAGCCAGGTGCTTTGTAACCTTTCTCAGTCAGTTTAGCTAGGTCTTTTGACCTTTATGTTCTATGTTGTGTGTTTGTCTTTTTACTGCTACAATTTCTGCTAGGAGGTGTCCATCTTTCTCCCAGTCCCTAGTTCTTGTAGGGATCCCTCCCTCACATCTATAGGTCTTCGTTCAGACTAGCTGAGGACTTTAGCGGGTCTGATCACAGGATCAGGTTCCCCGTTACATCGTAGGGATCTAACTTAGTTCTATTGAAGGGACAGATCTCCTGTCTTTCCTCAGTGCTTGTAGCCTATCATAACAATAACCTCCACCAGGTGGCAAATTCAAAATTATTTTTATCTGCATCTAGCTCTGAAAAAATATTTGGGCTTGGGCTTGTAGCAGTGTGTGGGACTTGTTCTATTAGTCAATCTATACTAACCTCCACCAGGTTGCAAATTCAAAATAATTTTTATCTGCATCTAGCTCTGAAAAAATATTTTGGCTTGGGCTTGTAGCAGTGTGTGGGACTTGTTCTATTAGTCCATCTATACTAACCTCCACCAGGTTGCAAATTCAAAATAATTTTTATCTGCATCTAGCTCTGAAAATATATTTGGGCTTGGGCTTGTAGCAGTGTGTGGGACTTGTTCTATTAGTCCATCTATACTAACCTCCACCAGGTTGCAAATTCAAAATAATTTTTATCTGCATCTAGCTCTGAAAAATATTTGGGCTTGGGCTTGTGGCAGTGTGTGGGACTTGTTCTATTAGTCCATCTATACTAGCCTCCACCAGGTTGCAAATTCAAAATAATTTTTATCTGCGTCTAGCTCTGAAAAAATATTTGGGCTTGGTGCTTGTAGCAGTGTGTGGGACTTATTCTATTAGTCCATCTATACTAACCTCCACCAGGTTGCAAATTCAAAATAATTTTTATCTGCATCTAGCTCTGAAAAATATTTGGGCTTGAGCTTGTAGCAGTGTGTGGGACTATTTCTATTAGCCAATCTATACTAACCTCCACCAGGTTGCAAATTCAAAATGATTTTTATCTGTGTCTAGCTCTGAAAAAATATTTGGGCTTGGGCTTGTAGCAGTGTGTGGGACTTGATCTATTAGTCCATCTATACCAACCTCCACTGGGTTGCAAATTCAAAATAATTTTTATCTGCATCTAGCTCTGAAAAAATATTTGGGCTTGGGCTTGTAGCAGTGTGTGGGACTTGTTCTATTAGTCCATCTATACTAACCTCCACTGGGTTGCAAATTCAATATAATTTTTATCTGCATCTAGCTCTGAAAAAATATTTGGGCTTGGGCTTGTAGCAGTGTGTGGGACTTGTTCTATTAGTCCATCTATACTAACCTCCACTGGGTTGCAAATTCAAAATAATTTTTATCTGCATCTAGCTCTGAAAAGATATTTGGGCTTCGGCTTGTAGCATTGTGTGGGACTTGTTCTATTAGTCCTTCTATACTAACCTCCACCAAGTTGCAAATTCAAAATAATTTTTATCTGCATCTAACGCTGAAAAAATATTTGGGCTTCGGCTTGTAGTAGTGTGTGGGACTTGTTCTATTAGTCCATCTATATTAACCTCCACCAGGTTGCAAATTAAAATAATTTTTATCTGCATCTAGCTCTGAAAAAATATTTGGGCTTGGGCTTGTAGCAGTGTGTTTGACTTGTTCTATTTGTCCATCTATACTAACCTCCACCAGGTTGCAAATTCAAAATAATTTTTATCTGCATCTAGCTCTGAAAAAATATTTCGGCTTGGGCTTGTAGCAGTGTGTGGGACTATTTCTATTAGCCAATCTATACTAACCTCCACCAGGTTGCAAATTCAAAATAATTTTTATCTGTGTCTAGCTCTGAAAAAATATTTGGGCTTGGGCTTGTAGCAGTGTGTGGGACTTGAACTATTAGTCCATCTATACCAACCTCCACTGGGTTGCAAATTCAAAATAATTTTTATCTGCATCTAGCTCTGAAAAAATATTTGGGCTTGGGCTTGTAGCAGTGTGTGGGACTTGTTCTATTAGTCCATCTATACTAACCTCCACTGGGTTGCAAATTCAAAATAATTTTTATCTGCATCTAGCTCTGAAAAAATATTTGGGCTTGGGCTTGTAGCAGTGTGTGGGACTTGTTCTATTAGTCCATCTATACTAACCTCCACTGGGTTGCAAATTCAAAATAATTTTTATCTGCATCTAGCTCTGAAAAAATATTTGGGCTTGGGCTTGTAGCAGTGTGTGGAACTTGTTCTATTAGTCCATCTATACTAACCTCCACCAGGTTGCAAATTCAAAATAATTTTTATCTGCATCTAGCTCTGAAAAAATATTTGGGCTTGGGTTGGATGCAGTGTGTGGGACTTGTTCTATTAGTCCATCTATACTAACCACCACTGGGTTGCAAATTCAAAATAATTTTTATCTGCATCTACCTCTGAAAAAATATTTGGGCTTGGGCTTGTAGCAGTGTGTGGTACTTGTTCTATTAGTCCATCTATACTAACCTCCACCAAGTTGCAAATTCAAAATAATTTTTATCTGCATCTAGCTCTGAAAAAATATTTGGGCTTCGGCTTGTAGCATTGTGTGGAACTTGTTCTATTAGTCCATCTATACTAACCTCCACCAAGTTGCAAATTCAAAATAATTTTTATCTGCATCTAGCTCTGAAAAAATATTTGGGCTTGGGCTTGTAGCAGTGTGTGGGACTTGTTCTATTAGTCCATCTATATTAACCTCCACCAGGTTGCAAATTCAAAATAATTTTTATCTGCATCTAGCTCTGAAAAAATATTTCGGCTTGGGCTTGTAGCAGTGTGTGATACTTGTTCTATTAGTCCATCTATACTAACCTCCACTGGGTTGCAAATTCAAAATAATTTTTATCTGCATCTAGCTCTGAAAAAATATTTGGGCTTGGGCTTGTAGCAGTGTGTGGGACTTGTTCTATTAGTCCATCTATACTAACCTACACTGGGTTGCAAATTCAATATAATTTTTATCTGCATCTAGCTCTGAAAAAATATTTGGGCTTGGGCTTGTAGCAGTGTGTGGGACTTGTTCTATTAGTCCATCTATACTAACCTCCACTGGGTTGCAAATTCAAAATAATTTTTATCTGCATCTAGCTCTGAAAAGATATTTGGGCTTCGGCTTGTAGCATTGTGTGGGACTTGTTCTATTAGTCCTTCTATACTAACCTCCACCAAGTTGCAAATTCAAAATAATTTTTATCTGCATCTAACGCTGAAAAAATATTTGGGCTTCGGCTTGTAGTAGTGTGTGGGACTTGTTCTATTAGTCCATCTATATTAACCTCCACCAGGTTGCAAATTAAAATAATTTTTATCTGCATCTAGCTCTGAAAAAATATTTGGGCTTGGGCTTGTAGCAGTGTGTGGGACTTGTTCTATTTGTCCATCTATACTAACCTCCACCAGGTTGCAAATTCAAAATAATTTTTATCTGCATCTATCTCTGAAAAAATATTTCGGCTTGGGCTTGTAGCAGTGTGTGGGACTATTTCTATTAGCCAATCTATACTAACCTCCACCAGGTTGCAAATTCAAAATAATTTTTATCTGTGTCTAGCTCTGAAAAAATATTTGGGCTTGGGCTTGTAGCAGTGTGTGGGACTTGAACTATTAGTCCATCTATACCAACCTCCACTGGGTTGCAAATTCAAAATAATTTTTATCTGCATCTAGCTCTGAAAAAATATTTGGGCTTGGGCTTGTAGCAGTGTGTGGGACTTGTTCTATTAGTCCATCTATACTAACCTCCACTGGGTTGCAAATTCAAAATAATTTTTATCTGCATCTAGCTCTGAAAAAATATTTGGGCTTGGGCTTGTAGCAGTGTGTGGGACTTGTTCTATTAGTCCATCTATACTAACCTCCACTGGGTTGCAAATTCAAAATAATTTTTATCTGCATCTAGCTCTGAAAAGATATTTGGGCTTCGGCTTGTAGCATTGTGTGGGACTTGTTCTATTAGTCCTTCTACACTAACCTCCACCAAGTTGCAAATTCAAAATAATTTTTATCTGCATCTAACTCTGAAAAAATATTTGGGCTTGGGCTTGTAGCAGTGTGTGGGACTTGTTCTATTTGTCCATCTATACTAACCTCCACCAGCTTGCAAATTCAAAATAATTTTTATCTGCATCTACCTCTGAAAAAATATTTCGGCTTGGGCTTGTAGCAGTGTGTGGGACTTGTTTTATTAGTCCATCTGTACTAACCTCCTCCAGGTTGCAAATTCAAAATAATTTTTATCTGCATCTAGCTCTGAAAAAATATTTGGGCTTGGGCTTGTAGCAGTGTGTGGAACTTGTTCTATTAGTCCATCTATACTAACCTCCACCAGGTTGCAAATTCAAAATAATTTTTATCTGCATCTAGCTCTGAAAAAATATTTGGGCTTGGGTTGGATGCAGTGTGTGGGACTTGTTCTATTAGTCCATCTATACTAACCACCACTGGGTTGCAAATTCAAAATAATTTTTATCTGCATCTACCTCTGAAAAAATATTTGGGCTTGGGCTTGTAGCAGTGTGTGGTACTTGTTCTATTAGTCCATCTATACTAACCTCCACCAAGTTGCAAATTCAAAATAATTTTTATCTGCATCTAGCTCTGAAAAAATATTTGGGCTTCGGCTTGTAGCATTGTGTGGGACTTGTTCTATTAGTCCATCTATACTAACCTCCACCAAGTTGCAAATTCAAAATAATTTTTATCTGCATCTAGCTCTGAAAAAATATTTGAGCTTGGGCTTGTAGCAGTGTGTGGGACTTGTTCTATTAGTCCATCTATATTAACCTCCACCAGGTTGCAAATTCAAAATAATTTTTATCTGCATCTAGCTCTGAAAAAATATTTCGGCTTGGGCTTGTAGCAGTGTGTGATACTTGTTCTATTAGTCCATCTATACTAACCTCCACTGGGTTGCAAATTCAAAATAATTTTTGTCTGCATCTAGCTCTGAAAAAATATTTGGGCTTGGGCTTGTAGCAGTGTGTGTGACTTGTTCTATTAGCCCATCTATACTAACCTCCACCAGGTTGCAAATTCAAAATAATTTTTATCTACATCTAGGTCTGAAAAAATATTTGGCCTTGAGCTTGTAGCAGTGTGTGGGACATGTTCTATTAGTCCATCTATACTAAGCTCCACCAGGTTGCAAATTCAAAATAATTTTTATCTACATCTAGGTCAGAAAAAATATTTGGGCTTGAGCTTGTAGCAGTGTGTGGGACATGTTCTATTAATCCATCTATACTAAGCTCCACCAGGTTGCAAATTCAAAATAATTTTTATCTGCATCTAACTCTGAAAAAATATTTGGGCTTGGGCTTGTAGCAGTGTGTGGGACTTGTTCTATTAGTCCATCTATACGAACCTCCACCAGGTTGCAAATTCAAAATAATTTTTATCTGCATCTAGCTCTGAAAAAGTATTTGGGCTTGTAGCAGTGTGTGGTACTCATTGTATTAGGCCATCTATACCAAGCTCCACCAGCTTTGAAATTAATAATAATTTTTAGCTGTGTCTAGCGCGGAAGATAATTTTGGGCTTAGTAGCAGTGTGTGGTACTCATTGTAGTAGGCCATCTATACCAAGCTCCACCAGCTTATAAATTGATAATAATTTTTAGCTGCATCTTGCCTGTAAACTAATGTTGTGCATATTAGCAGTGTGTGGTACTCATTCTATTAGGCCATCTATACTAAGCTCCACCAGCTTTCAAATTACTAATAATTTTTAGCTGCATCTTGCATGGAAAATAATTTTGGGCATAGCAGCAGTGTGTGGTACTCATTGTATTAGGCCATCTATACCAAGCTCCTCCATCTTTGAAATTAATAATAATATTTAGCTGCATCTAGCCCGGAAAAAATGTTTTCTTCCCAATAGTGGTAGCAATAGAAATATGGGGCGCGCTCCTGGCTAACAAAAATATACGTTACATAACAAAAAACACCAGCCTAGCGCACTGCATTAATAAGATGGCATCATTGTCTCTCTCAGTGCTAGGCCTACTACGCCGGCTAGTATTCCTGTACCTAAAACACAATGTATGGGTCCGCGCTAGCCACGATGCTGAGGGGTCTAAAGCTGCTGCTAACGCTTTATCACAATTCAATTGGCAGATTTTCACAGAGCTCCTCCCCAACACCCACTCATCGGGCAACAGTTGCCCACCCTCCCTATGGGATCTAGTGGCGAATAGTTGATGCCATTAATCAGAGCGTCACTTGCCCCATCAACGTGTCAAGCATACGGTAAGGCATGGGAAGAGTGGACACGACTAGTAGCAGGCAGACGGGTTGACCAATGTGAACAAGCCAGATTACAAGTCACCATAGAATTTCTCCACCAGCTAATGATGAGGGGCATATCAGGGGCGTCAGCACAGTGGTGTCTGACAGGAGTAGCATTTCACTTCCAACTACTGAATTGGGGAAATGTGACAAAGAGATTCATCATCAGACAATCCATAAAAGGGTGGAAAAGGGGTCAGCCAAGTCAGGAGTGTAGACGTCCCGTCCCGTGTCACTAAAACTGATTTCTCACATCATATCCCTAACACCATTAACATGACACTCACAATTTGAAGCAACACTACTGTCTACTGCATTTGTGATCGCCTTCTTCGGGGCGCTATACATAAGCGAATTAGTCCCTCAATCCAAAATTACCACCAGTGGAGGCTTATTACACCAGGACGTAGTCATAGCCAATAATGCAATACGTCTACGCATATGCCAATCGAAAAGTCCAGCGGGCACGGGCACTTGGGTACTTCTGCAACCCACATCGGTACACTGAGTCGGGTAGCAATAGTAAAAACATATATAACCATCAGATCACAAAGTAATTTCTTCCTATCACACATTGATGGAACGTCACTATCAAGATACCAGTTCCAAGCTATATTTAATAAATGCATAACATCAGCAGGGAACCACCCCAAAGATTAAGGGACACACTCATTCCGCATAGGCGTGGCCACGGAAGCAGCAAGAGCAGGACTGTCAGAAACCGAAGTTCAGAGGATAGGGAGATGGCGATCCACGTGTTTGGCGAGATACATAAGACCGGACTTGTTATCCTAACGTGGTTTGCTTCTTTTACAGGTGACGCTAAGCCAACAGTGTGGGTGATAGACCACTCGTATATATATTGGGCAGAAAAAAGGGCGAAAGTCCGCCCAGGCGGGAGGAAATTAGAGTTTCATAACACATATTTCAACTAGAGAGGTATTAGAGGCCTGCTATGGCCACAGGTACTAATGGAGGTAATCAAGGTAGGGAGAGAGGCAAGAGGTCCGGTCATCTTAGTTATACAGGCCGGGGGAAATGACTTAGGTCATCACAAGAGCGCATAACTAATGGCAATAATGAAACTAGACACTGAGCGCTTCAGAGAATTTTTCACAAAACTAACTATAGTATGGGCAGAGATTGTGCCGATAGCGGTATGGCAAGGTGCGTGAGACATCACGGCCATCGAACGGACAAGGCGGGTAATAAATATTCGGATGGCAAAATTTAGAAGAGACTGAGGCGGTGTAGTGATACAACACCGACAACTGGAAGGTGATAAAGCAGGCCTCATACGGCCCGACGGTGTTCACTTAATGGATATTGGACTGGACATATTCCTGTCAGGACTCCAGGACGGAGTGGAACAAGCGTTAAGAGTGATGGATGGGGGTCAGAGTCTGAATATGCAGGATCCTCCGTGGCCTGGAAATAGAAAGGACATATTGGAGAGTTACACTTGTTGGCCAACTTGCCGGTGTGGAGACCCAGGGCATGCTGCAACAAGCTGAATTATTTTAGAAATAAAATGCCTTTCTAATGGAATGAGTATAAATAGTTAATAAAGCTGTGACCGATCCTCACTCATCCAGTTGTAAGAGTTACATTATTGTATTGTCAAGGAAAGGGGGCGGTAGGGGGGCTGAGCGTCTGGGTTTGGTTGGGGGTCCCCATAGTCTGCCTAGGCTAGATGCATTTAAAAATTCTTATTAGATACACAGGCGGTGCGGCTTGCTTCGCAGCTGGGCTACTACGCCCAAAGTATTGCCTAGGCTAGATGCAGTTAAAAATTCTACGCTGACTTGCAGACACTGAAGCTTTGGAGCAGAGTAAACAGCTCTTCAAACTCAACCATCTGTGTTAGCCCAAGCCATAGGGTATGTAGTTTCTTACAGTTAAAAGGGGGGGGTAAGCGACCCAACCCACCTGGAATTGACGATGCCAACGTCACGTAAAACACAGCAAGGGGATTCCAAAAAGAGTCTCCATTTTTTCCAAAAATTGTGGCACAGACACCACTTAAGCGGCATCAATTGCCCCAGAGTTGCTTAAAAGGGTTGGTGAGGTGATTTTACCAAATCCTCAAGCTTTTAGTCTCCCCAGGATGACACAGGGGTAGAAAAGTCTTTGCGGATCCATGATTTGTTCATCTTTATCAACGTGAGTCTGTCTACATTTTCAGTGGACAGCCGCGTGCGCTTATCTGTCAGCACACCACCAGCAGCGCTGAACACACGTTCAGAGAGAACGCTGGCTGCAGGGCATGACAAGATCTCCAAGGTGTGAGTGGCGAGCTCCGGACATTTTTCCCGATTGGAAGCCCAAAATGAGCAAGGGTCCAGTGACACAATCATAGCTTCGATGTTCACTTGGAGATACTCCTGTACCATCGTCTCTAGGCGTTGACTATGTGTCAGACTTCTTGTCTCCTGTGGCCTTGCAAAGGATGGTCTAAAAAAGTGGTGAAACAATTCCACAAAATTGCTGTTGCCAGTAGATACTGTGTTACTGTTACGGTTTGAGTGATGAAGACTCGACAGTCCCACGGTTTGCAAGTTAGAACTGTGAGATTCACTACGTGCACCACTGGTGTTTTGTGGAAAAACACATGTAAGATTCTGCAATAGCCTCTGCTGATACTCCTGCATGCGCGAATCCCTTTCTATGGCAGGAATTATTTCGGCAAATTTACTTAGAATTCTGACAATCCGAGGGTCATGTTGCAGGTAGTGCAGCAAGAAGGCACTCATGTATCTTGCGCATCCAGGAGGACCAAGTCCTTGTTGTGTTGGTAGCGAGGTATGAATCATGCTTCCTTCCTCTGCCCTCTCCCCCCAACCTCGCACAACAGAAATGTGATCAAGGTCTCCCTCATCTGATGAGTCTTACATGCCCATCACCAGTTCGTCCTCCACTTCTTCCTCCGCTCCTGCACCTTCCTCAACAGTTTAGCTGCTACCATGCGCCCTGGTTAATCCCTCTCCCCCACCTCCCCTGCCTGCCGCCTTGGTGCTGCCGACCGTATGGACCTTGGAGATGTTATCCCTTCCGCATATGACTCCTCCTCTACTTCCTCCACCTCCTCTTGTCCCACCACCTGACTCTGAATTCTGTTTAACGTGTGCTCCAGCATGTAAATCACCTGATGATGGCATCGTCATCAGCACTAAACATCTTCGTCGCCATTTCAAAACTGTGCAGAAGGGTGTGTGGCGCCCCTGAGGGTTCAGTCGCCACAGAGGTACTGCATCTCACCCAGAGGTGTGGTATCTCACCCTCAGGTAAGGAAGGAGTATGGCTTGGGACCCTAACACCTGCATCCAACACATACCCGCAGTGGGGGTAGGGCGAGATTGCTCCTAAGGGAGAGCACAGTCCCAGGTCCCTAGCTGGTGGGAGGGTCCTATGTAGTGGGTGTGGGTGGAGAAAGCAGCTTAGAGGAGCACATGACAGGGAGAGTATAAATAGGAAGCCATCTTAGAAAGAGCAAGCCAGTAAGAGGAGAAGTGACAGGAGCAGAGGCTCTGCATGAGCTCTGCTCCGGAGGCAGGCCTAGCCTGGGAGGCCCAGGACTGAAGGAGAGAAGAGAGGAGTGGGAGCAGGAAGGCTCCAGGAACCGAAGGGACCCTAGGGGTACGGGCCGTGCAGAAGGCCACCCGTACGCCCGCTGCTACCAGGAGGTAGAGGGGTCAGGCCAGATAAGGGGAACCGGTCCCTCAACTAGCAGAGAAACAGCAAGACTCAACTAGAAACCGGTGGCTTCAGCATTTCATGTACTACAGGCCAAAGTCCACACCAGTCTCACTAAGAAGGTAGCCACATAGGACCCTGGGGACGGAACACACGTCGCCCGCCAAGGCCCGAGGATACCAGATAGAAGTGTCACTGGATGTGAGGTGCAGGGAGAAGGCCAGAGAAAGGACACACAGAAGGGGGTACTACTAAGTACTCTGGAGCTATCTGGGGGTGGACTGAGCCCCTCATTGAGTACACACAGCACGACGGGGGAGATTGCTCTGGTACCCGTAATCTAGACTGCAAAAACTGTGAGTAAAGATCTTGGGACTGCATCACACGGACTCTGTGTTCATTACTAACTCCCTGAACTACAACCACCATCATCCACCCACACTGCCCTGAAGCTACACTCTTCCTGTGGGGAGTAATAATACCATTGCTGCAAAACCACCAGCTTCAGAGGACTGTTCCGCAGCGGCGGCCCCTTTGGCCGCACTCCACAGGTGGCGTAGTCGGACATTATAAAACCCATATATACAAATTACCCTTGGATTGTCCGTCCTGGGTCACGGACCGGGTCGCCGCCACAGTGAATACAACCCCGGCCAGGCTCCGGGTACCCCACGGCCCAGGGGGTGCATCAACATCATAGGTCCCTGATCTGAGACCACTCCTGCAGCTTGATTTGCCCCACCTCTGGATCTCGTTGGCCCAGGCTACACGTCAGAACGTATTGCACCAGGGCTTGTCGGTGCTGCCACAGTCGCTGCAACATGTGCAGAGTTGAATTCCACCGTGTCGGCACATCGCATTTCAGCCGGTGAACTGGCAGGCCCAATGACTTCTGTAGAGATGTAAGTCGTTGAGCTGCAGGATGCGAACGGCGGAAGTGAGCACACAGCGACCGTGCCCTCTGCAGAAGGCCATCTAGCCCGGGATAGAGGGCTAAAAATTGCTGGACAACCAGGTTCAACACATGAGCCATACAAGGCACGTGTGAGACATTGCCCCGGCGAAGGTCCGCACCCAGGTTTGCAGCATTGTTGCACGCGGCCTTCCCTGGTTGCAGGTCCAGTGGAGACAACCATTCATGAAACTGGGTCTCCAGAGCTGACCACAACTTCTCAGCTGTGTGACTCACATTTCCCAGACATTTCAAAGTAAACACCGCCTGATGCTGTTGAGCCCTGCTGCCAGCATAGTAAGGAGGTGTGCAGGATTCCTTCTGTGCAGTTAGAAAGTGGGTGGCTTTACCAGACAGGCTTTGGGTGCAGGTGGAAGACCGAGAGGAGGTTAATGAGGCAGAAGCAGTGGAGGAACTTCTAGATAAAGATGATTGACGTACAACTTGTGGGGACGGCAAGACTTGGACAGCAGCCCCTTGTCCTCTGTCACCATAGTTACCCAGTGCCTAGTCAGCGACATGTAACGCCCCTGTCCATGCCTACTCGCCCAAGTGTCTGTGGTGAAATGCACCTTGTCACACACAGAGTTTCTCAAAGTAGCGGTGATGTTGTGTGCGACATGCTGGTGGAGCACAGGCACACCTTTCTTTGAGAAGTAGTGCCGAATGGGCATCTGGTACTGGGGCACTGCGACGGACATAAGGTATCGAAAATCCTCTGTGTCCACCAGGCGGAAAGGCAGCATTTCTGTAGCCAAGAGCTTGCAGATGGTGAAATCCAACCTCTTAGATTTCTCATGACTAGGAGGAAATGGTCTTTTACTTGTCCACATCTGAGGGACCGAGGGCTGGCTGTTGTGCTTAGACAGGGTTAAGTAGGGTGTCCCCGGCAAACTTGCCGGTCTGTGAGGAAGATGCAGGCGGAAAAGTTAGGTTGCCTTGAGCCAAAGGTGGTGCTCTTGATGTCGGAGAGTGCTCAACACCAGCTGGTGTTTCCACTTCCAAATGAAATGATAACCTGCCAATCACACTGGCTGTTGTGGGTAAAGAGGTGGCAGGTCTGCGTCCAAAAACATGTGTGACTGCTGTCCCCCCAGTCACAGAGGATGAAGAGGCCGCGGATGCACAAGATGGGGCAGACAGTGGTTGGCCCGGCCCGCTAGGCCGCATTGTTGCACAGTGAGCTTCCCACTGCAACTTATGCTTCATATCCATGTGACGGTTCATGCATGAAGTACTCAAACTATGGATTTTTTGGCCTCTACTTAGCTTTTGGTGACAAATGTTACAGATAACACGAGTTGGGTCATCCTCATCGATCTGAAAAAATACCCAGGCTATGCAAGGCTTAGAGCCCATGCGACCTGAAGAGCCACTACTACTTGTGGTCAGGGGCAGAGTTGTGGTTGAGGATGCAGTTGTTGACGTGCTTCCAGTACTCCGTCTCTGTCCAGGAAGGGGCAAACTAAACTCGTTGTCAATAGCATCTGTGACGCCCAGCTGCGCTTGGTATCACAGATCGTAGAAGAGTGCATTGATGGAATCCTCCACAAGAGGCCCCCTTAAACATTCACACATCTCCACCTTTCACCTCAGACCAGCAGAGGGAGCCCATTAGGTATATAAATAGGGAAGGTGGAGCTAGGCAGTTCAGTTCCTCTGAAGAGTTCCTGCAGTAGAGAAGCCTAAGAGAGGTCAGTCTGCAGTGGAGCTCAGTCTAGTCTAGATAACTCAGTTAATAGTTCAGCAGTGGAGCACGAGACTCCTGTTAGCTAGATTAAGGGAGCCCAGTTAGAGCTTAAGGTGTGCCGGCGCCATAAGATCGGTGAAGCGCGGCAAGCTGCCGTTACTGTGTATAGCCTAGTGAGGGCCCGAGTGGAGAGTTAGTACATAGGGGGCAGAGGAGCTTAGCCAGCTCACCCCGAAGCATTTACCGGACACCGGATCCGAGCTTACCGGGATCTCTATGACCCAGTAAGGCATAACCGGAATCCCTGGAGAACTACAAGTCCCAGGATCGCTAAGGTGCTGATACATAACAGAGCCAGGAGAAGCTTAGGCCCCGCATACTGGGAGCGTGAACTCCAAGACAAGGCCCTACCACAAGGTCAGCCAGCGCAGGACAGAGACAAAGTTAGGCCTAGCTCCAGGCAGGTCAGGAACTTACTACGCAGAGGCAAGAAACAGGAGGCCCTAAACCCGCTCCTTGGGGAGGATCCTGATATTCACCCTTCACCCTACAGTGCTCCGGGATGTGCCTGAATTTCCACCAGTAAAAGGTACTGAAGTGACTACCGTGTCCATTCCCGTTCTTGCTCTGACCCAGCTGGGTCTCGCCTGTACTGCATTCCCCCTGCATACGCTTTTCTAAGGCCTAGCTCCACCTGTGGGGAGCTATACCATCGAGCTGCCTTATCACCGGCCTCAGTGGACTACTGCAGCGCTGGTGGTTCTCACCAGATACCACAGGTGGCGTCACGAACTCTTATAAAATTAACAATTATCCACCCTTTTAGAGAGTGACCCCAGGGTACCGGTCCGGGAGCCAACCACCGCGTCATCCCAAAGGCCAGGCAAAGGCCCGGTTACTGAGTCATCCCCATCCCGTGGGCTAGTCACATCCTCCTCCACCTCCTCTGCTGACCTCATCGACTGGCTGACTGTGGGCTGACAGTAAATGGGATCTCCAACCTCGTCATCATCATCCTGTGTGTTCTCACACCCGTCGTCCTCAGAGCCAACCTCTTCCTGCCCTGACCGAAAAGTCAAGTTGTCGCTCCAATCAGGTATTTGAGTCTCATCATCGTCTTCATCATTGTCTCCACCAACAGGAGTTACAGTTTGGGAACGAGGGTCTGCATTATGCTCAGAGCCTTCTTCATCTGGTCCTGGATCCGACTCATAAAGATTCTGGGCATCAGTGCAGATCATTTCCTCATCTGGATTAACAGAAGCTCTGGAGCAGACCTCCGTTTCCCAGGCTATAGTATGAGTAAACAGCTGTGCAGACTCAACCATCTGTGTTAGCCCATACTCAGACGGGCAGCTGGAGACTTGGGAGCTGTGAGGAAGCAAGTGCGATTGGGGTGACACCTCTGAGGACTGGAGTATTTGTGATGTTTTTGTGATGTTGAAGTTGAGGTGGAGGAGAGCCCACTTGAAGGAGCACTTGATATCCGTTGAAGCACCTGCTGTTTTTGTGCCTCATCTGGAATTTGTAGCGATGGGCGTGTCCGTAAGAAAGGGATCGTATCACATTGTCCACGAAAAGAAGAAGACATCTTAGTTTGGCTGGAAGATGGTCTTTCTTCTGCAGATGTTACTCCCCCACACCGTGGGGGGGCTCGACCCACCAGCGGACAGTCACCAGTATTGGGAGAGGGGGGCTGGCCGTCAGGGTCCACCGCGGCTCTGGCACAAACCCGGCGACACAGAAGTCGCACGGGCAGGAATGGACTGGCCGTGTTGGCTTGGCACTCCAGCGTAGTCCCTGTGCCCGCTAGCGCCCGTAACCTCAAATGGCTGCGCAAGCGGCTTTTCTACCCAGGGCTGTTCCCCGCCCAGCAAGAACGTGGGGGAGCTCAGGTCGGCCTTCCACTGTACTCCCTTACCTCCCTCGCCCTCTTTCCTTCTTCCGTTCTCCATCTAACCCCTCGGCTCTGTGGTGTCCGCTCTCCCTCCAGCTCTCTCCTTCTCACAGGTGGACTACCGCGTGTATTCACACTGTGGCGAATCTTTTGGGCCCAGGCATAAGAAGTTGTCGAGTTAATGGATAATATGTGCCCCCTTAGAAACGTCCATTACAACCCATTCGAGGAAGCAACTAAACGCCTCAAATAGTGAGCAGGATCTGGAGCACCCCATGGGCAAACAGCGATCTATATAGTATGTTCCTTCCCAGAAGCAGCCCAATAGGTGTACAGTATTCGGAGGCACAGGTAGTAAGTAGCCGGAACGCCACATCAATGTCTGTTTTGGCCATTATGGTGACCCTTCCCAACTTCTTGATTCGCCTGATTGCCTTGTCAAAGGATGTACAGTATATACTACTGTACTTGGTTCCGCGTCGATGTTGTCATTTACTGACCTGCCCCTTGGATATGACAAATGGTGGATTAGTCCGAATGTATTGGGTTCCATTTTTGGCACAACTCACAATGGGGATACCACTACGTCTTGTAAGGAAAGTGTTCTGAATGGAACCGCCATTCTACCTAAAGATATTTCTTTTTTTAATTTTCTTGTCACGACATCTGGGTGTTGGTAGGCTGATTTTAGATTTTTACTCCAGCCTTTCTTGATTTTAGAAGGGCATGACATGCCTATATCTGTGTCTCCCCCTCCTTTTACTCCTCCACCTCTTTTCTTTTCGCATGACTATATGTACTTGTCACTTTTCCATGTGTTAGTTGTGTCTTCTGAGCAGTTTTTCAGCTTTTGGACACCTTTGAAGTGTTTTCTATGTGTTTTCTATGTGTTTCTATGTGTTTTTGTTTGCCTGCCATTGGTTTTAACGGTGTTCGACGAACAGTTCGACGAACAGTTCGGCGAACATAGGGGTGTTCGACGAACCGAACTCGAACACTACGGGGGTGGCTCAACACTAATTAAGAGCAAAAAGAATATTATTAGCCCTGATTTCTAGGGCTATTGATAGGAGTTCCAGCAGCAGAAAGAAAGTTCAAATGGACCGTATTCTGTACTATACTAGGTCTCCACAAACTCTGTCTAACTAGTGCTGTTAAAGTAGATTAATAATTGTGGTGTTGAATCTCTGTTTATAATAACCACCAAATTTCTCCCTCGCTCAGCAGCAGCTCTCTCTACTCTGCCTTTTTGACTTTTAGACTGCGACAAGCATAGGGTCCCGGGTCTTATATAGACCCAATTACACTATGCGGCCAGCCAATCACTGTAATGCCACAACCAACATAGCTACGGCATTACAGTGACTGTCACGCAATCCCTGCCTGGTAATTGGCAGCCTAATATGCACTAAACATGCGGGGCGGGAACTCGAGCTCCAGCCCAAAACAGTCAAAAAATACTCACTGAGTAATTAGCATCTCGACCACTGTGATGCTCGGGTGAGTAACGAAGAGTGGCAAGCATGCTTGCTCATCACTAATAATTGCAAATTATATCGATTAAAACTTACCACTTTCATGAACTACATGTCTAAGAATAAACTGTTTCAGAATCATTGGAATATATGGAAGCATTCCAGTGCTTTAACTCACTGGCCAGAATTGAAAATATATGCCCGATCAGGAAGGTCAAAACAGGCTTGGAGGTGAAGGGGTTAATAACAGATTTTTTTTTTTTTCATTCTTAAAGCACCATGATAAAATAAGACAGTCATATTCCAATTAGTTCTAATTATTTTAATGTAGAAAAATACTGAAACACAGACTTGTCTGTCTGATAATACTGTGCGTTTTGGCTTGTGAGACACACAAGCAGTAAGTGTTATATTTTTGCATTTCTTTTAGTCAAGAAAATTCCAAACAGTCCATCAATTTAGGGCAGCATCATGGCTTAGTGGTTAGCACTGCTTTGCAGTGCTGGGATCCTAGATTAAAATTCCATCAATATGGGCAAGTAGTTTGTAATTTCTCCTCGTCTTTGTTTGGGTTTCCTCCAGGTACTTCGGTTTCCTCTCACACTCCAAAGACATACTGTAGGGAATTTAGATTGTGAACTAAAATGGAGACAGTTATGACCATACATACATAGATAATATATATATATATATAGAGAGAGAGAGACATGCTGCATACACAGAACACAAACATACATAAATCACATACATACAGAGACATGAAGCATACACAGATCACATTCATACACAGATAATATACATACACAGATCACATACAGAGACACAATGCACACACAGATCACATACATATACAAATCACATACATAGAGAGACATGCTGCAGACACAGATCTCGTATATACACAGACCACATACTGTACATACAAAGACATGCTGCATACACAGATCACATACATACAGAGACATGCTGCTTATAAAGATCACATACATACACTGATCACATACATACACAGATCACAAACATACAGAGACATGCTGCATACACAGATCACATACATACAGAGACATGCTGCATATAAAGATCACATATATACAGTGTGAGGCACTAAGGGGAATTATATGCGAGGGACAGTATGTATCCCCCAGGATGCGCATAGAAGCATATTGAACCCGCTGGAGTGCATTGCAATCACAGACATAGCTGTGGTTGCAGTGCAGAATAAAAGTAAGTTTGGACTTGGTCAAGCTGTTTGGCCAAGGCAGATGTAAGAAAACCCAGCATGGGCTTTTATTCTTGGAGTGGATTACAGGATGGCAGTGGGGCAGTTCACTCTCTTACAAGTGGCTTATGTCCACAGTTTTCATTTAAAAACCTGCAGCAAAGGTTTGGGTGTGTCAGTTTTGTGTTTGCAAGCTGCAGAGCTGGAGGCTCTGCAATACTGGCCTGTGTGACCTGAACACAGGACCCAAGAAAACAAAACTCTGACGCACCTCAGAGTGATATGGCGGTGCAGTTGCCCGGGTTTTGGAGACGGACTGTTTGATGCCCCGGCTGTGATCCGGAGGATACCGTTTGCCTTTTCTTTGTGAGTTTTTGGAAAATAAAGACACTTGAGTTGAACTTTACTGGGTCACTGCCTTATTAGAGCAAAGTGTGAACACCGCCGCACTACAACAGAGACATGCCGCATACACAGATCCCATCCATACAGAGACATGCTGCATATAAAGATCACATACATTCACCGATCACATACATACAGAGACAACAGTTTTTTTCAACAGAGAGACATGAAATACCGGATTAATTCTCCAGGAGGTACGAACCTCCAACCTAACAGCAGATTGGTTGACAACCTGAAGCACCTTAAAGGGCCCTACAAACTTGGGACCCAATTTCTTAGAAGGAATCCTCAACCGCAGATTCCTAGAGGACAACCAAACCATGTCACCAACAGCAAACAAAACCTCCTGTCGTTTCCTATCAAAGTAGTCTTTAGATTTTCTGTTGGCCTCCTGAAGATTACCACGCACATCCGTCCAAACTCTCTCCAAATCACCGGAAAAATTCTCCTCCTCAGGCACGGCAGATCCCAACTTGGAGAACGACCCAAACGACGGATGTCTCCCAGAACAACAAAAAAAAGGCGAACAACAAGCAGAAGAAGATGTATGATTGTTCAGAGCAAATTCAGCAAGTGGCAGAAACTCAGACCACCCCTCTTGATTGTCTGCCACAAAACAACGCAAGAACTGCTCAACATCCTGGTTTTTCCTTTCTGTCTGGCCATTAGATTCAGGATGATATCCAGACGAGAATGACAAATGAACTCCCAACCTGTCACAAAAGACACGCCAAAAACGAGCCACGAACTGAGGACCTCTATCAGAAACAATGTCAGTAGGAACGCCATGAAGTCTGACAATTTCCTTGACAAAGGCCTTAGCGAGAGTTTTAGCGCAGGGCAGTTTGACGAAGGGAACCAAGTGACACATCTTGCTAAAACGGTCCACGACCACCCAGATGACAGTAAAACCCTCAGAGGGGGGAAGGTCAGTTATAAAGTCCATAGCCAAATGTGTCCAAGGAGCACTGGGAACCTCCAAAGGACAAAGCAACCCCGCAGCAGGAGTATGTGAGGACTTAGATCTAGCACAAATAGTACATTGGCGCACCCACTTAATGACTTCCTTCTGCCATCCAGGCCACCAAAAACTGCGACCCACCAGTCTCTTGGTCTCAGAGATTCCGGGATGACCTGCCATCCGAGATTCGTGACACTCAACAAACAAATCTCTCCTAAAGGTCCCAGGCACAAACAACCTCCCATGAGGAGTGTTAGATGGGGCATTCTCCTGTGCTTTAAGAATCTCATCTTCCAAAACGGAGTCCAAAGCAGCTATCACAACACCTTCTTGTAAAATGTTCTCCTCTTTCTCAGCACCGACTATGGGAGAGAAACTGCGAGACAAGGCATCCGCCTTAACATTCTTAGTACCAGGGATGTAAGTAACGGAGAAATTAAACCGCGAGAAAAACAGTGCCCACCTAGCCTGACGGGCATTCAGGCGCTTGGCAGCATCAAGATAAATCAGATTTTTATGATCCGTAAGAACCTGAACGGGAAATTCCGCACCTTCCAAGAAGTGGCGCCAGTGTTCAAATGCGAGTTTAATAGCCAATAATTCCCGATTACCAATATCGTAATTCAGTTCAGTCTCCGAAAATTTTTTTGAAAAAAAGGCACAGGGATGTAATCCATCCCCGTTATCCTGAGACAATACTGCGCCAACCCCCACAGAGGAAGCATCAACCTCAACCAAAAACGGCTTAGTCACATCAGGCTGCATAAGGATGGGAGCAGAGGTGAACCTCTCCTTGAGATACACAAAAGCTTCAATGGCCTCAGAAGACCACTGAACCGCATCAGCACCTTTCCTGGTGAGATCAGTCAGAGGTTTGACAATACTAGAAAAATTTTTTATGAATTTTCTGTAATAATTGGCGAAACCCAAAAACCCCTGTATCGATTTCAAACCAATAGGCCTAGGCCATTCCTGTACAGCTTGAACTTTAACCGGGTCCATCTCAAAACCTTCGCTGGAGATAATGTAGCCCAAAAAACTAATTCTCTGTACAGCGAACTCACATTTCTCCAGCTTAGCAAAAAGCGAATTGTCCATTAACAACTGTAATACCTCACGTACGCTCCGCCAATGAGACTCCAGATCCGGCGAATAAATCAAAATGTCATCCAAATACACAACCACATTTTTGCCGATCAAAGGTCTAAGGATGTCATTAATAAGATTCTGAAAAAATGCAGGAGCATTAGTAAGACCAAAAGGCATAACCAGATTCTCAAAATGACCCACAGGAGTGTTAAAAGCAGTCTTCCATTCGTCACCCTCCTTCATGCGCAACAGATTGTATGCCCCCTTAAGGTCAATTTTAGAGAACCACTTGGCCCCCATTAACTGGTTAAACAGATCAGGAATCAATGGCAGTGGGTAAGGATTGCGTACAGTAATTTTGTTAATCTCACGAAAATCCAGACAAGGACGTAAACCGCCGTCCTTTTTTTTTACAAAAAAAAATCCAACCGCCACAGGAGACTTAGAGGGCCTAATGTGACCGGCGGCCAAACTGGTCTGCATGTATTCCTCCAAAGCCTTTCTCTCAGGAATAGTAAGGTTAAATAAACGACTTTTAGGAATAGTCGCTCCAGGGACAAATTCAATAGAACAATCATAGTCTCTATGGGGAGGCAAAACCTGCGATTCCTTCTCAGAAAAAACTCTCCAAAAATCCTGAATAGGAACAGGCAATTCTCCCCTATCCAAAGCTGCAATACGCCCGTTAAAACACTTGTCATAACATTTATGGCTCCAGGATTTAATTTCACTGGTAGACCAATCCAGTACAGGATTGTGAAATTTTAACCAGGGCAATCCCAATATTACTGGAGAAGGCAAGTTATTCAACACTACCAAATCCAATTTCTCATGGTGAACACCATTAATAGTGAGAGGAAATTCACAGACCTTGAGAGTAATATTCTTCAAAGGGGAACCATCCACAGAGACCACAGCAATGGGGGATGATAAAGGTTCGGGTTTTAAATTGAGTCTTTCCAAGAATCCCCCATCAATTACATTCAGAGTAGACCCACAATCAACAAACACCCGAAATTCCATTAATTTTTCCTGAGCAATCGTGGAAGCAGCTAAAAATACACCCTTGGAATTTAAACAGGCAATAGGGGCATGACTGACCATTTTTTTTTCTTTCTTGATACGAAGCTCACAGTCTTTAATCAAATGACCAGATTTTCCGCAATAGAAACACAAGCCTTCAGAAAATCTGTGATCTTTTTCTTGAGAGCGAGGTGCCATCGCTCCAATCTCCATCGATTCACCACTGTTAGTACACACATTCTCATAACCAGAAACTGACATAGCAGAGGATTTGCTCTCATTAACCCTTGCACGCAGTCTCCTATCCACCCGTATAGCTAATTGCATAGCCTGTTGCAAATCTTCAGGTGTAGGATAAGCAATTAGCAGGTCTTTAACCCTTTCACTGAGCCCAGCAAGAAATAGACTTTTCAGAGCAGAATCGTTCCACCCTGTTTGAGTAGACCATCGACGGAAATGAGTACAATATTTTTCCACATTACCTGATCCCT